>NC_136529.1:15375348-16575348 GCF_910591455.1 Pholis gunnellus | reverse complement strand
GGCACCAGCTCGTCTTCCGTCAAGCAGGAAGTAGTGGGCTGGTGCCCAAGGACAAAATGAACCACAGCCAAGACCGGACTTCTCTGCTAAACTCCTCTTAAAGCCAAGGCCTAAGCAGCAGGCCTTATATAAAAACTCAAATTGGAGGCACTCCATCCCTGCCGAGACAAGATACAGGGACAGTAGCATGCAAATAGATACTGATGCTCTCTGAACCATTACAGATTCAATGTTTAGTACATTCCTCTATATATTAACATATTTGTATTTTGTTGTGTCTGTTTTTGGGTGTGATTGCAGGTGGTGATCGGGGACAAAGTGGTCCTTAACCCAGTGAATGCTGGTCAGCCGCTCCATGCCAGCACACACCAGCTAGTGGATAATCCAGGATGCAATGAGGTTTGGCTGAGCTGTTGCAACTCCTCGTCACTCCTCAGATGTTTCTGTGGGAGTGTTAGGAACTAATCACGGCTTTTTTTCTCATAACCGCTGCTTGGTTATTAGCGGTCTGATGTGAAACACTATAACATTGATTTCCTGCCTTCTAAATTTAGCACATTTAAGGACTGGGCCATTTGGAAGGTCGTCCTGTTTCTCTCTCATATAACTAAACTGCTCTCAGCTACTAACAACATGTTTTATCAAAGCGCCTAACAGTGTGATCTGTTTTGGGGCAGTTGTGCAATTTTTCCTGTTTACCAAGCGTGAGTCACGCTCACACATTTTGTATTAATGGTTCTGCAAGCAGTTTAAAGATATGTAAGAATGAAAGCACAAGTCAGTGATGTTTATGACATCAAATGGCAATTTAACAAAGGAAAGAAGTTACACATTTTCCAATGTTCAACTTATTATACTTCTCTGTGCAAGTACGTGAAGTAGACAAACATGGTAAAGTTCTTAAACTCTTCTTTCTGCTGCATTGAATGTGGCACAGTCAAGGTGGATTTATGTTATATACAATCTTTTTTTATTTTATTTGTCAACGTATCGATCTTTTGACAGGTTTTTGTGCTCTTAGCCTCTTTAAAAAAAAAAAAAAAAGTCATCCATGATTTTGTCTCAGCAGATACTGAGGAAATATAATAAAACTCCACAAACACGAAACTATCCCTTTAATTTTGCCAGGGTTGTAGTGTGCTGCAAGGCTACCAGGAGATTATACCTGCAGTCACGTCGAGCTCTGATTGTTTGTTTTTCAGGTGAACTCGGTGAACTGTAACACCAGCTGGAAGATTGTCTTATTTATGAAATGGGGCGACAATCAAGAGATCATCCTAAAAGGGGTATGTAGCTACTATTATTATGTTTTTAAAAACTTGGTACAAAACTAATTTATGTCTAATACAAAAGATGTATAAACACACAATAAATGAAAAGTCAAGTAAAACAATATAGGGAAAACAAGGGGAAATATAATACTAGCAGAAGTCTATTATGTTTCTTTCCAACATTTATAAAACTCACTTACATACTCTCATTTTCTTACAAGAGGTGTTGTATAATGTCTCTCTTCATAGCTGAGTGGGCGGGTTGCTTTGTTTGTTTTCAGTTCAGTATTATTTGTGTTCAGTATGAGATTTTGTTTTGTTGGTTATTCAACAACACGACATTAGGAGCTAGAACACCAAAAATAGCCACAACTACAGTAGGTCTAATGGTCTCTTCAAAATATTTGGCAACATTTTGAATAAATTAAATACATTTTGGGGCACTTTTGGAACATATGAAGTCGTAAAACTGGTGCCCACATTGACCAGATGAGGTCTACAGTGATCTTAATTATTTTGTAAACTGAATCGGAATAGCTTCTGGTTTATTAAATGCATCTTGTGGAATTTGAAACATGCTACGGGCACACAACATTAGATATATAAATGATTTCAAATGTTGGGTAATTATTTGGTTTTAAGGTTCAGCAGACTATTTTTGACAGTAACACATGTTCTCCCTCTCTCCAGGGTGACGTGGTACGGTTATTTCATGCAGAGCAGGAGAAATTCCTCACCTGTGATGATCACAGAAAAAAACAATATGTTTTCCTTCGCACTACTGGACGGCAGTCAGCTACCTCGGCAACCAGCAGCAAAGCCCTTTGGGAGATAGAGGTGAGGAGGAATATACTCAGAGATTGTGGTTTTGTAAAGTACAGTATGGTGTTGAAATAAAGTAAGCGCGTAGCCACCAGTAAGCTTTGCTGGATTCTCCAGTTTTGTAGCTAAACCATGAATATGTTTCTCATCATTTACTTTACAGCATATCGGGTAATTAAGTCCACAGCACCTGTTAAATAAATGTCACCCTATGCATAAGTGTAAGATGTTACTGCTGTTTGTTCTGGTATCAGGTTGTACAGCATGATCCATGTCGAGGGGGGGCAGGCTACTGGAACAGCCTGTTCCGATTCAAACACCTGGCTACTGGACACTACCTGGCTGCAGAGGTCAGTAGAGCACAGATACGATGTAACTGTGCTTAGAACCGGGTAACATTGAGAAAATCAAATACTGTCGATTTGTTTTTTAGATATTTCTATTGCAATTTTGGCAGCATTTATATTAATACAAAAATGATGTCACTGTAAAGCAGTCTCTAAGACCAGGGAAGAACAGATTACAATGAAATGTAAGATACATGGATATTACAGAAAACAATATTAAATTTAACAAATCTATTCCGAGTGGTGAACCACTTTGTCTTTTTGCAGGTGAATCCAGAGTATGAAGAGGAGTGCCTGGAGTACCGCTCCTCAGTAAGTGAGCCATGAGCCAAGACTTGTGTTTATAGTGGGCAGCATTTATATGTCAGCAAGTTTGTCCATCATTGGTTACCTAGTGGTACTAGTATTTCCAGCAGTAGATGGCTGAAATGTATTATTGCAGCTTTAGGTCGTATTACTTCTCAGTCACCAGCAGATGACAGCCTTTCACTGTGAATGCATCTTTCTGGTTGGTGTTTTAGTTGTTCGCCATGGCTCACTGAGTTGGTTGTCAACGTGAGGCTGTTCACATCTGCTGTCCAGACAGTGACAAGTGAACCATCTCACACTCTGTGTGCTCCTGAGTTTATTGCTTTGCTTTTACAGTAAAAAACAAATAAAAAGACAACTTAAAAATGTAACCAAAGCATCTGAAGTATGGCCTGATGACTGAGTATGGCGGAGGTACGAATCAAAATAAAATAGGCTCTTATTTATTGTGGAAATACATTTAAAGCTCTGACTGATTTAATGATGTGATTTAGTCTTTTCTGGCCACCAGTATTGGCTAGTTGAATAATAAATGTATCTGATTCAACTTACAAAAGAAAAAGAAAGTTGTGCTTTTTTGAGAAAAGGGGTCTGAACTTAGAAATCTGTCGTTAACCCTGTCACTGGTTCACTCTTATATCTTGACACAAATGTGATAGATAATTTTCTTTTTTATTTAACTTTTCCATCCAGCTGGACTCAGAGCAAGACACCTTAAGAGCCCGTTTGAGACATGTCCAGGACAAAGTCATGTACACCCTTGTGTCTGTACCTGATGGGAATGACATCTCTTCCATATTTGAGCTTGACCCTACGACATTAAGAGGAGGAGACTCGCTGGTACCCAGGTAGGAATGCCGTAACGTAAAAGTGGGGAAGTGTTTTCCTGCCCAGACGTGTGTTACATAGAGGAGGTCCATTCCCTGGTGCATCACTCTTTCCACTGAAAACCAAAAGCAGGCGCATTATTAGTCGGGGGGGACTTCCACTGTAGATTCAGTCAACTTATTATATTTGCAGAACAATAAACCATGGAAGGAGTATGTGTGTGTTAATGCTTGTTAATGGAAGAGAGTGTGTAACTTAGTGTTACTCATAGTAGACAGTATCATGCTGGTCTGACAGGTAGAGGTCTTTTTCATAGTCGTTACACAGATAAAGATATTGACACTAATAAACTGCGGCAAAACAGATTTTCCAGCATGATCCTTTTTTGTGCGTGAACAAATGTGCTTGTTTGTGGGAAAGATGGATTTATTTTGCATCAGTGATAAATTATTGTAATTATAGAATAGTAATATTATATATTAATTAATTATAATATAAATGATTATAAACGACAATGTGTGTGATGTGAGCACGTCTTGTTAGAACTTGACATAGAAGTTGTTGTGCATCTTGAATGCAAGGTGATCAGTCGGTCTGCTGAAGAGGCGTGTGAAGGAAATGTTACAGACCATCATATTATCTTCTGTATAAAAACTTTTAAATGTCATTTGATCATTTTAAGATTGAGTGGTCTCCATCATAACTGACAGGAATTGATTGATTTAGTCTTTTTAAGGACAGCAAGTTACACAACAGAGCACCATATATTGCTCATGAACTTTAGCTTCACTCTTTGATGGACTGATCTATCAATCTAGCTATTCTCTTTCTTCAGTTATGAGCTTATGCTATACTCGAACACTATTCACTGCACAAACATTTTATTCTAACCAATGAAAGCAAGAAAGATTTGGTCTCTTTAATCCGATATAAACATGAAAAGTTAATGAGCCAGACCCAGTTTCAACAGACGTGTATGTTCCTTTCTTGCAACATGTTTAGGAGTTGTGCAGACAGTGGAAATAACAAAGATTTAAATGGCGCCAATTAGTGCACTACTTCACTTTTTTTTCCAGTGGAAGCTTTACATTGTAATTTAATTTAACTAAAACATTTCAGGGATGCCTAAGAATAGTGTTGCTGTTTGTAATTGCAAACATCTATCAACTATCATCAATCAAAAATATTGAAATGCTTTTTCAGGAACTCCTATGTGCGCCTCAGGCACCTGTGCACAAACACATGGGTTCACAGCACCAACCAACCAATTGACAAGGAGGAAGAAAAGCCTGTCATGCTGCGCGTGAGTGACCGTTCATTCGCACTAATATGTAACAGTGATTGACAATTGACTCTGTGCATGATGCTGCGGAGAAATTCTGTCTGGGTTTATGAACATTTCTGAATTACCAAATTACCAGTGATACAAATCTAAACCAACTGTTGTCAGCTGAAATACATTCTGTGCAAACCGCTTCTTCCCTGCTGTGAAGTTATGGAAGTGTTTCAGAATTAAATATTACGTTTTTTCACAGTAAATGTACAATTGTAGTTTTCATTATGGGCTTCTAGAGTATTTCGGAAGGAATCGAAAGTGAGCCCAGAGACCAATTCTAAGTACTAAAAAAGATATCCTATCGATTGATGATAAAGTTGTAGATTTCTTTTCTGATTCAAGATCGGCACCTCAGCACTGAAAGAGGACAAAGAGGCGTTTGCCATTGTGCCCGTCTCCCCCGCTGAAGTGAGAGACCTGGACTTTGCCAACGATGCCAGTAAAGTGCTCGCCTCTATTGCTGGAAAGCTGGAAAAAGGAACCATCACACAGAATGAGAGGAGGTATAGATTGCATTGCGGTGCCAGATTGTCATATTCTATCAAGAAACAAGATAGTTGTGTGTTATGGCTCTGTCGCTCTCTTTTGTATGTACAATCAGAGCCGTTACCAAGCTACTGGAGGATTTGGTGTTCTTTGTGGTGGATATCCCTAACAACGGACAGGATGTTCTAGAGATCATGGTCAACAAACCCAACAGGGAACGACAGAAACTCATGAGAGAACAGAATATTCTCAAACAGGTAATGCCTTCATACAGTGAATGTATGAACATTTTGAACACATTCTTCAGATTACGTTTTCCGTTGAACGTAAACTTGTTTGAACGTCACTGAACTCCACATAACCTCAAATCTTTATCACGACTCAAAGGGGCACAGTTGTCAGGCCTGCTATCTGTATCGGCATGGTTTTTTTTTTTGATTTTCATTCAGTATGGTTACTTTTGTAACAACCTTATCCTCACATTCAGATCTTCAAGCTACTGCAGGCTCCATTCACAGACAGTGGGGACGGGCCAATGCTGCGACTGGAGGAGCTGGCTGACCAGCGTCATGCCCCCTTCAGACACATTTGCCGTCTGTGTTATCGTGTTTTGCGTCACTCTCAGCAGGACTACCGCAAGAACCAGGTACGGTTTGTCAGGCCTGAAAGCCTGTTTTATGAGCACCAGCACTGCATGACATGGTGTACGTGCTGCTGGAGTTTGTGCGAAGGTGCTTTCCAAAATCCCTTGATTAAGTTTAATAGCAAGTGAAAGAGGCCTTTGCTCTGTAGCAGCTCTGATATTATACAGAGATAGCTGAATGTCCTGTGCTTTTTGCAACGCTCAGCCCATAATCAAATTGTCTGTGATACAAATACACAAAGCCACACAGTGATTCGAGCACATCCTGTAACAAATGCTTATCAATGTGAAATACAACATTCCCAATTCCCAAGAAAAAATCTATTTCTCTTAAGCACATTAGAGTGTAATTGTTAGAAGGGTAATTTAATTACGTTGAAGGAAGAGGCAGCCGGATTCTTGTGAACGTGCTCTGTCTTCCCGGACACAGATGAACAAGGACCAAAATGGCCTCAGTCAATATAAGTAATGGATATAGATGTAACAAGTTTATGCCTCCTGGTCCCCCTGGAGAATGTAAAGAAAGAAAGATAAAGGGGCTAACCTAATGACATTTTTCACAGTCTGTGCCGTCTTGTTTTGGTGTGTGTGTAGTCCGACTGCTTGTCTCTGTCTGTTCCGCAGGAGTATATCGCCAAACAGTTTCGCTTCATGCAGAAACAGATTGGCTATGATGTCTTGGCTGAGGACACGATCACAGCTCTGCTCCATAATAACCGCAAGCTGCTGGAGAAACATATCACTGCTGCAGAGATCGACACGTTTGTTAGCCTGGTTCGCAAGAACCGTGAGCCAAGGTTTGTGTGCGCGTCTGTCTGTATAAACACAATCAACTGGGTAAATAGGCAGAATCAAAGAGAAAATCCATTTCAAGATGATGTATTAATATTATAATTAGGTGATAACTTTTATATTTATATGTAATTGTGATCTTGAATTGTTGTTTGTCATGGATGATTGAATTTTGCATATCTTGTGCGTGTGTCCAGGTTCCTGGACTACCTGTCAGACTTGTGTGTGTCAATGAATAAGTCCATCCCTGTGACACAGGAGCTCATCTGTAACGCAGTGCTGGATCCAGCCAATGCAGACATCCTCATAGAAACTAAGTGAGTAGACCCCCCCCCTCTGCCTCCACATGCTTCTGTCCTGTTCTCCTCTTAATGCCAACATGCACTAATTTGAAGGATCATTGAGTTCTTGAAGAAGACTAATCAATAATGAAAACGGTAGTCGGATATATTAATGAGTTGAATCACCTCTATAGCATCCTTTTTGTTACAGCTTCTGAGGGTGACAGTAATTACATTGGAAGTCATTGTATGTTTTTATTTTAAAATTGTCAAAAAAGCTTACTCATTTATTTCCATCAGCCTTTAAACAAACAAACAAAATTCCCTTTTCCTGCAGACTCGTACTGTCGAGATTTGAGATCGAGGGAGCGCCGCTCGGAGAGAACTCTGTGGAGTCAGAGGAGGATGAGGAGGAGGTCTGGTTGTTTTGGAAAGACCGCAATAAAGAGATCCGCAGTAAAAGCATTAGGGAGCTGGCTCAGGATGCCAAGGAGGGCCAGAAGGAGGACCAGGAGGTGATCAGTTATTACAGGTAGATACTGTTCTATTTTTTAATGTGGTTGTCTGGGAGAACATTGAGCCGGCGCAGAGTCAGCAATGTGGCAAACGTAAAAAAAAAAAAGCATTTTGCTGTTTCAAATGTAAGACGTTACATTACAGTGTGTTTGTGCCGCAATAGGTACCAGCTCAACCTGTTTGCCAGGATGTGTTTGGACCGCCAGTACCTGGCAATCAACAAGATCTCTGGCCAGCTGGATGTGGACCTGATCTTGCGATGCATGTCAGATGAAGACCTGCCCTATGATCTGCGTGCCTCCTTCTGCCGCATGATGCTGCACATGCATGTAGATCGTGATCCTCAGGAGCAGGTTACCCCTGTCAAATACGCTCGACTCTGGTCTGAAATCCCCTCAGAGATTGCCATTGATGAGTGAGTAAATGAACAAATGTAATAGATTGTTTATTGTAGAGTATTTTGCATGTTGTAGATTTATCCAATTCTTTTTTTGTTGTCTTACTGTAGCTACGACAATGATGGTACATCTAAAGATGAAATTAAGGAGCGATTCTGTCTGACTATGGAGTTTGTTGAGAACTACTTGAGAGACGTGGTGTGTCAGAGCTTCCCTTTTGCAGATAAAGAGAAGAACAAGCTGACCTTTGAGGTCAGTTTGGCACATTCTTGATATCTTATCCCACTCATGTTATTCTCATTTTAATGGTAAAACCCCAAAAACCTATTTGACTGATCTATCTTCCATGTTTAGGTGGTGAATCTGGCCAGGAACCTGATTTATTTTGGCTTTTACAACTTCAGTGACCTGCTGAGATTAACCAAGATCCTGCTGGCTATTTTAGACTGTGTCCATGTGAGCACAATGTTCCCTTTTAACAAGTTGGACAAAGAAGAAGAAGAAGAAAGTAAAGGTATGAACATCATGGTTGGTCAGTGGAGGACCAAATATCTCATGGACATGGAGTTGATGTCTGTATTTATGTATGTGTGTTTGATTCCAGGCAGCAATGTGATGAGGTCCATTCATGGTGTAGGAGAGCTGATGTCCCAAGTGGTCCTAAGAGGAGGGGGCTTCCTACCCACAACTTCAAACACCAGCTCCAATGGAGTCACAGTCAAGACCCAGACTGAGCCTGAGAAACAGGACATATTGGTCATGGACACCAAGCTAAAGATCATTGAGATCCTGCAGGTGAGGATCTGTGACTATTAATCAATTAAGTGGCAACTATTGCATTTTCATAAGGGATTAATCGGTTTAAGTTCTCTGCTTTCAGCTTCTTTACTGTGAAAATGTTCTGGTTTCTTTACTCCTCTATCATAGGAAACTGAATATCTTTGAGTTGTAGACAAAGACGGCATTTGAGGATGTCATCTTGGGCTTTGACAAACACTGATTGACACTTTTCACAATTTTCTGACATTTTATAGACCAGACAACTAATCTATTAACCAAGAAAATAATCAATAATGAAAATAATCGTTAGTCTCAGCCCTAATTTAAACTTAAAGGCATGTACAAGCATAGATCACATTACTGTACAGTGTACACATACACAGTCCCTCTATCCTCTAAAAACTTTGCATACAACCTTTTGTCCTGCCCTGCAGTTCATCTTGAATGTCCGCCTGGACTACAGGATCTCCTGTCTGCTGTCTATATTTAAGAGGGAGTTTGATGAGAGTAACTCTCAGAGTGAATTATCTATAACTGGAGCAGTAGAAGGACCTAACAACATGCCAGGTCAGGGTAACATCAGTTGCTGCATATTATACAAATGTGGGGGCCAGTGAAATTTGTTGATTTACAAATACCTTTTTTTTATTCCAGGAGCTTTGGATTTTGAGAACATAGAAGAGCAGGCCGAGGGGATATTTGGTGGAAGGTAATCCCAGTTTCAATAAAGGAAAAGTCACAAAATACAAGAAAGAGGATGTTTTTACACTTGAGTGTGTGCTCTGTGTGTGTCTAGTGAAGAAAACACCCCACTGGACCTGGACGATCATGGTGGCCGTACCTTCTTGAGGGTCCTTCTCCACTTGACCATGCATGACTATCCTCCTCTGGTGTCCAGAGCCCTCCACCTGCTCTTTAGGCACTTCAGCCAAAGGCAGGAGGTCTTGCAGGCTTTTAAGCAGGTATGCCGTTTACAGCTACAGCTCACAATGGAAGAAACTAAAACCATACCATTTTAACCAAAATGTGTTGTGCATTTCATTGTTTTGACCATTTTGACACATGCATGCATACAAACAAAAATGCATGTGGGATCAGCATCATCTGGCCGTTTTTCTGCTGTGTTGTTTATGTTGTAACATATATGTGTTCACAGGTCCAGCTGCTGGTCACCAGCCAAGATGTGGAAAACTACAAGCAGATAAAGTCAGACCTGGACCAGTTGCGCTCTATCGTAGAGAAATCTGAGCTCTGGGTGTACAAGAGGCAGGGCCCAGACGAGGGCATGGATGGGGGAGAGGGACTCTCCGCTGACCAAGAGCATAAAAGGGTGCATTATATTTTACACCAATAGAACCACACACAGACACTTGAAAGCCTTTCGCCACTAACACTATCTTTACTGGAGTGAGACCTTTTTCCCTGATGCATTGTCTCTGGTGAACCTTGTAGGGAGATTCAGGGGGCACAGACAAACCAAAGAAAGCAGAAAGCACCAGCAGTTACAACTACAGGGTGGTGAAGGAGGTAGCTATCTCACTTATAAGTATAGTTAACGAGCTCTTATTATATATTATGTTGCAAATCTTTTTTCCACATACCTCACCCCCTCCCATCTTCTTCCCTTCTTTAACAGATCCTGCTGCGGCTCAGCAGGCTGTGTGTCCAAGAAGGTTTGTCAGGTAGGAAGAGCAAGAAACAGCAGCAGAGGCTGCTCAGGAACATGGGGGCGCATGCTGTCGTCCTTGAGCTCCTACAGATTCCCTACGAGAAGGTATTAATCATCACTCTCAGTAAAATGTTCAATGGCATGCTTTTTGTGCGTGCGTTAAAGTGGACAAACCTTCACATCAGCCGTTTCCCCTCCAGGGAGAAGATTTGCGTATGCAGGATATCATGAAGCTAGCCCACCAGTTCCTACAGAATTTCTGTGCAGGAAACCAGCAGAACCAAGCCCTGCTGCACAAGCACGTCAATCTTTTCCTCAACCCAGGGGTGAGCAGTCCTAACAGACGACGCACCACTTGATATCCACAGTGTTACTATTTAAACGACATTATTGTGTTCTGGTGCTCCTCTCTCTCTCTTTTTTTTCAGATTTTAGAAGCCATCACCATGCAGCATATCTTCATGAACAACTTCCAGCTGTGCAGCGAGATCAATGAGCGCGTGGTTCAGCACTTTGTCCACTGCATCGAAACACATGGACGCAATGTCCAGTACCTCAAGTTCCTTCAGACTATTGTCAAAGCGGAGAATAAATTCATCAAAAAGTGTCAGGACATCGTCATGGCAGAGGTCATGCGCTGTTAATCGCCTTTTTAAAGTTTGAACTATGCTACTGCTATGTGTCCTGATGTACTGATGTAATCGTGTATATTGGTTTCTTCCTACAGCTGGTGAATGCTGGCGAAGATGTTCTGGTCTTCTATAATGACCGCGCCTCCTTCCAGACACTGGTCCAGATGATGCGATCAGAGCGGGACCGCATGGATGAGAACAGTCCTCTGATGTACCACATACACTTGGTGGAGCTGTTGGCTGTTTGCACTGAGGGCAAGAACGTCTACACAGAGATCAAGTGTAACAGCCTGTTACCACTGGATGACATAGTGCGCGTGGTGACCCATGAGGACTGCATCCCCGAGGTGAGACTTGCTGAGACTTTGACAACAACTGCATGAGAAAACAACAAGCCATTTGTGGAGCAGAGGCAGGAAGCACTCTTTTATACAGAGGCTTACGACACAGTTCCCAATGCATCTATATTTCACGCTTTTAATTAATCTGCGACCAATGAAAAAATGTTGTTTCTTTCAAGAGTTTTGTTGCATCAATGTTGGATTGTGTGATCATTTTTCCACTGGTATTATTTTGTTGTGTTTGAATGTCAACCATCCTTGACCTGCACCACATTATAACATTAACCTTTTTCCTAATCTCTCAGGTGAAGATCGCCTATATCAACTTCCTGAACCACTGCTATGTGGACACCGAGGTGGAAATGAAGGAGATCTACACCTCAAACCACATGTGGAAACTCTTTGAGAACTTCCTGGTTGACATTTGTAGAGTAAGCAACACCGGGAGGCTCTATCGCAACGTTTTACCTCACTTAGGAAATGAGGATTGGTAAAATACAAGCAATTATGTAATTATTTTCATGTTTACAGGTGTGCAACAATACAAGCGACCGTAAGCATGCAGACCTCATTCTGGAGCGATATGTGACGGAGACAGTCATGAGTATCGTAACGACTTTCTTCAGCTCACCTTTCTCTGACCAGAGCACCAGCCTGCAGGTATGTAAACGCCAAGAAAAAAGCGTACAATAGCAATAGCTGAAAAGTGCTGAGAGAATGAAAATTAATCCAGTATCAATTTTCTGTAGTTTGAGTGTCGGAATTGTGCACAGAATTGTTCAACGTGCATTGAATGCAGAGTTGCATTCAATGCACGTTGACGATTGCAGGTGTAATGTGAACTTGTTGCTATGAACTTGACTATAGACTTGTCATGATCTCAGAATCATACATTATGTCTGAAATGTCCAGTGCACTGTCTTGTCATAAGGTCATTTTTCTCTTATACATATACTTTTAACATCCTGACCATCAAACTGTTAATAGATCATCTTGAGAGAAAGTACAGTGGGGGGGTAGCATGTGATGGTCGAGATTCAGGGGTTCCTGTCTCTTAATATCTACATGCAAATAGCTGCTAACCTCACTGTACACACTGTGTCATGCTGTAGGTGTCCATCAGAAATGATGTAAGTACAAATAGAAAATGTATTAGGTACCCCATATAATTATAAACAAATAGAATGACTCTCCAGAGAAACCCCTTATTCAAAAGTCTAACTTTAAGATGACTAACGCTGCAGTGTTTTCACGTTAAGTGCTTCCTTAAGTGGTCAAATCAATGCTTCCGTAGAGTTTCTCCGAATTATTTTTCATCTGATTAACATAATTGTGAGTGTTGAAGGAGAATGAATGTTCTCCTTCTCTTCCCATTCGTTTGTGCTTATCAGAGTAATGTTAGTCATGATCCTGAAGAGCTAATCAGACATTACAAAGTTAAGATGAGTTAGTCGTGATTGTGGTTGTTAGCATCCGGTTGTGCTGATTAATCATTTGCTTTGCAACATGCATACAAAGTGCTCCCTTTTTCCATTTAAGCAAACTGTCATAGTTTCATAGAAATTGTTTTTGATTCACAAAATACATATTTTCAGTGCTTTATTAATAACTTTGTGATCGGTAAAATAATAGTAGTCCCTTTGGTAAACTCTGATGCAATTACAAAAGAAACTGGCTGTTTTATATCTTCACTGCTTGTATCCTCTGCTGCAGGCCTCTGTGTTGGTGAAAATATTTCAGGTATTTGTTCAATTCAGCGGATAAAACACGGAGTTGGGTGTTTCAGATTATTGTTGGGTGTGAGAGAAAATTCTGTATTTTTCTATGTGTGAGTATTTTAACTGGATTAAGTCGAGGGACCTGTTTCTTTCTTTAGAGACTAGAGCAGATAGTCCAGATGGATGCATATGCTAATCTACATGCTCAAATGCTTTTTTTCTTGCATCTTCTTCTCAGACCAGGCAGCCAGTCTTTGTGCAGCTGTTGCAGGCAGTATTCAGGGTCTACCATTGTAACTGGTTGGTCCCGGTCCAGAAGGGCTCTGTTGAGAACTGCATCAAGGTGCTCTCTGACGTTGGTAAGATCAAGATCCTTCTCCCTTATGTCGACGCCTCTGTCACAAGCCCTTACTTTTAATGTCTAGATCAGTCCATCATCTACAGTATTTTGAATCATGCTTATTTATTACATTTACTAGTAAGGAGAGAGTTTTGAGCTCAAAGTTTACTGTCGCTGATTTATCTTCACACACCAATTGTGTGCATCTCTGTGTGTACCCGCCAGCGAAAGGCAGAGCAATAGCCATTCCTGTGGATCTGGACAACCAGGTGAACAACCTGTTTGTGAAATCCAACAACATTGTCCAGAAGACAGCCATGAGCTGGAGACTTTCTGCTCGCAATGCTGCCCGCAGGGACTCTGTGGTGACCGCTTCACGGGACTACAGGAACATCATTGAGAGGCTGCAGGTACAGTATATGTGAGCATTTGCGCTTACTGATGTGTGTCAAATTGTTCAAGTAGTAAGGAGGTGTCTATTTCTGCACCGTAGGACATTGTGTCAGCTCTCGAGGACCGTCTGCGGCCGTTGGTCCAGGCTGAGTTGTCAGTTCTGGTGGACGTGCTGCATCGGCCCGAGCTGCTCTTCCCCGAAAACACAGACTCGCGTAAGAAGTGTGAGAGCGGAGGTTTCATCTGCAAGTAAGTACTGTAAATATCTTCTTCAGCAAAATATGTCTATTATTGGCAAATGAGTCAGTGTTCTCATTAGGAATTAGACTTATGAAGTAATGTACTCGTGCAGGCTGATCAAACATACCAAGCAGCTGCTGGAGGAAAATGAGGAGAGACTGTGCATCAAAGTTCTGCAAACGCTGCGAGAGATGATGACAAAAGACCGTGGTTATGGGGAGAAGGTAGGAGAAGCTGCAAATCGCAGACATGGTGCGGTGATGTACCTCATCTGCACCATATAAGTGTGCATTTACTGTATATTGTGCTGTATGAAATACATTAATACAGTTGTAGAAATATATATTGCAGGTTTGATTTCTTTGGGGGGGGGTTTTGAAGCTGGGGCATACATTGGATTTCTGATCAGAGATAGATTTTAACTTTGCAGGAACTATAAATAGAAGAAACACATGATCAAAGATTGAGTTGCAAGGTTTCACATAGAAACAGCAATAAGAGATCTATACAATATGTTATGTGATTAAACTATGTATCCATGTAGGTGTAGTTGAATATCATTTTACTGCATCACTGTGCCACGCACCCAGTGAGTACCCTTATTTTGAAGGGACTTGGCTTGTTCTTCCTGTCACAGTCACCTCTGTAGTCAGTAAGGCAGGACTGGTCACTTACTCACTGCACCACTGTATGACACTTCACCAATTCTGCTCACTGTGGCTAATATCTACAATTTTAACTCATATGTCTTACATGTCCTGCTGTATCAATGACCTCTGCTTTAGCTTCCTTCTGCCTGTGTTGTTATCTAACCCCTTAAACCCTCTGTTCTCTTTCAGCTCAGGGCCTTTGATGATGAGATGGATATGCCTAAGGTTGTTTCTCTTTTTCTTCTACTCGTGCTCTTGTTTTCTTGAGCTGCTTTCTGTGTACTACTAGTAGTTGTTCTTCAATAGTCCTGTAGCAGCTGCTGTGGCCGTGTGTTGTAGGTGGTGGAGGCTCTAGGCACAGCTGGTAACAAATGGTGGTAAAGGTGTGTAGATCAACTGAAAACTGTGAGAGAGAGAGAGAGAGAGAGAGAGAGAGAGATAGGGAGACGTGCGCTGTGGCTGACTGCATGTTGCTCAACAGAGTTGTGTTATTCCAGGTTCCAAGGTGAGTCACTCACTGTCTGGGCAAACTGCCAGTGCTGCATTTACATGCCCTACTTTCTGCCGCTGTAAGCACCATATCAAGTAAAAGTCAACTTGGGACATATTTACTGTATATTTTAACATAAATTCCAGTTTAATGCTGAGGCCCTTTTTATTTTACACTTAAACAAAAAGCATGAAAACAGATGACAAATGTGAAAAAAGAGATATATAGGCATATAAAGAAAAATAATAATAATATATAAGGGGACGTTCCATATATGTTTCCTAAATTTGAGGGAAAACTGTTGGTGTCTGTTTTTTACAAAAAGGTGAGGTCATCATAGTCTTGACAACGCTCAGCTTTTTGAAGGGTGTTTCCCCTGCATCTCCCTTAGGTGCCAATGGGAGGCACTGTGACTGTATGTGCATGAGTGTGAGGAGCTGTGGCAGTCATTGAGGCTGTGTCCTAGTTTTCCTTTGCCTGAGAGCTGCACGATTCCTGGGCCCCTGCCAACTCTGGGCTGAGGTTACATAAGAACCGGGCTTTTTTTTTTTTTTTCCTGGAACCTAGCCCCTCCGCTGATGTGTGACCTTCAGCAGTAATTGCCAATAAAAGTGTGGAGGAGCTGTTTACCCACACTACTTGTTTGTGCGTGTGTGTGTGTGTGTGTGTGTGTGTGTGTGTGTGTGTGTAAATGCCAGTTGCAATCATGGGGGTGGGGGGATTGTGAGAGAGAGAGATGATCCCTACACACACCTGTTAAATGTTGTATCTCCATCTGTCCACACATGAAAAGCAGAGTGTCAGTTGAGTGGAAACCTGCTCCTCTCCCCACCCCATGTGCCAATCTTCATATTTCTCTTCTCTTTTTCCCCTTTTGGCCCCCGCTAAATCATTCATCATCCAAATTTATACTTCGCACTTTCATTCACAACTTTTCTCACATGGATGCAAACACACACCCACACTGTGTAAACTTAATAGGGTTGGCTGTGAGTGTTTGTGTAGGTGTGATATGAATGTGCGTAGCTGGCTGTTGTCTCTTCTGTCACCCTTTTGAGTAAAGCAGTATAGCATGATAGTATATGATTGATAGTGAAATTGTTGGGGTCACATGAAGAAGGTTAATAAAATAATATTCTGCATAATGAGTTATTATCAGTGCTTAATGAAAAATAGAGATGACATGAGATGCATTTTTGACCTCCCCAATGCGTTGGTAGATGTCAGGGAGGTGAATATCAGCTAAATGTGTTGCTCTTTGGCTGTCGGAGTTATGCAAGACGAGAGTTCATGATGCACAGTGCTGGCTCCCCTCTTCACCTGGCCGTGTGTGTGTGTGTGTGTGTGTGTGTGTGTGTGTGTGTGTGTGTGTGTGTGTGTGTGTGTGTGTGTGTGTGTGTGTGTGTGTGTGTGTGTGTGTGTGTGTGTGTGTGTGTGTGTGTGTGTGTGGTCTATAGTTGAAGCAGTTATGCAAGGCCTCCATGTTGTTATTAAGTCATAATTCATCCCTTTCACCTCCCTGCCTCTGCCCTTGGCAAGCTTGTCGATGGATGAAATAAGAAGAAAAGTCTTTTCGATTTTAAGACCGGCTCACTTTTATATCCCCCCCCCCCCCCCGACACATTTTCTACAAAACTCAGGTCGATGCCCAATTTGCCCAATCTGGTCAAGACAGAAAATAATTTGACGGCGCTGGTGTAGATATCGATCAGTTGCAATGTAAATTATGAAGCAGTCTTTTAATTTACTCTGCTTTACTGTCTGCGCATAACAAGCAGCCGAGTGGTAAACCCCGGCGTTCATGTCATTCACCATTGGTTTAAACAGCGACTCACTCTCATAAAAAACAAAACATATTTATTTATGAACTTTCAGAAAAAACACCGAAACAAAAAGTAGAAGTGTGTGTTTGTGTGTGTGTGTGTGTGTGTGTGTGTTTTCAAACTGAGGTGTGAGACTGATCAGGGGTTTGCCCTGGGGAGTTTCCAGTTTGGTGGAATGCACTATAGTTAAGGCGGCTGTGGCAGCTGTGAGGGTTTACCCTGTGGTGTCTGTGGTCAGACCGGGGACGATTAGTTGCACTTAGGTACTCTGATCAGCATATTTCTTTGTGTTTTGAAGTTGTGACAGTGAGGCCGTGTCCACAGACTCGTGGATGATGTTGCTCTTCCAGTGTATGGCCCCCTGACCTGCTGCTGAACTCTGCCCTACCAAGTTGTCTTTAGGCAGGATCAAAGCAATTGTTGTGCTTGTCAAAAGTGAGTTTGAAGTCCTGACACAAAAAAACCCAAATCATGTCTCAGGTAAATACTTCAAGACAAGTACAAAGCTGACGAGTTTTGCTCGTCAACAAAACTACTGGAAATATTGGAAATTATGAGTGAAATATAAATAAAAAATGGAATATTGAGTATTCTAAAGTGTAAATGATAGTCTACTCTGCGTTTTCCCTTTCTTCTTTCACACTGTGACTATGTCTGTCACTTTCACACTCTCGATCTGTCTCACTACGCTTTTGAAGATGTTCTTTGTCGGGCTGGCGGCTGTGGAAGCTGTTGTTTTTGAGCAGGGGATTCTGCAAAAATGTCTTTTCACAGGACAGCTATAAACAATAAGTAAGGCCCAGCGTGTACTGCATCTTTTGACTGTACTATTTGAGGAACCTGTATATAGCATGTGCTGCCATGGTTAGACCCTTTTTATGTTGTTTTTTTGATAGTTCACGGAGTAACTTATTGAACTATCGAGCATGGCTGTCAGTTGTTCGAGCGAGGGGTATTTTTAGACACCAGTTAGGGTGAGCCTTATGGTTCCTTTCTGTTCAACGGCCTCACTGAACGCTTTTTAAAAAAAAAAATTTGGTCTAGGGGAAGTTAACATGTCAGGTTAAGTGAAAAGGTTAGATTCCAAGGGAATTTTTGTTAATTTTATGGATGCATCAGATATGTGCAGAGTCGGCCCTTGGCATAGGTGGTAAAGAAGAATGCCTGTGGCATCCTCCATCCATAGGGGCGCCCTAAATGAGGAAAGAAATACCAAGGTCAAAGTCATCTTTTTCTACTTATCACTAATGATATTTTTATACTATTATTTAGAAATATTACAAAATAGCCCACATCAACATAACTATGTAGCCTATTAAATAGGCCCTATTTTCTGGGTTGCCCGCAGCATCACCCTAATAGCAAGTAAATATCTAGAGTTGATGTCAGTTATTCCCACCTTAAATTCAGTAGTTGGAAAGACTTTTCAGGTATTTGCAGAATTTCTTACTACATCATTTTGAGAAATACAGCTTCATCGGTATAAATTAATCCCAAAGACAAAACAATGCAGTTTCGGTGTGAGAGTGATTGGTGGTGGAATTGGCTAAAATCTTGTCTTGGGGAAACAAATTGGTGAGGGCCAACTATGGTTACGTGACTTGAGTCTGACTGACTTGGCTCAAGTTCACACGTCCAAAAAGTACACAGCAGAGTTATGACGTTCTATAGATAAAGGTAACTTATCATATCTGGTGCGTACAGAAGCAACAGTAACCACCGTCTGAATATGCATCCATTCAGTACTGTATACCATGCTGCAGCCTGACAGAGAGAGACTAGTCAACTGTCAAAGTTATTTAATCCTACTGTTTGTTATTCTCTCTCTCTCACCCTCTCTGTCTTTCACTTGCTCTGCCACTTGCCCTCTGTGTTTTTGGTGACAGATGGTCACTGTAAGCAGCTCTGTGTCACTGGTTTAGTGACATGGTTCCTTTTGGTGTGATTATATAACTCTAACCCCATCGCCCCTCGCCAATCCTCTCCTCTCGCCCGTCCCTCCTAGTATGTCCTTTTACATAACAATTTATGTAGAACATTGCCTTTTACCAGTTTCCTTTTACTCTTGGTGATTACTGTGCATGGATGCAGTGAAATTGGAGACTGCAACACGGTGTCAAACCTGTATTCCTATTGTTTGCGTGAACCATTAAGGAAAGAAAAGGGAAAACACCAGATCTCAGGGGTCCAACTTTGATTATTGTGCTTTTCGTTTTGCTCAAAATGGCTTAAAACAAGAACCTTCCACATGGTGTTTACTCGTTCCTGACTTCAAGTGAATTCAGTGTTCCAGTTTGATTTCAGCTTTTTCCTCAGTTTTCCTTAAATATTAAAAGAAAAGTTTTGACATTTTGGGAAATAAGCTTATTATCTTTGTTGACTTCCTGGAGTCTTATCGCCATCGTGACTGCAGAGACTCCAGGGAGTCTCTGTGACCGGCTAAGAAAAAAAACCATTTATAATTTGTACACGTCAATGTTTGTAAGGATTAAAGAAATTTAGAGATGACATGTTAATCAGGGAACTTTAGAAATACTGGTTTCTTTTGACAGAGCCAGGCTAGCTGTTACTTCCCATTTCCAGTATTTTTGTTAAGCTAAGCCAATCAAATAACTGCAAATAAGTATATTTCCCTAACTCACTCTGAGACAGCAATTTGAAAATTAATAATTAACTAAAATTAAGAAAAAACACAAGAAAGAAATCAAATCACATTCAACATGTCCTACCATGGTATTAATCGTCAACATTGTACACGTTTCCTGTCTACCCCGTCTAAAACCGCCACAACCACAATGCTTCTCTGGTTTCTAACATTGCAGCCGATGCATGACAATTCACACCGAGCAGACCTTTGCATTGCCACTTAAAGCAGTTAAAAAGGCTCACGATTTGGTTGTTCACCTCACAATTACCTGCATGAATACTAACCCTGTGTTTGTATCTGTTGGACCACTGTGCTCACACTCCTCACTGCACCCAGCAGCTGGATCAGAACCAGCCTGAGAAGTTGTTGGAGGACCAGAAGAGGGTAGGTACTTGTAACAGCATGGCAACTTAACTTAAAACCTCAATACTCCCGAGATTCAGAGTGAGATATCAACTTTTTAAAATGACCTTTTTGTGCCTTTTTCCCCCCTGCTTTTTGTGTTTCTAATCACTCCCCTTCCCTGCTTTAAGTGACACCAAACCACCTAACTACTGTTTACCTGAAGGAAGAAAAAGAAAACAGCCTCTTTTATCTAATGGTGTTTATTTAAATAAAGGGGACTCCACAAAGCGTCAGGTATTTCCAATAAAAAGGCAAGCTCTAATATTGATATTCCAGATTAACAATATTGATTGAAGTTAATCAATATATAATTATCATCTCCAAGAGAAGAAGATTATTTAGCAAGCAGGTATTCTGTTCAGCTGTTGATTCCATTCAGTTCTCATATTATCACAGTAATTACCATATATCTAAAATGCTTTTTTTTTTTTATTTATTATTACTCACCAACTTTTTCAACACGTTCACAAAGACAATATGATTCAAAATGAGTTTGCTGGTTTCAGTAAATTGTTCATTCTAGATACGGGCTCGGTTTGTGCCAACATAGCAGTATTCTCCAGTGAGACCAGGGAATCGTCTTCTGACTACAGCTGATCATACCATGTGGTACACACAATACATACAGTTGACTAACTAATACAATTGTGTGATAGTAATAGTTATTATAACGTCCTTCACACCTACTACCTCTACCTAACTCCAGAGCATAACTGTGGCGGCGGAGCTTACATAGCGCTGCTGTCGTCTATCACGGACCACCCACAGTTGACAATGATTTGAACATGATCACGCACGAACACAAAAAAAAAACTCTCTCTCATTTCCTGCACTTTATCCCACGAGAGGTCTGGCAGGTAGCTATGGGCTGCGGTTGCCATAACAACGGCAAAGTCGTGCTGCTGACGGCTCGCCAGCGGATGAGTCACAGTGTGGGAGGGCTGGACCCGGGTCTGTCTCAGTGAACACCAGGACCTCACGTTGTAACTGCTCAGGGTCACCGCGGCCGCTGTGAAACGTGTCCGTGTCGCCTGTGTGGGTGGTGAATGACGTAAACTTCAGGTTATGTCTGCAAGTTTTGCTTGCGTAGAAATGTGGCAATTCTTTTTAATTCAATATTTAAATGAAATGTTGACGGTTTCTCCATAACTGTGTGTTACGGAGCACGGTCGTTGTCATTTTCTGGGGTCTGTTTTCGGTGTCTTTATGTGCTTCTAAAATGCAGACTTTATCACTGATGATGCATGTTATCCCTGTTATACAACATCTCTCTCCCTGTTGCTGGCTTCACGTCATTACATCCTTCCCTTTCTTTCCCTCTCGTAGGGCGAGGCACTGAGACAGATTCTGGTGAATCGTTACTATGGCAACTTTTATCGAAGTGGTGGGAGGAGGGACAGCCTGACGTCATTTAGCAATGGCCCCCTCAGTCCAGTAGGACCCGGCAAAAATCAATCAGGTGGGACAGCTGTTGCGCCGCTTTTGATACCGAAGACAGAAGTTGGTTGTTAATTCTTAATAGCAGAAAGAAATGAGTGTAGTTTTAGTTTTGTAGCGCACACAAGGCCACAAAAACACTGATTTCAACATCTCTAATTGAGCTGATGTGTCTGTGAAGCATTAACAGAAGGCCCCTGCCAAATAAAAGAGATGCATGACTTTGCTGCCAGTAATGACTACAACTACTATCAGGGGGCAGTGTAGATAAACCTAACCTTTTTGGGTTGCCAAAATGTGTTCTGCCCCTAAAGTCATAATAAAGCAATGTTCTCTCAATAATGTTATATTAGGACGGGACTCCCATCTGTCTGGCCCTGAGCCGGTTATCAGCTCCAGAGATGCACTGTGAGCTGCCCTTTGAGCACGCAGAGCACCTCACTCTTATCACTGCCTGATAACGGGGTCATTGTGTAACTATATCTGCAGTCAAAATACTGAATACTGATTCTCTGTGCGGTGTTTCTCCTAGTTGAGTGTTTGGTTCTGATATGTATGATGTAACATTTTATCTGCATGTAGATTTTGGAGGACATGTTGGTGCCAATGGTATGAGCTGTGAGGTTTTTTTTAATGTAAATTCAGTGCTGCCACATGAACCAGAACAGCTTGTTGTCTGCTGTGGCGCGAAAGGCAGTGTGTTAGCATTCAGTGTAGCATGGGTGTGACACCATATTGTATGAATATAACGCGTAATGTACAGTTGTGATGAAAGAGCCAGATGTTGTATTTTTAACTAAACCCAAAGACACAGAAAATCACCAATGGTTCCCGGTTCACCATCTCTCCCATGTGCACCAAGATGTTGGAAAACTGATCACAGGAAATGTAGCCCTCCCCTTGAATGATCCACTCTTGACTGTTGCTAGGTGACAGTCTGCTACTTCCCATGAAAACAGCCTTTGCACCTGTTGCAGAAACAAGAGCCAGGCTGAGAATTCCATATGTAGCCTGAAGATGAGGCCTCAAAGGGGAAATGTGCAGGCAAAGTCATGAGCAATGAACTATACAACACTGTGCAGTTACACAAATTAGCACCGGGTTAGCATCACAGTTAGAAATCTGGCCTATTTTAAGCAAATGATTTTGGACTTTGCATGTGCCAGAAAATCTGTCCCATACGTTAACCTGGATCCATTCATTGTATGATAAAGAGTGCTATCTTTTTTCTCGTTTTAGGTTTCTATGTGCAATATTGTGTCAAATTTCAAAATCAATCTTTGTAGTTTAATGTCAACTATTAAAGAAAAACACGAAATAAACTAGAATATATATATTTAGTTTTTTTTTGATTATAGAATTATATAGTTATTATTATTGCAAATTACTGAAGTTACAATTAGTATTTTAGCTCCTGTTATAAATGCAGGGTGTTTCTTATGGAACTATATTTGATATATGATGTGAATGGACAATGATTGGAAAGTATTAATCTCATAAACTGTATACCTGATGCTTGTGATTCTGATCTGACCTGTCTCTCTGTCTCTGCAGCATTAGGGGGTCCCGGGGGGCTGAGTCGTGCGGAAATGAGTCTGGCAGAGGTACAGTGTCACTTGGACAAAGAGGGAGCCTCTGACCTGGTCATTGACCTCATCATGAACACCACTAGTGACCGGGTTTTCCAAGAAAGCATCCTCCTGGCTATTGCATTGCTGGAGGGTGGAAACACCACCATCCAGGTTAGTTAACCCCTGAATCTCTTACCGAACATACAAGTGGAAACTGAAGGGACATCCTTGGGTCAACTGTCTACTTTTGAAAAACTCAACTGCTACATGTTTGAATCTATATTATTGTAAAATAATACAAATTACACACTTACCCATTTCACTTACTGTAACTGATCTCCAGGGTTTTACATTTCATGGGCAGTTATCTATGTAAAGGCTCAGCTTATCGTGCAGTGCATCTTTAGATTTGGTCAGTGAAAAGAATACAACGTCCCATGGATAGTTTTTATTACAAGAGGATCGACAGTATGTGGGTCACTGGGCCACCATAGCTGCACATATACAATACGAAGGCGGCTCTCCTCCACCTCATATCTAGCACACCATCATTTGGCTAAAAGGCCACGCCAGCTGCTAATCAAGTCCGTTTATAGATTAGTATATTGTAAAATATTCTTCATTTTCTCACTCTGGGCAGCTGTGTGCATTAGTTAATTTATCTTACTGTTCTTTCCCTATTTGCTTTAACCTGAGCTTTAACCTATCTCAATTTGCCTCTCTTTTTCATGCCCATCTGTCTGTAGCTTTGTCTGTTGATCTCCTCATCTTTCCATCTGCATGGAGCTCTGTCTGTTGATCTCCTTTTCTTTACATTTGTCTGTAGCTCTGTCTGTTGATCTCCCTGTCTTTCCACCTTTCTATAGCTTTGTCTGTTGATTTATTTCTTTCCATCTGTCTGTAGCTCTGTCCATTGATCTCCCTGTCTTTCCATCTATCTATAGTTTTGTCTGTATGTCTCCTTTTCTTTCCGCCTGTCTGTAGCTCTGTTTATTGATATTTCCGCCTGTCTGTAGCTCTGTCTGTTGATATCCCTGTCTTTCTGCCTGTCTGTTGATCTCCCTGTCTTTCGTCTGTCTGTAGCTATGTCTGTTGATCTTTCTGTCTGTCTGTAGCTATGTCTGTTGATATCCCTGCATTGTCGTATGTCTGTAGCTCTGTTGATCTCCTCGTCTTTCCGTCGATCTGTAGCTCTGTCTGTTGATCTCCACACCTTTCCATCTGTCTTAGCTCTGTCTGTTGATCTCCTTGTCTTTCTGCCTGTCTGTAGTTCTGTCTGTTGATCCCCCTGTCTTTACATCTGTCTCTCCGTCTGTGTGTTGTTGTGGAAGCACGGGGCTTGCATAATCAGATTAGAGCAAAGGAAGCCACTGTGGTGAAGATAATGCTTTGGCTTCCCACGGCTGCTGCAGCACTACGTCACGTGATCCGTCTGCGTTACATAAGCCCTGTGTGAATGAACAATGAGGAATGTCTCAGCCTACAAAACATACCAGCCTCTCCCGCTCCCTTGCGCTCTCTTGCCGGCCCAAACTGGGTCATACTGGGCCTCCGGAACTGGGGCAGTGGGGGGAGAGGGGGGGGGGGGGGACGGGGGAACACAGAGGGGATTGAGGAGAAACTGGAGCTGCTCTCACCCGTGCATTCTTTGTTCTGAAAAGGGAGGTTTCTTTTCGGGCAACCTACTCTGTATGCAGTGCTAGAAACGTGCCACATAGTACACATATTTGTGTTCTTTGAGTTACTGGACAGTTCCCTAAGTGGAAGTTTAAAAAATAAACAGATATGTTTTCACTGACAGTGTAAAGTTCGAATTCACAAATCAAGCATACCTTTTCCGTAAACTTTAAGTGTCACTATGAGAGAAAACTGACTACTTTTGCTGGGTGCTCTCTTCAAGAAAGCACTCCAAGGATAGTAGGAGTTGGTTTTTGTTGGTGTCTTCATCTCACATGCCGAACTGAGCACCACTTGGATATCCTGTTCTCATGTAACACAGTTAACTATTTACTCATGACCTACAATACATACCAAATAGAAATACATCACACAGAATAACTGTGACAAGATTGCATGCACAGTCACTCATTTTCACACACACCCTCTGGTTCTGCATTCATGCAAAGCTAATGCATACATGCCGTTGGAAGTTTCGGATATTTTACAGTCAATGCATTTGAGTGCTTTCTGGACCTGTTGGCTCCTCTGTGACCGCTATGAGAGAGCTCAAAACAGCTGTGAATTGTGTTGTGACATTGCAACTTGTGACATTTCACTCCTCAGCCATCTGTTATGTAACCGCATGGCATGCTGTTTGGTTTCCCTCCAAAAAAAGTCTTGCATTGCAGGTGCGTTTAACCGATATTGCAAAAGCAACACAATGCAGCAGACAAACTCTCTTGTCAGGTGGAAAAATAAAGAGAGAGGCGGCTGCTTTGAGGAAAAAAAGGAAGAGACAAAGGAAAGGAGGAAAAGGACTTGGAGGAGAACAGAGTAGCATTTGGTTTGCATGTGGTGCTGCCTGACATGAGAGGGAGGGTGAGAGGGAAAGGGAGCGCGAGTATAAATAGCTGTTACATAACATCCCTTTGTTGATGCCAAGTGGCGGAACGGAAGGGGAGAAAGGAAAGCGTGATGACCTTGTTTTTCAGTGTTGTCCGCCCCCCCCACACTCCTCTTCGTCTCATTCCACTCATGGGTTTTTCGCCATGGATACAGACAGACACTGTGTTTACCCAACACTCTAGGGGGCCGCTAAGATGCTCCTCTCTCTCCTTCGTCCTTAGTTACTTTTATTCCATTCTCTCCTTGACCACCATGTGTTACCTTATCCATAACGTCATCCCTCCCCACGCCGCTCGTGTCCTTGCTTTTCCAGTGATATCAAAACACAGATGGTGTCTTGATGAGGCCGCGCAGATTTCGCCATCGGGTGTGTAAGGACCAGCATCGAAGAACACTACAGAAGCAGCATTGTGGTTAGACATGAAAGTTTAGGTTTTCATTTTTGATTCATTTTAAGACGCAGCCTCGCATACAATTCTCAAAAAAACCAATCAAATGAAGGTTTTCTGTGGTGTTTTTTTCTTCATTGCGGTGTTCCAGCTTCATGTACAAGGCTTTGTCTTTGTTTCAGTGACTCACTCAATCCACTAAACTCAGTTCAGTTCGTAGAAACAGACGGTTTAAAAAAATGACTTTCAGTTTGCTGCTGCAGGTAAAGACTTTCAACACAATAATGAATAACTCTAATATGACCTCCCAGCCACCATCAATCAAACAAGCTCACCTCTACCGCAGTGAAACATAATAGCTCAGCTAACCCTGATCCATGAGATGAAATGCCCCTGCTGGCATGGTGCTAGTCCTGCCAACCCTGCACTGTGAGCCTGACTGCACACTGAGACTGAATGCAGTATCTCTCACCTGGGACATCCCAGAGACATTTCAGGTTCAGACAAAAAAAATGCAACAACTTAATGCTAAACTTCCGACTTATGGGCAGAGTAGTCCCCTGTATGCAGGATCCCTGGGGTCTTTGTCTCGAGGACTGCAACATTATTAAAAGGATAGGCAGTAGAAAATGAATGTGATTACATAAGAATGAATTTGGCATTCACAGAGTTTTAGGGAGATCTAATACTGTATGTGTGATATGTGGGTGTGTCCTCTCAAAATTGGCATGTGCCTATGCCGGAGACAGCTGACCTAGTTTTGTGAGTGTAAAAGTCGGCGGGTGCATTAGCGTACGCGCTCTCCAGCTTGTGTGTGCTTGTACTGTACAAGTGTGTTTGTTTGTCTGTGCGAGTTATGTAATGGTAAAGGGTAGGGGGGCTTCTCTCTGTTTGCTGTGGTCCAATCCATGTGTGTTAACCTGGGCCTCATGCCCCCACTGCTATGTGAGCACAGACAGACAGACAGGAATGACCATCACCTCCCTCCACAGGCATGCTGTGAGTTGTGAGCTGTGAGTGTTTTGCCAGTGGTGCAGCTAATCCTCGTCTGTGCGCTCTCCACTCTGTCATCAAGTTGTTAATTGTGTGATGGCCTTGCTTGTCAGCTCCCCCCCCGACACACACACACACACACACACACACACACACACACACACACACACACACACACACACACACACACACACACACACACACACACACACACACACACACACACACACACACACACACACACACACACACACACACACACACACACACACACACACACACACACCCCTCCCCGCGCTGCTATCTCCTCTTTCCTTAGCGTTGGCAGAGTGTGTACGTGCAGGAGGGCTTCTGCTCAGTGGTGGAGGGCCGGGGTGGGGCACAGTGAGGCTCATGAATCTGCTTTAGTGCACAAGCACACAGTTATGTTATTGTTTCTAATGAGAGCAACACAATGCAGTAGAAAAACTGTGTTAGCTCTGTGTTCTGTTAATAAGCTGCATACGCTGTCTTGTTTGGCTACTTAATTGGCTTGTCGCTATTCTCAATTTGGAATGAAAAGATTTCGCCGTGTGTTTAACATTCAATTTCAATGCGTGTAAAATTCTTAGTACAAACACCCTCACAGTCTCATTGAACTAGGAGAAGCGAGGCTTGTTTTGTCCATTTTGCTGAACGCTTTCCTTGTGACTTTCATTTATTTGTTTTCTCTAGTAGCCCAGTTTTACATCTAACCTGAAAAGACAGAAGGTTATGTAACAACTTTGAGCACTGGCCTAGATACTGTCTGATAACATTCCCTTCCTATCTCTTGCTCTCGTTTACCCTCTCTCAATCATCTGCTTTTTTACTCCCTTATTCCCTCTTTGGTGTCTGTCTTTCGCCGCCAGCTCATTTTTCCCAGTCCCCCCCCAAACTCTGTTTCTCTATCTGTGTAAATAGGCCAGGCTTCTCCCTCTTGTGTCACTTTTCACCACATAAGATTGGTGAGACTGCCTTTGCTCGTCGAAGCCTTTCCATATGCTGCAGCAGATTACATAATCAAAACAACAGCCCTGTCCCTGAAACATGGTGTAGACATATTGCGTTCACAGGCTCGAAAGTATTTTTGCATGACCCCATTCTACAGCCATAACTGCAGCGTTCAAACCCTCCCATCGTAGTAAATCCAGACTTGCTTCACTATAGTTATATAATGTTTTGTGAAGGTCCAGTCAAGATCGTTTTCTGCCTGTTTCCTATCCTAAGATCATGTTCATGTTTTGACCTTAGTTCACTGCACTCTATATAACGTGTCAGTGGCATAACACAAATTTGGAGGGAGAAATTTTGATCTTGTAATGCATGTGGTCATTTATATTAAGGCTGAAACTAATGAATATTTCTACAAGCGATTAATCAGTTAAGCAGCAAATCTTCACATTGAGATGTTGGAACCAGAGGAGCTTGTGTCTTTGCCTGGAAAATGATTGACACGATTAATCGATTATCAAAAGTGCATTAAGCAGACCGTAAGATCCACAATCTCTGTTTTTTTTCTGTTCTTGTTTCTTGTGTCCAGCGTTCATTCTTTTGCCGTCTGACAGAAGACAAGAAATCCGAAAAGTTCTTCAGGGTTTTCTACGACCGTATGAAGCTGGCCCAGCTGGAGATCAAAGCCACGGTGACTGTAAATACCAGCGACCTGGGAAACAGAAAGAGAGACGATGACAGCCAGGACAAAGACGTCCCTGTACGCAAAAAAGGTCAGAGGTCACATACTATGATCTGAAGTATGAATTTACGTGAGGTTGTTACCAACAAAGGATGCTAAGACGAGCTACATATATATCTTAGATGATTAATCTTTGATTGCAAATCCAGAGTAGAAAGAGGATTTCTGTGGGTTTCGACTGATTTCATAGTCCCTGTTTGGTGCCTGTCTCTGTTTAGCTAGAGACTCAGCGGTGGTCATGACAGAGGATGCGAGAGAGCAGCTATTAGAGGCCTCGACTGCTACCAAGAAGGCCTTTAACTCATACCGCCGTGAAGCAGACCCTGAGGACCACTTCAACTCAGCCGACGGCCAACCCAGCACTGGGGACAAGAACCAGGACGAGGGAGAAATGAGTTTTGTAATTGTTATCATGCAGCCCATCCTTCGCTTTCTCCAGCTGCTTTGTGAGAATCACAACCGGGACCTACAGGTGGGACAGACTGATTTTTTGGGATCACACTTGACTACAGTTCCTTCCTTTTACTTTTTGACGTCTTATCATCTTTTGTGTCTTCGCTGCAGGTTTAAAACACGGGTCTCATGGTTTTATTACCAATGCTAAATCACTTCATCATCATTGAGATGTGTATGAGAGGCCAGACCTGACTTCTTTAGGCTATGGAGATGGCTTCTCTGGCACACCTTTAAAATTAAAACAAATTAGCTGCTTTTTCCTGTGTAACACTCTGTACTTTAGTTTTTATGAGGAAATATCCTGTTAGCCTCTTTTGTATTTTGTGGGTCTAAAAATTGTTCCTGGGTACATCTGACTTTTTCAGCACTAAGATTGCTTTTATTAGAATGTAAGAAGTTAGGTTCCTGTCGGTGAACAAACCCTTCTGGTAGAGCGCACTATCCTGCAAAAATGCATGCCCAGTGACTGTTGGCACGTTCTCGATGGAACAGTCATGTTCAACAGTTCAGATGAAGGCTAAAACAGTGGAAGATTTAAGAAGACCAAAGAGAGCGAGTTAGCATCCATATTTCTGAGTTCTGTCTAACAGAGGAGTGATTTGTAAATGACAGAATGTTAATTTGTAGCGAAACAATTTACTGTTTGGTTTTGATTGGTTTATTTGTGGTTTGCATCCAGTTCTGTCAGTCCCAGTCACACAAACCCAACCACTTTCATCTCCTCAGAACTTTCTTCGCTGTCAAAACAACAAGAACAACTACAACCTTGTGTGTGAGACTCTTCAGTTCTTGGACTGTATCTGCGGCAGCACCACAGGGGGTCTCGGTCTACTGGGACTGTACATCAACGAGAAGAACGTAGCCCTCATCAACCAAACTCTGGAGAGTCTAACAGAGTACTGCCAAGGCCCCTGCCATGAAAACCAGGTACTGAAAGAGAGCATGCCACAGGGGAGCTCTGTGACTGTACGAGGGCACTTTCCGTCTTTTTCATAATTGTATTTTTTAAATGTCATTCAGAATTGCATTGCCACACACGAGTCCAATGGAATTGATATCATAATCGCCCTGATCCTCAATGACATCAACCCACTTGGGAAAAAGCGGATGGATCTGGTGTTGGAGCTCAAGGTGAGGAAGGCTTCATAGGAGGAATCTATACCTGTTGATGTGGGTTTCGGGTCTTGGGCCGCAAATTAGAAAAAACAACTGTGCAGTACTTTCCTTTCACAGCAGGATTGAATATCACTGAAAGTATAAGAGCTGGGCATTCATTTGTCCGAGTTAAACTCGCTTTTGCCTGCCAGGACAAATAACTGCAGAGTGATTTTTTTTCGAGAGCACCCGGGTTTCTGTCTGTTTTCCTTGGATGTAGAAACTGACAGAGTTTGAGTTCTTATATTGGAGCTTTTTTTCCCTCTGCCTGCTCTGTCTCTGTCTCTTTTGTCACTCTTAGAACAATGCATCCAAGTTGCTGCTTGCAATCATGGAGAGCCGTCACGACAGTGAGAACTCAGAGAGGATCCTGTACAACATGAGGCCTAAAGAGCTGGTGAGGAGATGATGATGTGCATCGTGTCCTTTTCACGGTTGCTTTTTACACCTCAAATACAACTGAGCTATTGCCTCAGCTACTCAGTATAACAGAGCGTGGATTTGTGTGCGTGTGTGTGTCCCCGTCCAGGTGGAAGTGATAAAGAAAGCCTATCTACAGGGAGAGGAAGAATTTGAGGACACAAAGGAGGAGGACGATAACGGGGAAGAGGAAGAACACGATGCTGCTTCCCCCCGAAATGTTGGACACAACATCTACATTTTAGCTCACCAGGTCTGCTTTTTCTCTCATGAATCAATTACTCTATATTTATAAAGCAATATGATGAGACACACATTATCCATGTGTTTTTGTTTTTGAGTGGCACGCTCACTTCTTGGCTGTGTTCCTCCTAACAGTTGGCGCGTCACAATAAGGAGCTGTCTATGATGTTAAAGCCAGGAGGGGCCAGTGGAGAGGGAGATGAGGCCTTGGAGTTCTTCGCCAAACACACTGCTCAGATAGAGGTCATAACATGCAGTCCTTGTCATTAGCCTGTAGTAGAATTTCACACATTTTACAATATTGTGTGACAATTTCCTTGCCAGTATACAACAATGTTGACCTACAGATGCCAATGTGATGGTGTGTCTCTATTCAGATTGTGCGCCAGGACCGCACCATGGAGGAGATAGTGTTCCCCGTGCCCAACATCTGTGAGTTCCTGACCACCGAGTCAAAGCTGCGAGTCTACTTCACCACAGAGAGAGACGAGCAGGGCAGCAAGATCAACGACTTCTTCCTGAGTGCAGAGGACCTCTTTAATGAGATGAACTGGCAGAAGAAACTCAGAGGTGGGGTCAAGTTGGAGCATGTGTAGTGCATGTAGTGGTCATTTATGTCAAATGATACAAGACAACCTTTGTACAAATGAATGTTTATTCACAGGGTTTCATCATTCACCTGAATTTGGCTGAATAAACTCTTCTATAGGTGCTACACAATTAATTGAAGCACAGGATTTGGTGAGAAGTGCAAATACGCTTCAAAGCTCCCCAATGAGGTATTGGATAATCTTAATTAAATTCACTATGTTCCTTGTTATTATTAGTGTTAATAACAGATTAATCCTTTTAAATTTTAAATCAGAAAATATTGATCGCATACAAAATATCACAAAACTCAACCCAGCATGACATGATTTCTTGTTTAGTTTGATTAACTAAACTGGTAAAGATATTCAATATCTTTATATTGAATATATAAATACAAAAAACTGTCAAAACCAGCAAATCCTCCCATTTCAGAAGGTGGAAGCAATTGCATTTTGCTTGATAAATTAGTCAAACAATTACCAAAACTGTTGCTGATTCATTTTTGTTTATTGGCTCCATCGTCTAATTGTTTCAACAGTTTACATAATGCTTCAGACCAGAGATGCCATTGACAGTAATCTTAATGGGAAACTATAATAGGAGATGACAGGGGTGGTGGGAGAAGTCTGTGAGAAGCAACAGCATTATTATTTAGTGAACCTGTTGGGTTATATTTACCACTTTATCGTCTTAAGAAATGTGACTGATTTAAGAGTCAACTCTTAAGAGGCTGATCAGATGATAGTTTGCACAACTCCACTGCCTTTTTTTTTCTGAAATGAACTTGATTCTTCATTAATGTGATGAAGATTCCCAACTTGGTAGCGACATAGTGGCTCAATGATTACCATCAGTCAGACGGTCCTTTCTATGTGGAGTTTGCATGTTTGTCAGTCCAAAGACGTGCAGGTTAGGTGAATCGTGAAACTCCAAATTACCTGTGGACGTGAAGGTTGTTGTGTGATTACGTGTCCCACTGACAGACTGGAGACGTGTCCACGGAGTAACCCGCCTCTTGCCCAATGCATGCGGGGATAGACCTCGAAGTATGGAAAATGGAAGAGTATCCCCAACTCGACTGCAGGGCTAACAATGTCACCCTGTGTGTGTGTGTGTGTACTCATGCTATGTGTGTATATGTTTCCACTGTCTAAAAGCAGACAGGGGTTTTCCACATTATTTGAGTCGTGAAACATTTGTACATTAACCTTATGAATCACAACTGAGAGCGTGTTTGCTCACCGGCACCCACACTCGGTCACATTTCTAATCCACGTACAAGACTGCATACCCACACAACGCCATATTTTGTCTCTCACTCAGAAGAGGCTATGAACAGAGAAAAGTCCCTGATTCTGTTTCTCTTTTCCACTTCCAGAAAATATTCTACTAAAAGTCAGATTGTGTGTGAAAGGTCAAAGTGTTTACTTTTCACTATCAACATTTCAACAAACATTAACAATGTTGACTGGTTTGTTTTGTCTGTGTTTTCTGTGATTTATGTCCTCGTATTACTTTATGTAACATGACTTCCTGTATGAGGAGGGAGAACTGAGCCAGTTGAGCTCAATTCTCACAAGTTCTTACTATCAACAACTTGGTTATCTAATAATCAATTTAGTGCTGAAACAATTAGTTGACTCAACAGTTATTCAACAGAAGTTTTGTTAAACATTTTTGATCATTGAGTTATGGTTTAATTCATTACTTTTTCATCATTATTATCAAATCTTGGTCCTAGATTTCTAAATGTGAGAATTTGCCACCTTTCTCTGTTTTATATCATTTTAATCGATCATCTTTGACTTTTGAACTGTTGGTTGGACAATCTGATGATTTTGCGATCTTATGATTTGCAATCAAATTTGAAATAAAATGTCTCACTTTACCCCCCCCCCCAGCCCAACCGGTGCTGTACTGGTGCTCAAGAAACATGTCTGTGTGGAGTAACATCTCCTTCAACCTGGCTGTGCTTATGAACCTGCTGGTCTGCTTCTTCTACCCCCTGGAGGGTGTACATGCAGGTCAGTTTCATATGAAGAGACACGTGAGTGTGAGAACAGGCTTTTTAAAACAGAGCTCTAACCATGCTTACATCCCGTCACTAACAATAGTGTGAGATCTCACTTCACCTTTCCAGTGGCTCAATTGTTTTGAATAATTTTTATGCTTTTTCCCGTGAAGTGATCCGCTTAGTCCTGGTCCTCTTTCGTGCATATAAAACATTTACTCTTCCTGTCGTGAATTGGCTCATGCATGTTCATTTTGTATTCATGCTGCATCTAAGCGGCACATGCGTATGTAATGCACAGTTGTTGCATACAGACTATTTTTAAAACCATGGTAAACAAAGGACATGACTTAAAATATGCAAAACAGGAACAAAGTGGCTTTCTGACGTGTTTTTCTTTCTGCTACAAACAGCCTATTACATATCACAGCCTGCACTGACGTGGCTTTTTGAAAAGATGGGAAAATAATAGATACAGGGGATCTCCTACAATGATGGGCTGTATTGAAATTGTAGCACTAGTTTGTGCAGCCAGTAATAAGGTCTCAATATACAACTAGAGATTAGGAAGAAGCAAAAACGCTTGTTTTAGCTTATATCCAGTTCTATAATTGGGATTTTCAACTTTTTCTTTTACATTTACATCACGCGCTGTTGTAAGAAACTATCTGGAAAGGCATGTAAAATGTCGTAGCCACCCACAGAAATAGACTTTAAAGAGCCGACTCGCAGTCTAGCCTCAGCATCGACCCACTGATCTCCTTTTATCACAATGTCCTGATCTGCTGACTTCTAATCATCTGACCAGGATTAGGAGCAGGACCTAAGAAGCCCTCTACCTTTGTTTAGGACACACCCACACAATCCTCAACTCAACCCATGGTCTCAAAGCCTGAGCTCATATTTGACTTTCAGCACTATGAAGACCGCAACAAACAGAGGAGCGCCCTGTGTCATTTAAAGTCCCATCAACAAAGCTTACATTGGCTCAGGAAGAACAAAATCTTACACAATATTATCAGGTGATCAAGAAAGGTCTTGCATCATGTTTCATTCGTCAAACGAGGCAAGCTATTCAGCTGCAAAATCCTCCTCGGTGATGTTTGTCTACTCTATCAGTGGGTTCAGTTTTTGATCTGAAACGGCTCCATGCTACATAGATTCATGTAAAGAGTGTGTTGTAATCAAAATGACAAAGTTTTCTAATGTAAATTACCATACCCCTTTACATTTATTTAAGAGATGAACAAAGAATAAGACAATAATGCAAATGTAAGAATATTAAATAATACTGGAGACCATCTTACTGCCAGATCGCTTGCTCAGACACCAGCTATCTTGGAACTCTGCCTACATTTTGATCTCAACTACACACCAGTAGTGTGTATAGACCGCCTCTGTGGTTCCTGCTACAGTAGGTGTCTCCAGGACACATTTTGACATGACTCACACTCAGACCTACAAGGTGAATACAATACCAATGTCGTTTTAAACCCTCAAAAACAGATTTCCAAATGTACCAGTGAACAAGGGTGCATACATCTTTTTACAGTTGTTTTACATCTTGTCACCTTATCTGTTGAAATTGTGAGCTATGCTAGGTAACACAAAATGCAGTATTTTATTAATTTTGTAATGAAGTACAAAAACATTTATTTGGTGTTAATTGTTGTGTTTCGTTAGTGTTGCATAATTAATTAATTCAATATTTCATACAATCATAAGTTTAAGTTGACATAACTAAAATTCCTTTTGGTCTGCAGACAGTGTAAAACACTGAGTGCACAACATGAGTAAGGTCTGACTGTATTTCTCTTCACTGGAACTCTTTTTGTGTGCAAGACATCACGTGAGACTCCAGCATACCTTTGGCCAGCTTTAACAGGCACTTTATGGCTTTGGGCCCCTGCCTTCTCTCTCTCTCTTACTCACCCAGACACACACACACACACACACACACACACACACACACACACACACACACACACACACACACACACACACACACACACACACACATTTCTCTCCCTTTCCTCCCCCCTTTGCTTGGGGCTTTAGAATGGGGGTTATAAGAGCAGGGGATCTAGGTCAGTGTGTTTTGCCTTTTGACAAATAGCTTTGGTTAGCACCAATCAACTCAACACATGCTCACACACTGACAGTGCATGCTTGCAGCCTTCTCAACTGTTGATTTTACAGACAGTTGCACACAATTATCCGTCTGCATATAAAAAACGGAAGTGCAAGGTAGCGAGACAGTTTGTGAGCGCACGTATGCACCACTGTGTCAGTCTGCCAAATCACTGGAGCTGTGTGTTGCCCCCCGGCCCGTTCCTCATGAATCTTTCAGCGGAGGTATTTTTAGAGATGGCTGTTATGTAAGTGGCACCTGTCATGTGATCTCCACAGGGATTGGGCGGGAGAGAAATCCGGAGGAAGGGAAGGAGAGAGAGAGAGATAGTCAAGGAAGTAGGAGAGGGAAGGAGGGCTCCCTTACCCGCAGTACTCCCCCTCTGCCTTCTTATTCACTAGAACTCCCTCGCACTGTTTTTCTCAATCCTTGCGGTTCTTCCCCATTTTCCTTTTTCTATGTCTTTCACCATTTTCTCCTGATCTTTTTCTACCTTTCTATTATCTTTTCTATGTTCTCTGAGTTCTCAATGACCAGCGCTCATAGAGTGCTTACTAACATAGACACTTGCACACAGGTTAGCCCTGTGCTTTAAGAAAGGGGGTCAGTAACCGAGGCAGAAGGTTGGGTGTGGCCTCGTTTTTAGGCTGATCAAACCTGATCCAGGGTTTTAGCCTGAGTGATTTGTTGCCCCATGAAACCCCTGTCTAGGACACTAATCCTGGATTTACCTTGGGATCAAGGGAAGCATAAGGTCACCAAAGCTTAAAGCACACACATACAAAAACAAAAGTATGTCATATACTTTTGGGCGTTATGTAACTGGCTCTCTTTGAGTTCAAAGTCTCACTAATGAAGGCCCAAAGGCCTGCCTGAGAGACAGAACACTTCAAATACGGACAAGGCCTGTTTTTAAGCTGCGCTGTAATCCTCGCAACATGATTCATTAATATTCCATGTATGACCAATTCACTATGTTACAGGCTTATCAAATACAGCAATTGTAGCAAGTGTCCTTGCATGTTGCATTAATACCTGCATTTATCTTCTGCAGCTATGCTGGATACCCACCTTTCTGCCCTGCTGTGGATGGGAGTCTTGGCAACACTGGCCATTGTTATCATCATGCCCCAACCGCTGGGCATTCGTGCCCTCGTCATCATCACCATCCTCCGTCTCATCTTCTCTGTTGGCCTGGAGCCCACCCTCTTCCTTCTGGGTGCCTTCAATGTGAGTAGTCTGCTTTAAATGGTCAGTTCACCCAAATTACCAGTCGCGCAGTTAGTTGTGCTTTAATTGCCCGGGCTGTTGAGATATCCGTCTCTGAAATTTGTGTTGCCACTCAAATTCAAGGGAAGGAAATGAAATTTTGCAAAGCTGAAACAATTGGTTCATTAACGGATCCAAAGAAAATGAACCAGCAACTATTTTCATAATCGATTAATAGTTTAATTTTTCAATCCTCATGGCAAATGTTCTCTGTCTCCAGCTTCTGAAATGTGAGGATTTTGTGCTTTTCTATATCGTCATATCATTATTGCAACTGAAAGATGCCACCTTGGACTCTGTGTGTTAGCTTGTTCTTCCTATTTTTCGACATTTCATGCACTCCAAATGATTTGAGAAAATCCACAATGATACCAATTCTAATTTGCAGGACTAGAATTTTTTTTTTGAGGTGTTCAAAGAATTAAAAAATGTAATTGAATAAATGAACAACAAAGAAACTTTGATAAAGACTTTGTTGGAACTAGTATCGACAGACGAGCCTAGTCCCTATGAGAACTGACCGTGTGTGAGCACCTCTGATGAAATTCATTCCCCTCCATTGTATTGGAGTAGGAGCAGAAATCTCAGAATATCTGAAAATCTGGACAAATTTAGTCAAAACTATCTGCATGGCTGCTAAAGGCGAGTAACATGTTTTTATTTTGAGTGAACTCACCCTTTAATTGTTCTCCTCCTGTGTGAAAGGGTGTGTCTGTGTGATTTGTAATTTTCCCCAGAGAAATGTTAAAGACCATTTCTATTTCCCTATTCACACTCACTGGGTATGTACTTTCACGTGCTGAGAAACCTCCACCGCACTAGTTCCAGTTCTTCTTTCAACTCTCACTCGCACTCATGCCCACTTGGCAGGCCGGTGCACCGTCTGCCGGTGGTGTTGCCCCCTGGCCTCACACTTCTCCTTGGCAGCGCCTGGCTTGCTCTATGGGGTGTGAAGTGCGTCACTGAACCCAAGAGAGAGCCACACCACCCCTGCACCCACTAGAGATTTTCTAGATGTGCTCTTAAACACAAAGACACACACACAAAATAAAGTCTCGCACACATCTCGATTATCTCTCTCCTCAATCGCTACGTTTAGCTGTACAAAAGAAGCCGGGTTATTGAGAGAGATCAAGTTAATGCAGGAAATCAGAGAACACGTTACCATGGACTGCAGTAACCTGGTTGCTGTAAAATCTAGTTTACATGCAGCTGGTCAGTAGTCAGATGTCTCCCTGATTGTGTTTGACATTTTTGAATCATGTGTTTTCTTTTCTTTTTCTCTGCAGCTGTGTGGATTTTTCAAATAACCGCTAATAGTTTCAGTTATATTTTTAGTCAGACTTAAGATTTCATTATTAAAATTGATCAGGTACATGCATTGTTGTTAAAAGAAAAAAGAAAACGCTTTCACAAACTCTCTTAAGTGTTTACATGACCAAGAATTCAGGTTTATCCAAAGAGGCCATGTTTACCGGGTTTTTGTTAATCCCTTTCCCTCGTGTTTGGTTTAAATGACCTTTTTAAGTAACCAAGTTACTACAGAAAGCAAACAATAACCAGGTCACTTATGTGCATGTAAACATACTATATGTGTCTTCATTTACCTTGAAAAGCCACACCCACCATGTGCAGCATTTTGTGTATTTGTCCCTTAGCCAAGGCCATGACTTTCCAATATTTAATTGATTAACAGTTGATTGTCCATTATTGTTATTACTAAAGAGACATTGACTTAATCTTCCAGGTGTGCAATAAAATCATCTTCCTGATAAGTTTCGTGGGGAACCGAGGAACCTTCACACGGGGTTACAGAGCCATGGTGTTTGACTTTGAGTTCCTCTACCACCTCCTTTACCTCATCATCTGCTCTCTGGGGGTGTTTGTCCATGTCTTTTTCTACAGTCTGCTGGTGAGAGAAACACACACACACACACCCTGTGAATACACACACACACATACTAAGAACAGATGCTTTGCAAAACCAACTACACAAACCTACTCTAAAGGGCAGCAGGTTTTAAATAGAACCATGAGTAAAATATTACTTGTCTCTCTGAATGTAGCCTGAGCTTCCCATGTTGGTGCATTCGCGGACATATCCAACTTGCCAGAAGATGCTTTAATGGTGTTTCTGTCTTTTTCTTGTTGTGGAGGTGTTAACTGCTTCAGGTCTTCTTCATAGCGTGTTCCATTCACACAGGCCCAGGCAGCTCCTCTGCAGATGCAGTGCAACATATTTCCATATTTTTTTATTAGCAAGATGCTAAAACATCATGTAATTCATATCCGACAGAGAAAACTGAGGATTCAGCGTAATAGAAAAAAAGCCACACATTTAATCTTTGTTTCTTGCCACTTGTACTTTCTTGTGTAACCTCACATTCACACTGGCCTCACTGTATGTAGATGATGGTATTATGTAACCTAAATGAATGCACTACATATGTCCTTAAGTCACTTCACATGAATCTATTTTTAGATATTTATCCTTTTTGTTTCATAACGTCTGTGTTGCCTCTGTAGCTGTTTGACCTGGTATACAGAGAAGAGACCTTGCTGAATGTAATCAAGAGTGTTACTCGTAATGGACGCTCGATCGTGCTCACCGCTGTGCTGGCTCTTATCTTGGTCTACCTGTTCTCCATCGTTGGCTACATTTTCTTCAAAGACGACTTCATCCTGGAGGTGGATCGTATCCCCAACACAACTCTGAGTGAGAGCAGACTCCCGTCTTTCAATCATTTTTGACAAACCGCTTTAAAGATCACAGAATGTAGGTTTTCATTTTGAAAAGTCAAAGAAACGTATGCAACATTCGTTCTTACTCTCTAGAAAATGGAGCCAGTCTGGCCAGTGAGTTTCTGTCTGCAGGAATGTGTCCGGGAGGTATTGAGAATTGCACCGCAGGAGCCCTGCAAGAAGGTAATGTAAACTGCAACACTGGGTGTTACCTAAATATTTCAATCATTAAAAGCAAATCAGTCCAAAAATATTATTTGAATGCTCTGTGTTCTTCTGTGATTTACTTGTCATCAATCCTAAACCTAAGTGATAACAACAAACTCAGTTTATAATGTGGTTAATTTTCATTGCAGGGTTAGAAAAGTCTGGTGTCAAAGTTTCTAGACTATTCTCCATATTTGAAAAGTTGAAGTGGTCCCATGTAGGAGTTGTTCATGGTGATGTCTAAGAGAAGTGGAGAACTGGAAATAATTTATTGTAGAGCTGAAATATTTGGAAATCATCCTTAGCCTCTTCAGGCAAAAAACAAGTGAAAGGAAAATTGTTGGCTGTTTTTGCAGTTTCCTTCTGTTCTGCAGCTGACTCCATTGACTGTCACATAACTGCCAAACAATTCTCATGTGACCTCACTGGCCCTCATATGACATCGACATGTGACCAAATTTCAGTAAAAACAGAAGTGTTTAGAAGACATAAAAACTATAAAATGATTTGACCAGTGATAAAGGCAGTTAGCAGGGGGATCACCATTTGACTGTGGTCAGAGGTCATTCGTCAATTAACTATAAACTTGATCAAATTGGATCAGTCTTTCAGAAATGTTCCTCTTTGTTTTTCTGTCTGGCTCACATGTTCAACCAAAGCTGCAGCTAAACAAAAACACTTCTGCTTTGACTCTCCGCCGTCACACTGTGAACCAAGACATGTAAACAAGGTTCCAACAGATTCTAAGTTCTGCAACTACGCCAAGGATATTTAAATAGCAGATGATGCACTATTTACACTGTGACTACAAGGCTATCAAATCCTACTCTAAAACATATGTCTAATATTTATTTATATTCAGAGAGCATTTCAAAACAAGTTAATACTCTACTTAGATTGTTTATCATAACTCATTTGAGTCTATACTGTGTATGAACATTACAAGCACAATACAATCTCATCAAATACCAGAATGTACTCAATTCATCATGAATATGGCAGAATATGGTTTATGATATTTTAATGAAAAGTAAAATATAGTGAAATGTGTCCCACTGTTTTATACGCCATTAAATCATCATCATTTCTGAATAAAAGTGACTTTAGTGTTACAGCCATACTACCTATATGATGATGATTCAGAACAATTGTTTTACAACTTATGATGGAAATAAATTCAATACATTACAGTGCATTGTATCATGCCTTACTTTTGATTTTACATTTCCTTAAGAAATATGATGAGCTTCTGAAGTGGTACTTCATGCTATTCATTTTATTTTAAATGTAAATTTCCCTGCATAATGTCTTTGGGTCACATGAGTTAGTTCAATACGTATTATGAGCTACAGTTTGATGCTTTTGATGTTATATTAACCTAAAAGTATCGGTCCTAGTGGTCCTAATTACCTTGGTATACCAGTTCATAAAGCATTACAGCGTAAAAAGCTATACACCTTAAAAAGAAGTCACCTTTTACAGCCTCTGAAATTATTTGATTTAAGCTTTCCTCTCTGCTTCTTCAGATTTGGGGAATGGCAGTGAGGAGGAAAGCAACATGGAGCGGACGTGCGACTCTCTACTTATGTGTATCGTTACTGTGCTGAGTCATGGCTTGAGGAGTGGAGGAGGTGTAGGGGATGTACTCCGCAAGCCTTCCAAAGAGGTATGTGCAACTCTGAAGATGGGTCCCTTACAAAACTGTGTGTGTGTGTGTGTGTGTGTGTGTGTGTGTGTGTGTGTGTGTGTGTGTGTGTGTGTGTCACCGACTGCTGCAGCGAGGGTCATGTGAGCTGGCCACGAGCCCATCGTGTGCTGAACTTGTTTTTAAGAAGAAATGGAGGTTTCACAATGTTTCCTTGCAGCTGTACTACCTCCGCCTTGTATCAGAATTAAACCTCAAGATAGATTTCCACCGAATTCAGGCTCAACCACTAATGATGTCGAAAGAGGATGTGACTATCCGCCTCACATATTCGCAACACAATGCAACTCAGGCCCAAAAGTCACATATTCAACCCACAAAATCACAATGGGTGGAAGAGTGGCTCAGTACATTGTTGCTTCAAACAAGCTTGTCCTACAAGCTTGTTTGAGTGGCAGTGCGTTAGGCTGGTGATGATTACTTTTAAAGGATTAACTAAAATGGAAAAAGAGTGAATGAAATTCACCAATGTACTTACAGCACAGTATGTAGACATTGAAGTCCATTGTGGCTCGATTGGCTAATGATGTGAAATAAACATTTGTCTGTGTCCTACCTAGACAGAAACAGGCTGCATCAGGTTGACCGGCTTTCTGCCGGCTCTGTTACTGTAGCATCTGGCAGGTTTCACCTGTGGTCTTGTGTTTCCATTAACATCCATGATGACAAAGGTTAACCTCGTTTTAAACTCATAACATCCTACACATATGTTTATGTGAAGACCTGCCCTTTGGGTCATACATTTAAATGGGACAATCTTTCTACATTAGCCCTCCACAATACAGTAAAATATCATCTTAAATTTACTCCTAATTGTTCTCTGTTGTCAAAATAAAGTGAACTACCTCTGAACACTTCCTGTACAGAAGTTATTGCTGTGTTTCTGTTCCGTTTGCAGGAGCCACTGTTTGCAGCCAGAGTGATATACGACCTGCTGTTCTTCTTCATGGTCATCATCATTGTCCTCAACCTCATCTTTGGCGTAATCATCGACACCTTTGCTGACCTGAGGAGTGAAAAACAGAAGAAAGAAGAAGTCCTGAAGACTACTTGCTTCATCTGCGGTGAGACTCTTCATCTGTTTGGTTCCCTAATGTCTTTTTTCAGTTGCTACATGGTGACAAAATGAGCAATACATTGCACGGTGCCTCAGACATTCGTGTATTTACTGCTAATGTGTCACTCACACTTTTGTCGTATGTGGCACAACTCTCTGCTGCCGCTTGTGCTAGAATATTTTCACAATGATATTGTCATGGCAATATCAAACCTCTAACTTTCCAGTGCCAGAATGACTTCTCTAATCATCAGGGCACCCTGCCAGCCCGGTAGAGCTGTGCTCTGTTGTTGGATGTGCTCTGTGTTTCAAAGACTGTGCGTCATTAGTACTCTCTTCCACAATCCAGCTCATATCACTCGGTAAAGTCCCAAAATCCCCTTTCAGAGTGTTTGATTTCATGGTGTGGTTTCTGGTATCTCTCTGCATGTAGTTTGTTGCAGGCCCTCCCCCCCCCCCTCCCCCTCCCTCTCCCTCTTTTTCACTTAGCTGTAGTTCCAAAGAAGGCTGAGTCATGAGAGCTTCCTGCCACTGCTCTGCTCGCCTCCATAATTCATGTCTGTCTCACACGCCCAGACATTTTCTCCCTCTCACTCACAAGCACAAACTTCATTTTCACGCCATATGTGTTGGGCAACTTCACCGATTACCCATACTCTGACCCTTTCTGTAGCGGCGTCTGCATTTCCTCATATGTCCATTATATGCGTGAGTGCCAAAAGAAACTGTGCGCAACTGTACAGTACATGTGTTTGATCCCAGCAGTACATGCTGTAGGTGAGCAAGTGTGTGCGTGCGTTCGTTGGGTCATGCACTCGGGACAAGTGGTAAGCATATGGAATGAGAACAGTTTGTCACCCAGCCAACCATCGGCTCTGACTCACTCATTTTAAAGAAGGCCAGGGCCCAGGGGGAGCTGCCGTCTCTATGGTTTCCACAAGAACCACAAGGGAACAGGAGATGCGGAGATTAGCAGCCGACCTCAGCAGGCTTAAGTGGCTCTCCGTCCTCCAGCTCTGTTTTATAAGCCATCGATCTTTCTTTCAAACTTGCATTGGTTTTTAGGTCTTCAGGTTCTGGAGCCAACAATTGATTAACCTCATTAACTTCCTGTGCAGGCTTGGTTTTTACTTATAGCTAAAATAATTTCTGTTCAGGGAATCAGGCTCAACCTCACTCTCCATCTTGTATCGAAAACGGGAAAGAAGTGGTTACATTTTGGACAGACATTTTGGATGCAAACTGCAACTTGACTGATTGGCAGAGGGGGTTATTCTAGCACGCGAAGTGGAATGTTCCCTTCCCCAATGTCATTGCGAAACATACTAGCGCAATAAAGGCTAGCTCCTGTTTGTTCTTAAAAATGCTGTAACTTGGTGCCATAAATAATCTGTTATTGCCCCTCTCTAGGCCTGGAGCGGGACAAGTTTGACAACAAGACTGTGACTTTTGAGGAACACTTCAAAGAGGAGCACAACATGTGGCACTACCTGTTCTTCATTGTGCTGGTAAAAGTTAAGGACTCCACTGAATACACCGGCCCCGAGAGCTACGTAGCTGAGATGATCAAGGTAAATGAAAACCACAGACACACCCTGAAGACACACATCCGGATCCTCCTTCTCAGTGCAGACTTACTTTTTTCCCTGAAATGGGTTACAATTATCCTTAGAGCAATGCTGTCTTGGAGTTGCAATCCTGAATGAAAGAGCAGTAAGATGGGCATCACGCTTTTAGCAGAGTAACTTTGATCAAGTAGACTTCATCAGGCTATGCTACTGAGTCCGACTTGTAAACATGTACAGGCACGTTTCACTCACCTTAATGCAGTAATGTGTTCCTCTTTCTAATCTCAATTGACAGATATGCTGGTTATAGACATTAAATGACATAAATAGACTGGTGCAGACAAACGGGAATACAGTACAAGACGGTACTTTAGTTGCAGTCTAACCCTTAAACTGACCAAAGCATGAAAAGGAATCGTTGGTCAGTTCACTGGGATTTCCATTGTACTACATAAGCTCACTGTTACTCCTGTAATAATGATACCATGCAAGCATGTTTCTTCAAAAAACGGACCGTAGCCCAGCATCATTTGGAGTTCAGATGTAAGCACTGGGTTGACAAACGGTGGCACCTACCTGTTAGAATTATCTATTCCTTTTTTGACATAATTTAGCTTTATTAACTCCTAGTAAATGTACAATAGCCAGTGGCTAATATGCTTTGCTCGACCACAGGAGCACAACCTGGACTGGTTCCCACGGATGCGCGCCATGTCACTGGTGAGCAGCGATGCCGAGGGGGAGCAAAATGAAATCAGGAACCTGCAGGAGAAGCTTGAGTCGACCATGAGGCTGGTTTCCAACCTGTCTGGACAGCTGACTGAGCTCAAGGAACAGGTAGATCATGTGACAGTAAACCATGCACACCCTCAGTTTGTAGTATATCACCCATGATTTATTTTTATTTTCCCTCCGTTTGAACCGGATGGCTTTTCTGAGACTTTTTTGTTCAGCCATTGGGAGGTTATCGACAACCTGCACCTTGGTTCTGTAATTACTCAGGAGCACCACATTATATTGAACAATAACATGGGAAGAGTTATTGGGGATTGGTTGCTCACTGTTGTACAATCACCATTATGGAACTGGTGACTCGGACAGCCTAAGCTAATACCTAAAGTAGTTTATTTCAGTATTTGCTGCTCGTCTCTTCCTTGGAATGGGTTAGTTCATGCACAGGTTAAAAATGCACCATACTTAGTCACAGTATGCGATGACAGCTGTGACGGTTAAAAACACTTTACTTTATTTTATTGTTAAGGAACACACTATTGCCTGTGAGTCTTGAAGGAATAGTTTTACACCTCGAGGAAATACACTTAATTGTGTTCTTCTTGCCGAGTGTTAGCTGAGCAGATCGATACCACTCTTGTGTCCATACAGTAAATAGGAAGCTACTGCCAGCAGTCAGTTAGCTCAGCTTAGCATAAAGACTGGAACCAAGGAGAAAACGCTAGCATAGCTCTGTCCAAAGGTAACGAAACACATCTACCAGCACCTCTAAAGCTCACTAATTGACAACTTTTAATTCTTACACTTAGGTTTTGGGGGTATTTGTTTAAATCCTGCTTTGTTTTCAAGCTTGCAGTCTTCTTTAAACTACTTTTTTTCCCACTTGCAGATGACAGAGCAGAGGAAGCAGAAGCAACGAATTGGTCTTCTTGGTCATCCCCCTCACATGAACATCAATCCCCAGCAGCCTGCCTGAGGGCCCTTGGGGACAGTATCACCAGTGCCTTAGCACTTCTGTCAGTGCGCCACATGTTACACAGGAGAATGCCAAATCATGTCCGTCTCCAGTATGTATTCAGGTCGATGTCTGACTGTATACTTCACCAGAAACTCCTACAATAAGTGTTTCTACAACATGCGTGCTTCTGAGTGTCTGTGTGAAGTGAAAGTTATCGGAGAACATTACTGTAGAGTGTCTGTGTGGGTGGAGTGTGCACCAAGTGCCTCGGGACCTGAGAAGCCAGTCCTGTGGGTTTAGGAGATGAAAACACAGACTTCAGCTTTACTACCCTGAATGCCTTCTGCATTGTACCACACTGACAGCATACCAAAGTTGTTCCTGAGGGGATATTGCTTTCAAGTGGCCTTTTATTGAGGTTTTGATCCTCAGTGTTGCTCCAGCAAACTCAGGTCACATGTGTATTTGAAGGTTTGTATGACCTCTACAACACATTTTGCTTTTGTCTGACAGCAATAGGAATACTTAATGATATGCAATGTCTAAATAAGAATGAACTATTTTTGGGAACTGGTATTTGATTTTATATTAGAAATATGGAGATAAACGACACCTGTAAAGAATCCAGAAGAGGTCACCTTACTTTTAAAGTCTCTTTATGCTGTTATAAAATCTATACCGTTTTTTTTTGTTCACTTTCACATTTTTTGCAATCTCAAATGAAGGCTCTGGGCGGTCCAGGACACTTTAGATTAAAAAGGTTTTTGAGGAGACTTTGATATTTGTTTAGAAAAAATTAAATTCTGTAACAAACCATATGGAGCTACTGTGGAGAAGGAGCAAATCATGTGACTGCTTCACTCTGAAGCTGGTTCCATGGTGTGCTTAATGATAGTAGTGATATGGAGTCACATTGGAAGCATAATGTGAACCGAACTTAATTGAATTTGGGAGAAATGTTAGAACGTTAGTTAAATTTGATTTATCCTGCACTGAATTATGTAATCTTCCTTTCATCCATTTATTCCTAAAACACTGATATTTTCTGTAGCACTCAAATAATTGTTAAGGCACTTTGTAGAAGACCCACTTGAGAATGTGTAAGTGTTTGAGCGTCTGTGAGGGGAAACAAATATTAGATTAGTCATTTGGAGTGCTGCTTGACCAATCTGAACTTTTCTACTAATAGATGGTTTGTGTCTGAATTGTACATTCCATTCTTGGAGTCGATTTAAATAAACAAGTGTGTAAAATAATCTGTTAATGAGTGTTAAACGGTATCCGCATCAGTATGGAAGTCGAGGAAAAGAACATATGCGCAACTAAAGGTAATGAGGATGTTTGCAATTTATTATCTGTCTGCCTGCTTATTCGTTGACAGCTTGAGTGGTGTCACGCTTCTAACGTGGTGCAGTCAGATGAAAGAGAGAAAGGAAGTCAATTCGGGGATTGCCGGCAGATGAACTCTGTTATCTGTGGTCCTCTACACATGAGGATGTGCACTGATCTTATAACCATGTTGCATGAGGAAATATGTATGCATGTTGAGCAAATACAGGTGTTGCAAATGTTGGGTTTTAATTTGACCTTTGGGGATTTTATCATAGCACAGATGGAGCAGATGGAGATTTTTTTTTTAAATTGTAAAACTGCTTTGTTGTTTTGTAAAGACTGACACTATATTATAACAAACATACACTTTGCACCTAATGAGAATGTCATCACCTACATTTTTTGAATAGCCTACTGTAACACTTTTGACAACATTAGCATTCAAACATCTTTCCATTTGTCAGTGGCAGTTAGTATCACATAAGTAAATACAATATTGTTAGCAGCTCTCAAGCTTGTTAGACATTTTACAAGCATACATCTTAACATGAAAACAGTTTCAAGATCTACAAGTGAACTGAAACAAATGTGCCATAATCAGGATTTTAAATCAAGATCAAATTCAGTATTAAATTGTTACATTTGCGTTAACCGCTCAAGGGGCTTTCCATCGTTGTTATTGAATTAAAGCTACATCACTGTGACCAGTGTTAACGTAATATTGTAATTACTGAATCCTACTGCCTTCCCCATTTTTATTTAATTCATTACACTCCAGGAATTTTATAACGGACCTTTGGTCGTTTGTTGAATAGGACACTGTTGCTGTGAAAGATACTACTTTTCTGAAACTATGAAAAATCTGTTTATGAAAATGTCAAGGCTGATAGATCTGAGGTTGTGAAAAGAACTGTGACAGCTGCTGCTTTCCTTGCTAGTTTTTGTCAGAGAAGATAGATGGATAGTCCAAATGATTGAGCTCCTCTTAGTGCGGTGAGAACACCTTAAAATCAGCCAATAAATACAATATTTATCTCTAGTAAATTGTATGTGATTTGCCAAAATGCTCTAAATAGCACTTCAAGCTTATTTATGATTACAAATATATTTTTGATTAAAAAAAATATGTAACCAAAATGCTGCCAAGCTCTCCTGTGTCAGGGAAGTTTGTGTAGCCTCCCGAGTCTCATCTGGCTTGTGAGGCAAGATTTTGTGTTCCTGTCTTAAAAGAGAAGGTTTAGGAAAAAAAACAATAAATTGTCCCAAAATGATCCTAAGCATGATTTATGTTTCAGTTACTGCAGGGATTTTGCTGAATTTGATTTTTTCAGACAAAACCTTGAGACGTGGACAACAAATATATCTCAAATAAAAATTTGAGAGAAGAGAGAATGTTACAGCTTCTCTCTAACCACATCATTCCCATTATAATAAATACAATTGTTTACAGCTTCACAAAACTTCTGTCATTCTAGTCCACGTTGACTTTAACTGGCAGAGGAACAAATTATGGATTTTAATGGGATTGTCCAAAAGAAAGACTTGCGCATTGATTATTGTGATGCTTCCTGTTTTCATATGACCTCTACAAACTGTACCTTTTATTATAGGTCATTGTGCTGTAATATTCCTGTAATTGTCTTATTGAATCTGGAACTGTCCTCGTCTATAGAATTTGTAAAGAGACGATTGAACCCTATTGTGTTCTTCTAGATCAAAATATATTGTAGAGAAAAAGGAATGACTGTTACTCAGAAGTGGTTTTCAATGGTCTTTATGCTCTTATTTTAGTTTGAACATGGGATACTTCGTGGTTATTAAAGATATGTTCTATAAAGGTATTTATAGAGGAATCATGATCATATGAATGTTAAATGTCCTGTCTGCATGCACCTTTTCACTTGCAAAGGGAAATTAATGAAAGTCGGCGTTTAACAAAGGGTGTAGTCCTACATGTGTGACCTGTGTTTATAGCCTGCAGCAGACAGGTGCAGCAGCTGCCGTGTGCTGGATGAGCTAGATATGCCCTGCGCGCTCAGCAGGCTGCCGGGGCCATGAGGAGACCAACGTGACAGTCGGCATCGCCTCATGACAACAAACCCACAGCACACACACGTCCATGATCAGGTGCACGTGGTTCTCCCGCAGTGACCGCAGTGTTTACACCGGAGCCCACCTGCCTGCTGCAGGCAACGGTCAATGGACTACACTGCTGAATGTTGTTGTGTATTATCTGTTACAATTATTATGTTCTGCAGGAATCTAGACTAACTTCAAATCAATTAAATTGTGAGTGTAAAACTACAAAAACAAACCTCGACGCAAATCTCAGTTAAAAGTGACTTAAATGCATTTGATTGAAATGTTGAGGCATCACTGCTCTATAAGAATCCTGCAGGATATTATCAGTACAGTTGTATGCTACTATTGTATTACTATTGTATTCTTGTATATTGTCATTGGCAGTGGGACTCGACTCTCGTGCCTCAGGCCTGATGCAAGCATGTTCCCTGCGCCGTGGCGCTCACAGCCTTGTTTCAATACACTTCAGCATGGTGGTACACGAGATAGGACACGCGCCGCCCTCCGCTCTGACGTCTGCCGCCGTCAGCCCACTGAGGCTCCTTATCGGTCGAAAGTGGGCCGTCCCTCCGCCGAGGATACAGCGCCGTTTAACACGTGAGCCTCATGTGACAGAGGTAGGTCAGGCGGAGCGGAGAGTCAGAGGGTTTATTTAACTCGTCGCTCTGTCCTCCCCCCACTTTCCCAACGCGCCACCAAGAGGGTTACCTTCCTTCTGCGGCAGGACCACAGCGTGGAAATTGCGGGGACTTACTTGAAACTATTTACATCAGTGCGACTAGTTGCCTGTTGAAACCCTGCGGAATTAATACAAATCGAAACCGTTTCTTCTGGCATTTCAGCGTATTTTACTAAATGCTTGTTTTTCTCGCTCAACATTTTTATCACGCCTAAATAAATGCGTTTTTATTTGTAACACTATTGGAGAAGTACCTCGAATTTACTGTGCAATTGGATTGAAAAGAATGGAGCGAATCTCAAGCGCGCAACCACCTCCTCTGTCCAAACACCAGGCTGATCTGTCGGACTTGCAGGGGTAAGTTATACTTATAAAATAATTTCCTCAAACGCACTTAATATTCTGTTCATATTCTGTATCTATAGCTTCACCAAAGCATTACCTCACACTTAACTATTCTCTTTTTCTATTTCTTTAGGATGGATTTCCCGATGTATGTTTATAAACCGAGGCGAGGAATGAAGAGAGGGGAGGAGAGCAAGGTCCGTTATTATTTTACTTGTGCAGTTATTACCACGTCTTTTAATTAAAGGGTGTAAACAACAAGGAAGGAATTAGGCTAGCACTAGTCCTGTAGTACCATAAATGGTTGACCGCATTTCTGCTATGACATAACTCCTGGAGTCCTCCCTGTGTCATAAAGAGATATATCTGTGTGCTCTAGGATCAGCTGAATTTAACAATGCTGTCTATTCTTGCAGGAAACCTACAAGCTGCCTCACAGACTTATTGAGAAGAAAAGGCGTGACCGGATAAACGAGTGTATCGCTCAGTTGAAAGATTTATTACCGGAGCACCTGAAACTCACGGTAAGTTCATGCTGTGGCTGGGAGGGAAAATGGGATTCACTGTATTGAGTGGCATGCACCATCGAGTGGCTGTTCAGTGGCATTACATCCTCTGTGCTGAGTGCGTCAGCAGTACACTGAAGAGGATGTGTCTTCTGTCATGTGCCGTTGTTTAAACTGGGGATTTAACAATTCAATCCACACAATAACACAAGAACTTGCAATCGACTTGATACTCCAGACTGCTATTATTTATGAAATGTATATGATCCCATATCAAATTGAATATTTCTAATTGATTTCTTTTGCCTTTATGGCAGCTGTTGTAGAGTTTTGATGATGTGATCCTGTGAACATGCGCAGTACAGCGTAGTTTCTGTGTTTTTTTATATAAGAGGTGAGGATTTTCTGACTGTGTGTCTTTCCCACAGACTCTGGGCCATCTGGAGAAGGCTGTGGTTTTAGAGCTTACGCTCAAGCATGTGAAAGCCCTCACCTCTCTTCTGGAGCAGCAGCAGCAGAAGATCCTTGCTCTGCAGAACGGCATGCAAATTGGTGAGCTGCAGATCACTCACACACAACGTGCTGCACACACAAATATGCACATGCAGCAGGATGGTTTTGTTGGACAGCGAGCAAATTATCAAGATGAATACACAATGAAGGGATTGTGCAGAACTACAGGCAAATAACTGACTTCAAATATAGCTATAGTTGTTGGAAAAGGGACGTCTATTTCAAACTGCAGCATTTCTGACTGTGTGGTTTCTTGTTGTCTTTACAGATCAGCCTGCTGTCAACCAGGAGAAGTCAGAAGAGATGTTTCGCTCTGGCTTCCACATTTGTGCCAAGGAGATGCTTCAGTATCTAGGCAATCATGAAACTGATGGAGATTTCACACCATCCCATGTGATCAATTACCTTCACAAGTTAGCCGCAGAGGTGCTGCAAAGTCCGCTCCGACCCCGCACTCCTCCCAGCCCTCAACCTGAAGAAATCCCTGCCTACCACCAGCACCAACCTCACAAGGAGATGTCCACCGGCTTACCCCCTAAACCCAGCGAAGGCTATGGGAGGAACTGTGTGCCCGTCATCCAGCGGGCGCGCGCTCCTACAAGCAGTGAGCAGAGTGGCAGTGATACGGATACAGACAGCGGCTATGGTGGAGAGCTGGAGAAGACTGAATCTGGGGCGCAACAGGGACGTCCAGATTACTACATTCATGAGAGCCATCTGAAGCGAGCACTCGGCGAGAGGCAGAGCTCCGGTATCAAACAAGAGGAGGACGAGCCGTGCCACAAACGCCCCCGGGTGGAGTCGTCGGAGGACTCAGGAGGAGAATCATCAACATCATCGTCCTCTAGCTGCTACGGCAGTTACTTGAGCGTATCCCCCAACCATCCAACTCCTCCACATCCCCTCTGCATGCCTTTCTACCTCATTCCACCTTCTGCTGCAGCGTACCTGCCAATGCTGGAGAAATGCTGGTACCCTGGGGCCATGCCCATGCTTTTCCCTGGCATGGGAGGCTCTGCACCCAGCATGCCCAGCGAAAGACCGCCTCCACCTCAGCTACTGTTGTCTCCTAGGAGAGGCTCTCCGGCCCCAGCCATATCTCAGACCCCCATGGACTCCCCTGCCCTCCTTCAGGCATTAAAGCAGGTACCACCCCTCAACCAGGAAACCAAAGACTGAGAGAAAAGGGGTGAAAAGGTGATCCTTTTCTAGTACCCAGGAGTAGAGACAGTAGTAGGAATGAAAACATGACTGAGCCTTCCCTTAACCCATCCTCATTCCCGTTCTCTGTTCCTCAGACTGGAGGTCAAACAGCAAACTGGAGGACTTGTAGAAATGATCAAGAGGAGATGGAGGAGAGAGCAACATCCGTCCACACTTGAAGGATGCAAAGCTCTGGTTGAATGTTAAATGCTCAGTGGTATTACTCAGTGCAAATGTATCATATAAACTGGACCTGTCCTGCATACACACCAACACAAACACTTGGTTGAATGTAAAGAAAGATAAGTTTTTAGATGCTGCTATTAAAGTTTAAACGCCAATGACTGATGCATCTTGTAGCTGCAATAGAGACACGCCATCTTTGTACTTTAGAAAGTGTTGCACCAAATGTTAGAGGTCATTTTTCACCCAAAGTTTGTTGGCCATGTCCTTTAGGTCACCATTACGCTCATCACTGGGAATGCCCATAGAACCAGACACTATGATGACTGGCTCCATATACAAGGGTTTCCTCAAATGTGTACAGACAAGAGTAAAGGTACACCCAATGCATGGATGAAGGAATGGGCCACCACATGACCACACTGAATGAGAAGTCTTGTTTTTAATTGACAGACAGTTCAGATGGATTTCCTGTAATTATTGTTCATAGCCTTCTTGTACATTTCTATTTTTGATACCTGTTCTCGCACTCTGTCCGTCCGGAGAGATAGAAGGTGGGCAGAGTGCAGACAATTGTACGTTGTGTACTCAAAAAAACTGTGTACAAACTGTAGCACTGTGCTGGACCTGGGTCTGCATACTCGACATCTGTTTCTGCTCAAGTCAAACCTGGTGTTTGTTCTTGCTGTTGCCTTTTACTTGTGAAAAGCTGATAAATCTCAGATGTTTATTCTCTGTACTACGTATGAATACTGGAGTCAAAGGAGGGAGGAGAGAAGTTGAATGTAAAAGTTTTACCAGAAGACTAGTTTTCTATAGAAAGAGGTACTTGAGATTTTATATTTTGGGACCTACATGAAAGATGTTTTGATGTACATATTTTGTCTATAAATGTTGGTATACATTATATAAGTGTATTAATAAAGTATTTTTTTCCCGTGGAAAATTGCCTGGACTGTATGTATATGAAAGAGAAGGAGAGAGAGTGTGTGAGAACATCTAGCAAGGAAATGCCATCCATTCTTTTACAGTGCAACAACGTTCATGTCACCGGGAACACTTATGTAATGGCAGATCTGTTGTCTGACTCTCCTGCTGGTGAACCGTATGTGCCCACTAACAAGACAACGAGTAAATACACGCGAGTGTAAACCGTTTCAGTTCAGCTCCTGAGGCAATCAGCAGGATCCATCTGCTTCTAGTTAACAGCCTTGACAGGGAGACATTTTCTCTATTTTATTCTTTCTCGAACTACACTCCCCGCACTACAAACGCATACATTTCAACAAATACTATTTATTACCACAAACATTTCTTTAGCTATGTGATTGCACTTACAATCCACACATTTTAACACCACAAACTCTCAAACCTCATATTGTTTCCACTATCATTTATGTGTTGTTTAGTCCTAAAAACTGAAGTAAACAAACACTAAATGTCATTCGTTCCTTTTAAAGCTGTAGTAAACACATTATTACAGCCAGTTTAATCATTTACTATTATCAAATAATGCTTTTAATACTCAGTTCAGTAGTTGGGACCTGGAGGCCTAGTGGTTAAGATGCATAACCACAACATCTCCGGTTTGACCTTTGTTGCACGTCACACCTGTCTCCCTTCCCCGTTTCCTGTCTGTTTCTATTTCTGCCAATCTTATAATATAATTATATATGTTACGATTTTCCAATTTCTGTAGTTTATTTTAAGTCATGGAGCTCAATAAAAACACCCAGGCTTATTTTGTTTTTAAGAAAAAATGTTGACAATAAATAAACTTATTTGTCAAATAAGTGGCAGGTGAGTGTGTATTGATGTTTAAGTTATTCAGGAAATGTATGTTGACTTTATGTTTAAAAAGAGGCTAAAAGACCAAATACACCAGGTGTTGCTGAATGTGTGGCAACATCTGGATAAGAACTGACAGCTCTTTCCTTTTAAGTACCTCTTCTAGATAGGCTTTGGCATGAACATGCAGTTAGATCATTGAGCCTTTGTTGCCACCTGCTGGCCATTTAAATACCTATATCCTGTAAACATAAATCAGATTATGTATCTGCAGAGAATGGAACCAGTGGTCATTTTGTGATAGTATTTTCTGTCACCTTGGAATATCTGCCATACTGGAGTCACTTGAATATAATAACTCTTTTTGGTTTGTTTTAATACAAATAAACTTCAACACAGTATTGATTGCTGATACATTCATAACATAATTGTAAATCATATAGATATATTTAGATTCTAGTCAGCCAAACTAAAACATAATTCAAATTTACTACTGAAATGTATGGTATTTTGTGAACGTAATATTTAATGTGTTGTTCATCAGGCTCCAGCCTATGTGACACTCAATCCCGTCGATTTGTATGTTCCCCTGTGCACTCTTCTTTAAATGTATCCATGCTTTGCCTTCGAGAGCAGAGGAGTAACTGATGCCTGTGGACACTGGGGTGAGAAGACACATTTGGATGACGACAGGCAGTGGTTCCAGCCACAATGTTTGGTTGCAAGCTAAAGACCTCCAGGGTAGGAAGGGGACCCCGGAGTGAAGGAAAGCCGCGGTTAGGAGTCCTGTGTTGGAGCTCAAAAGCTCTCTGGGGAAAGAAGGATCTGGAGATGTGTGATCCACGGCGTGGGTTGGCCTGAGATTTGCAGTCTGACATGCTGTGAGGAGGGCTGAGGGAAAAGGAAAGGCTCCGTGGGACCAGAGTTGCCCCGTTGGCACCAAGACTCAAACCCAAACGTTGCGCTTTCCTCTGAGGTTCAGTGTGTACCACCAAAGGCTGTTCACATGCCAGACTGCAACAGGACCTGCGGACACAGGAGGTATTCTGGACATCTGCTCTCTCCTCAGGTTCCCTCTTAGAAGATGTTGTTGTCAGCTGTCTCTTTTTCTCTCCAGCGGCTCGGTTCTCCTTGCCTGAGTGGCGAAAAGCGGAGACTGCGTAGGACCTCTGACCTGATGGTTTACGTGTCGTTTCAATCTTTTCCGACGACTGGTCCAGTGGGAACTGCATGGCGAGAGCTGGGTTCAAAACAGTTTGTCTATGAAGTAGATGTCTGGATCGCCTTATGGGGGCTCCTTCCACCAGCAGGTTCACTCCCACATACTGAGGAACTCCAACTGCAGCCTGGGAGGGTGAAACAAGTAAGACACACATAAATGCTTTTAGTGTAACTTCTATCATTCAGAGTAATTCCCCTGGAAATGAACACCTATTGTCTCTAGGCATGATGTGTAAATATATTTCAACCTGTTTAAAGATTAGCTGAAAGCCTCCAGTGTAAGCACTAGGATCAGTCCGTCTGTCCAGCACAACCCTCAGTGTGTCCAGCTGCACAGCAGGGCAGAGGCGAGCGGTCACAGCTGTGGAGCAGGCCATAGTCGGACTAGCGTTGATCTCCAGAAGCCAAGGCTTCAGATCTCTGCCCAACATAAAGTCGGCTCCGTAGAGCTCAAAGCTCGCCTTGCGGGGCTCGACCAGGTCTTGGGCTGTCTGCAGGGCATGGACCACTGCTTGCTGCATGCCCGTGACCACCACTGACTCCCACTCTGCCCCACGGCCCTGCCGCTGCAGATATGCCCTAAACTGAGAGTAGGACCACATATTGTCCTCAGGCACTCCTGGATGGCGCTCACAGGACGGCTGAAAGTGCTTCTGGATGGAGTTGTTGCACAGGTGGACTGAGCTGAGGAAAATAACGAAGGAGATTAGGCCTTGAAGGTAAGTGTTTTGAATGAAATTAGTACATTTAGTCAACTTGAAGTACAAATTATTCTAGATACAAGATACAGGAAAGTTCAAGTGCAAGTAAATAATTAATTTTTCTCTTTTGTCTGACCCACAGTCTGACCTGTCCAGAGTTTTTGTCGAGTATGGTTGAGTGGAGAATCGCAGGTAGCACTCTCTGTAGAACCAGACAGTCAGAGGGTTCCAGTCGGTGACGAGGAACCACTGGCGGAGGTCAAACTTGGTGCCATGGACCAACAGCGGACGTTCAAGGTATTTCTGAACCACCCACTTACTCTCTTTAGTCAGGCCTCTGTCACCATCCACAAGTGCCAAAATCTCCTCCAGGCGATTTATACACATAATACCTGGGTGGTTGAGGTGACATGGAAAAGGACAAAGGAACCACAATTGGCTTAAACAAATCAAAACTGCATTAAACTACGAGGACATGGTGTTAGCAGGCTAACTTTCCTTGGTCATACTGAGGCTACAAGATTAATTGTAGGCATCATCATTTTAGTTTTCCCAATTAAATGTAGAATAATTAAGCAATAGTGACATCTGTATGTCACGGTTCATGTTGCAATCATAATATTTATGACACAAATTGTTCTTTTCAATATTGTTTTCAGTATTGTGTCCAGAGAAAGAAAAAGACTGATATATAAGATGATCATGTCACTGTCATTATTATTTATTTATTTTAAACCTCACCTCGTCCTCTTGACTTGGCACCTGGTTTGATAATCCAGATGTTATTTAGTCCATCGGTATCCAGCTGAGGGCAAACCTTCTGCAGTCTGATTAAAGTGGCCTGGCAGCGCTCCACAAACGCACTGCTACCCCTGATCAGTGCACCTTCACTACACACAAACATTAGACACACAGATTGAGTTTATTAATGTGCGGATTCACTAAATCTTACCATCATGCTTTACTCCAGAAAGTAATTATGCAATATACAGTGCATATACATATACATACAACATATTCCCTGAGGAAAAAATGACAACATTTGACATTAAAAATACCAACCAATGAATATTAAAAACACTTAATTTCTGAGTGTGGTGTTCATGGACATTATTGTCCAGTGCAACACACAAGAGAGCTGGAGGAGCTACTCACTGTTGACCGACTGTGAGGCAACAAATCCACCCAGCAGTTCAGAAGAAAAGGAAAGGCAGCTTTATATTTACTTATTTTTTAGATTTAAAATAGGCAGTAATGCTCTGATGTGTATACAGCAGGTCTATATCAATTTCTTGTATACCAATCGTCAAAATAGTGCACTTTAAATATTAGCATGCGGTATCATGTTAATTCTATGGTATTTGTATATACAGTGGAATGGAACTGGAACATCCTGTATCATTTGAGTGAAGTCTTTATTAATGCAAAGTGTAAACCTAACTGACTCTATATTTAACCCCAATCTGAGTCCTGACATGAACTATAGATAGTGTTATAAAAATCCATATATATATATATATATATGTTCTGTATGTATACAAATATATAATCATTTCTGAACCTCACCTAATAAGAACTTCTTCAAGATACATTTAGAGTGAACCGTTATGTCACTACTGCAGAGAAATGTAATGTAACCTAAGAAGGATCATTCTATCAAACCCAGGAAGCTCCCAGAAAACATACTTACTGCACAACCATGTAGTAGTCTTGCAGAAACTCTGCCCAATGCTGTTCCTCCACTGAGGGTGGTGTTTCTACAGAAACATCAATGTCGCCGTGCTCTAAAACGTTGAGAAACTCTTGACACACGTGCAAAGCCATGGCAATCATTCCTGGACCAACAAAACGATGCTCCACATTATCCAACTCTGTAGAGAAAAACAAGATTGGTGTCATAGAATCATGGCCAGGTCACCTCTGTTTTGGGCATTTTGTTCCTCACCCTCTGCTCCATCTCTCCTCCATCTACTTGTCTCAACCACATGCTGCAGCAGGCTGGTGCATGCTGTCTTCCTGAAATCCTCTTCATTGTCATAAAAAACAGAACGAGATCTCAAGAAAGAGAGAAAGGGCAAGTCGTTTTGTTGATTATGTATCATGAATAAAACTAAGACAGCTGTTGTGACTAGTCCACTTGTTACTTTGTGCATTATCTTGGCATCTTTGATAGAGCAAAACTTTGGATATGTGTTATAGAGCCGTACAGCAGACCTATAAATGCCTGCTTTTCATCCTCTGCCCCAAGCCTGTAGCATCTTGGGAAGAAGGTATCAGGATCTGCTGTATCAAACCACTGAAGGTTACGCAGGTTCACACAGAGCCCCACCTGAAAGAAACCAACATATATATACATACTGTAGGAGATAGAGAGTACTAGCTGTACCTATGGCCAAAGTTTAAGCTTGTATTTTTGCCAGTCAATCATTAGAAACTCTTAAGGGTTTAGACCTTGGTAGTAAATGTCCCAGAATTTGCATAGTGGTTAGTCATTTGGTCATTCCGTAAGGAGCGACAGTCTATGTAATCCCGACGTGTTGTCCAGTGGAAATAAGGTGTTTCATTTCGAACCAGGTGAGACTGAAAAAAGGTTGGAGAAATTCAGTTGGGGCTGAGCTAGAATACACAGTTGTGATGAAAAAAGACAAATGTAAATAATGCAAGAAAAACAGTTAATAGCACATTTGATTGCTTCCGGACTGGGCAGGATGTCAGTGTCATGTTGGTTCACTTGATCGTTTTCTTACCATGAGGTCATACATGTCATCAAGGTTCTCCTTTTTCTTGCCTTCATCCACTCTCTCTGGAAAGAGATAAGGAAAGAGTGTGCGTGCATGCAGGCTTATATGTGTAGAGGGCTGTGTTGAGAGGGTATGTGTCTTTGTTATAGGTTGGTGTCACACAATGTATCATGTTTCCATCTAAACTAGTGCTCCAATTACCCATATATATACACGCTAGCCCCTCCTGCACTTTTAGCTCTGACTAAACGGAGCGTATTCCTGATCTTTTGCACAACATGTAAGTGAATGAACGGACAGAATATGATTGATTGACACTTTGTTAGTAATACTGTGTGCACTGTCTCACAATACACATCCAGTCTTGTCCCAGTATCTCAAACACTTATATACAGACATTCTTTCTTTGAGCCTATAGTGAGATTTCCGTCGCATTAGTTGCATGGACACTTCATCTTGTTTTTTTCCACAAATGTCTAATAAGGTAGCTGTTAGGAATGTGTCTTCCATTGTCTCACCAGTAACATCAGCACTGACAGCACCATCATCATCACCACCATCCTCCTCGTTGCCATGGCAATGAGTTGCTCTCTGGACAGGATGGGGCAAACGACACTCCACCCACCCTCTGGCCCATAAGGCTGCACGGATCACAGGGTAGGGTCCCTGCACTGAAAACACTTTCCTCAGCTGAGAATGAGTGGAAGAGGGACAGTAAAAGGGTCACATGAAAATGCAGAGTTCTTACAGTGACATCGAGCTTGCAGATATAATCACCTTCACTGCTTTCGCCACTAGCGTTTTAGCCGCTTTCAGCCTGTCTGGTTTGATCGCTGGCAGGCTTGGCACACTGCGACGTGACCTCCCCTCCACTGGAGCCACTGTGGATTGTAACACTGAGACAAACTGCGTGGTCAAATTTCAGTATAAAGTTACTGTGTGCACAACACATGTGCATGTATTTGAATAAGCAGATCTCTATTCACTTACCTGGCATTTGTTGCATGTTACTGATATATATTTCTCTCTTCAGCTGATCAGCGAACAGTGTTCAGTTCTGCCAGACAGATAGATGCAATATTTCCATTTACATGTAAACCTCTTCACTGTCAGAAATGGTGACCTCTGCTGTTGAGGAATAAACAGAGAAAACATAACACAAACTGTATGGTTTGTTGCACCTATTTGCCTCTGTAGCTACTGAAGAAGGGTGTAAATTGGGTCAAGCAGGCATCTAAATCTGGACAGAGCTGACTGAGGCTGTCATAGCTTCTCATTGACATACCCATTCGCACAAAGGCGCGCGCGCACACACGGACCAACGCGCAGTAGCTACATAAGGCATGCACAGCATTTGAAAAAAAGCATGTATAGGTTTGGAAACACGTCAACAGTAGGTTTAGGCTATATCCACGTTGAACGACTGTTGACTTACGGACCAGCTCTGTGTATCTAAGAGAGCTGTCAGACGTAAAAACTGCGCCTAAAATACATCTCAAACAAAAGCAGCCTACATTTTCCTTCGAGCGTTATCATACAAACCTAAAGTTGTCAGTGACTCGTGCGCCCATAAACTCGCTCAGTCCTGCTTCCTTCACGCTCCCACAGACCGTTCCCATAACAACCGTGCACGCTCCCACTAGAATGTTTAAAGTTTCCACAACAACCGTACCCATGGAGAAACAGGACGCCGCGTGCAGGGTAATGATAAATCTACTGCATGCGTTGAAGAACGTGGTTCACTCACTCCATCTGACGCTGTCAGGTTCAGTGTAGCTTACACGTGTAGCAACATGCACGTGAAGTATTAGGCCAAGCGATACACATTCATATGCGTGGACACATCTAATTGAAACCCGCTGATCTAAATCCAACCGTTTGATACTGCGGCAGTTTGACATGTGAACAGCCTCACATTGTTTTGACCAATAGAGTTCATGCTGAGGCCAATGTGGAGGTCGCTTGATTTCACATGTTTTGCTTCCTTATCAATACAAGTGACAATCAGCAGAGGTTTAAAAAAACAACTACTTGCCCTGCATCTTAAATAAACGCCTATAACGTCATTCTGACAAACACGTTTTATGCCATGTAGCCTACATGGATTATTACATTTTCTTAATGCTTTACCTTCCCACAAGATGGCATCCAAGGGTTTCTGGTTACTGTGTTACAAGATCAATAATGTCGCTGTTCTGTCTTTCATTTTATGTGCGTATATCACTTTGCATTTATTGCTTTACTGAAGACTATATCGTCATTTCATTTATATAATATAATATAATATAATATAATATAATATATAACATTATATTATATAATATTATATAATAATTAATAATAATAACATAAACCTCTGGATTTTTTATATAATTATTTAAAATACAGTTGAAGTATATGTTGTGGCTAATGTTCCTCTACCTTTACTCTGGTAAATGTTTGACTGTTACTTGTAATGGAGTATTTTTTAAATTATGGTATTCCTACCCCGGACCTACTAAAGAAAATAAAAATAGGACAAGAAGTTTTGTCAGCATGGTTCTAACGATTCGGATAGCGTTGTGAATGCAGAGACGTGTCACAAGTAAAAAAGAAGCGACAACAACACACAATGATCATATCCTGCACATCTCAGGAGCCGAAATGTGAGAAGCTGCTAAACTGGACATTGTGTGAAGAGCAACGTACCTTTACAAGCGTATCGTTGTCTTGGTTTTATTGTGTTGGGTAGCAGCAGTGCGTTGCAGCCCGTTGTGTGCCTCTGCGCTCTGATTGGCTGATGCTGCAGCGATGCTCTCTGCATCTTGCTCCCACAGCCAGGAAAGGAGGGAGGGGAGGTGGAAGCACCGACGGGAAATCATCATAACACGAGGAGGGCAAAATTACGCTTTTCACCGATTCCCTCATCAGGAATAGATGTTTAATCTCACCATGTCTGCGGAAACAGAAGCAGCTGCTGGTGCCAACTCGTGACCGCTTCTTCAAAAGGTCCTAAGACAGCGCTGAGTGGCTGATCGCCCCTTGAGCAAGTCTCACCTGTATACTTCGTGAAGACTGAGCCGGTTAACCCAAAAGCCATGAGCACGCCCGTCAACGACCCTGAGAGCATCCTGGGCTACCAGGTAAAGTGCCCTTTAAATGTTTAATGCATGGAGCGGTGCTTTGGCACAGACCTGCCTGTACTCAAGCTCCAACAACTGTAGCCCTCAGTTTGAAATTCTTCAATATAAATTCATAATTTGTCATGTTTCAGGAACTATTTATTGACAGAAATGGTCCCATCCGTTTTATTTGCCCCTGTTGTATTTCCCCATGCATGTCTATGCGGCAGTGTTTTAAATTAATCAGCTATTTGCACATTTTTTTTTGTATAAGCGGACTAACGTTCTCCCTCGATACTAAGTTGTATTAGGGTTCTTACCCTGCAGAATGACGCTGTGTGCGGAGGATGTTGTTGATACTGATATTTTGGGACGCTAACACGTGCAGTAATTCCGGTGAGCGTATGACATTGCGATGAACTGAGTTATTGTTTGCCTGTTCCTGAAGCACACATAAATGTGTTCCAGCCACGACGATTGCAGCAGAGTACTGATTAGATACCGATGTATTGTAACCGCATTCAAATGTAAACTGCCCGTCCTGAAGTCGCTTGTGTGAGAGGAATAACAGGAACGGGACAGTTTGCTGGGTTTTCAGATGGCTCTTTGCTTAAACAGCGTGCTATTTCCTAGTTAAACCTCAAATGACCTTGACGCCATCCTTACACCGTGTACCACACAGTGCTGATCAGCTTCTACTTTCCTACATGTGCGTTTATAGCCAATCCTGGCTGCAGGGGGGAGGGATGCCTGCAGTCAAATGAGGTTGTGAAGGTAAACATGGCATCATCCTTACTGTCTTGTTGATGTGTGAGCCATTATCACATCCCGGGTCAGCTGAGGAGTTGGAGGGAAAAGAGAAAGCAGCGAACAAATGGACCAGTGAGCACACCTGGCTGTTGAAGCTGACACGCAGTAATGTTTTGAAGCTTGATTTTAACATGCATGCAGTATCCCAGTGTCATGCCATTATGATGACATGTAATAACATCCGGTCTGGGGGCAGGAGACAGATGGAGGAGGACCAGAAGTGAGCTGGGAAGTCTCTTATATGATTAGACAGCTGTCTGGCAGGCAGGGGACATTTCCTGGGAAGCTCACTCTTCAAACATTAGGGTTATGCCAGTTAACTGTCACTACAGGAAACGTGTAAGTTTGTCCGTCCACTATTTCTGTGACAGTCTGGTCAGTCAGCATGGACTGGGATCTTTGCCATTCTCTCCACCTGAATGAAGCAGGTTGAAATGTTTGCCAAAAGCACTGCTGAGGTGTCCCAAGTATGGGAAAGGTAAAAGCAGCAATATGAAGATGTATAAATAATCAGCTTGTAAGTAAAAGTTCTGTGTTCAAAAATCCACGCACGGTGCCAATGCAGAAGGACACCTATCCAGAGTGTTCAATTCTTTATGTGTTGATTTATAAGCAGCACTTTGCAGCCGTAATGTTGGTGGGGATACAGTTGGCCCTTCGCGTTCATAAGTACAGGACACCATTATCGTACTGTCCAAAATATATTGCTGTATTTCTAAAGAAGTACAGTTAAAAAATCTGCATAAATTGTCATGTGGACCTATATCTGTGCCTCATCCCTTTGGTGAAATGGGACATTTTGAGCACAGAAAAATATTTTTTTGCAAGCAAAAAGATTATATTTTGTACAAAAATCTATTTTGAGCTCAACATGTTTGTTACAGTGTTTCCTTTATCCACATACGTGTTTATCATTGTGCACTTATGTGGTTATTACCAAACTTAATTTCTCTAATGTGCTGGAATTACATTTTTTTCTGTGCTCAAAATGTGCCATCACACGTTGTAATGTAACTCCATAAAGTACCAGTACCTCTGCTTTGCTTTTAGGTTGTTAAGTAAATACTGTAATTAGTTTTCACCTCCGGTGTTAAGATCTAGATCTGCAGTATAGGGTTGCATGAGCAAGTCCAACGTGCAGTGCCGTAAGGTACTTGTGACGGGCCCTGGTGCAAGTTAGTATGACAGACTAGTGCATGCTAGTTATGAAGCACACACTGTTGGCTGGCAACTGTTTATAAAGCAGCAAAGGAATCTAAATTAGGCCTGGCTAAGTTATTTTCTCTCTTTTCTCTACTTACTGGCTCTTTTATGTTTGAAAAGCATGACTGCTAGTTTGGCATGATGCTGCGCTCACCTTGTCTTCACAGATTAAACTAGCCACCATATATCGTATCGTCACGTGATTGAATGCAGACTTGATATTGGACAACATCAACATACATATTACCCAGCAATCATCATTTCAGTGTTTATGACAAAAATACCAAAGACATTAAAAAAATATTAATTTAATTGAATAGCTTTTTGAAATTAATTTATATTTTTTATATTTTATGTAGATTTAGCAGGTAATTTTGTTATAGATTACTACTACCCTCGAAAAAATTAAAACCATGACAGAGACCGGTTTGCTTCTAATACCAGTTTTATTACAAAATATGTATTCCTCATTACTTAGTACATTGTACGTGTTATTAAAGAATAGCAAATCTAAGTAAAGAAAACAAACCCCAAGAGAGCTAATGTTTATGCAAATACGTCTAATGCCAAACTGCTGCTTCTTAACTGCGAAGGTGACAGTCAATATTATACTTTGGATGTAATCATTCGGGAACTGTTGGAAACTGTTCACTGAATTACTGACACACCTCACAACGTGATAATCTGACTCACACTGTATTTTGTCAAGTACAGTTACACAGTTACATTCAGGACAGCCTCTTCATTTTCAGTTTGAATTGAGCACTTTACAGTCCCATTGATGCCAAATGTATACATGCACCACAGAGGAGCACTGTCTTGATAGAAGACAACTTCTTCAGTTACACCACTGATTCTTACACTGATTTTTATAACCATACAGAGATGCTTGGAAATCAAAGAGTAATACAAACAACAAAACCAGGCACAGAGACACAATCACATACCGTAATACAATGCTATGACTATGTGATGCTGTACTATACCGAGCCAAATGTGAAGAGCACAAAATCAAAGATGTGAGGGAAAATACTACAGTTTTTCATGGTGTCACTATCAGCCCCGATACTGTAAGACTGTGACTCTCTTTCCAGTTCTGTAATTTATGACACTCCACATCATAAATTTGACCCCCCCTACCCGAAACTTTTTCCAATCATTTTACCGTAGCTTTCTTTTTAATCAGTTTGGAGGGTAACCCATAGTCACCTATCTGATGAATAATTGTGTATTTCAAAGAGCAATACTGTATTGCACTGTTGTTTTACAAAGAGTCCTTCTGAGAAAGTCGCAATATAATCTTTTAAAGTACTCAATACTCCACATGATGTTTGAAACTGTTATAGTAATGCGACATATGACCAAAGCCACCATTCAATGAGATTTGTTTAGTTTGCTTAGAGTAAAGATCCAGAGAGGTTTAAACTCCCCACCAGAACGAATATGAGGTAACAAAAGTCTTCAAACTGTAAGTCCAGTTGCATTTCACACAAGTGTTTTAGGTATCATATGACCAGAGAATCATCCAGACGCATGCAGTTAAGAGTGTTTTTGTTTTTGATTGAGAATATTCTTTAACAATTGATGGTCTCAATTTGATAACATATTTTGCAAAGTGTAACTCCAAAATCGGTTAAAATTATACTGTACCGTCGTTCACCCACTAAACTAACTAAGGCTGCAGTAATCCGTCTGTAAAGAAAACAATTAGAGAGCGAGGGCTGTGGAGAGGCAGAATTGTATGTGTGGCAAAAAAAAAGGTGTATATGACTCATGCTACCCGTGGGCTGAAGCAGTCAAAACAACCGCCCCTTTCATCCTATCTCCTGCAGCTCTCTCCTTCACTTATTCACCAGTACCTCTTCCTTTCATCCATTCATGTTAACCCCTCCTCTGAGTGAAGCACCGTCACATGTGTCTCTACAGCAGATTAGTGATGGTGCAATGAAGGGGCAGCGGTCGCCTGCTGCTTTGGCGGCGAGCGCCAACAATGCCTCTCAGACACGAAGCCGTCTGGTCTGGAAGTGACAGGCCCAGTTGTCTGAGTCAGGATCTGTGTCCCTGCTGTCAGTTCAGGGTGCTTCTGGGAAGGGAGGAGCGAGGGGTCAGCGTCTAAAAAGGGGGGGGGGGGGGGGGGGGGGTTCCATGGACTGAAACAGAAACAAATGTTTAACAAGTGCTTTGTTAGAATGAAAGATATCATCGTAACAGTTAGTTGAGTCACCAGTGACAGACATCTCGAATGACTCGGAAGCCTACACCGGGCTGCTGAATCATGATGCACTTTTATTTATCTAAGGTACCATTCGCTGTCTTGCAACGCTCACTGCTCATAGTTATTACATTCATACAGAGTGAAAAATATCCCTTAATAAACTTGCTCTGACAACAATACTATGTGCTCACACAAAAATGATTCCTGCTTCTTTGTTCGACAAACTACACGGTGTAAGTCATGTGTGTTGTCCCTCTGAATTTCAAAGGTCTTCATATCAGCCCTCTGAAGCTCCTCTCACAGCTCCCTCACAGTCCTGATAGAGTGAAAGGACATTTTGACGCAGCACATTGATTGCCCCTCTTAGTCCGGAGACTGGGATGCAAATCATTGCTGCTCTATTTGTCCAGTTCAATCGGTTTCACTGTAATGCACTTTGACATTACCTTCTGATTTTGCCTGAAGTTGTTGCCAAAAACAACCCAACTTGTTTTATCTCTGAAGAATTTTGAACTGCAAGAATTACAGGAGAGCTTTAACTGCTCACTGACAACAGCACCTGGATTGGTTTCCTGGGCAGAAAAGTCTCCCAGAAAAAAAATGTTTTGGTCATACAGCAGTAGTCTGAGAATGTATGAGGATTTCTCTTCTTTACATGCTATAGGTGATTCTTAACTTACAGTTTACATATCAAACCAAGGAATGAACCTGTGTGTGTCCACAGTCACTTTCTGCATCACTTGGAGGTTTATCAGCATCAGAAGTAGGACACTGTGTGCGACTGAAGTATCTTATTCTGCTCTGGGAATCTAACGTCTTTCTGGGACAATCTGCCCTGCCAGAAAATTCATCTTGTTTTTGTTTAGTTATCAAACGTAGGCGAGTGATAGCATCTCTCTATTTTTGGCCTTTACATGCTGAGACACTAGATTGGGGTGCTTAAAGGCATTGTGCATTCATAGAAGGATTAGTTAGATTATCATCAATAACTAAATAATGTGAAAATGTGTCATTATAGACAAAACATTTCAAGGATAGGGTCAATGATAGGTAAGTTAAAGAAGTAGGTACCCACATCAACATTTAAATAGTCTTTGCTTGCTGTAGCCTAATCATTCCTCCTGTACATATTAGCTATTCAAAGAGCCGTTCCTAACATGCTTCCAAGTGATGTGGGACAAAATCCTTGTTTTGTGCAATATACATTCCAAAGTTTATCTAAAGCTTATATGAGCAGTCTGAGTTAGACAAAGTGTCAAAGTTTATTTTTAGCACAAAATCCCCTTGTTTCTCCACCACAGCTCAAAAAGCAAACGCTGTCTGTGGAAACACAAAGAGGGAATTTCATACGAAAACCACTAACTTTGGAAGATACCCTCTTGATTTGAAGCCACATATTTTTTTTACACGAAACGAGCACTGTGAATTTGCTCCCCCATCACATACATTGAAAGAGAATTGGAAATGCATCTTTTAATGCCCATTACGAACAGGAGGAATTGGTTCAGTAAGGAAAAACTGTTTCTATGCTCATACGGGCAACGGATTATTATTTTACGACAGACTTGTACATTTGAACCCTATCATTTAATAGCATCACTGTGGAAAAATCTGAAGGGGAAAACTGAATATTTTGGGCCACAAATACATGTGCCATGTAACGTGCCACTAAACCAAAACTTAACTGAAGCAAAATATCAAAGAGTTAGAATGCAGTGTTCTTAAGCTGTAATGTTAATTTTCTTTCCTTTTGTAAATTCACATGACAGTATCCTCAAGCACTATCATGTGCTTCTTTTATCATATCCAAGCACGAGGCAGCTCCAATGCGTTTCCCACGGGTGGTTAACACTGTTATGCTTGTAAAGGACGGAAACTCAAGGACAGGCATCCATTTTGGGGCTAGTTGTGGACCGCCTCTATGGCGCAGTGGCAGTAATCTGTGTGGAAAATTATTTTTGAGTCATAAACCCTCCCAAGCACTGTGAGTGATCTGAAGCTTGAGGACAAGAGTGGAGAAAAAATGGGACTGTTGCCAGGTGATAGAAACAGGCAGCAGATCACAAATGCTGTGCCCTGTCAGTGGATAATCACGCACACGTGCATGCTTTGGGGGTCACAGATGTGCTCACCCACAGAGAGAGAGAGAGCAATCTAAACTTTGAGTGCCATGTGAGCTAATTAGCTGAAGCACATAATGTGACACAAGGGAGGTGAGGTATGAACAACAGGGAACCATTAACCTGTTGAAAAACACATACCTGCATGCGTTCGCCATTAAGAAGAAGGTGAACTGTGACTACGGGCTGTGCGTCACATCGTGCCATGGAGAGCTTGGACTCAGGAGAAGGACAATCATATCCATGGCATTGACACATGTAATCTGATAAAGATGACCTAAAAGAAGATTTTTTTAATTTCTGTTACATCGTTCTCTGACAAAGAAATTCCACCCACTCTGTAGTTCATTGTAATTGAATGAGGAGTTGATTTTCCTCTTATTTCTGTTTGTGTGTGTGTGTGTGTGTGTGTGTGTGTGTGTGTGTGTGTGTGTGTGTGTGTGTGTGTGTGTGTGTGTGGGTGCACCATATGGATCCAAACTAATTGATGATCTGATGATCTACAATGTTTTCTGGGGCAAAGAGCTTTTAGAGTCTGTCTCTCTCTCTCTCTCTCTCTCTCTCTCTCTCTCTCTCTCTCTCTCTCTCTCTCTCTCTCTCTCTCTCTCTCTCTCATCCATTCTCTCTTGTTGTGTGTCTGTATGTTTGGTAAAGCTCCAGTTCTAATGGACCCAACTGCCTCCAGCCTGAGCCCAAACCCACACACTGCATAGCAGCCCTAATTCACCAGCCACAGCTGCACTGACTGATAACACTATCTGTGTGTGTGTGTGTGTGTGTGTGTGTGTGTGTGTGTGTGTGTGTGTGTGTGTGTGTGTGTGTGTGTGTGTGTGTGTGTGTGTGTGTGTGTGTGTGTGTCAGTGTGAATCAGGATTACATGTGAGAGCAGGAAGAGATTCCCCCTGTGGAGGTTTGGCAAGCACGGGATTGTTTGTTATTTTAATCAACAATCATCACTTGAATCTGAAGCTCCACTTGACGTTGCGGAGCTTTATAGCATGTTTAAGCTCATTGTTTAGCAACGTTATGGTCTACTTCATACCGCTCTCATAGTGTCGTTTAGGCCGTAGCAGGCAGATGTTTTCAGCAAGAAAGTTTTAAAATCTCACTGCTCAGCACCAAATGACAGATAATACAGTGTAAGCCACTAGATGGTGAACTAGTGGAGCATTTAGTAGCTAAAGAGCCAGATATTTCCCTACGCAGTTCGTGGAGACCAAAAACAGAGCTAAAAGGGTGAAACTGTTTGCTAACATGCTCACCATATTAGCTTAAAAAGTATAAATAATGTCAATGTGTTCAAAACTCTGCTGCCCCAAGTCAGTTAGTCCAGGTTTAACATGGATCCAAATTCCATTGACCTCGTGAACATAAAATGCTGTGTACTTCTGTACGATTCTTCTTCTACCTCTGGAACATTTCTTTCAGTGGTTTTACTCTACCTATAAGAGTAAAGTCTGTAATAATGACTTGGACATTGTGGTGCTACACTTCACTACAGTTTTTTTTACGTTTGTCATAGTCTTTTCTAAGAATGAGAGAAAGGAGAAATGTTTGGTGTCGACACTAGTCTAACCAAGCAGAGTGAATGGGTGATCATTCTTATTTACAAAGACTAGTGCAATGCTTGGTCTGTGGTGTTGCTGCTTGCAGCTTTCTCGAGAACCGCTCATACAAACAATGTCACGGAGTACACACAGTGAAAGGGGCAGACTTTACGATTAGGGAAGGTAGTCTTGAATAGCTGTGGATTTATTATGATGTTTAGATATGAAAAATATAGAATTATGTTACTATTCTAACTCAATGTACAATGTACTAATGTGTAACTTAGAAAATAAGCAACTCAACATGCTCCCCCTATTGGCTGGGTCCTTGGCAGCGGCCCGGGTTCATTAACGCTTGGCGACCCTTTACAGTGTGTCATCCCCTCTCTATCCCCAGTTTCCTGTCATCTTCCAGGTTCTCTCATAAAAAGGCAATAAAAGCCCTAACAAAGTTTTGAGTACCTTTTCTAACATTGCCAGTACCAACATTGCCAGTTACCGAAAGGGTGAAAAGTAAAGGACGATGGCGTTTGCATGGGCCCAGAAATCACTAAATCTGCAGCTGAAAAACACATGCAAGTCGTGGTGTAATCACGGTCAGAAACGTTTGGTGAAATGCACTTAGAGAAGGTCATTTCCAAATCGGCATATTAGTTGCTTGCTATGACATAAGTACTGCACTTGTAAAATAGAGCTTGCGGTAACATTATTAGTGTTGTATGTTAGCATCCAGTCTTACACACAGAAATGCAGTCTTACTCACGGGGGAAAAACAACCCAAGTCGAGAAACACTGGTGAAATACACTCTGGTTCAAATCTGCTTCCAGTTGGCTATCTGCTTGTGTTGACTGCAGGGAAGTAAAAGACAGTCCGGTTGTAACGTTTTACCCAGCACCCATGTGACATTCGCAGGTTTTGTCAATTATCCAGCAAATGGAAGTGCGGTGAATGTAAGTCAGGCCCGCTGCGAAAGATATACTGGAGTCAGTCTGCAGGCCTGAAGCCCCGAATACACATTCAAAAGCCTTCTTTTTCTGTCACCGCACTACCATCCCTTGCATAATCATAATTATAAAACCATGAGTCACATTCAGGGTTTGGCTCAAGCATGACTTCTTAATTAAGTGGCCTTATTCTTTACAAGGATAGAATTGTCTCCGGATTAAGAAGTGCTCAGTCATGGAAAGAAAAAAGAAATCCCACAGCACTGATATGGTGGAGAAAGGAGGCAGGAAGGCAACGCCAGGCCACCCACACCTGTGAATTAAGTGTATGTCTTGGCATCCCAAAGCTGTTTTTAACTGTTGTGTGAATTATAAGTGACCGGCCGCGCTGATATTAGAGCGCTTGGTGTAAAAAAAAAAAGAAGAAAAATATAGGAAGATGTTTTGCTCTGATTTCTTGCTTTTAATCAGGTAAGACATTTATGTCTGTACTGCATGTGAATTTGTTTTCCTTATCACAATCTAGTGTTAATATGCTTAGCTGTTGAGAGGCTAAAAGAATGAGACAGAATATAAAAAAACAGCTTAGGGACTTTAGTATTAGTGTAAATACAGTCTGAAATACACACACAGACACACACACACACACACACAAACACACACACACACACACACACACACACAGCACCATCCCCATTTATCACATTTCCCAACTGCAGGCGGAAACCAGCATGATTCAAAAGTGGGATTTCTTTGTCAATAAACTGTTTTATCAGCCAAACCCCATGAGAACTAAGAAACATCACTGCTCGCTCTTCCTCCATACATACACTTACAGTAATACACAGGATATTTAGTGATAAACCATAATGTTTTTTCACCAGAATAAATGAGGATGCTGCTCCAACAGACCAAGACATTTTCATTTCCACTCCACTTATGCAACTCTCAGCTCTCGGCCAATAGCACATCAGAAAGACAAATTGTAATAATTCTTTCCTCTGTGGCCATCAGCAGCCCGAGATGCTGCGTTCGCTGCTCTCTGGATATTGGACTGACCAATTACAGTAAAAGACTGCATGACAGAGACTGTGGATCACAGTGTTTGCCCCTCAGTTTTAACCCTGAAAGTGACACTAATTGAATGGTCTGTCATTATTTACACATCCATCTTTTGACGGACACCCAAGCACATAGCAAATATAAATACATACATGTTTTACAGGCACAACTGTAAGCTAACTATGAGTTTCATTGTTGAACACTAACAATCGTATGTAGTTACTCCTCCTCTGTGACATGTATCTCTCCATTCTCTTTCATTACAAACATTTCATTTCCAAACTGATTCTTTTTTTTTCAACACATTTTTTGAAGAGTGGGTGTCAGTTTTGCCAGTATTTCAATCACGTTGAAGAAATTCTGCCTTTGCCACCCTCACACAGTCTTGGAAACACATCCAGTACGTAGGGATCATGTGTTCAGAGTGGGCGGAAGCATCCATTATGTAGAGAGCTGCATTTATATACCAGTGTGCCTGTGAGCATCTCCATCAACTGTTTGCATTTATTTATAGATTGTTGCTATTGATTCTAACGACTGAAGCCAGCTTTTACATACTATGCTCACACACTTTATGGGTAATGTCGCATCCGGCATCCAGATCTGTGTCAAAGGTTAGACCAGAAAACAAAGGGTGGCATACTTTGGTGCAGCGGTACACACTCGCCGTCTTTAACAGCATGTGGGAGGTTACACAGATTAGAAATGAAAGATTTACTCTCTCTTGCACTAGAGGGATGAAGACAGATCCTGAAAACAGAGGCGCTGCAGCAGCACAGACTTCCAGAGCCACAGTAGAGGTCCACACAGCACTCTGCCCTCATTAGCATAGGACTAATACATGACTATGGAAAACACCTCTGCACTTCGGCAAACACCACTGTTTCTGAGAACGCCTCATGGCTGGGTTAGTAAAACACAGTGACATCCTGCGGCAGTCTCCCCACAGCAGCAACCCTGATGGATGTGGCTCTCTGCTAATTTGATTTGATTTGATTTGATTCCTCCTCGATATTACAGTCTAGCACGTTTCCCAACTGATTCATGCTCTGCTTAACTCTGGCCTGTGTGTGTGTGCGTGCGTGTGTGTGTGTGTGTGTGTGTGTGTGTGTGTGTGTTTGTGTGCCGCCTGCCTGTCCTTCTCTGGGTGTCTGTGCCAGACGGTCTGAGAATAGGCTGTCTGGAATTTGATGCGCATTGTTGAAAAGCTGTTGCCAGTTCGGTCAATTAGCGGCTCTGTTACTCTGTGAGTAGTTTGTCTTTAACAGGACACTTCTGTATATAATGACCTTTTCACAGACCGACCTTGAAGGGCTGAAGGTTTTCTACAAAGTTGAACTTTTTCCATAAGAGCAATTTGGCTGCTGGACACAAAGGCCATTGTAAAGAAACTTGCAATCTGCACTGAATATCCCTAAAAAGAACAGTGGCATTATACTTACATGTGTCTTTGTGTGTATCCATCAGAGGCCAGATGAGGAGGGGGTGGTAGACCAGGGAGGGACCAGCTCAGTACTGAACATCCACTATGAGAAGGAGGAACTAGAAGGTGAGTAACATGCAGTCAACAGACAAAATGTAAAGGTAACAAAATGTGTTTTTAGTAGAATGAAAAGAATGTGTTCAAAAACAAAAACATTTTAAAGGTACAGCACAACATTGAAGAACTGATCTGATTAAATAGAAATTACAACAACAAAAAAACACTCTTAACATTCTTAAAGTCAAAGTTAAAAATGACAGGTGTGATGTTTAAGTTCATCAGATAACTTGCCAAGACGTTCATTGTGAGATTTCTTTATTTACATTTACACAGTTTAGGAACACATCGAACAGCTCAAATGTTTACATATTTATTTTACAATACATCATGACACTAAGTATCTGTATAAAACTATTACTCAGTGATGAAAGTAAAATCTCGTCTCGCCTCTTTTTCAGGCCACAGGGCTCTGTTTGTGGGGGTTCGGATGCCCAGGCAGAGCCATCGTCACCACAAGTCTCACGGCTCTCGCCACCGCAAGAGGGACAGAAGGGCGGGAAGCATCGCTACACAGCAAAGCGAGGAAAGTGAGACGGCCACTTCCAGTCATGGTAACACACACAAAACCTCTTCTTCTTTGCTGACAGTGTCTTTTACTTTTCAAATCCAATGTTTCTTTAGGCGCATCCAGTGATTTCTCAGCCAAAGAGAGAGAAGGAAAATTACAAATTATTATTTGTTATATTGTCATGGCTCAGTGTAGAACATGCACATGTACATGTACATTACTTGCACATCCACCAGAGAGGAGGTGGTTGTTAAACAAAGCTTATCAATACTGCGGGCACTTCACACACTTGCACACACACACATAGAGCACCCCACGCTTAAATTGACAAGCCCACTAATTAGCTACCAAAGAGCAGGGACTAGTCAGCATGTTGCATGTGTGTGTGCATGTGCTTAGGTGTGTTTGTGTGCACGTTTGTGGACCCAGTAGTCATTTAAAAGGTGTGTATGATAAAGGAAGCAGTGTTGTGTGTGTGTTTGTGAAAGTCTTTTGAGAACCACTGTTCACCTCTCATTCCTCCTTCACATTATCTCCCTTCACCAGACACGCCGTCCCAGCGTGTCCAGTTCATTCTGGGCACAGAGGAGGATGCTGAACATGTGGCCCACGAGCTGTTCACTGAGCTGGATGAGATCTGTGTGAAGGAGGGCAAGGATGCTGAGTGGAAGGAAACAGCCAGGTCAGGATTTCCCCTGGGAGCTTTTTAGCAACAATGCTTGGCAATAAAGCTTCTGACAACCCAGCTGCTCTACAGCTGGGTTGCTACGAAGAGAGATGTGTGCAAGCGGTAGTTATATTAAAACTTAGTGGATACTTTTTTGGTCCGTTTGCTCAAAGTGAAAAGCACCAAAGAGAGAAGCAAAACACTGCTGTGATCTCATTCATGATGGTCATATGCCAAATCTCAGTTTCACATGCTAATATCAAACATTTCCCTCATATTGTGTGAATTTTTATGTCAAAAGCATCTTTCCTGGGAGGGAATGGCAAAACCACAACGTAGCATGATGTGTGTTTGTGATGGGAAAACATATTATTTTATAATCTAATGCTCCATCCTTCCTGTCTGCATTGATCTGGGCCCGTACTGATTAAAACTCTAAGATCTATTGCACTTAAAATGCTCTAAAGACCCAACATGGGAGTAAAAAGACAGATTCATCAAGCAACTCACTCCTACTTACAGTGTAGGAGTGACTATTTAAGAGCAACAAGTTATTAATCATGCATGAGAAGCCAATCAGTGACAAAAACTGTGCTACTATTTTTCAAAAAGTTTATTTTATTTTTGTGAAATCCTAAATATCATCATTGGCATTTAACATGGGAGACAATCTTAAATATATTTGTTATAAAAAACATCCATCCATCCATTTTCCTCCACTTATCCGGGGTCAGGTCGCGGTGGCAGCAGGCCAAGCAGGCTGACCCAGACTTCCCTCTCGCCCGCAGCATTTTCCAGCTGGTATGAGCTGGTAATAAGAAAAAGTAATTCATAAACAAGGGATTGAATAATATACGTATTTATATATCTCAGATACCAGATTGTTTTCTTTTTCCCTCAGAGGATTTGATTTAATGATTGCTGTCTGGATATAATGAGAATTTCAACAAAAATAGCAAAAATGTTTTAGAAGAAGATAACCATCCCTACTTTTAAGACACCGCTTTAGCTCTCTTAAATTTAGTAGCATTTTTAAGTTGTAGGAAATTTGATGAGCAGAATTCAAAAGAAAAAAGTAATAACACTTCACATTTACTACTTGCAAACTTCTCGCCTGTCTTCACCTCGCAGGTGGCTGAAGTTTGAGGAAGACGTGGAGGATGGAGGGGAGAGGTGGAGCAAGCCCTATGTCGCAACTCTTTCCCTCCACAGCCTGTTTGAGCTCCGCAGTTGCATCATCAATGGCAGCGTGTTGCTTGACATGCACGCTGACAGCATCGAAGAGATTGCAGGTGACAATTTTTCTAACTGACATGCATTCTTATCTCAGCACCAGAGCGCTATCTATTCCGAGAGCAAAAGGCAAGCTCTGTCTGAAGAATTTTTCATAAGGACAAACATCAGTTTTTATCATTGATGTAAGTGACTGGCTACGCTTTTTCAAATGGATATATGATTTCATAATTTGTTTTCCTGTCTTTCTCTTTCCTGGTCTCTAAAGTCACTTTTCGCTCCTGTCCTTGAGCAACTATTACATTCATTGATATAAAACAGGCTCCATATCTCAGCTGAAATGCCCGCTGGAAGTCTTCTACAAATCGATTTAACCTCCTAACTAAGGGAGGAGAGACACACCTACAGTACATGTCTGCAGGGAGCTTTATCATCGTGAATGCAGAAATTACATGTACAAACAGACACGCACAGACTCAACTATCAATCATAGCAAAGCCTGAACCTTATTTGCATCGAACTCTATAATTACATAAAGCTGCTGCCTGCACAGTTCAAGCTCATTTGCAACTACGCACCTGTAATTTGCATGCAGAAACACGATTGGATAAGCACTGTTCATGTACGTGAATGACCCTAGTTTTAAAAACTGACAGATAAACAAATGATTTACAAACATTCACCCACAAACACACACAAAACTAAACAAATGCACAAATGACAAGTGCAAATTGTTTAGCTGAATGCTTCTGCAATTAAAATGTAGGTTTCACGTTCTTGTCCATACACCAAACAGACGCACTTGTACAGTACATGTACATACACACATACAAAAGATCACATGGTTCAAGGCTCCCTATCAATCAGTCTTCCTCATGGTCATATTATGACCCTGATTTACCTTGTTGCCTGTAATCATTCCTCTTCTCCAGCTCTCCAGCGCTCTTCTCACTTCCCTCTCGTGTCCATGTGACTCCTGCCAGCAGCACCTGGACTCAACAAGAGTAGCAAAGATGGTCGACAAGATAGAGACAAAAAAATGTATTTCTTTACTTGTTTGATTTTGAAAGTGTGGCAAAAACTAAGACCAAGAGAATGTAATAGGAAATGCTTGAAGTAGCATACAATGTGTATGCCAGGTATTATTGAATGTATCTCATTATCGTATGATTAACTGATGGTCACCAGTCAAGTGATACACCGGAGGAGGCAGAGCTGTTGATGTGTTAAATTAGAGGGGAAGTGATCCATCCAGTTAGCTACGTTAGATGTAGCATTTGTGTGTTTTGATTTAATTTCAGGTGGTCCTCTTGTCACCGTCCTTGCTGATTATACTGGCACTGAGCATCACATATTATCGCTGGCCTTGAAGCGTGCTCAGAATTAATGCTTGCACTGCTAGTGTGTGTGTATGTATGTGTGTGTGTGTGTGTGTGTGTGTGTGTGTCAGGCAGACACTATGATTGAGTGTGGAGAAGGGAAGGAAATAAGGAAGGAAAGAGCTGGTGCTGACTCAGCAAGCGAAATAGAAAAGACTTGGAAGGGAGGAGAGCAGAAGGGGTGAGAGAGGTAAAGAGATGGTGATTATTCTCTGCAGTCCCACATGAACTGATATGTTCGCCACATATTGACTGACCACCTCCAACATGTACTTTCTTATCAGCAGTGTGCCTTTACATTTTAATGACAGAAATTATACCCGAAAAACTGAAAAAAGCAAATATGTCATAGTTCAAGGAAGGCTCTGTAGTTGGAGCACAGGGAATCTTAACTAGGTTATTAGCTAGTTTTTCTTTTATTGATCATAAATGGTTTGAAGTTCTGGTCAAAATAGCACAGATTGGACCAAGGGATTTGTTTATTTACTAAATCCAACGCAATAAACGAAATGCAAAAAAATGTATTGCTTTAAAATGGAAAGTCTCTCTCTCACTTGGAATGTGGCTCTCTGAAATCAATATTTGTATACCTTTGTATAACTTATTGTACTTATCATGCGTGTTTCTTTGTTCGTGTGTTGCAGACATGGTGCTGGACCACCAGGAGGCGTCCCATGAGCTGGACGACAGTGTGAGAGTGAAGGTGCGCGAGGCTCTGCTGAAGAGACACCACCACCAGAATGAGAAGAAGAAGAACCTGATCCCCATCGTGCGCTCCATGGCTGAGGGAACCCGCAAACAGTCAGAGACCCACCTGACAGGTGGGTGACAAACATTTCGTTATCACAGATCATGTCTTGGTATGACTCATATGTAGAAATCCACTGTCATGGATTTAAACTATAATTACTTTTGTACATCTGGCTACAGAAACAGAAAGTCTTGGAAATATGAGTTGACTTATAATTACTTAAGTTAGAGTCAAGTCTGCTTGATATGATAATTACATAAGATTTAAGATTTCTTTATCAGAATGATGGATGTATAAAAACTAATAAAAGTAAACATAGGGGAGACTAAAAGCAACAAGACTAAGTAACAGACAGACACATTTCTAAGCAGTGACATTTAATGCTTTCAGAAACTGACTGCCAAAGCCTGTTTCCGAACAAATGGGCGATATATTAAGCCTTACTGGCGTTTTTTTACTTTGCACTTGGCAGGCCAATAGATATTTGCACTAACTCAGATTCTCGCTCTCTCTGTCTCTCTCTCTCTCTCTCTCAAACACACATACACACACCCTTACTGTCTAACAGGGTCAGCCACATCTCCCCAGCCTCCGGCAGCTACAGAACCCGCCAAGAACGGTGGCGGACAGGACGCCCCTCAAACAAGCAAAGTAAATAAGCAGGCAGTCATTAATGTGCTGCAGTTCGTTCAGTGCACAGTTTACGTTTATCGGTAGATGTTGTGAAGACCACAATAGAACTTGAATATAAAAAAAGAGGGGATTAACACTTCGGACAACAGCAGTGTTTTTTTGCTTGTATATTTGTTCTATATGTGTCTTGTGGCACCCTGCTATCTATAATCAATGTTTGGTGCACTGTGCTGTCAACAATTAGGTCACATAGTGCCCCCTAGGAGACAACAGGAGAACTACATTTGTTCAAAGTGCATCCCACCGCAGCAGCTCATCACTGCAAGACTGTTAAGTACAGCCACAAAGGGCAAAGATGAAAGCTTCCATTGAGCCATTAATTTCCACCAGGGATTTTAGTGCCTATCTGTACAGTTTAATATCCTGAGCACTGAAATGCTGCACCTGTGGTGGGAAAGCTTTATGTACATTAAAGACATTTCTATTTGCATTGTTAGTTCTGAAGTTACAGGATGCAAGAATCTCAGTGCACCGCTGGAATTAAGTCTTTTTTTTGTATTCTTAACTGATGTTAACTTCTGACTTGTCTCACCAGGTTGACATGCACTTTATGAAGAAGATCCCAGAGGGTGCAGAGGCCTCCAATGTATTGGTGGGAGAACTGGACTTCCTGGAGAGGCCCATTGTGGCCTTTGTCCGCCTCTCCCCTGCTGTGCTGCTCACCGGACTCACTGAGGTCCCCATACCTACCAGGTAGACGGGCACAATTAAGTCATGAAATCAAATGTCAATTCAGTAATCCGGGAATGCTTAATATACTCTAAATCATCTGCTGACAAATATCAGGTTCCTCTTCATTCTCCTGGGCCAAGATGGAAAGGCTCAGCAATACCACGAAATTGGACGCTCTATGGCGACCATCATGACAGATGAAGTAAGAAAGCTCCGCCAAGTCAAATCTAACTAAGAAACTTTCACAGAACAAATCAAATCCCAACGTCTGTATTGCAATGGCAGGCAGTTAAGCTTCCCCTGCCCTCACTTTTGTCTGAACCAGATCTTCCATGATGTAGCCTACAAGGCAAAGGACAGAGGTGACCTGCTGGCTGGGATAGATGAGTTTCTAGACCAGGTGACGGTTCTACCACCAGGAGAGTGGGACCCCTCCATCCGGATTGAGCCCCCAAAGAGTGTCCCCTCTCAGGTACACAGCTGTGATGAGATTTACTCTTCAGGTTTGAATTTTAGCTAGAACTTAGATGCAACCAAGAGTGGATGTATGTTGTTTTTTTATTTGTCTGTTCCTGGACTGGTATTGGGTACCTGCAGGAGAAGAGAAAGATGCCAGGAGTCCCTAATGGCGCATCCTGCCAGGTAGAGGAAGAACTACATGCTGAGCACCACGGACCAGAGCTACAGAGAACGGGAAGGTGAGCTGTTATCTGCAGGTTAATTACACAGGCTTGTTGCTTCAGTAACGGCTTCTATATTACAAGGTTAATACAACATTACAGACAAATTCAGGTTTCAAAGATACAAATATTTTATCCCCACAACTGGGAAATAACATAGATGTAGACAGATATGCTGTCTTCAAAACAGGCTGTGGAGAACATGGATTTAGCACCTGTTTTGTTTACTGAAGGGTGGAAGCCTGGGGTGAGTTAGCACTCTCCAGTTTGTCAGTTGCTGGGGCTGAAGAATCTAAACTTTGATTTGTGAGGAGCTGACGTGGGATAAGAAAGTGACAACCCAAGTGTGATAGCCTAAAAGAAAAAAAACATGCACCAAAACACTCTTCCTTTTATTTCTCAAAGGTCACTGAAAATCTTCTTTTGATGCAGTGATGTAGAATTGTATTCTAGGATGCTTGGGTGTGTCAGCTTGATATTATATCTCTACATACCTATTTCTCCACCAGATTGTGTTCTAAACTTCCGCGCCCCTCTTTTTTTTGTTGTGTACCGTGATCAGGTTGTTTGGTGGTCTGATACTGGACATCAAGAGGAAAGCTCCGTTCTATCTGAGTGACTTTAAGGATGGCCTTAACCTCCAGTGTGTGGCCTCCTTCCTCTTCCTCTACTGTGCCTGCATGTCTCCTGTCATCACCTTTGGAGGACTGCTGGGGGAGGCGACAGAGGGACGCATCGTAAGGGCACAAACACACTCAGACACAGTAACATACTGCAGTGGGATTGGAAGATTATGAATACAGTATGGACATTGTACATGTTACTAAATACGAGACATACACTCTGTATTTCCACCATGTGTTGTAGAGTGCCATAGAGTCCTTACTCGGTGCGTCTATGACTGGAGTAGCCTACTCTGTGTTTGCTGGTCAGCCTCTCACCATTCTGGGCAGCACAGGTCCTGTGCTGGTTTTTGAGAAAATCCTCTACAAGTTCTGCAAGTATGTATTACAACAACCTGTCTGTGACATTTCTATCATCACCACTGTAGTCGTCGGTTAACTGGTTATGTATTCCCTGTATTCTTCTCTTCTCTTTTCACATCAGGGACTACGGTCTGTCCTATCTGTCTCTGAGGACTTGCATCGGCCTGTGGACGGCCGTGCTGTGTTTGATTCTGGTTGCCACTGATGCGAGCTCTCTGGTGTGCTACATCACTCGGTTCACAGAGGAGGCCTTCGCCGCCCTAATCTGCCTCATCTTCATCTACGAGGCCTTGGAGAAGCTAATCCACCTGGGAGAAGTCTACCCCTACAATGTAAACAGCGATCTAGACAAACTCACAATGGCGTAGTGAGTAACACCATTTTCACTTTGCTGGCTCATATGGCAGATTTGTCATTTTTCATTGTTTGTTGTCCTTTAAGAATATGCAGCTGTCGTTCTCTCTACAAGCCTCTCTTCACACTGAGGCTTCACCTTTGTTTTCTCCACGTTTCTGCTCTCCTCTACAAGGCTTCATGTCACATCCTAGATTACCTAATTTTAGTGATAAAAGCCTGCAAGCCCAGTTTTGTAAATCTGTGTTGCGCTGTCTATTCTCTGTAGCTGTAGGTGTGCAGAGCCTGATAACCCCAGTAATAAAACCTTACAACTGTGGAGTGCGAGAAACATCACGGCAGCTGAAGTACCCTGGACCAACCTTACTGTACAGGTAATGTAACTATGTGGAAACACACACACACACTCTCTCACCTAATCTCAGTGTAACTTCCACATGAGCACACACTGCTTACTTTTGTAAACATTCAACTAACCCACTCACCTTCCCGTGGGCAGTTCGCCTCTCTTATTAGGGACCTTTGCAAACACTGACAAGGACATTTAATTGATTAACCTTTCCCTGCTGTGTGTATAACTGAGCACACTAAAAGCATGTCTTGTTTCTTAAGCTTTGTAGACTCCTTCCTGACCGTCAGATAATTTAGATAAAACAGCCTTTTGATCTATTTTTACTGGAGTCAAATCAGGCAATTTTGTTCCGTAACCGATCTGTAAATCTCTACAGGAGTGTATCAGTCAGCAGGGCCACTTTGTTGGGACAGCATGTGGCCACCATGGCCCCTACACCCCAGATGTTCTCTTCTGGTCCACCATCTTGTTCTTCTCGACTTTCTTCATGTCTGCGTTCCTCAAACAATTCAAGACAAGTCGTTATTTCCCCACCAAGGTATTCAACGTATACGACTGCTCGCTAAGCAAAGGTGTGACCAGATATTCCCAACCCTGACATGCCACATTAGTAACCACCGATCTCTTGCTCTCGTGCCCAGGTGCGATCCATGATCAGTGACTTTGCCGTGTTCCTCACCATTGCCGTCATGGTTCTGCTTGATTATGTCATTGGAGTGCCCTCCCAGAAGTTGAAGGTGCCCAGCAAATTCCAGGTATAGAGGAATTAATGATTATAGTGCGGACCTTAATATGAACGCCACATGCTCATGTTTGAATCATGGCCTCACTCCTCTCTGTTGTGATCTTCCAGCCTACCAGAGATGACCGAGGTTGGTTGATCAATCCAATAGGAACCAACCCATGGTGGACAGTCCTGGCTGCAACTATTCCTGCTCTTCTGTGCACCATCCTCATCTTCATGGACCAACAGATAACTGCCGTCATCATCAACCGCAAAGAGCACAAACTGCTGGTAAGACAATATACATCTGCTTGGCACTGTTGCTTCCAACCGAAGCTGGTGAGCTGCAGACTGTAGCTCAGTTTTACGTGTACGTAACTGACCTTCTCTCTGGTTTGCAGAAGGGCTGTGGGTACCACCTGGACCTGCTCATCGTCGGAGTGATGCTGGCGGTGTGCTCCATCATGGGCTTGCCCTGGTTCGTAGCAGCCACGGTGCTGTCCATCTCTCACGTCAACAGCCTGAAGCTGGAGTCAGAAAGCTCGGCTCCAGGAGAGCAGCCTCGCTTCCTGGGCATCAGGGAACAGAGGCTCACTGGCCTGGTCATCTTCCTGCTCATGGGCTGCTCTGTATTCATGACTGGAGCTCTGCAGGTTAGTCAGACAAGCTATGCAATAATGCTGCCCCCCTCTGGCTGGGATATTTTTGATAATGTTTGTCATCAAAGCTCATTGATGTATTTTGGGTTTTTTTTCCAGTTCATTCCTATGCCAGTGCTGTATGGTGTTTTCCTTTACATGGGAGTCTCTTCATTAAAAGGCATACAGGTAACGTGAAATGTGACACAGGAACAATATCCTTTATGGTAAAATAAGAATATTTACAATAAAGCCACTGTAGTACAATTAGAAAATGTCTGACTTGTGCACCCCCTGGTTGTAGTGTCGTGTGTTGTAGTGTTTTTTACAGTGTGAATAATTTGCAAGATGCAATAAACAGATATGTGTTCAACTTTTACTATATTCACACCTATTGCGTCAGCTTGGAGTCATTCAAATACAAAATGTCCGAGGTTATTCTTCTGCCCTCTCCTTCTTTTTAATTTGTCTGTCCCTGTGATGCCCTCTGCTGATCCAATTAATTCCGTTCTATTTCAGTGAGGCCTGACAGTTGATTGTCAGACTAATCCAACTAAATTTGTCATTCATAAACACTTTCTCTCTCTTGCCACCTGTCTTCCTTCTCTGCTCTCATTAATTCATCTCTCTCCTTTTCCCTCTTTGTCTCTAATTTCTCCACCAACTGCGACCACTTCTCAGTTCTTTGACCGTCTAAAGTTGTTCGGCATGCCGGCGAAGCACCAGCCAGACTTCATCTACCTGCGTCACGTCCCCTTGAGGAAAGTGCACCTGTTCACTCTGACACAGCTCACCTGTCTGCTGCTGCTGTGGTTCATTAAGACCTCACCTGCCGCTATTGTCTTCCCAATGATGGTGAGCTGGCAACCGCCAACCTCTCTCTCTCTCTCTCTCTCTCTCTCTCTCTCTCTCCAAATGTCTTCCATTTAAACAACTTGTTCCTCCTGTGCCTGAAGGTGCTGGCTCTGGTTTTTGTTCGCAAACTGCTGGACTGCTGTTTCTCCGACCGAGAGCTAAGTTACCTGGACGACTTAATGCCTGAGTGGAAGAAAAAAAACCTTGATGATGCCTCCAAATCGATAGAAGAGGTAGTCTGAATGGAATCTTGAAATACACAGATGACAATAAATAAACATGCATCTATTGACTGCACGTTTGTGGCATTGATGTGTCTTGTAGGAATCACAGGTTATGCTCAGTACAACGAAGGAAGATACAACTGCTGTTCAGATTCCCATGGAGAGTAGCAAGCCCGTTCAGACCCTCAAAGCACATGACCTCAGGTGAGCACACACACATGAACCCCCACACACACTCAAATGGACAGGATGGACATCAGATGATCAGAGTGGTAAGATTATGAGAGAAATGCTTCACTTTCCTGTCAATCTACATGCACGCTTGTCTTGTTTGGTGTGTGGTGATCTGCTGTCAAGTGCACCATGTGAATACTAACACACTGAGACCTCTCCCTAAGCCCCAACCTACTCCCAACACTCTTCTTTCTGCTCTCACCCTCCTTTTCCTCTCCCTGCTCCTCAGGTGTGACCCCTCCGATATTAATATATCTGATGAAATGTCTAAAACCACCGTGTGGAAATCCCTCAACTCCAATCAAAAGGACATTTGTCCTGTAGCTGCTAAGAAGGCAAGGCCATACCCTCTTTTTCCTCACCCCATTACCTGGAAATATTCCCGCTGCACATTGATGTCACTCACTTCTTTTGTGCTGCGCTATTGTTGCAATGATTGGTAATTGCAAATTGAGGGCAGCCAAACTGTGCTCTGTGCTCTGTTAATTCTGGGTTTGTGTGTTTTCCTCTGCAGGATTGAAGGGATTGCGTTCATAGACGAGTAAAAGATGTCCGCCGTCTTGACACTCTGTAGTTCTGGACCACAGGACACTGCGATTTGGCTGCTTTGACCGTCAGCCACTTCAGTGCTTAGAGAAAAAGGTCTTGATGATTTCAACCAGCTAACAGCAACACATAATACTATCCACAAGCATACAGACAAAGAGAACGTAGCACACGCACATAGATAGACATACACATGCACTTTTATCTTTGCGAGGACTAGAAATATTTTTAAAAGCGGATTTGTTTAAAATAAAAACTAAACTAATTCCAACTCTGAACCCTTGACTATAAACTAGCACCAACCTCAGCAACATTAATTTTATTTTGATCAGTTAACCAGTTCAGAAAACCCTGGTCTCAACCATCATCTTCTACTTGAAGTTTTCTACTAAACCAGTCAGGGATGAAAGCCCTTAGTGATACGTTCTGGCCTGTACACTAAAGCCTTTGGCTTTCCATCTTAGATGTGAGATTGAAGGATGATATAGAGGATGAAACTTTAAGGCATTCTCTTCTACAGCAGAATTCACCCGTGAGAATCAAATAGCTCAGTTTTAATTCATTTGTATCTAATAATGTGATCTAGAGACACATCCTGTTCCAGCCACAGTGACAGTAAATAATGAAAGACACTGTGACAGCTGCTGGTCATTTTACTGAGATACGATGACATTTGCTGATTCACACCTGAAAGCCATGACTTTAATCAAAACTAATTTAGATGTAACAGCCTCACACTACGACAGTTAGACAGTTATTCATTCAGTGTCACTGGTCTGTCTATCTCCAAAAAGTCTGGATGGTTTATTTTTTTAACTCATGGGACACTCTGCTGTTTGTATGTCATTGTTTGTAATTAGCTAACAGTTGCTTATTTACACATCCAGCTGATTTGAAGCAGCATTAGCATTCTTTTTTTCCCCGGATGAATGTAAGTCCAATATTCACTCTGCTTTTAGCTCTGTTTTTGGTCTAGACCAAATCCTGTGAAAATTATGGTCTTTTTAGCTGCTAAATGCTGCACCAAGTTCACCAGCTAGTTGCTAACTTTGTTTATCAGCTGTTTGGTACTGAGCAGGAAGTTTACAGCTGATTTTTAGAGTAGTTTCGCCAAAAACAGCTGCCTGTTGCAGTTAAAAACAACCCTATGAGAGCCGTAAGAGTGAACTAAAACAGTAAAGTTATGGGCTAAGAGCAGAGGGATACTGCAGAGTTGGATGATCACTACAAGCGACCCCATTCAAATAGAACTAGTCATGTGATCACTGTTAATTATAAATATAAGAACAGACGCACAAAGAACTCTCAACTCAAATACATTGCAGGTTTAGTAATAGATAGACAAATCCTCTTTTGGAACATAGAACTTTGTGTCAGTTTTGTGTGATGATGTAAACTGAAAACTGTAAATGTTAGAAGACCGACTTCAGTTGAAGCAGCGGCATCAATAACGTGTTTTTTTAAAGGTGTAATCTTTTTCCCTTTATGGACGTTTGTCTTTGAACTAATGGTTGTGTACGGTAGAGGCTGTTCTACAGAATATTTGTCATGTGTTAGTACTGTGTCTTATTTCTTTACCTCAGACAAGTTCATGGATGATCCTGCAAGGCACTTTGGACGACGTCAGTTCAGGGGAAACCAGAACAGAGAAATGGTGCGTGTGTGTGTGTGTGTGTGTGTGTGCGTGTGCGTGTGTGTGTGTGCGTGTGCGTGCTCGTGCAAGCGAGCAAGAGAGAGAGAGAGAGAGAGTGTCATTGAGCATCAGGAAAGGGGGACTGCAGGACATTCTTTTAAGCAATAATTTACCCCAAATCCAAATCCAACCCAACTCTTTATGTTTTCTTTTTTGTGCCAGTGCAACATTTTTTATCCTCCCCATGTGACGGTTCAGTAAAGTTTAATATTTGAAGCCAAGAACACTTTACATATGCCAAAAAAAGTAATCTTACACTCAATTAAAAGGATACGTATTTTTCCTTCATTATTTGGATCCCCAAGTCAGTTTGGATAAACAAGGTTCAACAGTAATGTGCTCCTCATTTCATTTTTATTTAACAGAATCAAATCTCAGAGAGCCAAAGGAAGCAGAGAGATTATGTTGTGAAAGAATGACCTTCACTAATATTTAATCTGTAGTTGCAATTTCTGTAGATAAGGAATTTGTGATATATTTTACTTTGAAAACGTATATTGCGCAATTAAATAATTTTACAATAATTTATTACATTTAATTATTTTTAGATACAAAATTTCAATGTGTTCTCTTTATTTGCTGTATATACTGTAGTAAGAGAGATGAGCTAAGAGAAAGGCTGAATAAGGCAGCACATAATATACATCAGGAGTTTCTCTATTAAACCACGAATGTCACACTCTTGTCCTCGATGGAGGACCTAGAGAGCCTTGAAACTGCTCATAAATCAAATATTGATTGCTTCCAAATTGGACATGAAAAGGAACAGACTAATTATTAATAATATTTTTTTAATTCAATCATTTATGCCTTTATTTTTGATAGCAAGGTAACAGGAACTGAGGGAGAGAGTGCGGGAGAGAGAGATGACATGTAACAAAGGTCCCGGCTGGTCTCAGCATTCATTTGTAGATGGATCTTTAAGGGGAGAATATAAATAAATTAATACATTCATTTAAAATATTTGATCCATTATTGATGGATTAACGTAGTCGTGTTTAAAATCTATAAACTCCTTGACTTACTGTCCAGTTAAATATCAATCAATGAGTTGTTTTATTACCATTTTCACAGCTACGTCATCCATAGTACACATCATTTCTATTCAAGTGACTTAAAAGTGCACAAGTACAGTAGTCTGTTTCTGTAACATCACATGCAGTAATACCTATTCCAAGTTGTATGAAAGTATTGTGCATTGTGTTTGCTGTCATGTAGCCTACCTCTGCTTTGACTTTTGAATGTGAATATTCTTTGTGTGTCCAAGGACCCATAACTAAACTAAAGATTGGCATGACTAAATATTCTTCATTGTGTACATAAATATATTCTTCATATGAGTAAGGTCAAAGTAATAATGTCTACATTTTGAGATCTAGACCAAATTGTGGAAACACTTTTGAACATCCAGTGACTGTAGAAGTGCTTTCACAAAAGAACTTAACTATTCAGCAATAGTTAGAATAATTTTGTGTCTTCAACTTGATTTTCAAATCATTAATGTATATTTGAATGTATACTGTAGGTTTACTGCATTTACATATGACCGAGAGAGTCATACATTTCAATGAATGTGAGTATACCATCATAGAACACATGACCACTTCCTGTTGTGTTGTGATGTTCTTTTTACTTTTGATCACCTTACACCTTTTAAAAGCCATTAATGAGGCACGGGTTGTTGAAAAAACTTCATCGTGACTGTGTCCGATTTTGTATAATTTCTTTGTCGCACAGCAAGAGACTCGTGTTTCAAATTCTCTCCTGCCAGAATCCCTACTTAATTTTGACATGTAGTTAAAAGTGAAAACTGTGCACTGTGTGAAGCTATGTAATTCCAATGAATATTAGACAAAACTTGTGTCTGTTTCAAGGAGAAAGTCAGGGTGTCAGAAAAAGAAAAGAATGAACGAGAGAGAGAGAGAGAGAGAGAGAGAGAGAGAGAGAGAGAGAGAGAGAGAGAGAGAGAGAGAGAGAGAGAGAGAGAGAGAGAGAGAGAGAGAGAGAGAGATGTTAGAAAGCAGGAGGCTTTCAGGAAGAAGAGCACCTGTACTGCAGTAACCTTAATCTTATAGTCTTGGAGCCATAAAGAGACCAACGCCTTGTCTATTCAACCACTGAATGATCAGTCTTGAGCAAAATAATTCTACATGTTTTATATGTATATGTAATTTAATTTTGATTATGGAAAATGGAAAATAAATAGGTACAGCTGAAATGAACTGAACCATTGTTTTACTTATTGCATCGTGTCTTCTTTGGGTAAATACTTTGATTAGACAGTAAGAGATGTGTTTACTTGTTCAAGCTTTAATGTATATTGAATGACGTGGTCCACTAGGTGGCAGCAGAGTCACAAGTCTTTCAAGTAGATTATGAGGACTTTGTCCTCGTAATAGTTCAATTTAAGACTATATCATAATTTTAAGAAAGACAAACACTGACCCCAGCCCCGGATCCTGGGGATTAACCACATGCGGTGTCTAAACCTCCTTCCTCACTCTTTTACCTCACAATCTCTTGGAGCTGTTAACATTTTCATTGAACTCCCCCCCCCCCCTCTCTCCTTGTGCCCCACCCTTCCCCCGTTTTTTTTATCCTAAGGTGAGAACACAGTATGCACATCTGGAGGTGATTCTGACTGCAAAGGAGTAGCCTGTGGGAAGGGTACGAGGTTAAAGATGCACTGCACCCTGTATGTATATATCTATGTGTGCATGTGTGCCTTGAGGGTGTCATGTGATCCTGACTCCCAAATGCTCCTGATTACAAACAGCTGGCGGGCTGTGGCCTTGACCAATGAGAGGAGCTGTTGGCTATGACATCAGGTGGAAAGGAGGGAGGTGGATGGGATATTTTAGCTGTTTTTTTTAAAGGACCAATCAGCTGAGGAGGGACCCTGGCCTTAATGTCTCTGTTCTAAGACTTAAGCACTCAAAGAAATCCTTTGTGTTCATGTAAGGGTCCTCTAACTGGAGCTGACATGCAGATAGGAATGTATGTTTTTCTTCTGCAGGACTGTCACAAAATGCTAAATGAATAGCAGTAATTTGTGGTGTGAATGTTGTTAAAATTACTTCTTTAACATACAGTCTGAGCTTATTTAAGATTGTGTGCAGCCTGTGCAGTAGAAGGTCTTCACCGTGGGAAAAGCATAGGTGTGTAATTAATAATATGAATGATATCCTCTGTTAGGTTTGCCACTAAGCCATAAAGGTAAGCCTCACACATACTATCTGGAACTGACACACCTGAATGGAATGTGGCCTTCATTATAGTAAGAGCTGTTTGACATTTAATATCTGTCTTACCCCTTTCATTTCCTCACTTTTCTGCATTTTTTATGTCTTTGGGGCAATAATAACAACAATCAATGTTATTTCTTTTAACCGACCCAACAGTTTTTTTAAATACAATTGGAAACAATTGGTAAAATCATAAGACATTTACAAATACCAAATAAATAAAAAGAAAATGTACAAACCTGTTTCATGAATCGCATGGAGGACGATATGTAAAAAGAGAGAGACTGAAGGAAAATAACAGAACAAACTGGAGTTTCTTGTGAATCGTGTGGTCAGTCAGATGCTTAAGGGCCACACCAAACAACATAGTCACTGAGTCAGTTAATAATAGCGCAACGTATCCTCATACAACGGTGCATATGATATGATATTTCATTTTCAAGGTATCAAGTGTTGTAAAAAATGTCCTAGCATAGCATGCCATAAAAATGTCAAAAGAAATGTCATGGCATTGTATGCTATCAAATTACCAAAAAAGTCATGGAATCATATGCCATGAAATGTAATGACAAATGTCTTAAATACACCTAAACAATTGAATGAATATATACCGTAGTATAATATTCCATAAAATGTTGTAAAAATGTAATTGTATAGTATGACCTAGAAATGTCATTGTACACCAAAAAAGTAGAGTATTATGTGTCATAACAAAGTGCCAAAAAGAAAAAGGAAAATATAAAGTGACAGTTTAACATGAGAAGCTTCACCACCACAGCTTGAGATGAGACAATCAAAATTCTTCTGGGGATTTGTTGCATCCCCCAGTTCTTTTTGTGTTTTTGTAGCACTTGCTGTTTCCACATTATTACTGCACCGTCTGCTCTTGGAATACGAGTATGAAATGCTGAAGATGCATCTTTAAGTTGAACTATGTTTAGTTGCTTTTGAATGAGTATGTGATGCAACATATAGTTTAAATGAATGTATTACAGTCAGTATTGAAAACTTTGAGGACATATAAGCCCATAAAAAACTTTATTGCGCAGACAGCAACACAAGACGGCACTCAAAACTCATTGATTAAAAATTACAAAGTTCATCATATTAATCCACAGAGAAAATCTACAGATTTCATCAGCGCCACAAGTCCGTAAAATTCAACCCAAATCAATAGTGTTGCTTTGAATCATTACAACCTATCTTCAAAATATCAACAACAGGAAATGTCAACTGGGAAGAAACTTGTATTCATGGTGATTCAACCATTTATACATCCATGTGAAAACACTTGCATTCATATTCTGGTAGCACAATTTGTCCTGAAAAAAAAAAAATAACACGATTGTGCATCTCAGTTCTGAGGTTATACATACAATATTACAAAGGAGACCAGGCAGACCAAAATAGGAGAAATAGTTTGGACGTCAAAGGGTTTTAAAACCAACATGAAGTGTCCATGTATGGAGTCAGTCTCGCCTGAGATATAAATAGAGGTATGGAAGTTCGAATGGTGCTTGTATCTTATTCTTATTTTTTATAATGTTTTATAATTATTATCTTATCGGTTGTTTCTTTTTACATTCTTTGTCAGGCATTAGTGTGAAAAAATACATTGTACTCCTCACTTTACACCTTTCTTTTAAAAACATGTCCGTGTGAAATTGGGATGCTTGAATATAACAGAGCCATTGTTAATATTATTACTAAATTTACTAAATATAAATGACTCATTTAAAGATATGACTTGAGAACTCTAACATACATGTTGAGTCTGAAAGGAACAAAATTATAAACAATAATTTTGGGAGGACATTTTTCTAGTTACAACAATGTAATATATAATATTTGACAGTGTATACCTCCTACAAACTCAAATACAAAATTGTTGGTCATGTGTAAGATCCAACCAAATAATCCTGTTTGTCTTCTTTTCCTTTTCTATGTTTCTATTTGACTTACTGAGCTGTTGTCCTCTTTTCTCACTGAACAGGGGCGGCTCTCAGCTCGGCCCTCCCCTCCATCAATCTCTGTCATAAATCTGTCAAGCAGAGAGAAAGGGAACTGCTGAATACAGATTTGTCAGCAATTAATCTAACCTCTATTACTAGACTTGGATATTGTGTTCTCTATACGAGAGAACAATAAGCCACTCTAACATGGAGCACTACGCTGCATCTGTGTGTGGTGTGCAATCCTGTGTGTGTGTGTGTTTGTGAGAGGGAGAGCATATATGTGTGTGTTTGTGAGAGGGAGAGCATATATGTGTGTGTGTGTGTGTTTGTGAGAGGGAGAGCATATATGTGTGTGCATGCGTGCATGCATGCATGCAGTACGGTTTCTTGGGTGATGTTTCTACTGTTTTGTAAATTAAATATAAAACCATGTGGATAAATATCCTCTTTGTTCACATTTTCATGCACAGCATTATTCTTTATGCTTTATTGCCATTTTTAAAGAAAATGACTCAACAGTTAAAGCTTTTAGCGGACAGTTACCTGTTATTTAACATTAAAAATAGCCTTCAGTCTGCTAAATGTGAGGCTGGCTAATTGACATTCTGCACTAAATATTGGAAATTGAAATTGAAAATATTGGACACATGATGAGTTAGTGTGTGCATACAGTTTTGCTGGTGTGTGTGTGTGTGTGTGTGTGTGTGTGTGTGTGTGTGTGTGTGTGTGTGTGTGTGTGTGTCTGTGTCTGTGTACCAATGTGCTATTCAACTCTTATTGATTTTCTTAAGGATGTGGATTAAATTCAATATCATGTTTCCTAGAAAAGGCAACAACAAAAACATCAGCATTACTAAGAATAATAGCATACTATCTGTATACCTGTGTCCTCCTCTGTGCATGTGCAGTGCTTTCTCCAGTTTCTTTGTGTAAAAATGCTTATATCCAGCACATGAATGAATTCTAACAAAACCCATGAAAAGAATAAAATGCATTAATCTGTCTCTCAATACTCTGACCTTCCTACCCTGTCACACTCAGACCCAAGCCCATTCGTTCCTGAAGACATACATCTTTAAAATCAGATCACACAGTTGAATAAAAAATACAAAATAAAAAAGGGCTGTACAATTTTTTTTAAACAGCTGAGCAATGTTTTTTTTTTAGCAAATGCAACTCAAAAAGAAGTAAATGGAGCATTTGTTAGGGACTATTTTCAACCGCGGATTAATGCACATTTGGTGCTCTAGCGAGTATGTGTGGCAGATGGACGTGTACCCTTGTCCCCCAGTGCAACTCTGTGACTCACTGGTGTGTTTTTAACAACAGTGAAGCTCTACGGCACAGAGGAAACACACACAGGCAATAATTAATAATTAGATAACTATAGGATTTAAAAAAAACATCCAACATTTTTTTTTTTTTTGTAAATAACATCAACAATTTGCATCATTCAATTATTTCAGAAATAAAAAGGGAGAAACAGTTTTCTGTTTTACATTGTTAGTTTTGGTGAAATTTGTTGACAGACAGAAACATATAAAATAACACCAGATATTGCCCAGTACTTTGCTGACAGTGTCATTGCCAGTGGGAGACAATACACACATTTCCTGTTCTTTTTCCAAAGATTTCCTGTTCCTGTTTTGCTCTCTCTCTCTCTCTCTCTCTCTCTCTCTCTCTCTCTCTCTCTCTCTCTCTCTCTCTCTCTCTCTCTCTCTCTCTCTCTCTCTCGCTCTCTCTCTCTCTCGCCCCCCTGTACATGTGAACATGTTTGGGCATATGGGAATGACATCCAGCTATTTAACTCTTCAGCTACAAAAGCAGTTTGGTTTTTGATGAACCCCATTCCCTCTTCCTATACACCCAAGTACACAAACACACACACTCACATAATGATCATATTTGATCATAAAGTTTCATTCAAACTAGCTAAACTCAATCTCTTACAATGATGACCTTTTCTTTCTTCTTTCTTGAGCTTGCAGCAAGAGAGAAGGACGTCTTGCATAAGATTTCTGGGCCACACTCAGGAAACATAGCTTGCAGGTTATGATAATAGTTCAGTTCAGTGGAGCAGTGGGTCAGTGCTCAGCTGCTTGAGACGGAATTAGAGTGGCAAACAGCTGAGCTTCTCTGGGGTGCTATCATGTGACCTATCCCACCTACAGGGCCAAAGGGACCCCCGTGTAGAGTTACAATGTCCAGTTACCAGCATTGCTGTTATGTGCGTGTGTGTGAAAATCTGTCTCCCTGTGTGTTATATCTGTTCCAGTTGAGTTGTAAGGGAAATCTGTCCTCTGTCTCTGCCAGTAAACTTGCTCTCCAAGCTGGTTGATAGCCTCACTGTTCATTAGCACACAATCTGCCCTTTGTCCCTCTGCTTGTCTCAGGCTACATCTGCACTACTACGCGTCCATTTTATGCATATCTTTTGTTACGTTTACATTGAGCGGCCACAATACTCCGGAGTTTTAGGGCACCAAAAACAAAGGAGTATAGAAGCGCTACCGAAAGCCGGATAAGTATGTTGTGCAGTTAAATTCAGAATTTTATAATTCGACTGCTGCCGACATGCGGAGGAAGCTAGCTGGAAGACTCGCGAGTGGCGTTTGAAGTCACGGTTTGCGGCTTTGAGGACAGAAAAAAACACAAAACAGAGGACTTTCCTTTTCTTACTATTGGGAAGTCCACACAGAAACTGTAAATGAACAAAAGCATAAATTCTCTACAGTACGACAGGGACTTAAGCCACTAGCTTACAAGTTAGAGAACAGACAAACTAAATGAGTGAGAGACGTGTGTTGACCAAATTTATTGAACCATAATCTAGTAAAACTTTGATTTGTAAGTGTTCATTTTAAAGTATATTTTATATGTGTGTGTGTGTGTGTGTGTGTGTGTGTGTGTGTGTGTGTGTGTGTGTGTGTGTGTGTGTGTGTGTGTGTGTGTGTGTGTGTGTGTGTGTGTGTGTGTGCGTGTGTCTGTGTGCGTGTGTGTGTGAGAGAGAGATAGCAAGACCTGCAGCCTTATAACTAAGTTTGAAAAATAAAACTTTCCACGAAACTAGCTTGTTTTAGTATATAGAGGAAGATTTTAGAGGAAGATCTTAAGTATCAAGCACGTATTTTCTGTAACTAAGCGACCAATCTACTTCCTGTTTACACCGGCACCCGCAGGCCCAGTGTACGTGAATAGTCTTGGCTAGATGGGGAGGTGTTCCTGACGTAACAAGAGACACATCTGGGGGCTTCACCTCGGCAGTGAATTTGTATCAAACAGCCTACTTTATCTAGGATGAAAAGAAAAGCCCCCACAGCACATTTGGAATTGTTTAGATGTATTGTTTCCTGGCCTGCAAAAAAAACAGCATGGCTTTTTTTCAGTGTCCGTCAGCAAAGCAGGTAAGGGAGAAAGAGCTGAGCGCTGCACTAGCCATTACTCCTCACCTGATGAAAGGTGTTGTAACAAACCTCAACTTCCACTGCTTTATTGACAAAAAATGAACTCATGGTATACTCTCAGGTGATAGTCCACTTATGACTTTATCTCCATAAATCAGAAAGACTGCAATCACCAACTACTGTAAGGTTGGTGTGAAGATGGGGGTTGAAACTCGCTTTGTAATCATAGTCATGCAATTACAGTCCAATAAAATGAAAGGAAAGTTACAGTTTGAGCTGTGAAAGTCCACCTTCTGAAACACAGCTCACACATGTCAAACATGTGCCTGTGTATGTGCGTGTAGGTGTGTGTGTGTGTGTGTGTGTGTGTGTGTGTGTGTGTGTGTGTGTGTGTGTGTGTGTGTTTAGGGCCCACAGCAGAAGCAGTGTGTCCTGCAGGGCCTTGAGTGTTTACAGCGGAGTAACATGAGGAGTGGCCCAGCTTGTCCTGCCTACTCCATAACTCTAAATGCAGAACCACAGCTGTGTTTCTATATGTATGAGAGACTGGGGAGCAAAATAGGGACTGAAGTGAACGATTTAAATGAGCCCCTGGAAAGAAAATGATATAAAAGAAGCGTGAGTATATATTAGAATATCAGATATTGATAAATGGGAAGAAGGTTACCCACTTCTTAGTCAAAGGGTTGAGGCCAATGTGGAGGTCATTTAATGTTGCCCATCCATGTGTGCAGGCTAGTGTGTGTGTGTGTGTGTGTGTGTGTAAGGGGGGGATGGGGTACCACAAGAATTAGGTAATATTGACATGGTTGTTTCAACTCCACCCTCCCAACACCACTCAGATCAATGTACCAGATCAATAGAAGTCATTGACAATAACTGAACTTCTCATGTGATCAGTGAAGGAGAAAATTCACTATGTTTCAGTAGTGTGCAACCCACATGCTCATTCATCACACTGAAGGACTACAATAAAGAAAAAGCATACACACGTGCAAATAAGATCATACACAAAATGCACACATGCAGAAATTCATGCACACACACACACATACACACACACACACACACACACACAGCAGGGGGAAACAGGCTCTGCTCTGACACTGCATGATTGGTCACTTTTTCCCTCTCTCTCCCTTCCTGCTGAAATAGTTTTAACAAAAGACAGGGAGAAGGAGGAGGGGGAGGGGAGGCATGGTTGGGGGAGGGGATGTATGTGCTGCTCTGTTGTCACTGGGCGAGGGAGAGCGAGAGGGGGGAGGGAGAAGGGAGCTGGAGGGTGAGCGAGGGAGTGTAGGAGAGAAGGATAGGGTCCCAGAAGAGAGTACAAGCCTCTCACACACACACACACACACACACACACACACATACAAGACTCACACATACACATTTACGTGGGCTCCCCTGTTGTACTTTCAGGAACAGTGGATTACTTTCCAAATTGAACCACTCATCAAGCAAATCCAGGCATGATCAGGTCAGTAAAAATGTACTCACTTGCTGAAAAAGATTTAGCTTTTATCTCCTTTCAGCAGTAATGACAATGTCTCTGCGGCTTCTTGCACATTCCTGTCATTCTAAATGCTCTCTGTTACCTCTTTATGTGTGATATGCCCTCTTTTATGTGCTGCTTACTCCACTGCACATGCAGTAGTTTGTACTCTATATGTCAAACCAGGTTACATGTCTATGCACTCTCCAATACTACACTCATTCTTCAGTTTTTAACCTTCAAGTATTCTATGTTAGACATGATAGCGTCCTTGCTCTGCAGAGAGAGAGTACAAAGTTCCTCTTCCTGTTGTGGTTTGTAGTGTTTGTGTTGAAACATGGGTGGCTTCAAAGAATTAGTAAAGTCTCCGCTGGCCGTGCGGTTTTGTGGTCAGAGGGTAAAAGCCCCCTCTCTCTGTCAGGGCATTTAGCTTCAAACTCTGTCTTGATCGGTGGCTCACACACGTGCGTACACATAAACAGACAGAAATACTGAGGAAAGCAAAAGTGAGCGCAGGAGAAACTCAATATCTGTTGCTTTCTGCAAGTACTTCCCAAAAGTTATTTTTTACAATATAATCTTTTTAATACGGATATTGCATTCAAGATGTAATCAATGCAAGGAAATATGGGCTTTTATGATTATTTGTACTTTAAACATTTATAATTCACTCAAAATGTCCCTGTGCTTGGGCTTTTAATGGCTGCTACTGAAATAAACATGCTCTTCTTATTCACTGTGTCTTGTAGCGCTGACACTTGCATGTGTGTGCTTTTCAGTTGGCAGCGTGTCGGAGCGGTGTTCAACTGTGAAATGAACCATGGAGGGGTCCAAGAGGCCAGTCACTAGCTGAGCCAACCGCCGCACAACCACTAGCAGCAGGGGAAGCAGTAGTCCGAGGAGGACCCGCAGCATGCAGCTGGGCCCTCACTAGCACCAAGTGGACCTGGTCCTCTCCTCTTCACCTGGGGCCGGGGCTGCAGAATGCTCAGTCCTGTCACCCCATACAGTAAGTCTGCACTGCTTTTTCCTTTTTATTCTCTAATGTTTGGACTAATGTGTTGTATGGCCATACAATGGTGGATGTGTTTGGCGTTGTTGTACGTGAACAATGGCACCTAGATTGGTCTGTTTTTCTGTACTTCTTCTTCTGGGCTCCTCTTTTGTTCAGGACTCATCTTCTGTGTCTCAGTAGAGGGAAGCGAGGGGCTGGGGGGTCTCTTAGAAGTCATTTTGAGAAGGCAGATATGCTAATGGCTTTAACAGCTGAATCTGCAGGCTTTGCATTGGGGAATTTCACAGAAAGTGTTCAGTCGCTGTTTTTTTCAGCCCCTCCATGTAAATATAGCATTGTAAGAATTTACCAAAGCACCCGCTGTCTGTCAAAGAGCAGCATGAACATAGTGAAGGAGTGCAGTGGAGCAGTTGATCGTATTCAGAGCTTTTCTTTAAAAATGAAAGATACATAAAATGTTGGTTATACTCATTTTTAAACGATAATAGCCCTATATTTCCTAACAGCTATTGTTATCTAAAGTGGAAGACGTTTTCAATGTGTCGAACATTAGTGTGTAAAGGCGGATTAAATCACACAAATCTCTGTGACACATCCCAGTATAGGCCTCACTAGTATATGTGAGAGGTTGCTATCCAGGCTGATGAATATGCTTATATTGATTGACTGGGCTATTGATTAGGCCAAGCTTTAACAGGATTACAACGCTAACCTGATTGGAATAATGCAACAGGAATTTACTTATAGGTTTTACTCTTCTAAAAAGCTGCACGGAGACAAAAACTGGAAAAGTGAAAACAAGGGAGTGTTCTGAGCGGACAGAGATTTTAGTAACGTACGTCTGTCACATTCCTCCCTCAAAAAGGCTCACAGCGTCACGTTAAATTTCTTCCCACAGAAATGTTAAATACACACAATCCTATGAAGCATTTATTTTTACAACCACAACTACTCAAATGAAACCTCACTGCACTCACACACACACACACACACACACACACACACACACACACACACACACACACACACACACACACTCTCTCTCAAACTAGTAAACATAAAATCACAATCAGCTACACCTCATTATGGTCTCTGTCTATAATGATGATTAGCAGTTTTAGCCCTTTTTAGCCGCCAGTTACCAGGGTGAAACGATTTTGTGAATGAAAGCCAGATCGTTAGTAACCTGGTGTCAGCAGCTACTCATTAGTCCTGTATAGAGGGACAAATAAACATCACCCTCCATTCTCACACACACACACACACATTAGTCCTCCATAGTAATCATCACAGCTTGTTAAGCAAATTGTAGCACACCTTAGATCCTCATTAGGTGTTATAGTAAAGACCTGTGCTGCTGCTGCTGCTGCTGGTAAAATGACAGAGAAAGAGCAAAGTGAAGGGCAGATGGAGGGGACGTGAGGAGGGACTGGTCAGCTGCAGCCTGATATATGAGTGGACACAATAAGCAAAGAGGGGCCAGGCCACCCTCTGCCACATGTGTGTGAGCTAAAGGAGTGGGGGAGGGGAGAACTGACCACACAGGCTCGGACACACGGTCCTGTCTTTCCTACAGCACAGAGAGAAAGAGTGAGGCTCAAGAAAGGAAGACGATGGGGGGCAAAATCTGAGTAAAAGAAAAAGAAATGTAATGAGAGGAAAAGGAGCATCACAATGATTCAAAGTAAAACAGTTTCTCAGTGGTGCTTTGAGGTAAATATGTGTGATGTGTCTGTTTGAGGATCGAAAGCCGCGTTCTGTCTTGAATTGTTACGTGATTTGTAGTTAGAAATATATTGTCGGTTGGAGATGTGTACAACTTAAATCAGATATGGTACAGTAGTTGATTGGCTGACAGCCTGGTGGAACGTGCAGATCTGGAGAAAGGGGGGAAGGGAAAAGAGGAGGGAGAGGGAGGGTGTTCTCCTCAGCAGAACCTCCTTCACACTGGCTTCAGCGTTTAGACTATGGTCAGTGCTTACATAACAATCTAACCCTCATTTACTCTTAAAGCATGGAAGACACAGAGAGCTGTACTGTGTGTGTGTGTGTGTGTGTGTGTGTGTGTGTGTGTGTGTGTGTGTGTGTGTGTGTGTGTGTGTGTGTGTGTGTGCGTGTGTGCGTGATAGATATGTGACTGTGTGAAGTCCATTGTCCATTTCCACAAGAATCTTGACACCCTCCACACTCATATCCCATTTCTCCTCTGATGTGTTCTGTATTGATCTTACAGTGGTGTGAATTAACTCTAACTAATACAAATCGGCCAATAATGTGCAAACAGCCAATAGGGTCATTTATCAGCACTGTAAGTAAGCATGTTCTCTCCCTCCCTTCAGCCTGAGAGTGGACAGTGCGTGCTGAGCGTATGGAGAGGATATGTGCTTTGTAAATAGATCTCAGGTTAGATTCCTAGCATTCCAGCAGCCTGACTCAACCGATAGATGACCAAGAGCTCCTCTGCCTGTTGGCCAGCTGGAGATAAACACTGCACAAAAAGCACAAGATAGGAGTTTGTTTGAGCCTGTGTGCGCATCTTGCTGCATGTATTTCTGAGTGTCTGTCCATCTTCAGGAAATGTAATTCTTTGTTTGCTGTGAGTGGAGTAAAAAGCTCTAACAGAGGACCATTCAGCTCCAGAAGGGTGATTTTATGTTTCCCCAGCAAGCCACCTCTGATGCCTCACAACCCCCAAATCCCCATTCCCGTCAGCCCCTTCCCCCACACGTACTTTCATCTAATTAACCCCTAATTACTCATACTGACCATGCAGTGGACCACGAGTCAAGCTAGCCTCCATTGACACACAGAAAATATCCTTAACTTGCATAATTGTGTTTCCTTGAAAGAGAAAACCATTCGATGAATGGACAACAAGGAAACCACAAAAAGTAGTAATGGCCAGGGCAGTGAAACTGGTGTTAGTGGAGGTTGTTGACAGCTCAACGGAGAGCTGGGAGAGTTACACTCAGTCCATCTCTTTATTGTGTGGATCAGGCTCCTGCTTACAAGCACTTTACTGCCTGCTTTACACACTGGTGCACAAATACTGCACATTTTGCTGTTTGGTGAAACCTAAAGCCATGTAGCAACCATTTAGAGGTTCTGATTAGGAGAGAGGAGGAAGAGTTTACTACGACGCTGTAATTGTACCTCACTTCCTGCTCTGGGTAGATTAAAATGAGACTTACTTGCTTGTGTCGGGGCGATTAATTGCACACACACACACTTTTGAGTGTAAATTACATGGCAGCTACACCGTTTCTTTTGGTTCCCGAAAGATTTTGCTGCAGCTTACATACACCTCTAACCACATTTATATAAAACTACATGTATTGTCTGCGGGATTGGTCTGCTTGGGATGTTAGTATTTCCCTCTAACCTCGTTATGCTTGATCCCCTCTTGCCTCAACACGTTCAGTGCTCTCACCGGCCATCTCCTCTTCTGATGTAATCTCGCGCTTCTCAATAATGCAACACAAATTGGTTACTTTTCATCTAGCAAAGTCATTTTGAAAACGGAAACATTCTCTTCACCATAAATGTGAATGGTGTACACGTGAAGAAATTAATTTGAGAGTACGTAAACATACATACAAAAAAACCCGCATAATTGCAAAAGTTCCTACTGTGACACTTGTTATTCAAGCTTCACTCACAACATAATGTACAGTATCTGTATGTTTTGGGTATTGAACAGAGGCTTGAGACTGAATTATACATCTCCATCAAAGTGTCAGCTCACCTAAGCTATACGTCTGGTGTCTAACTTGTGTGCATAGGTACAAATGATTAGGCATTCTCATTCATTTAAATGAGAGAAAGATCCCACCGCATGCTCTCTAGATACATTGCTTGTCTGAGCGTAGGGCATTACACCTGCAGTGTAACGCCATCGTGACAAAGTGTTTCAATTGGTTTGTAACATATTGAACACAGCAGAGAACATACATTTATTTTGTTGCAGGAGTGGGGTCGGTATTCTTTTCCCTCTGTGCTAATAAGTCCACCGTACATCGCATGTTGATCTTTATTACAGTGACATTTGACTAAAAGGTGTCTTTAGATTCATGGCGCAACATCACTTAACATTAGAAGTGGCACCTCTGTAGAGCAATGAACAGTCAGAGCCTTCCCCTTCATCTTATCCAGTAACCAAACTGCTGCAAGACAAAGAGGAAACACTGGTGTTGGTCAACAGTATGATAATCACAATGATTAAGGAAAGCTGTCAGAGTACCAAGCCGGCTTAGTACTCATCTTTGTTTCTTGGTAAGCCAAGCATGGCCAAGAATGAAGGGGTGTTTCCAAGCCCCGAGCCAACATGACTTGTTAGATTAGGGTTAGGGGCTCCCTCACTCGTCCCCCCTAATACCTAAACCCTGCTCCCCAACATCCGTACTTTAACACAGATGTCTGATGCTACAGCACTCGTTAACAGTAAGAGGTTTTAATCTGTCGCAGAAATTCACATTTCCCAGTAAACATGGTGTTAAAGGTTTAGAAAACAACTTTTTAAGAAGCACTCTAGGTCTCAGAACTAAGACTATCTTCGCGTGTATAAAGAGTGAGTATTTGTTATAGTGAATATAATAGTAATGCATAGTAATGGTCACCTGATAGAGAGAGCAGTTGCAGTGCAATACGTATATATATATATATATATATATACATATTATTAAGTAGAGCTACTGTACATACTTGTATCTAGATTTGCCTATATGTAAGAATTAAACATTTATTTTCTTTGAAGAAGTCAATCCTGCTTTTAAACAGTCTTATGTTGTAGCCATATTTATTTGTAACTGCCTAGATAATGTCTATACATATTTCAAAAACCATTGAACAATCAAGTAAAACAATTGTTTTGTTGCATCGCCTTGAAATACAGCCTTCATCGAAGTAACAAGCTTACAGCCAACATAGGGCTAAGCTCACCAGTGGTGATGCTTCTTTAATTCTTGCCCACAATTGTCTCAGAGCACTGACACTCCCACAAGCCTTGTGTGCTCTAATCCTTCATTAGTCTGGTTTCATTGGTCTGGTTCTTAACGCGTCAAGACCCTCCAGTTCACTATTCCATCGTCTGACCTCAGAATGATCCTCAGTTTTCACATTCCTTCGCTGCATTTTGTTGAGGATTCCAGGCACAGTAGATTACTGCGCTCTAATATGTCTCGGATAGATTATAAACCATCGGGTAAAGACGGGGTGAGATGAGCAGATTGAAGGCAAAGCGGCAAACGTTTGGCTCATGCCAGCAATCAGCATGACCAGTGAGCATCAGTCTGACGACCCTGTATCTCTCCGCATGAATGATACCAGGATTCGAGCGAGTGTGTAGCTACTGCAACAAGGCCACAGGACGGACTTCACATCGTAGATAATGTTCAGTAAGTCTGCAAAACCATTGTATTTATTAATGCATTTCTAATTTAATTAATATATGTATTTAGCTGAAGACTGTAAATAGCTGCAGACTGATTCTTAGTGGGCAGTCATTTAATGCAATACTACATTCACATCTTTCTCACTGAACACAACTGTTGTGCACATAATTGTTTGCAGCGTCTCATCTTCCATACCATGCAAGGGAATGCACTGCAATTTGAGAAAATAGACATTTGCAATGTTTACTCGTCGATGTTTTTTTTTTTTTAAATTAACAAACTTCACTTACTTCTTGGACTTGGACTTTGACTATTTACGTAGATTGAATTCTGGTGTTTGGTATATGTTCATTGACATTCGAGTGTCTGGTGAACCTGCATGATTTAATCTGCTGAATCCGACCTGGTGGCACCGACAACAAGCATTAAGAATAATTATTATTATTATATAGAATTGCCAGTCTTCTCGCTGATGGTCTCATTAACTTATGTAGGTCACATAGAAGCATCGGTAATAAAATGAGACCAGTTAAATGTTCCTCACTGTAACTTTTATGTTAGAATGTTAAATACAGCTCATTTGACTCTGTCAGGAAGAGATGTTGGTGTCCATACAGAAGAATAATTACAGGAGACGTGAGGGGATGAAAATCCTCTGAAGATAGCCTCTTTAGTTTCCAACTTCAAGTTTTTCAGAAGAACGTTTTGGGGCTCTGATATTGACGTGAATGACTGAACCCTTTGGCTCTGTCTGTAATGACAAATCTTCAAAACAGTTGCTTCCCAGTAGGCACTGCAGTTAGGGGTTAGAGGGCTTAGGGGCTCCCTAACCCTGTGCCCAGTAGACCCACTTAGTAATGCAACTATGATCTGTAGATTACTAAAGAATTACTGGCAGATTATAAACAATGAAAATAATTGTTACTTGCAACCCTAGTCTTAAATCAAAGCTTAAATTACAAGACTACCACAACACATTTCCTATGACTGCAAGACAATAATCTATGGTATGTGCTGTTATCTGTCTAACTGAAGAGGAAAACATGCTTCGAAAGGGAAAGATTATCTTCAAGAATAAATAACGAATTATTATACCTCTTTTCATCAATGATGTAATTATAGTTCTGTACAACTGAAATGACAGTGTGTAAAAAACTAGAGTCTGATCCATAGAAGGCAAAAGGCCAGAAATGAGAACAGCTAGGAAAGGAAAGGAAATATATCATTAGATTGGTGCTAATTTACTGAAACATATTTTGTTAAAGCACACTGACAGAGGCAGTATTTGTCCTTCCCTGTTGGTGAAACTGAGGCAGGAACGTTTTTACTCTGTGCGTTGCTGTTATAGGGAAACCCCTCTGGCTCAGGCCTGTGGTTGGGACAGTTTAATAATACTCTGCAATGCCTGGAATGTCAGCCTAATGCCAGTTCAAAAAGAAAAGGTCTGCAAAAGCCAATCAAAGCCACAACCACTAAACCAGTGGATTACTTGTTTGTGTAAATGTATATAATCACACATGGCACATGAAAAAAATTCAGACTTTTTTGACTTCTCAATTAGTCAGTGCATTTGTAATAGTGTTCATAGATATATTGGTCCAGTCTCTCTGTGTAGTATAATGAAAAACTACTCCCCCCCCCCCCCCCCCCCCACACACACACACACACACACACACACACACACACACACACACACCTCCTATTCCCCGTCCAGCAGACCCCTGAGGTTTGGGCCGAATTAGATCACACGCTCGGTGGGGGTGGCTTTGTGGACTAAGAGAGTCATAGAGAGACAACAATGGCCCTAATGTGAGTGAGGCAAAGGTAGAGGGCAGCTCGCGGGCTGATAGAGGCTTATCGCTGTGGAGACCAGGCTGGGGGCTATGTTGCCGGCTTCACATAAAGATTAGAGCAGTTGTCCTCTGCCTGTATGAGACTGTGTAGAAGAGCAAAGGGCTAACCATTGACATGATTCTGGAAAAGGGTCAGCTAGCCTTTGCGATTATGAGGGCAGATATTCATGGTGCCCGACTCTTAACTTGCCTGTGAATTTTCGAAGACAGAAATGGCGAAATACCTCAAATATCTGGTCCAGACAAAATGCTGCATATAGTTGAAACATCATTTTTGAGATTGTGTGGACTAATTCAGCTTTTGGTCTCGTTTCTGTCAGGTCTGTTGAAGATGCACTGGTCCCCGGAGCACACCGCCCCCTTATCTCAGTGGCCTGAGCAGCACCTAGATGTCACCTCTACCACTTCACCGCCGTCTGCCCACAAACACGACCCCTACGCTACAGCTGGTCGCCGAGGCTATGCCCCTGCAGGTTACCCGTGGGCCAGTGATGACATATCAGCCTTAACTGCTTCTTCTCTGCTCAAACGCTACGCCGAGAAGTACTCAGGGTTGGAGCTGTCTTATGAACGCCCCCCTGCAGGGGCCTACTCAGAGCCTGGAGCTTTCCTGAAAACTGAATCTGAGCCATGGGCTCTGGGTCAGGGCATGGAGTGCTACCCTGGACTGGAGGCGTTGACCGGCACAAAGGTAGGCTCTGCATCTGTGGGCATCCCAGCCACAGGAAGTGTGACAGTAGTCAGCAGTAACTTGGCGTCTGAGCCGGGCTACAGTGGCGCTGGCTCCTGCAATGCCCCGTCATCTCAGGAATACCCTCCTGCCTACAACAGCACCTACCTGTCTTCAGGATACTGCCCTCAGCCCAGCGCAGCACTTCCCCCTGCCCCTCTACACACATTGCAGGCCGCACCCTCTCTAGTGCCCAGCTACAGCGCCAGCACTCCTATCTACAACTACCCTCCAGGGTGCTACCCCCAAACCAGCCTGTCCTCTGGATACAGCCACCCCAGTGCCTCCTACCTGCCCCCTGGGATTAGTGCCCCCACTCCTCTGGCCCCTAGGCCCACCATGGTGGGGGGCAGTTACAGCTACCCATCTCACAGCCTTGGAGGGAGCTCTGAGGGAGGCGCACCACTGAAACGCAAGGCCTTTGAGATGGCAGAGGACGGACAGGAGGGAGCAGAGGTGGAGGGATCACGCTACAGAAAGTATGGCAACGGCCATGGAAACAGTCATAGCAAAGGTCACGGCAACGGGCACGGCAATGGCTACGACATGAGCGGCTCCGCCTCAGACCCGCAGGCCTACAAATCTGGAAAGCCCATGATGTCACCCCCTTACGGCGGGGCAGGGGACTACAGCCCACCATCAGGCCTAGCAGGAGAGAGCGCGTCAGCGGAGCACACCTTCCCTCAGCAACAGAGAATGTCCATGAAGATACCTGCATCGCACACACGACCTGAAGACCCCACTGCAGGGCGCTGACAGCACTGGTCGGCATTTGAGAGGATTCGCTCGCCCTTTGAAAACCAAGCAGGGTTCTTTTTGGGTGAACAAAATTGGATAGTCAATGAAAGGTTTTGATTTCACTTTTGAAAAACAAGAAGGCACAAGACTGGTATTTCTTGTGCATCTTTAAAATGTTCACTATTCATGTTTTTCCAAAGATTCACGGGGGGCATTTTGCCCTCTAAGGTTGAGGTAAGTCTTAGGGGTGAGGTTGAGGCATTCTCTACATAGACAGTCTAAATGTACGAGTGTCTGTTTCTCTCAGGATCCTATTTATGTCCTTTGGCTACTGCGGCAGCAGCGCTGCATCTGCAACGTAACTGTTGTAAAAGTCGGTGTAATTATTTGTGGCCAATATGTATGAAAAAGGCCTTTGACTGCAATACGTTCTACCACACCACAAAAAATCATTACCGACCAAAAAGTAAGGAAAGCAATAACTGAAATGGTGAGACGACCATACTACTTCAGCACAATCACTGCTACTTTACACAGCTGACTCCAAGGCTTGGTGTGTCACCTGGCCTCGAGAAATGAATGTTTCCCCGCTCATCCCTCGCTTTCCCCCTACCTTTACTCATTCTTGACTTTATTTCAGTTTCCTTAACCCCTTCTTTTCATGTTCTTTATCTTATTCTATCCCAGTGTCCTGCTTCTGGTTCTCAACCCTTTTCCTTTGCTGAACAACTTTTGTTTTTGTCCAGTTTATACATAACAAGCTGCTTATCAAATGATTACATAGTATACACGAAGCCGCCCTTTAAAATTGTTTTGATGTAAAGAAAGAGTGGGGAAATAATCTAAGATTTTATGTTCATTTAAAAACGCATTTAGCATTCAAACCATGACAGCATAAGAGTATATTCAGATCGTCTTCAAAGCGTGTTGTTTGCTTGTATGTTTGTTGATCCTAAAACTAACAGCAAAGTATCTGCGAATAATGGCGCAGCTCACACATTTAAGATTCAAATTATTACAAGAAACAATGACTACACAAATCAACAGAACAACCAAAAAACCCAAAACTATGCTGAAGTCTGCATTCTGCTAAAATTCACTCAGAGTAAACTGTGTGAAGGTCCATGAGAATGTTTGTTACTTCTGTTTGGATGCACAGCCCAGACTGAGAGGACCGCAATTTTTAAATTACATTCTTTATGAAGATTTACCTGCTTGTCTGCTACGGGATTTACTTTTTTTAAGATATGCATTCTCTTTACTTTTGCCTCTGAAAAGGATGATTTATAGTCGTGTTATTGAATACTCAGGAAGAATATTGTTACCTCAGAATGATGAAATAAGAATGTATGTTATTACCTTCGGGTGTTTGTAGGGAGCTTTATGGAGCAAGATGAAAACGGAGCCATGGCTTTTATTAAGAGCAAAACATACTCTGAACACTTCAGGGAAACAATGAACTTACAAGGCCTTGATACTAACAGTAGAAAACATGTACAAAGAACACACACACGCACACACACACACACACCCACACACACTCACACACACACACACACACACACACACACACACACACGCACACACACACACACACCCACACACACTCACACACACACACACACCCACACACACTCACACACACACACACACACACACACACACACACACACACACACACACACACACACACACACTGCTTCTTAGCTCTGGGAAAATAAAACTTGAGGTTTTTGTACCAAGGCCTGAAATGTTGAATGTAATTCAGATATTTTTCTTAAAAAGGACAATACATGCCATATTGTACATCAATGATGTTTTTAGATATATGAAACATATTTTCTTCATGTATAGATGTAATTCTCTTCTAGGTTTTGGTGGAAAAATGAATGACATGTTAAGTGTTAGTGTAGTTAGCAGTGGGGAAACAGTGTTTGTGGACAAACTGTCAAAATAAAGCACTCCTGATTAACAACTTTTGACATATCAAGATATACACATATTACAGTATATGCTCTATAGTAGGTATGTTTAATAAATGTCTTAATAAAGTGTTCAATCTCCATTTTTCAATATCAGTATTTTAAAACCGCTTGACACAGTGTCACCAATTAATCAGCTTGATTTGAGCTCAAACATGAATTGGCACCATGAAGAAGGGAGAGGTTTAAAATGTATGTGCACTATCAGAAAATATGTAGTTACAACTGTAAATCTTTTTTTTCAGTGTTGTAGCTTTGTTGCTACACTATGCCATCCCTACATAGGTTATGCCATACAAATATCTCTTTTGCTAAATTAAACAAACTCTTAACTAAAAGCATGCCCAGAGAGTGGATCCCCATACATAGAAAGATTTAGGGTGTAATGCCGCTTCAGATTTAGTCTGAAAAAGTATTTTAATTTGGAAATGTAAACACGTGAAACTGAACAAAAATAAAAAAAAACACATCATACAAAGATTTAGCTTCAAATTATGCTGGAGAGAAAATACACATTAATAAAAAGGTGTTACACAAATAATAATGTACTCTTACCCCCAGATTTTAAAAGTATTTAAGCGCTTAGCTACAACAATTAGATGCTCTTCAGTGTCAAACAAAAAATGTGATCTACATTAACTTTCACACTGCAACAACAGTATTTGCTGTTTCTTGGTGTAACTCTGATTCATTGAAGTAAGTGGAGTTGAATTAGTCCAACTGATGGAAGATGGCATTTCAGTGTTATCTTCTTAACCCAGTTGTACTTTTGTTGTATCTTGTACATTCTCTGTAACCATTTCTACCTCATTTTGAAGACATTGTACATGGAAATATTTATTTCATGTCATTTCACATGCCAGTTTAAGGAGCAATGTTTCTAATTCTTGACCTGTTAAAGTCTACCTCACTAAAGACTGTTGCATCATAAAAATGAAGATATCACAACAACAAAAATTGACTTTTTTTTTTGTCTGTGAATGTTTGAGGTTTGAGTGTTGTTATCATTCACTAAAATATACTATGACGAGAGCATGACATGTTCCAAAAGGTTTTCTCTTTACAAATGTGCTGACCATGTCCAACTTCATATTGCAGCATGATAGTAGCAAACCCAATACCGAAACCCACATTTTCTGTCAAGAGAGGTATTATTTTTGTTTCTAGGAGGACTCTGTTCCACTATTTGTATTTTCAACCAGTGATAATCCTGAGGTACTATCTTTGATTTGCTGGTCCATATATTTAGGACATTTTCCTAATACTTTCCTCTGAGGTTTCCCTGAAAGAACCATGCAATTTGGCACAAATTATATTCAAATGGTACAATTAATTAGTCTTTTACTCAATAGAAAGCAGATCAGCTGAACATAATTCAACAAAAAATAGGTGTAGAATTTTCTATAATAAATTAACAATTACATATGTTTTCACTTGGATTTAAATGGAGCAGTTCTTTCAAGAAAATGATTCTGAAAAGCAACAACTGGTTTCAAACTCATCTACTACTTTAACTACCATTCTCAGAACATTGTCCCCTTTCCCATATAATCTGTCCAATTTTACATTTTAAACTATAAAGAAATAATGGACCAATAAACCAATTACCCAAATCTTTATTTCTCTTGCGAGGAATATTGTATTAATATTTTTAGCCTAAGTTGTAAAACTGGTGAGGAATGAGAAGGCCATCCGTGTTATGTTAAGACCCCATTAGAAGCTCAAATGAGCAGAATAAAAGGACAGGAAGAGCAGAGAAGATGCTGACCCTCCTCCCCTGGACACCACCCCCTATACCCCCTATCCACAGCTTTATTGTCCGGAGGGCGGAGGGCATGCGCTCGCGTGTGACAGATGTCCGAAACTTTTGTCCTTTTATCCACAGTGAATCTAGCGCTGCTGCAACGTCCAAAGTATTTCACAAAACTGTTTTACATAAAACGTATCTTTGACTATAATGATGAATACCGCCTAAAGTCCAGGCATCTTAAACAAACCTTAAACCACATTCCTGGCACTAGTTGTAGGCAATAAACCAGCCATCTTTAAACCTCTCGCTAAGATTCTATTCCCATCTATTAACCTCACGAACCTCAGAGCCAGACTCACTTCTCATTCTGAGCAACCAGCTCAGAAAACTATCAAAAAGTAACTGTGTTAAATGGCAAAGTTTATCTTTAAAGGTAATTCATTCAACCTGTGAAATCAATTATGGTCCCTCTGACAAAATACATTGTCTCTGCCAGTTTAACAATTACATTAATTTATTCTCCAACTCATACAAACAATAGCAGCTGCAGCTGCTGCACAAGTGCCTGATAACAAGAATAACAGTGACACCTACAGGGTCTTACTAAGAAATACCACATTGTGTTTTATAACTGAAAATAATCGAAAACTAACAGAAACATTGTTGCAAAGTCACTCACAAAATATAGTGAAGATGAATATAAATATGATCTCATAAGCCTTTAATTAAGAACCTATTGATGGAGTATGAAGACATTTAACAAACGATCAGCACAGATCTTGGTTAAACAAATAATTAAATAAATGAGTTTGTTTTTTGCTTTTCAAATTCAAGATGCTGTCTTTTGCGCCTCTATTCTGTTTTCTTCTTGTCACTTCTGGGCTCGGTTTAGGTCCATTTTAAAAGAGTGATGTCTTTCCAAATAGGGCTCTTGTGCTGCAAAGGCCAGCACAGTTTACACTGTAAGCGTTTGTACAAAGAAAGTGCAAGAATAAAAATAAAAATAAATATCTGCAAAATGTATTTGAAGCATCAAAAGTAAAAGTGGTCTTGAAGCAAAGATAATGGCCCCATCACTGTTATACTTTTATTTTCACATTATTGCGGTATGCATTCACATGAACACAACATGATATTGTTGTAGTTGGTATAGAGGGTTTTCCATAATCTACATACGCATGGGTGCATGCAGACACACACACACACACACACACACACACACACACACATAAGGTGCAGAGTGAACTTCTCTGTCCACCTGCAAATGGCTTGTGAATGTTCAAATTGTACCATCCACCTAATACATACCAATTTAGCAACCACTTGCATATTGTCCCAGCATTTAGCTGGTGGCTGGTGCTAATCTCCATCCCTGTTAAAGTTGAATCCTGGTGGGTAGTTTAATGACCATGTATTAAAATCTGAATCTGTAAAGTTACTTCTAGCAAATACAGAGGCTAATGGGTGGAATTGAATGCACCTTATGGAAATGCTTGAGTACACATACCTCAAAACACTTAAGTACAAGTAAAGTAGGCTACAAGCACTTGAGCACTTAGTGCTCCACTTTTGTTGAAAGCAATCAATATCAAGAAAAGGATGAGCTCATCCTTCTTTACTTTTGTTGGCCATGCTGTTTAGAAACATCTTTACAGCAGCACATTTCGCAATTGGTCTTAGTAGCAGACATAAACTCAGATACTGTCACATTTGAATTAGCTCAAATGTTCCTCTTGACCAGACTACAATCAAACAACGCCTCTCTGTATTTGACCACTACTGTTCCTCATTACTAAATCATAATGTAACGTTCCTAGATAGTCTCCATCAGGCAGCAGAGTTACTGTGGAGAGGAGAGCTAACACCAGAGGCCAACTCGAGACTCCATGGTCTAAACTGGAAGAATATGTGGCAATAACAACAATTTAGGTCAACATTTAGCTTTGTAAACTTTACTGGTAACATTTTGACGATATAAAGTCGTTACCAGTCATTTCAAACCCCTCCTGGCCAGTGATGATGGCTGTTACATCGGGTACTTGAGGACCGGAAGTCGGCGGTGGGCCGCGAATGTCGCTCAGAAACCGACTGACCGGTCACATGTGAGAGTTTACAGGTAGCCTATTTGTATTATTAAATGACTGTTAATTAGATCAACCAGATATTTTCACTGAAAGCCCAACAGGAAGCCAGTAGCATTTCAGATCTTGAATAAAGCGGACTACTTTTAGGGGAGTTTGAGCCCCCAATGTTATTTTACAAGCTGACCAGTAAAGAAGGTTTACTGTATGTAATATGTATTGTGTAAGGGTGGGCTACAAAATCCTGCTTTTAATCTGATTATGATTTTTTAGTAGCTGTGATAGGCCCCACTTGCTGACAAACTGTTGGCTTGCTGGGATATCTCAGGATTTATGGAGGATTAACAGACAGTCTGATTCACCACACCACCACCACCACACCAATAAGGAACTCACTATATGTTGAGAAATATGAACGAACCCGTTAGCATGTGGACGTGATACATTGTCTTGGGTTATTTCCTTTAAGTCCCACTAGAGGGTGTTAGATAGCTGTAAGACGTATTTTGAGGCACTTCACTGTCTGCTGGAGGGGTTACAGCAACGAACACAGTAGATAAAGGCTGTGATCTCTGCAGACACGTTCAGCGGCAGGGATGAATAACACAAATCCCAACCCTACAGGGGCAGAGAGGGCTATGCCCTGTGAGGGATGGGGCAGTGGCCCCAGAGATAAATCAGCATACATCTATCACAGCTTTTGATTCCAATTTGACTATATGGAATTAATTTGACTTGATCATCCACACATGTGAGAACTTTGTGAGAACTGTTGAACTCAAGACAATGTCAGGCCCATTCCCTCTTTACACAGTGAGTGAAACTAGGTCTACGTGTGTATTTATATATTTGATCTATGCACCTCTGTTGTTCCTCTCATCTTCTGCATGGCGGAGCAGACCTGACACAGAAAGTGGACAACCACAACCTCACCCAGATGCTTGGTCACAACAATACTGTAGGTTGCATGTTATTGATTCCTTACAGACAATCTCCCTCTCTTTGTATCCCTTACACTGTCTTCCCTCTGTCTCCCTCCCTCCCTCCCTCCCTCACACAAAATTGCTCAGACAGCCCGGCAGATCACACCAACGTCCTACTTAATCCATGTCCCACTGCTGCAACCAAGTCCTGCTGTTCAGATGGATGCAAGGAGGACAGAACCCTATAGGGGAAAAAGACAAAGCATGTGTATACTGCAGAACATATGTGACATTTTGATGGTGTCTTTTGAGGAGAGCCACACAATTAGAAATATAGACTACAAAGAAATCAACGATTCCTACACATAAATCAAATCAAATAAATGTTTTATAATCATCTCAAATTCTTTTTAGAGCAATAGCAATGAACAGTTGCATTCATCAATATTTTAGACTCCTATTATTAAACAGTGTAAGACACAGATATCAAACTGCACAAAACAATGCGATGCACGTCAAACGCATGCAGCACTGCAGGTAGGCGGCGAAGGATAAATCCATAGCAACACACTAGCTTTCTACTGTGTGCCTGTGTTCATTGTTCTCATTTACTTTTCATCTTGCTGCTGTAGCTCGCTTTCCCTCTGCTTGCTTGCTGTGGTTAAGGAGGGTGCTATACAGTGCACTGTACAGTCTGAGCCTATTGGGAACATGCTGCTGACTCAGCCCAGGCCACTGCATTCATCTATCTGCACTGCAGTGCTGTCTCTGCTTACTCCCCCCCTCCCTTCCCTGCGCCTTCCCTCATTCAGTGCGCCACCTTACACACGCACGCGCACGTACACACAGCACAGAGGCGGGGGGGAAGAAAGGAAAGAAACACACATGCACATACACATTCAAACACACACATACACACACTTGCTTTAATAGTCATTTGAGTGTTGTTGCACCAGGACACACCCAACCATATCAACTCAAAAAAAAATCGTATTCAAGTATTGTTAAAACATCGACAGAGACACTGTGATCGAGGCATTTCTGAATTATATTGTGTTATTGTCGCCAAACCTTTTGCTGCTTTATCTCTGTCCCTCCCTGTCCTGTGTAGCTTCCAAACATTTTCTCTGCATGTTTGCAATCCAAACAAGCAATTTCAGTGAATATTGGCAAATAAAAACACAAACAAAATCACGTTTTTAGAGCGGCATTGTGTACCATATTGCTTCAAAAACGTAAACATTTAAACTCCTAGTTATCACAGGAAATGAGGTGGTTAAGCAGCAACAAAAACATCCATTGCAAGACATGGTGGAACATATTCTGCACGATAAAGTGACAGTCATATTTATTAACCAAAAACGACACCAGCCAGAGGTGTAACTGGAAGGCTGCTTTATTGTTTGGAAATAGATTCGTGCTCAAATGAAGATATTCTTTCACTGATTCTCATTAATCATCCCATGTGGTTGTGCAACACACGTCCTCTCTCTGACTGTATTAGTGGCAAGAGATAATGACAGTCAAAAGATTTTTTTTTTCAGTTAGCCTATTTTCAGGAAAGAAAAGAAATTTATCTCAGTCATGCTACAAAAGAATGGCCTCATATACCGATCGGTAAACCAACATTTGGAAAATGAACAGAATGAAAAACAGAAGGCAAGCTGTTCCCTTTACTAGCCCAAGAGCCGGTAAACAGAACACACAGAGAGAGCACTTGTACTACATGACTCTACAAGATGTTAGTCCAGACAGTCTAATCTAGGTGGTGAGTTTTCAGTTTACAAGTTAATTTTGAACTCAATACATCGCTTCTTTCGTGCTCCGTTTTGATTCACTCCCATGGGTTTTGAGATCCTCATTGCTGATTTTATTGACAGACTAAATAGGAAGCTAAAAAGGCACGTGCCGTTAAGAGATTGCACCATAAACAAACACACAGACAGTTAAGACAACTAACCCTTAAATCATTAGATATATCATATTGAAAGTGACAGCAAAATTTAAAATCAACTCCAAACTGCAGCAGTGTGTTAAGGGGAAACATGGAAGAGGGTTAGAGCTGAAACGAGCAAATAATTGTCACACAAAATGAGCTGTGGCTCATACTGGGGCACACTGGTTTACCAGGTTGCCTGTTAAAAGCTATGAGTGAGTGTGTGTGAGTGTGTGTGAGTGCGTGTGTAGGTGTGTGAGAGTGTGTGTGAGTCTGTCCGTGTCTGTATTATCCATGTATGTACAATATAGGAAACTAGGGGCAAGACATCTTCACACTTGTACAAAAGGGTATGCTGGTAGTGCAATCCTCTCACCAAGGCAGGCTCCACAATTCTCAGCAAGCAGCCAGTACAACACCATGCCTTGTACGCTGGTACCCAGTATGCAGAAGTCCTGGGCAGACCAGAGTTTTGGTTATTCTCTGAACATACCACACAAAGAAAGAAGCATGATCAGTTACACTCTGTGGTTCTGGTATCACCTCAATGCAAGGAGTGGACAGGAGAGTATATATACTATATATATATGTATATATATAGAGTCAAATATATATATATAATATATATATATATATATGTAATATAGCTCTGTATGTATTGATTTATACAGTTTTAAATACAATTCTGCTTTTTAATATAGATTCTTTTAGCTTACTCCCCTCTTTTTTGTGAAAAGTGACAACAACAAAAAAAATCTACTCCATCTAACAAATGTGTCACAGCCTAACAAGTGACAAGGGGTGTCAGCTGGAAGCCATTCTATTCACGGTTATTAATATTTAGTGTTAGATTAATAGCTGTAGTTTTTTAAGTAATCCTGTATTTACAAAAAACTACACATGCCGTTAAAATAAAATAATATATTACATTATTTATAGTTTCTTAGAAAGTCCATTCTTCGCTTTTGCAGTTTGTGCCATATAGAACATAGCCTGAACTGTTATTATTTATTTTTTTCCCGTATGGATGTATGTGTGTCTATTTTTTATGTTTCTTTCTGTAATACGCATCTGTACATCCACGGTGATCTAGGAGAAAATGGACGGCAGTTGCTTTTATGCTTATCATTCAGAGTTTTATTTGGTTCAAGGTAACACCCACACTGATTTTGGAGATCTCATGCAGCAACTGGACCATAGAACGTGAGAACGGATGAGGGAGTTATTCATAAACAGGAAGTGACATCACTGCACAACAGGAAGTGCAAAAGCTGTGGTGTGGTGTGGTGCTTCGGCTCACAGTACCATTAGAATGCATCCAGTGCTCTGTTGGTTATTTGGTATTTGTTATGCATTAGAGCATTATGACAAAAAAATGGGAAATGAGAGGCTCAGAGCACTTGTTGTTGTCCAATACTGAAAATCTGGGGCCTTTCCTCTGAGCATGCCACTTCTGCTTCAGAAAGAATTAAGTGTGCTGCTCAAACCAACATATCCCAATTCACTCTCATGACATCTCCTCACAGTGTTTCCTATATCTGTGATTGCTATCGGGGGTGAACATTATAATTTTATCGAAATTAATTGAGACCAGACTACAGTCCATAGTGACTTATCCACAAATGTTATCTGCTATCAATATAAACGCTGCCTTTACAAGCGAGCGAAATGTTGCTTTTTCACTGAGATGCTTCTAGCCCTATAATTCTAAGCGTCATAAGCAGGAAGCGCCAAACTGGCCCCTGACCGGGCGGCTGCCGAGTTGAGGCAGCCAGCCGAGATCATTGTCCATCAACATGGCATAAAACACAAAAGAGTAAAACATGATTTCATAAATACTCCCATCACATTCACTTGCATTTTGTTGCAGAGCTCATAATAGTACATCTATAATATCTCCTGAGAAAAAGGGATGAATTTTTCAAGCATTGCATACATTTCTAGGGTCTCTCTGTCTAATAATGACAGTGAAAAAACTGAATGGGCCGGACATACTTCACCCAATCCAACTCCATGGACAAAGGGCAACAAGGGATAACAAGGCAGATCTCTTTGGCTTCTCCACACACAATGTTCTCATTACCCATTCATTATTTTCTGTTTCTCATTAAAATAGGATACTACTAACGCCCGCCAAATCTGCTCCAAAGACAAGACCGTTTCCCTCAACTTCATCTTGGATGTGGCTTAAAAAAAAAAGGTGTGTAAAGTAAGACTCATTACCCACCAAAACATGAGAATTACATCAGAGAATGAAAAAGAAAAAACACAACACATGTAAATAAGCTACATGACATCAAATTATATAATGATCAAGAATCTTCTCAGCTCTTCCAGAAAGGTCTAACCACCGATAGAGAAACATCAGAAATAGGAGTTTGCCATACCTGTGAAATCCCCACAAACCACTTATAACCAACAGTAGGACTTCCAAAATGCCCGCTCACACAAAACTAAAGGCAGATGGTATGAAACATTACATAGGTGCATATAAATTATAAATATAAGCAGTGTAGTTTCAAAGTGTTGTGCCCTTGAAAACATTTCAGTCCAAATTAACAAACATTTCAGTCCCATGAAACACACAGACATCCGTTTCCGCATCTTACACACTCAAAATCTCCAGAACAGCAAATAACTTTCACCCACTGATCCACTATGGTGACATTATAGACCAGCATATTCCATTCTTCTGTCTATAGAGGCTGCAATTTAAACATTTGAAATGTGTTGAGTAATGAGACAGAAATTCTGATCCATTTTAGATTATCAACCCCAATATCCCTTATCTTTGTTAAACAAATTACTCTGAACTCTGAGCTTTCAAATTTTACAGTCTCAATCTTACAGTCGAGCCACTGTTGTGGTCTGAGTATTAGTGTCTTGTGGACTATGATAATTCATGCAAGATTTCTGATCAAAACATGCCATCATGCAAGTCATTTCTATGCATTGAACAAGCACAATTATTTATGTATTTGTTTGGAAATCTTTCTGAGTAAATGTAAGCCCTTGGCCCGAGTTGACCCCATAATAAACAGACCCTTAACCAATTGGTGTGAAAGCCCATGTAAAAAAAGCATTTTGATGTGGGTATAACAAAGATAAAATGAGTAGAAGAGTTAAGTGACATGGGCAAAATGTTGAATATTGTTCTTTTTTGTCTGTTTGCATTTTTGCTGCTCAAATGAACAATTTCTAGCTTTAATAAAACGGAAAAGTACTTCCAACGCTCTCTGTCATTTGTGTCTTTCACTCACCAGTCATCCTTCTGTTTGCTCTTATAGAGTGAGTGTGTCATTTTGCTCCTCTATACATTTCAGTACTAAATGACACAGAAGCACTCATTGGCTGCTTTAAGCGGACAATTCTTCAGCAACAAGCAGCATCCTTGTTTTTCCTTCACAACACTGTCTTCCATAGGAATCCATTACTCGCGTCCAGGCGCTGAATTCCTTTAGTGTATTTTCATTGTACCTCTTGATGTAGAGTTACTTGTCTTATCTGTGGACCAGTGGTAAAGTGAGCAATCTTCCTTTCAGCAGACGAAGACATTTCCGTGTCTGTTTTTCATTCCCTTTTGTTAAGATCAGTAGTCTAGATACAACAGTGTCACACAGTATGCTGATTATGTTTGGTTTGATTGAAGTTCAAGAGTCTTCAAGCTGTAACATACCAAGCTGCTTCCCTCTGCATCAATATAAGAATGAAGTCTGTAAACAAAATTATTGAGTATTATTTTTTTTCTGACTTGCAAATGAAATAATCTGTACATCTGTGTGGGTGAGTTTCCTCTCGCTTTGCTTGAAGTTACATTATTATAATTTTGTCGTTATTACTGTGATTATTATTCCAACTCTCTAACATTTAGATTCCTTGATGTCTTTTTGGTTTCTTCCTTTCTCTTTCCTCCCTCCCTTGCCCTCATTGTTGTCATCATCATTCTCCTTGTTAGGTTTGGTTACACTGTCATAAGAGGGCAGGGAGGCAGTTGAGGGAGTGCCCTCCTTCTTTTCTTGTTCCTGATTGTTCCCGCCGTTCTCCGCTTTGTTATTGGCTGGTTTGCGCTTACAGACAAAACCCCGCCTAGCCAGGTAAAAACGGTAGGACCTTTGAATGATTCTGGATGACACATCTTCCTGCTTGCGCCTCAGAGTGGTAGTGATTGGCTCATAAGAGACCTTGGAGGGATTGGCAGCCACAAAACGCTCCTCCATTTGTTGCCTCAACATGTCCAACTCGCCACTGTCACCCAGCACACGCTTGGTGAAGGCAAACAGGATGTCCAGGCAGTGGATGCGGTCGCCACTCACCATAGGCATGTCCATGGCGATCAGTTCAACGGTGTTGGGCTTGGGGACTCGGAGTGGGTGTTCAAGTGCATCAGCAAAGTCAGAAAGCTTGGAATAGGTGATGAACTGGGACGCATCAGGGTCAAACTTCTCCCAAATCTCATAAAAGGTCTCAAAGTCGTCCTCACTGAGTGGGTCGGCACTCTCCTCTGTGGCCACGCTGAAGTTCTCCAGGATGATGGCGATGTACATGTTGACCACAATAAGGAATGAAATGATGATGTACATAACAAAGAAGAAGATTCCCACAGAAGGGTTCCCACAGTTTCCTGTGGCGGGTGTGCCGGAATTCTCCATTTTGGAGTCGCAGTCAGGTTCGTAGTTAAGAATGGGCAGTAGCAGGCCGTCCCAGCCAGCTGACGTCGTGATCATAAACAGGATTATCATACTGTTGCCGAAGGTTTCAAAGTTGTACATGTCATCAATTCCAGCCCCGTGTCTCACATAGCCAAAGTTGGACATGCCAAAGATGGAGAAAATGAACATAACCAGGAAAAGTAGTAGGCCAATGTTGAACAAGGCAGGAAGTGACATCATCAGGGCAAACAGCAGAGTTCTTATTCCTTTGGCTCCCTTGATGAGACGCAGGATTCTGCCAATACGAGCCAGACGAATCACCCTGAAGAGTGTTGGTGACACAAAGTACTTCTCAATGATGTCAGCCAGAAACATTCCTGAAGTTGAAAGGGAGCAAAAAGAGAAACAGCATACATTGGTTTAAATATATGGGCTTTTATTACTGAATCACTCACTGTTTTACTTAATACACATTGCACTACTATGCCTACAAACAAGAACAGCACATTCATAGGTTTTCTGCAAATTGTGAAACAAATCAGGAGAACCTGTTTATATAGGGGATAGTTATTTTGTTTGAAAGTTTCAATCATAACTGTTCACAGTTAAATTTGTATATAATCCAGAGTAATGGAGAACATTGTTTCTGGATAAACACATTGCTGTTCATGGAGCCCAAAATCTGTCAAAAAGCAGAAAGAAGTCAAAAATATAACTTAATACATCCACAAATAATATTGTCTGTTTAATAAGTATAATTACGTGTAAAATAAATACAAAGCTTTAAACATTCCCCTTAAACTGAATTTCTGAACTTCATTCATTGTTAAGACATTTTTAACTCGTGCGATAACTTTTTCGTTTGAGCTCCGTAGATCGTAAAGGGGTATCAGCTGAAACTGAGAGATAGATATTTCAGAACTAAAATGAACTGCATGGCTTCATACCACTCGAGGAAAGTGACAAAATGTCTTCCATTTTTGGGGAAGTGACCCTTGAAACCATCTGTGTGTACGTTACTCTTAAAGCCTATTAATATGGGCATGATGTGAGCTAATTCCAATTACGCAGCCTCACACTTCTTCTGCTGTTCATAAATAACCCTTTTTAAATACTTGCCCACAATTGAAAGGATGACCACAACCACGTCGAAGATGTTCCAGCCATTGGTGAAGTAGTAGTGACGCAGTGCAAAGAGCTTCAATACAAACTCGCAAGTGAAGACCACAATGAAGATGAAGTTGACCCAGTAAAGCACAACCTCTGTGTCCTCTGTCTGATCATCTGTCTCCACCATCATGGTGACCATGTTGAGGCAGATGAGGATCATGATGGAGATGTCAAACACCTGCTGCGTCACAAAGTCAAACACCATACCCTGGAACATGTTCTGAGGAGAAAAGGAGGGAACAGAAGGAGGGATATTTGGAGTCATTTTCTGAATCCTTTGACATTTCCAAATACAAACCTTGCAAAACAATATTTACTTGAGGCCTGGGTATTGGTTTTTGTGGCTTCTTTGACCCCAGTTTCTTCATGGCATTGTAGTATTTCTTCTGCTCTTCCGTCATGAAGATGTCTTGACCTCCAAAGTGAAGGGACAAAAACAATTTGGTTACAATTTGCAAGGATTTAGACCTCTCATTCAAGTACTAATCCAGATACAGTTAAAAGTTTCATGTGACTGTATTTTGAGAACAGCAATACAAAAACATTTTGGGGAAAATATGCTGACTCACTTTATTGCTACCATTCACCACTCTGGAACAGTAAATGTGAAGCTACTACCAGGGGCCAGGTTGCCTAGCTTAGACTGGAAACAGTGAAATAGCTAACCTGGTTCTGTGGTTCCCTTGTTTCCAGTCTTTATGCTAAACTACCTGGCAGAGCTTCCTATTTAATTGACAGAAATGGAAGTGGTATTGATCGTCTCATCTGACATCTAAAAAGTGAATCAGCATATTTTCCTAAACTATTCCTCATAAATAATCTACAAAGTAGCTTGTTATCATAAAGTGAAAGTGAGGAAAATAAATCTTATCTTTTTCTTTTGTTGGTTGAAGTTGTCAATGATGACACCAATGAAGAGGTTTAAGGTGAAGAACGAGCCGAAGATGATGAAGATGACAAAGTAGATGTACATGTATAAGTTGTCCTCATAGATAGGCTGGTCCTCCACCTGTAAAGTGGCAAAAGATTTTTATTTTTACAAAACTGCACTACGACATGTTGATACGAAAGTCTGACTTTAAAACTGCAAAAAGCGTACCTTTCTAGAATCTATTGCCGCGTACATAATGTCCATCCAGCCTTTAAATGTTGCCTGTTTGGTGGGCAGACATTGCGTGAGAAAACAGGTTAAACACTCAGCAGTGAGAAACGAATGTGAAGTGACAGAAAAGTTTCTCACCACTTGCAGGAGTGCCAGGTATCCCGCACCCACATTGTCAAAATTGATCTTGACGTTTTTCCATCTGACTTCAGAAGCGTTTGCATGAATGAGTGCAAAACACTCTGTTTTGTTGTTGACAACATCAGGGAGGAAGTTCTCCTCAGCTGTGTCATTGTAACAGTAGTAATACTTTCCAGCAAACAGATTGACACCCATGATGCTGAAGATGAGCCAGAAGATGAGACACACCAGCAGCACATTCATGATGGAGGGAATTGCACCCACCAAGGCGTTCACCACAACCTGAAGAGAACAGCAAGACAACAGAGCCGCTGTAACTTGGCAATCACACAACAACGGCCGAGTTGTTCACACATAAGAATATCAACAGTCACATACATAGAAATGCACATTCTTTCCCTCCACTAGAGGCTGTAGGTGTGTTCATTTTTCTTTGCACAAGATGAAGCTCATCACAATAAAATAATCATGGTTTGATGCATTTATTTAGCAAGTTGGAGTGAAAACAAAATGTGTCAAATAGTGACTCAGCTTTTTTTTTTAATTATTCCTAAAAAGTCATTCTTTAAACATTCCGAATCAGTTTTGAGCAACAATGTGAATAGAATCGATTAAAAAAGAATAATACTAAGGATGCTTTTTTTTTTACAAAAGATCTTTATCTACGCAAAATAAAACTGAAAAATAAAAATGTCTAGTGACCAGTGTACTCATGCAGAGTGCATGTGTGACACTTACTTGTGCCTCCTAACATTCAGTTATAACTAATAATTGTGATCCATTTTCATCTCCACATCCCAATTATATATCCATTTTTGTATCACAATGTATTGTGTCACGATACATTGTTACATCCCTATAAAATGCATTATTCTTTACCTTCAAATATTGCATCTATCTATATATATATGTTCCAGAATGTCAACAAATAACTTTATACAATAGCAATGTGTATGTGTTCTAAGTTAGATCTGCAAAGCTAACATGACTAATAATGCACTAGGTGATAAGTGAATGTTTTATTTAACGTAAAGAAAACATATATTGCTGAGTATCCCCAAACCATGACTGTGTGTAACTGCTACAGGGTTACAAATAATGCCAATTGAACATATGATTGTGACTTTTATAAATTATTCTGCACTGATGCAGTGTGTGATGGAGGAGATAAAGCTATTAGCTTAAGGAGGACACCACTTGAATGTGCATTTCCAAACACAGAGGTGCAATGGTGACAAAAAGCCAAATAAACCATATCTAAATAAGCAAACATCAAATTAATTTTTTTTGTCAATTTCAGATTTCTGCCTACTAATAAGGACAAAGCATTAATATGATCAGTCAATATAGCTATTGCAAAATGATAATAATGAGAATCATGGTAATGACATTCACTGAGAAGTGGTGAGCAAGGATGGTGGGGGGGGGGGGGGGGGGGGGGGGTATGCAACCAGAAGTTTGTTGATCTTCCAGTGTGACAACGTCAAAGCCCAACTGTGATAAGATCAAATAACAGGACACTCGAGGCAGAGCAACAGTCAGAGGGAGCTGAGCTTGGGAACTAAAAAGATTTGTTTTTCTGCCCAGCAACAACCAGAGGCTGATCCAACCAATCACAAATAATGATCACCTAACTATCATAGTAGAAAGAATTTACACTTTCTCAGCTCAGTACAGAGATCCTCTAGCTGCATGGTATCAAAATAGTTGACCTCGAAACTTTACAAGTGGTCAAGGATTAATGAAATGTGTGCATTCTGTAAAAACTATACAATATATAAGCACACAGTTAAATTTACCCTATGCACAGATTTATATATCAATTTGTTTGTCTATCACATGACAACTGGGCTCTGTGGCTCAGAAACACTTTAACAAGCTTGTTCAGATTGGATGACATCAGTCTTCATTAACAATGTCCAGCGACTCGGTTTTGTGTGATGGTTCATACCAACCTCTAGTTGTTCTCTCAGCTGGTACTGAGTACTAAATATCATAACGGGTTGCATCATTCAGGACATAATCCCTGTAATGGTCTAGTGTATCATAAGGCATGGGAGAGATTTTTAAGGTGTTATATTAATATTTTCAATGGATAAATCACTGCAAATTGCCATGACATTGTACTAAATTCATAAAATGTGAAATGAAATATGATAAATCAAATCAGATGTATTATGACCATCTGAGATGATCTGCATCCATGCAAAAAGCTTCTAATTAATAAAAGCTTTTACCTAAATAAATTCCCTTCAGCAACATTTAAAAAAAATTCTGTTTTGCCATCTCAAGCATGCGTTGATGCTTTTATTTAATCGGCATGCAGAAGGAACAGCTGTCTGGTATCTTAGGTCTTACCCTCATCCCTTCAAAACGTGACAGGGCCCTGAGGGGTCTCAAGGCCCTCAGTGTCCTGAGTGATTTAATCGGGCCTAGATCGGAGTAGCCCAACGCATTAGCTATAAGGCTGACTATAGACACCTACACAGATAGGGACAGAAGGAGAGGGGGAGACAAAGGGAAAGGAAGAGAGGACCCACATAGTTAGAGGGGATAAAGAGAGAAAGTTGGGCCCTATATATACTGTAAAGACGCTTAATGGTTATATAGAGATATATATAAGTACATATATAAGTTTTATATGTGTAAGTATATGTATCTGCATAAGGTTAAACAGGGGTTACTAGACAAAGGTAAATAAAGTGCACATGACCCAAGCTTTCATTTTTCTTATTTATGTGTTTGTTTGCTTATGTTTGTGTTTGGTTTAGTTTGGCAAGCCAGTCTAGCTTGATAACCAGCTTAACAGCACAGTAAGCACACCTGGAAAGAAACTTGTGGTTGACACAGTGAGAGGGAGAGAAGATAAAGAGTCAAACAAAGGGAAAAATTAGAGGAGAGATGTATTCACAAACACTAAATCAATGTGACACAATCATATACACACAGTACACAGTACAAAACAGTACAGTTTCCACACCAGAGAGCATCTTACTTAAAGAGGGGAAGAGAAAACGCAGAAGGTTGAGGACAACTTTCAGGGTTAGAAGAGAAAGGATAACCTGTGAAAGTACAAGTCCCAACACAGCACACAAACCTTACCCTGAACCCTCAAACACCGACCCCTCAGTCCCCCTCGACAGCTGCACAATGTCTCTCTTAACTTAAAGAGAGACACAGTTATAGGCACCTGCTGTGAGAGAGAGGACAGGTCAATATTAGGGTAGAGATGGAAAGTCAGGATAAGATATCTGCACAACACACGGGCCAATTAACTGTAGAATATATCGAGATTTCTGCATATTTGAGGTTTTCTCCTGGAGAAATGAGGAAGGGGTTTGACAAGAACTGGATACAACCGCATAACCTGGAGAACTTGACTCATCTCTCCTCAATCACAAACTATATCTATAAATAAGGCTTCTTACAATAAATGGGAGAAATAAGATGTCTGCATCCACACAGGTTGAAGGTTAATTACTTTATGTCCAATTATTTTTTACTTCTTTTTAACCAAGCTTGTCATTTTTTAATAATAAATAACAATTCAGTACATTTGTACAGCTCATTTGGGACTGAAGAGGTGGGATCGGTACATCCCTAGTATTTGGAAAACTAATGGCCAGATTTCTGTGAAGGTTTATATTAATTCTCCACATTCATGGTCTCCTGAGGATGACTCCAGATGTTTTTGAGTTAGACTAAATTAAAAATTCAACTTTTTGGTCATTTACAAAGATAGATTATGCCGAAATGTTCTCAAGAATTCACATAAATACAAAAGTCAAATTTCAATGCATAATTTCCATGAACAGTTACGTTTGGATATTATACACATCATCAGTGAGAGACAAACGTGTTTTGCAACTGTTAGCTAGCATTGAATACATGACATTTGGATTCTAAAATTACATTTTGTCATTACAGCTGACTTTGGCATAACACATATTTAGAGCCCAGTTTACCTTTTCTCCATTATTTTGTCTAATGTTATTTTCTTTTTATTTCTCATATATTTGTGAAGGTGGTCCTAAATCAGGCTTTAACAACCCCTGCTCTATGGCTTCTCGCAAGCCAAAATTGTCACTTGCTCTGAATAAATACAAAACTCTACCGGGCAGTTGTTTAATAAATTTACTGAGCACTTTCACACTCCCGAAAGGATAAAGCTTTCCTGTTGTGCTGCCACCATCGGCCCACAAAGTCAACAACACAATCTCCTTCTAACTGCTAGATTTTCATTTCATTTTCTGAACACAGGCTTGTTCTCGAGGGGATAAACCCTTTTTAAATTTAATGACCCAAAGTAATTTCTTCAGTGCCCCCTCAGGATAAACAAGCATTTTCAGCCCCAGGTAGTGGGCAAGCATGTCTTATATTTGAAAAACGCCAACACACACTTGATGCACTCTTTTCCTAGTTCCACTTAGGGCCCGTTTACCCCACAATTCATCATGGTTTACTGCACAATACCAGCCCACTTGTTAGCGGTAATGTGTCTTTAAGATTGTTTTAGGACAGGCAACAATTAGCAGACACAAAGAAATAGAAGTTTGTAACATGCTGGACATTTTTCATGTCCAAATACTGCACAATCATGGTAGAAACTCCAGAATGTATCCCTGCTTATCACTTAGAATGGCCAATCTATTCTTCAGACTGAGACTGATAAAATAATGTTGAATCATTTACATTGCAAGAATAAATATTAAATAGACTATCATCCTTTAATTAATTATTTTTGAGAAATGTAAAAATGTTATCAGACATAAACCACTCACAATAAAATGTCTCTTTTATGAATAGTAGACCTACTTGCTTGAAGATAACTTGGTTTATTTGATGTATTAATTGCATTACTCCTCTCAGCTCCTGTGAGGTGTGTTACTGTCATCTGAATGTAACCGTAATACTGTATGGGTGATCCACACCTATTTGGTCATCATGTGGAAAGTGACATAAAAACACAAAGCATCTGAGCTTAATTGAGCCATGTATTAGTAAAAGCCACAGGATGTCTTCTTTCATCAAGTGTGTCCAGGTGAGCTCTGATAAACTCCCTCACGCTTGTGGTCTTAACCGGCACTGTGGCACTGTTGGAGTCACAGGAAACACAGCACACAAGTAGGCACTTGGCAACTCCTAAATACCGCAAGTGTGGGTATTGGTACAGACCAAAAGACAAGTTCAGAAAACCATCAGGAAGCACAACATACATTAGTGCCTCCTTATCATGTGACAAAGGATGTTAATATTGAATCACGGACAGACTGGCGCCTCACAGTGAAGAACAATGGAAAATTGGTGGTCTATGGATAATGGACGACTTACCAACAGATAGATGACTGAGCACAACATAAATCATATAATCGAATACATTTAAAAGGATTAGTACAACAAGAACAAAATCTCAGATTAAATTCAATATTATGAGGAAAGAATATGAATTACAAGAAGAAAAGTCAGAGGCTGTTTTTGAGATTGTTCACTAGCTTTCTAAACTGTGGGGAAATTGTATGTCAAGAAACAATTTAGACATTGTTTAGGTCATGCACGATGCAGTGTAGCAACCATCACTTATTCACTACTCTTTACCTTTTGCACGGTGGCATAATTTGAGTACACTATATAGTACGGCACAATTATTTTTACTTGGGAATTGCATACACAATAGTGGGCTATGCAGTATACTCAAAAGTCTCTGGACTTCAATAATTTTCACATGTGCCCAGTCGTCTTCAGTCTATGGCGATACCACAACATTTAAAGACACCATAAAATGATGCCTTTAAGTTCCTGGAAAAGTGACTTTCTAGAATATTTCATGGTGGCCTCATTGTGCACTGGTAGGTATGAACATACAATTCTGCCCTGGTGCTCACCCGCTGCCTTACTATTGTTAAACCTTGGCTTGCTTTTACAATTAACTTGAGCTGTTTTACTTCCCAACGTAACTTCCTGTTTCAACAGAAAATACATCACATTAAGGGCACAGCCAGACAGAACATGGCAAAGCTGACAGGCACCACTAACACCTCCCACAATTAGCTGCTTGTGGAAAGATCAATCATGCTGTCAATCCAAATGCAGTTCAGTGCCTGCTACTGCTACTGTACACAGTTTAGTTTTACAAATTACACAAATCAGAACAGAAGCTACGTCTAAAGTGAGCTTTATGTCAGCAGCTGTATTGATTGGTTACCGTACCATGATTTTCTACAATTTGCTTAGCTTGCCAAATTCAATCTGGCTGTAATTTAAGGAATCAAGGACCCCATTTCATGTGGCCTTAAAGCATAGCATGTAATGTGTATTTTTAATAAATGTAAAAATGTAATAAAAATCTAAATATAGACAAAGAAAGAAATTAAAAGGGAGAGACTCATCACACTTAAATGACAGAAAAGGACCAACCATATGTGCTCAATAGTAATTGTCAGTTGGGAAAACGCTGAATGACTCAGCAGTCCAGAGCTAGACAGGAGCGCTGAAATCTACCATGGTCTATATATATATTGATTTACTGTGTCAAGGCTGCTGTTGTGCTGCTTTTATGGGGTCCAACATTCCAAGTGGCACTCTGGTAATGGTAGGCTAGAAAACTGAATTGGAACGCTATGAGGAAATATAGCCCTCTTATCAATTTACCAGTAATATCACATTATATTTTCACTTTTTCTGTGAGCACTGATGTCTCTAAACCATGCTGACTCAATACCAATGCCATTTTCAACAGTGACATTTAAAGTTGAACCAATATCTAAATTGTTTTGTTGCACTACTAGTTTAGTATACAACAAAATGGTTTGCAAGTGTACTTACATCCACAATGAAGAAGTCTAACCAACACCAGGCATTAGTGAAGTACTTGACAAAGCCGTAGGCCACCCATTTCAGCAACATCTCCAGGATGAAGATATAGGTGAAAACCCGATCAGCATACTCCAGAATGATCTTGATTGTCTTCCTCTGCTCAATGTACACGTCTTCAAAGGCCTAAAGAACAGCACAGAGTCAACACATGGGCAGTAGCTTTTTCAGCATTTACCATCAACATTACACATGTTGATGTTGCAATTGAGTCAACTGTGTGGTAAGCCACACCTTACAGTGTTTGTTTGATGTTTGATTTCTACTAAACTGATACAAAAAAAGTATGAAAAATGTACTTGTGTTATATTTTGTAAAGCAGCTTATGAACTTTGTTTAACTTTTCATAGAAAGAGTAGGAAAAAGAAGGAAAAATAGTTGATAAAGGAAATTTTCATCAAGTCAAACAAGACTGATCATTCCCACAGCTCTTCCATTCCCCATTGCCTGTATCCATTCTTCACCACATAAGTGTTTTGATTTGGCCACAGGCCTTCCCCCGACAGAAAGCTGCAAACCTAAGCTAGATTCTGCTGGTTGAAAGGTTGGTGCATTACAGCACTTTGATGTCCATTAGCAACCATCATATCAAGAGCAGTTGCAAAAGAAAAGCAAGAGATAATCTTGCTCGTGCACATCCATATGAGGTTTGCTTTCTCTAAATGAATGCACACACATGTTTTATTTATTCATGTTATCTCCTCAATGTATCATACTTTTGTTAAGTACTGAGTAACTTTGTTTTGATATGTGCTTCATAATAATAATTAGAAGCCCTAGTAGTGGAATTAGTATGATGTTTATGAGTGTATACAAAAGTAGAAACACCCGTGTGCATTTGTGCTCCTACCAGGGCTCCACTGCTGAGCAGGATCATGAAGATGATGAGGGTTTCAAACCAGTTGTGTTCTACAATCAGGTAGCAGGTCTTCCTCAAGAACCACCAGTGTTTGCCCCAGCCGTGAGTGATGGGAACGTCACAGCACTGGTATTTGGCAATGCATTCTGTATGACAGATAAAAACACAACAGCTGATGTAAACAGAAGAGACGGATGCATTATACTACCAAGGACACAATGCAAAATGTGTCACAGTGGCATTAATATAGTACGTATAATGTTAATAATAATTCTTCTTTGTTCATTGTTATTATTTACCACAAAGTCAGATAATAAACACCACCTACCGTCTGTCCAGCAGGCTGATGGGTCAACATACTCCTCCACTACATCCACCACTGCAACCTCCTCCACATCAGGCTTGATGTCTATTGTGCTGCCCTCAGACGAACTGGTGTCATCAAGCTAGGACAAACAGAGGACCAAAGAGATCAGTCCAACCTCTGATTTTCTCTCTGAACATTACAGGCTCAGTAGTGAGATGCTGAAAGCATATGGACATGGCTCAGTGTCAGTACAGCCATTACATTAATGCCCCTCTGGGTTTATATGTATGTCATGATTTATTGCTGGAGGTATGCATGTTGTAGCCATGTAGTGTAGCTAGGTCTCCCTCCGCCAACCGCCTATTATGCAGAGTTATTAACAGATTCAGAAGGAAGTAATTAAACTTGACCAGTGATTGATTGCGCTGGTATTGATGGTCATTCTTATACATGCATAAATATAGATTCTTCGGTGATGAAGGATTCATTTGTTTGTGATGAAAGAATTAAACAAATGTTTGTATGAGTAAAAAAAAAAAGAGTCAGTTCAGCACACAAAAAATAAATCTATCAATTTATACCAAGTAGATCTTTGGAATGCATATTAGTGTTTTACTAAAGCATATTAGTGTTTTACTAATGTGTTCAAATAAGGATTGCTCTGAATATGAAATACAGAGTTGGAAGGTATAGTGAAAAGGAACATGAAATTCAAATTCTTTGACAATAAAACAATGGCTTGATGGAGTTCACCTGTACCAATAAATCATGTCATACTGTATCTTAATGACAGGTCAAGGTGAGGCAGGGCAAACTAGTGAAACCCCAGCATAACAGCAGACTTATTGCAATAAGGTAAACACATGCAGCCAATTTAATTCACTAGAGAATGATACTGCACATTATAATCTTAAATCGTCAGCAAAGGACCGCATTCACGCTCTCTTCTGCTCCCTCTCTCTTCTATTTCTCTCTACCAAACAGGCAGATGGATCCTTGTTTTTCTGATTGGTTGTTAGCAGCGCTGTCTGTGTCTACTCCCTGCAGTGTACCCCGGGGCTAGCTGTGGTGCAGGGAAGATTGTTGTGTGGTTGGTTGAGGGAGCCCTGTGGAATATGGACCTGGTGCAGGTACAGTAGTAATGCTGCTGCATTATCTCCTTTCTTCCGACTACAAACCAGGTCAAGGTGACCCACGCAGCAGACTTCTGTACATGCTTTGGGTCTGGCTAACCCTTCTCCCACATTCATATTATACAGTATGTTCCTCTGTCTGTTGTCTCGTCAGGACTTTGTCTCTGTCTGTCTGTAGGGTCAGCACTCAGGCTCAGTGTTACAGCTCTTATGTCTAAATGGATGTTCTGAAATGTCAAGTAAACTCAATGACTTCAGTGTGGCAGCTCAGAGCCGTTCTGCTTAATGGATCAAAAGATGCAACATGGGCACAAACTTAAACAAACAGACATTTTCCTCTGACTTGTTACATCACTTTATATAACACGATTGAGTCACCTTTTTGGTAAACATAACTATATTGTGGTTTTTGTTTAGACGATTTTAAGATCTAAATTTAAAAGCTACATTTCTAAACTGGTAAATAACTTCTTAAATATAAGGAATATCACAGCGGTGGTATATCTCTCTCCCTCCTTCAAGCAATAATTTACTCAAACGATCATCAAACTCTTAAGCAAGGACATCATCCATCATCATTCCTACTTACATCTTTGCTGTTCTCCACATCCGATTCACTGCTGAAGTCTTCCGTGTTAAGGTTTTCAAAGTCCGACTCGCCAACAGCGATAGGAACACAGACAGTGAGGTTGGGGTTGTGGATGAAGGACATGTAGTCCTCATCAATCATATACTTTCCCACACTGCTCCCAATGCCGCTGGTGGTGCCATTTCCATTTTTAGCATAGTCCAGCTCACGGTTGATGTCTACTGTGTGGTTTGCAATGCAGTTGAGCTTCTTTTCGTACATTTCATCCAGAGGCTTCTGTTCATCCTCTTCAGGCTGCTTGCCAGAGAGAGAAAGTAGAACAAACAAAAAAAGGTTACTAGAAAACAAGAATACCATCATAGAACTCTGATTAAAACACACATTCATGTAACATCAGATATAGTTCAAGTTATAAAACAACCAAGAATTGGTCATGCATAGATGTTTAATTGGGTGGTACCTTCTTGAGCACTGTTGCCACGAAGATCCGCATGTTAACCTTGAACCAGGCAATCCCTATCTTAATGCGGGCAACCGCAAGCTGGAGGTTGTTGGGCTCCCCATCATCATCTGTGGCTGCGAGGTTGTCTGCACTGAATGAACTCAGCAGCAAGGCCAGGAACAGGTTCAGCACCTCAAAAACAAACACCACAAAAGATGGAACCCATGCACTCACATTAAATGGATGGTTAACAACTAGGAAACTACAGTGGGCTACTATCATCCAATAGCATCTACACTATGTTATCTTTGTCTTTGCTTACCACCAGGTTTCCGATGACCATGACCATCATGAAGACCGTGAGGCACATGGTTTGTCCAGCCACCTCCATACAGTCCCACATGGTCTCAATCCATTCCCCACACAACACTCTGAAGACAATCAGGAAGGAGTGGAAGAAGTCGTGCATGTGCCAGCGGGGCAGCACACAGGTCGGGTTGATCTTACACACACAGTCCTTGTAGCTTTTGCCAAACAGCTGCATGCCCACCACGGCAAAGATGAAGACGATGATGGCCAGCACAAGGGTCAGATTACCCAGAGCTCCCACTGAGTTACCAATGATCTTGATCAGCATGTTGAGGGTGGGCCACGATTTGGCTAGTTTGAACACTCTTAACTAAAAGAGGAACAGGACACAAGAGTATTTCACAGTTATTCATATCGGGACAATGATCTAAAAATGGTTGGATTCTAACAAACTCGTTTTTTAATTTAATTTGAAAAGATCATGTGAAGCAAATGTACGGACTGCCAACATGTGTATGCCATTTGGTACGGAACAAGATATAGACATAAAGAGGGTTTACAGTTTTACACAACGCATCAGCCTTGATTTGGAGTATGAAAGAGAGAAATTTCATAATAATAACAAAGAGAAATCATGTTGAATTGTGCATATTTTAATAACCAATCTTTTTAGACTGTGCATGAGGGTCATAAGAAGTAAATAAATGCTTACATTCCTGTATCTACTCTCTTCCACTCACCAATCGGAATGACCTGAGCACTGACAGACCTTCCACATCAGCCAGTCCTAGCTCAACTAAACTCAGAGTCACAATGAAGCCATCAAAGCAGTTCCAGCCTCCCTGGAAGTAGTAATAGGGATCCATGGCAACCAGCTTGGCAAACATCTCCCCAGCAAAGATACCTGTGAAAACCTGTGGACCCACACAAGAATATCACATGAAGTTTATGGTTTTTCTTCTTGAAAGAAATGAGAAGCACATCTCAACCGCTCTATAAATTTGGGATCAAATTTACAATTTAACACAAAATCTAATTTAAATTGGTTCCATGAAATGTTGTGATGTTTTTCATGGTGAAACCGGATGATAAGGGTGTACACAGTGAGCAATGAATCTTGGACTAGCTACACCTGCTAAGATAAGATAAGATAAGATGAGATAATCCTTTATTAGTACCGCAGTGGGGAAATGTACAGGATTACAGCAGCATGCTAGTGCAGCATGACGTTACCATTGAAGATACACTGGTTTCCAGAAAGTAACAGCAGCCTTTTCATTTTTGTTTCATTGGACTGACTTTGTAAAATTAGAAATGTTTTATTTGACATCAGTTATTGAATCTTTCATATTACTGTAGAAAGTCCCAACAATAACGCCATAATGGCACTAATGGCAAACATAAAAAACTATGAAATTTCAAATCCTTTCCTTATTCTAGAAGAAAATTCAGTGCAGAATGAAAAAAATGTATTTCTTACATTGTATTTTACTTGATGTATTGCTGATTAAAAATGTATTGGGATTTACTTAGAGTGAAGACTCCTCTGACAGAGGATGGTCATAACATAGTGGCACCATGTTCCAGCAGAACTTGTATGGAGCTGTAGTATTTTAGCCTGTCACATATTGACAGATAATCATGTGCCCAATCAGTGCTGCCGAGAACACCAAATGATTCATACTGCACCACGATCCATCGCACGGATTTCTCTGATTTCAGTTCCTGTTTCACTCCTGACAGCATGCCAATCTCTATGACCTCATTTCCTGTACTGACACTGTGCCAATTCTGCTACCCTCAAACAGCTGTGCTACGGTGATATCTGACAGCAGTATGTACACAGCCAAACTAGTCCTGCACAGATCAGTGGCAAGCCCGATTACTATGACTGCTATTTTGTGTGTGTGTGAGTGAGTGAGTGAGTGAGTGAGTGAGTGAGTGAGTGAATGGGTGAGTGAGAGAAAGAGAGAGAGAGAGAGCGAGAGAGAGCGGTCAGTAGAGTTGAGGTAAGCAGGATGCAATGAAAGCAGGAAAGTGACCTGAGTGTGCGTGATAAGAGTTTGGGGAGCAGGCAGGCTGGCTACATGAAATGGAACTAAATCTTTAATGAGACCCCATCAGCGTCCTATATACGCTATGCGTGTGTGTATTCTTAAGTGCACATACCAAATGATGCATTGATGTATTGGTTTGAGGTTAGGTCAGGCAGGTGGGGCAAACCTGCTGTGATTCTGTAACTCCTGAGAGGAATGAGGTTCATGCAGGCCTAAACAGTTACAAAACCAAATGCCAGTGGTATAAGAAAGGACAAAAGAAGAACTGCGGTTTCTCACCAGGTTGCCAACAGACAGAACCCCCTCAAACTGAGGGGTCATGGGGTAGTGCTCCATGGCCATGAAGAGAGTGTTGAGGACAATACAGATGGTGATGGCCAGGTCAACAAATGGGTCCATGACAATCAAGTAGACTATGTGCTTGATCTTCAGCCACATGGGAAAGCACTCCCAGATGAGGAAGATGTTGGCAAACTTGTACCAACAGGGAGGACAGGACCTCTGAGACCCCTCCAACTCTGCAGGAAGAGATGGAGAAGAAAGAAACCAAAACTTTCCAGATAAGCAAAATAATTTGGATTTTTTTAAATTGGATTGTGTCTACCATAAACTTTCTGGTATCTGGATGCCTTGTCTACATCATACAAAATATCATGTTGAGGTGTTACTGCAAACAGTATCTTGTGCAACATCTAGACCACAGGTGGCTTGAATTGTGATCAAATCTCAGTCAGGTAAAAATGAAATCAGACTCATGCAAAATCAGAATCAGAATCTGCCCACAAATTGACTACAACTGACATCAGTTTGTTAACATCAGACTGCCTTCCTACTTGCAATTCCCATATCCAGATCTTATGACGACAGCATGCATATGTATAACAAGAACACATATTTAACTACACGTGTAAATGCAAGGCTCATTGGATGTATTCATCTTAATAATACAGATCATTTTTTGGTAGAAGGTCTAAATTCAAAAAGGCAAAAGGAAACGTCTGTACCCTCTAAGAGTGTGTTGGTGACTACGCTCATCTGACTATTGGCTCGGTCCTTTTCTTTGAAGGAGGAGTTGAGCTGGTCCACAGATACCATGAGAGAGCCAGAGTGCTTCTTCTTAATCTCCACGTCGGTAGTCTGTACTCAGAGAAATACACAATGTCAGTCAGAGATATAACTCGCATGAATGCATACCCCCAAACATCACACATTAAAACTCATGCTCTTAATCTATCTAAATGATGAACGATGCCATATCTGCTCGAAGATGAAAAACATAATATGATGAATGCAACTTTTCACATTAGATCATTAAACATACCCCAAAATACCTAATTGGTTGAATTTAAGCATTTCCTGCAACATATCATCAACAAAATCATACTGTCAATTCTCAAATAATTGCCTTAATTTACCACAACCGAGAAGGGAACCAGGACTTTATTGAAACTAACAACTATTTGAGATTTGTTTTCCATTTATATTTAGTTTTAGAAAGCAGCCATTATTGAAGTACTGACTATCATTTGAGAATTTCTGGTAGAGTTTCTGAACCCTTCATCTTTTAATGTGCATGACATTGTTACAACTAAGTAAGGAACATTAAACAGCATGCAATGACATGCATGTCAAGAACAGAGGGGAATTCAAGACATAATTTGCTGCTACACCATGCTACATTTTAAGAAAGGTAAAAAGTAAAATCGGGTAGAGTGGTTGAGAATAAAAGAGGGGTCTACCATGCTAGCTATGAAGAGATATATTGTTATAGAAAAAAGTTTCAGATTTGTTCTTGCACCATCCAGTGGCTCAAGAGCGGAGACTAAATGAGGACAAGAAGGAAAGAGAGGGAGACAGAAAGAGAGTGAAAGAAAAAGACAGAAAAATATAGAGAGAGATAAAAGTTGGGATAAAAAAAACTAAACAGTGTGGGCCTGGAAGTGGAAAGCCCCTCAAATCAAAGAAGTAAAAGTTTTTTTACCTGTAAAATGTTTTGATATTTTAGATTGTTTCTAATAAATGACAATGACTATATATGGGTAAGCTTGTTGATAGAATTGTTAGGAGAGCGGCCGCTGGTATCACATTGCATTATTGTTATATATTAATCAATGAAATGATCATCATGATGCTGGTAAGGTAGAGAGCTCATGGCTACTGTTTCAGCTGGTTAGTGCCTTCTAAAGCTGTTTAAAAAAGGAGCAGTGGAGAAGAGCATTAGATCAGGGTGGAAGCGTAAATGTCTGTGTAAGATGAAATAATAAGACAGAATCTAGTTATTCAGGGGAGAAAAAGGGATCTACTTAGAGCCAAGGGGAAGAGGTTTTGAAGCTGCAGAGACCGGGGCCACCACCATCATGCCTAAACTGTATTGGTGTCCCATGGACGTCCTTACACTGTCATCAGTGGCTGCCTTATCTATTTTCACCTCAGGCAGAAGCCGTCTGCCGGGCCCAGGGCCGATGAGAGACACCACGCCATTGCAGTCCACCGTGCTGTTCCTCTTCCCTCCAGATTGGGGTGCCAGTGGGTGGATGCGTGATGAGCCTTGGCTGAAGCCACTGTAGCTGTTGCGGCGATAAGGGATGAACAGTGAGCCTCGGCGGTCTTCGCTCTCCTCTACTGTACTGTGCTCGTCGTCTGCAAACTCGTTTTCTGAGCCCATGTCCTTGGAACGGCCTTTGAAGCTGAAGATGCTGCTGCGGCTGTTGTGGCGCGACATAAAGGGAGAGCCTGGGATGCTGAGTAGTGACTGAAGAGGGAGAAACAGATGCAGAGGGGGAGAGTTAAGGAGTTATTAAAAAGAGCAGGAGTTAGGCAATGTGTAAATAAAAATGACAGACAAGGTGAAGAGGGCAATTGGGGCACAGACTTAAGAACTAAACCAGAGGACAGAGAGAAAAAAAAAAGATAAAAGCACACCAGACAGATTACTGGCTTTAGTGTTACATACAGGTATCTAGGCTAGCAGTAGTGCCCTTGTACCCAACCACGTGTTATCACAAGATGAGATGCAACAGTGATAAGAAGAATGAAGAGCTTTAGTCATAATCATGCACAATCACTGTCAAAACATGAGAACTGCATCATTGCAATACACTGTAAAATAGGAATGAAATTATACAAAATGAGTTAAGATGCTTTCATAAATATATTGTCTTTTCCTTGTCATTCAAGCAATTTTTCTCTTTATTCTGTAAAGACGATCACACAAATCCAGTAATCAATCCATTGCTAATGGGAACATCACACAATTTAAGCAATAAACTGACCATGATATACAGTATAAGACAAACAATTTAAGTTATTTTCTCCTTGTTTAAGCTTAGTATTCTAACATGTTGTTAACTCATAAATGCATGCTTTGGGGATGTTTTGATCTGGACTATAGTTGTTTTGTTCTATCCTAATAATATAGTGCTTAGTTTTGTTTAACGCGTGTCCCATTTGGTTCTACAGAAAGCATTCATTACAATGAAAAATGTTCTTTCTTCACATTATTTGTCTTTGGGACAAATTGTGACATTGGGGCTGGCCACATACAAAAGCTATTAACTTTATTAAGTTCCTTTGTATGCCATTGTGCCCTAGTCTGAAGCCGTCAAACAAATCATCTTGCTGGAGCGGGCCCCAGGGAAGATCGGTGAGACAAAACGTTTGAGAGAAAAATTGAGTAGGACGGGGAACTGGTCAGTGAGTGTAGTAGGCAAGGCAGTCAGAAAAAAAAAAATGCTGTCCGACCTCAATCCAAAACGTTCAAAATGTTGGGCATTGAGTGAGAGAGGAGGAAAACAGCTATCTACAATGCAAAAGAGGCGACAGAAAGAGCCTTAAGATGGCTGTGGCTAGTGGGAGGAGAGCCAAGGGGAGGACGTAGCTAACGTGCCATTAAGACACAAGCTGAGACCTGATCAACCTCACCTGAGTCAAATTGAAGGAGGAGTACAATGTTTAGAGACGCAAAACATCCGTAGATTTCAGGAACATCGATGAAGATGTGTCAAGAAGCATACAAGGTTTTTTGTACAAAGCAAAGCTGACCCTTCAGTGTTGACTAGGAAAGACTGATTGTCAAGCTGTGTTGGAGTATAGTGGAGGGTATACACAGGTATACAGGGTATATCCACCTCTTTTTACTTACCTATGTACTGTTGGGATATATTGGAGAGTATACCCACTTCCTCTTCAGTAATGATCCCATCTAACTAGTAGTGCACCCACCTCATAAATGACCCCTGCACTACTATTGACAACCATGACAGCGACAGCTCTGAGAGACGCCTACCAGGGTAGAACGGGTTGGCAATCCAACCTGCTGGTGATTAACATGATTTCTAAGTCAGCAGAGCCAGAATACCGAAAGCCAAAGACCAAATCTGGCCATAGCCAACCACCGATAGGGCTCTTATGGAGAAACTGACCATGAAAACACTGCAGGGATTCGAGAAGCTGATCATGTCAGCCCAGATCTCTGGCGCTGGAGAGAGATGTTCTCCATAATTGCAACCATCACAGAGAAGCGAAAAGCATAGGAAAGGTGTTTGACAGCTCCCTGAGGGAACCAACATCCATCCGATCAACCTGCATTAAAGCACAGGGCTTGCTGAAATCAATAGACTGGTTAACGCATGTCTGTACCAACATGGAACTCTGTTTAGAATCCGGTGGCCACTCCTGGTGTGCAAAGTGCCTCAACCATTGAAGCCTTGGAGAGCCACCTAGAAGTCTGAGCAGCATAGCACTCTATGAGCACAGCAACAATCCGAAGCTACGGATCCCCCAAAGGAGGAATTCAAGGTGGCAAGGACCAGAGAACTGCTGCATTGCCGGGAGTCAACAGACCCAAGAGTGTCAAGAGCTGATGTTGAGTTGAAGACTGGAAGAAAATGGCAAGCAGAGGAGGTGGTCCGGCAAAGAGGGTCAAGGCTGGTAAGAGTTGTTACCTTCCCAACCTCCAGTGTCACCACCTGTGGGAGGTGAGGGCAGCAGTGGAGGAAGAGTGAACCTGCAGAGTGGTGGCAGTGAAACGACAGGGGGCAAGGTTGAGATGGAATGATGCTTTGCAGTGAAAGGGGACCTGGGCTAAGTTGTGGAGTGGAAGGCGTGATGTGATGTGATTCCCAATCAATCAAAAGTCCACACAAGGGGCGAAGCAGAGTCACCAGCATGTCCACTGTGCATGGAAAGGGGAAACCTGGAAAACATCTTGAGCTGCTTTTCCAAAGCCCCGGCAGAAGGGAGATGCCGCTGCCATCATGACCAGGTCTTGAAAGTCATTGCCCAGGCCATCCTCAGAGCCGGGGAACAACCAACATCTCCTGAGAGAGATTACACCAGAATCCTGGTCTGGACTGGCAGGGCTCAACAATAAGCATAGCCCAAGTGCCTGGGGCAAGTAAAACACCACACACCAATCTAGCAACTCACTTATCTGAAAAAAAAGAACTAAACACATTGTTTTTTACCGGAGTTAATGATGGAAGTAGCTAAGGAGTAAGCATTCTTTCCTCTTTCTCATCTCTGAGGGTTGCACAGCGCATTACAGGTTGAGCTCTCGCAGAAAAAATGGCAGCGGGTGAAGACAAAGTTTTTGAGCTGAAGCACAAGCGAGCATTTCAATAATCCTAGAAACAGGAATTAAACATGACAATAAACTTTAGTCTTTAGTGTTATTTGATAACCGTGAACAAATAACTTTGGATGCGCAGATTTCTGACCCACTTAAAAAAACATTAATGTTGACCCTGACTGGAAGTGGTTTGCATACCTGGAGAGGCAGCTGAAGTTCCAACAGCATATTGTGATCACTTTGAAACCAGATATTGTTTTCTGGTCAGACCGATCAAACAAATCATCTTGCCGGAGCAGACAGTCCCTTGGGAAGATCGCTTGGACAAGGTCCCTAAGAGGAAACTTGCAAGTGCAGGCAAGATGGTTGGAGAGTAAGGTCTGCCTTTTGAAGTCTTTGCCCAGACCTCACAACATACTAAACATCCAGAGAGGGGGGGCAAAGAAAAGCCATCAGCAATGCCACCGAAGCAGCAGAAAGAGCCTCAAGATGGCTGTGGCTCAAGAGAAGAGAGTCATGCGGAGGATGTACTGTAGCTAACTTTCCTTCTAGGCTCAAGCTCAGGCCTGATCTACCTCAGCTAGGTCACATGGGGAAGGTATGGTTGAAAGACCTGAACCCAAAAATTCCTGTAACATTGCGAATAATGTGTTTTAAAGCATCAGTAGGCGTATCTGCACATGCTAAGTCAAACGGCAGTCTGCATTTACTGTATAGTTTTTTTTGCCAAATTTACCTGGTTCATAATGGATGTCTTCCTCCCCAGCCGGCTTCCTGGGAAACGAATGTTGCTTTTCTTGCTGCCATCGTCTGACTCAGACTTGACAACCTTCTCGCTGTCTCCCTTCTCTTTATCCTGCTCTTTTTGACGCCATTTTTTCTTGCGATTGCGACGCTCCTTGGCACTCTTAGAGCTCAGTTTGGAGACCTCGGAGGAGCTGCGGGACAAGTGCCCTCCTTCTTCATCCTCTAACGCAGCCTCCGACACCGTGCCTGCAGATGTTGCCATGGCGGCAGCCTGAGAGAAAATAAAGACACATGATAACCCTAAACTGTGAAACGGGTAAAGGTGTATGTGCGTGAGAGAGGGTGAGACCAACCTGTGTTTCTTCTTGCTGCCTTTTGAGCTGCTCCAGCATGGCCTTGAATTCAGCCTCTTTCTGCTCCGCCTCCTCAATAGTGGCCTGGTTCTGCTCCTCATAAGCCATAGCCACCACAGCCAAGATGAGATTCACCAGGTAGAAGGAGCCCACAAAGATGACCAGCACAAAGAAGATCATGTAGGTCTTCCCTGCAGCTCGCAGAGTCTGACAGACAAACACAAACAGAGTGATTTAACACAGCAAACAAACATATGGTCGTATTGCAAAGATATAAATGGAATGCATGTTACTAAATCAGTTGTCTTATGTCCATGAGTTTTTTACAGCAGGGCTTTCTTATTCTGTCAAAGGTAATGTATGTATATGTGTGTTAAGTCCGCCTTGCTAGTGCTTCTATATATCCTGACTTTCTCCCAAAACATCCGGACAGGAAAGAAGCCTTAGAGTGCCAGTATTCCCAGTTTTAAACACACATGAAAAGAAAAGAAATGACTGGCCTATGAAGTGAATCTATTATGGCTGCGGAGGTGCAGGTCTGGAGGAGGAGGAAAGAAATGCGAATACAATGTCATGGTAGTGGAGTTTAACGTTACAGATATCTGAGCGGATGTTGCATATTTTGTACATGCAGAGATGTAATACTGGTTTAGTGATGTCTTAAAAAGTACATTTGAGATCATGACTGTTCTAAAGGTCATTCAACAAAAAATGAATTCACTTTTGTTCATTGTTTCATAACAAATGTATATAATAAAATAATTTTCTTCCTACATGAAAGACAAACACAAGTCTCGTGGCTAGCCACAGTATTTGTGATCAGCTGTCCCTCCTTCCCTTTTATCCAGAGGGCAAATTAACTGATGGGGGAGAGCTGCTGAGAGGCACCTTTGCTGTTAGTAGGTTGATGATGATGTATTTTTTGTTTTTGTTTTTAGGAAGTGAGGACAAAATCATTAGTGCTGCTTAGGGGGTGTTTTACTTCTCTTGGTAGGACTAGAGGTGCTTGTGTATCTAAAACATCTGCAAGATGGGGCCAAAATGTAATCCAGGGAATGAATTTAGCACCTTCCACCTGCCAAATACAGGATAAATGCTGGCTGTGGCAGGTAAAAGGTATTCTGCCACCATGACAGAAAGGTTTTCCTTATATTAAAAAATATAATTTGTAAAAAGCAATTTCTAAATGAAAAATAGTCAGATTAAGGTTACATGATATATTACAAATGTGTAACTGTCTGGTACTACTGAACAGAATTCTTAAGTGTTCTACATCTACATCATACCAATTTGAGACAAAGGAGAAGAGAGAATAATTTAGAAAACACTTCTTTACCAGCATGTATAGATTTTCCCAGAAGTCTTGGGTCATGAGTCGAAACAGGGTGAGGAAAGCCCATCCAAAGCTGTCAAAGCTGGTGTAACCATAGTTGGGGTTCCTTCCAGCTTTCATACACATAAAGCCCTCCGGACATCGTCTGAAAGGAACACACAGGAATACAAACATTGTATCTTAACAAGTGACGTAAATGTGCCACTTAATTAAGCATCAACACAGTTGGCATTACAGATACAGGCACCACTCTAAGATAAGATTAGACAAGATAAGACTAAGATACAACAGGACCATGAAAATGGGCCTGAAAAAAAAGTGTGTTTAGTTGTTGTTTGCTTGTGCATGCACTGTTAGGAGTAGGATATTGATATGATTTACCTTAATATTTCATAACCCAGCAAGTTTGGCTCATGAACTATGAATCCATGTTCCATGTTTGAATGCTTAGATTGTCTAAATCAAGGGTGCCCAAAATGTTTCCCTCGGGGGGAAGGGGGCAAAACTGAAACTTAATGATGGGCCACGGGCCAAAACCAAACATTGACTGTATTGTTTTGTATTGTTAAGATGCAAAATGGTATTAGGATCCCAAGTTCCCTTCATTGAAATGCCTTTTGTCTGTGTGCCACTGTCTCTGCCTCTCCATTTGTGTCTTACGTTACTAGCGCCAAACTGACTTCCTGCCCGCCATGCTCAGATTTAAGAAAAAATAAATAAATGAACTATTGGGGATCCTACATATTAAGAATTAACAACAAAATAAGCATTGATTTATATTATATTTCTTTTTTTGTATGTGTATGTGAGTATGTGAACTCATATTATTTCATTTGTAAATTGTGAAATTAATTTGTTCCTAAATTGTGCCCCCCATAATACAATTAGCTTTTGTTAGTATAACTAACCCCAATTTATTGGTTAAATGCTATTAACATTGTGTTGTAAAGTTTGCAAAAGCTAATGTAGCCTGAAGATCCATCAGTCCGAAATGAGATGCGCGACAGAAAAATGGGACACAGTTGCTGAAAACATTCAAGTATAAATATGGAGGCATGCACTTAGTGAGTGCCGCACTAACTTACCCTGAGTCACTACTATTTCCACATAGTAGAGCATCAAGCTGATTTGGGAGGATGTAGAAATTACCTTTTTTTTAAAACACAACAAAAAACAGTCACTTGTGTTAGCCACTGGGCGAAAATATGTTACCTTGAGCAGTCAAAGTAAAATAAATGGAATCTTTCTAAAATCCAAAACAATACAAAGAGAAAAGAATCACTAGGATGCACACACTTTATGTCTAGTCCCATTTATGTAATCATGTGCAACTAGTTTAATCAAGTGTCAAGGTAATCACTCACTTTCATTCATGATGTATTCTTTCCAGACAAAGGGATTGCTGCCATTAATTGGGTATTGCTCAGTTATGTTGATCGGCCAGATTACACACTTCTGCCGCAGGTTCCCCATAAAGAGCTGCAGTCCAATCAGAGCAAAGACGCTGAGACAGAAGACGGTCAGGATCATCACATCCGACAGCTTCTTCACAGACTGGATCAGAGCACCCACAATGGTCTTCAGGCCTGTCAATTAATAAACAATAAACACACACAAACAAACACACACACACACACGCACACACAAATGTGCATGTATGCACATACATAAAAACAGACAAACTCATACACACACACACCAGCATACAAATTCAAATGCACACAGACACACACAAACACACAGATAGACAAAATAAAAGAGTGCATAAGCTGGTTTTATAGCTGCAGTTCAGAGCTGACTCAAGTCAAGCACGGAAAAAGTTAAGTTAGGTAACTCATATCTAATCCTGTATTGTTATATAAATCTAAACTTGGCAGACATTAGAATTATTTCTCAAGCACCTACGCCCACACTGCCAATCCTCAACACCAGAAATTGACTCAGTGTGTCATGTGCATTCCTTTAGAGAATAAAACAGACAGAGCTTGTCGATGTTCTTCTCGTCATTCCTGCCTGGACGGAAATCAGAATTTTGCTCACTGAATTAAATGATCTAATTAATAGATAAATGCTGGCCATGTTGTTCTTGTGGGTATTCATTTACTTGATGTATGCATTAAATATATCCACAGAATGTAATTTTAACACCTCCAATTGGGAAAATCTATCACAATTGGCAAACAGGGGCTCCGTTTCACTCAAAATCAAAGTGGGTTCTAACAGATATTGTTATGCTGATATGCAAACAAAATAGAATAATAGTAAGTTAAATGGTTGAGGTAAACACATGGATGTGAGTTGGTGTGGAGCACATTGAGATTAATAACAGAAGTCAAGATACCTAAGGACTTTAAATCATGTTTAAATCATGTCTTTGTTCTTTTATGTAAAATTCTGTATGTCTTACTTGTTTGTGCTATGTATGTACCTACTGTGAAAAATAATTTCTTCTTTAGGATTAATAATAAAATATCCAATAAGTCTATCATATTATCATGTCAGGTAATTGCTATGACTTTGTTAACTGCTACATAATGTGCAACAGTACAGTAACAGTAAAGCCTACAGCAGAGAGTTCAGAGGAGAAAGTGGAGAACACACCTTAAGTGTGAAAGATATTTAGAGAACAAATAGGAATCATTTGATATCCACCATGAATAACGTACGCACAGTGCAGTAACTGCACAGGCTCATTCCCATAAGGTAATAAAAAGAATGTAGCTCCAGTCATTGTCTGTTGACGGGACTCTGCAGCTCAAAGACAGAAGAACATGCTGTCCTGCAGCTCCACATCTCATGGGAGGGGAACCCCTGTCTCCATTCCTGTGATACATTTTCTCACTTCTTTCTTTTCTTGCTCATTTGAATAGGCCTCAGGCTTACTTATCATTAGTACTACATCGTTCAGATAAAGAGAATAATCCCATATCATGTAACTCAATGTCTTCTGTTTCAAAGTCTTAATAAGCAGTGTGATATAATTTAAGAAATGTGGCTGTATGTTTGTGGCAAAAAGAATAATTCTAGAAGCATTCAATAAAATCAAAGACATGATTGTCTAGTATGTAATAACAGCACACTGATTTGGCTATGATTCAAGTTGCATTCAAGATGCATTCAAGTTGAACCACAGATATAGAGGTCACATTCAGGGTTTTTTCCCCCATAAAACACATAACAACACAACAAACACTACAGCTGTACAGGATGTTTCCATCAGAAAGACACACTTTCATTTTACATGTTTTAAGTACTTACTTCATGTAAGAAAATATTTCTATTTTAAAAGCTGTTCCACTGAGGAAAAACAGACAGCACTACACTCTTAGAAATAAATGTGATAACCAGAACCATAAAGGGGTTTTCAGCTTTCTGGATCCCAGCGGAAACTTTTAAAAAGTTTGCACCTGGAACTTTTTCAGAGGGTTCTACCATAAACCCAATATAAAGGGTTGTACATAGAACCATCAGTGAGAGGTTCCAACCAGAAACCCCTGTGAAAAGTTCTACGGAGAACCCTTCAATGATGGAATACTTCCACCCAGAAACCTCTCTGGAGGTTCTATTCAGAAACTTTCCACCTTCTAAGGGTGCGAACAAGAACCCACCCAGGGGGCTTAACTGGAACCCTTTTATTTTCAAAGGGTTTAATCTAAAACCCACCCAGAGGGTTCTACCGAGAACCCTTTTATAAAATTCCCTGTTATATCCCAGAGATCTTTCTCCACCGTAACCATGGTTTCTGTTTAGGTTAGGGAGCCACGTCCAGTAGCCTTGGGCCTAATAAGGCTCCGAAAGGGCCGGGGCTTATGTTGTGCAGCTCAAACCACAACAATCATGGTTCACAATCATAGTTTTTTGGGGGGTATGGGCTTAGAGGATCTTTTAATACCCATGCTTTTAACAGTCTATGGAGAACTCTTTCTTTCAAAAAGGGTTCTTTGGTTAAAAACATTTTTAATTGAACTCTTAAGTCTTTCAAAGAACCCTTCAAAACCCTTTCTTCAAAAAAGTGTTCTTCAGAAGTAAATGGTTCAGGTAGAGCTCCAGCCCTCCAGGAAGAACCCTTTTGGACGCTTTATTTCTAAGAGTGCAACTGGATTTAGAATCCATCTGGAGAAGAGAAATTGTACCATGGGATTACTTTTTCCCTTCAATCCATGTGTCCATCTACGAGAACATTCCTGACTAGCTGCAGTTAATTATTATTCTGCATCCAACAAATCAACTGAACACAGCAGCACCACAAACAGCGCACAGAACCAGGCTCAGTCAAGGAAGCAGGAAGTGAAGAGGAGAAAGAAAGGACAGGCGAGGAAGAGTTGGTGGCTGGGGGGGGTAGGGAGAGGCAATGAGAGGTGGCATGCAGGTCATTTAAACGCCAAGGCTGAAGGAATTGACTCGGTGTCAGCATCACCTGTCTGTAAACCGTGATGGTGACCTTGCCTTAACCGAAGAACCGTTCCCATCCCAGGCACCTCTTTCACCCACTCTTGCAGTGCAGGGCGAGCCCTCAGGCTGGCGTGGCCCAGAGCACAACTGAGCACTATATGCTGGAGGCTGAGCTTATTGTGCTGTACTGACTGTATGTGTGTGTGTGTGTGTGTGTGTGTGTGTGTGTGTGTGTGTGTGTGTGTGTTAGTGTGTGTGTGTGTGTGCGCGCATATACAGAGTATGTGCATGTGTGTAAATCTGCTGAGATACAGTAACTTCATAGTTTCATATTGTTGTTAATTGGACATCATGTATAAGCAAATGTAAACTTGTGGTACTGTGTGTTCCCTAGAAAAAAAACAGTGTGGAATCTGACACATATTTAAAGAATTTTGCTTATTTATGATATTTATTAATTATGTATGTTTCCCTTTAAATCCCAGGATGGACAAAGATCTTCCGAAAAAAAAAAAAATCTGAAGCCTGAATCTAATAAGTCTTTAAACCAAAAGATAAAATCCAAAAGGAAAGCCCCTTAAAGCCAAACTCGTAAAAGCATGTGTCTCAAAGCTTCATGCAGCGTTGATGTGTTGTCAAATTAGGCTTGGCAGTCTTAGGGAATCAAAAAGTCTTTAGAAAAAAGAAAGCAAGGTCATGGACTGACAATTTGGATGAATGTGTGAAATTAAACTGTACACAAACCAGATTTAAAAAACGGACAGATTTAAACTACTCATGATCATGTTTGTTTATCTAACCCTTCATAATACCATGCTAAAAGTCAACTCTTTGGAAATAACATCTTATCTTCACCCCTATGTTATCACATTGCTTTGGACATTCTTTTCTTTTTAACTTGGGGAAGAAATGAACAGACAGATAGCTCTTGCATATCCTGATGTGCTGCATCAGCTTGGCTGTCCATATGGGACATGTGAGCCCATAAGACTGCCAGTAGACTGCTAAGCCTATCAAAAATGTATTGCTACCATTTTTGATCGTCATAAAAACAAAAGTAAAACAAAAAAATGAAGACATTCTAAAACATCCTCTTTTTAAAAAGAACAAAAGCAAAGTCAGTGAAATAAAGACAGCTTATAGATAAAGTAGGCTCAGCCTTAGTGTTTAAATGGGAGTCTCACCTGGAATGACAGAAATTGTTTTCAATGCTCGGAGAACCCTGAACGTTCTCAGCGCCGAGACATTCCCAAGGTCCACAAACTCTGTTATATATCTGTAACAAGGTAGGATGACACACAGAACAGAACCCCATGACACACAACACACACGATAACAACACACACACGCATGTACGCGCAAGAGCACGACACCAGCACCACCATCGAAGACCAGGAGGGGACACCACGGTGAGAGAGAGAACGCCTGTCCGACCAGTGGGAAGAGAACAAAGGAGGAAGAGGAGAGGAGAGGGACTGAAACAAAACCACACCTAACATCAACCCCGGGACTCGCCCACCCGCAAACACAAAAACCTGGACTGTCTTACCTGGGATAACTGAAATTGTTTTCAAAGCCCTCAGAACCCTGAACGTACGCAGAGCTGACACATTGCCTAGGTTTACAAACTCTGTTATATACCTGCAAGGTGGATCAGATAACATTATTCAGCAGCCATCCCAAAGAGAGGAAAGAAATAATGGATTGTTACATCATATTTAATAAGCATTATCAACATTGTATGATGGACTACAGTGGACTGAAGGTGCTCTGGGCAATTATCTTTAGAACCTATTTTGAATTATTTGGTCAAATTCACCTTATATCCCATCACAAATCATTAAAAAACACACACGACAAAATGTCTGATGAGTGTTTTCAGCCCCTGCTAAATTTCAGAAGTCTTAATTACCTAATTAGGGAAGCATATCTACTACAGTGTGTGTTTGTTGCTGTAAGTTTTGGGGGGGTTTTGCTCATGCCGATTTTTCCTTGTTTTTCCAAAGTTGCCCACAGCAGCTTTTAGATATAAGAGCACTGTCTTTGTCCATCTTTAAATACAAATACCACTATATTGTTCATTTTATAAAGAACTCCAGCAGACTGCAAAAACAAGTTTATTGAGATTAAAAGTGTGATGGACATGTTATGATACCTACACAATGATATAATCTGTATCTTAATGATCAAATCCTAATGAATACTAAAATATTTATCTGAAATGTTTGCACCTTAAATGAAATGACTGACTGATGAAAATGAATTTTCTGACAGAAAACATTCATTTCTTAAAAGTAGAAGCACAGGTGTCACTAATAACTTGTGTTCTCATATACCAGTGAGGCAGCATGCACACTATTACCCTGGTATTATCACGCCTGAACGGAAAGCAGTCGTTATTCATGCGATTAGTTACACTTGTATTTTGTAATTAGCAGGAATGTCTGCGGTGAGAAAGTTCTGTTGTCATTTGAGGTTCATCTGCTGTTTTGTTGTAACTAGTATCTCTTATAACAAAATCACGTCTAACAACTTTATTCTATCCAATTGCTAAAATGTCATGATATTTTAATTTGTCATGTTGCAATCTCCTTTTTTGGTGCTTTTTGCCTTTTGCTGTGCTTTTTGTTGTTTACACTTGACCATAGTTGTCATATGTAGCCTTCAACTACTGTATTTTAATTTCTTTAAGGCTTTTATTGTTAACAATTATGAGTTAAAATACTTACGCCATTGAGATGACCATGAAATCCAGCCAGTTCCATGGGTCTCTGAGAAAGGTGAATCCATCTATAGCGAAGCCTCGGGCAACAATTTTTGTGAGTGACTCAAACGTATAGATACCTGTGAAGGTATACCTTGAAAACAAAGAGAGAAGAGAGTAAAACGCTGACAGGCACATGAATCTAGGATATGAATGCTGAGGGGAAGTATGAACGAGTACTTACTCTACTTGTTTGGACCACTCTGGGGGGTCACTAAATGTCATGAATATACAGTTGGTCAAAATCGTACACATGATGATCATGCTGAATAACGTGAGGACAGAAGTTAAGGAAAGTTTGAACAGTACTACCCATAACACCCAAACCACTTTAGTATACCAACAACTAAAATCAAACTTTAGTATTGAAGTAAAGCTTAAGGAACAGGGAAGAGCATGGAGAAGACAGTGATTTAGAGCTTACAGTGCACTTTACTTTTAACCGACGACTTGTGACATCAGCAGAAAAATGTTTAATATTCTGTTTTACATTCACTTCAAAGCAAAGAAATGAATCACGTGAAAGGATATGAATGTATCAAAATCTTAATAGCTATTCGCCTAAGTAGATTAAAAGGGCTTAAGATGTACACGGAGGGCGTGGCACTGAAGCGGAAGATTGTTTTCCCATTGTTGATGACTATAAATGTCTGTGGAGAGAGAGAGAGAGAGAGAGACAACATGACAGTTAGAACATTTCCAGAACTCATTATATGGCACACACTTTCTGAAAACCTTTGCATTACTACTATTCTAACAATGCAGGTGATACTGTGATCCATTTCAACATAGCATTTTGATTAAAGTGCTCACTGTGCTGTCCCTTTACCCATGTTCAAATCTTTACCCTATTAGCAGTGAGACAACAGCGAGCTAATTATTTCCGGTTGTAATGGCCTGACACTATACCAAGCACACAAGATAAACTAGTAGAGTAAAAAGTATAGAAAAGGGGACATAGTCAGGGGGACAAGGACACGAGGCTGTGTTTTACTCTGCTGACATCACTTCCTCTGTGGCCAGTCATTTGAGAGCCAGGAAAACAGTTAACACCTCTGTCCTGGTTGCATCAGACAGCATCTGTCCTGGCAAAGCTTTTCACCATGACAGTAGCTCTTTGAGCAGCAGACAGGTGAATGGGAAGCCCTCCAGTCTTTGTGGTCAAATGCTTCTCTTCGCCCCGAGTTTAAAGCTCTTACTGGAAGAGAACCGCAAATGCTGTCATCGATCAGGGGCTAGATCTGCTGACTCTAGGCTCTCAACAACCACTCCCCACCCATAAACAGCACTGGGCCACGTGGGGCTGTGCACTGGGGTGAGGCAGCAGTGTGTGCTTCAGCACTGTGTGTTTGTTTGCGTGTGCCTGTGTGTGGTTTGTGGATGTTTGTGCCCAATTTTGGACAAAGGCAATGTGGGGTCTGAATGAGAGGTATGAGCATCATTTGCAAACAAATGGACTAGTGGGATTCTCAACTGTCAGATTCTCATCCACACCACACGTTTGTTATGCATGCCTACACTGCAAGGGTGTTTCTCCTTGTTCGCCACATCCCCTCATGTGTATTTACGACACCACTGCCTGCCAGTATTTACAGGTTACATACAGACATAGCATGGTCCTGTTTGTAAAAAAAAATGTATATCAAATTAGTTAACAGCTTTTGTAAACATTTTAAAACATTTAAACAAATGTAGGGTTATCCATTAATCACAATGCTGTTCATCAGATCATAAATCCAACTCTATATTGCTTGCTGTTTTACGTTTGGGTATAATGATCACTGCTCTTACAATGATCATGATAATAATATGATGACAACCCACTGGTGGAGAGCATACATGCGTGATAGAAGCATTTGGTGTTTATTGTGAATATGGCACCAGCAGCTAGCAAAATACTCACACCATTTTGGTTCAGACCATGGGAAACACTAGAAAGAAATGGGGATGCGATGACAACTGTCCTGAGACAAGTGGTGTCCTGAAATCTAATTAAATTAAAAATAGCGTCTGCAGTCTGGTGAAAGACAAAATGTATTCTCTGCATCAGAGGACTCCTCTCTCTCCCTCCCTCCCCCTCTCCTTTTCTGCCAATAAAGCATCTGCAATACTTAGAAATCCTTTCCCTATTTTTCCCTGCCACATGGAGGAAGAATGATCTATACTTAATCAACACAACAAATGCAAGAACACACAGGATCTACAGTCATGTTCAAAGGGTAAATCTGCCTGTTAGAGGTCAAGTGTTTTGCTGACTGAGCACATTCAGTATGAGGATGGAAGAGGAGGTTGTAAAATGAGCGATATCTCATTAACACTTTACAGATCCCCAGCATGCACAAATATGTTCCGTATGTTAATCAATGTGACGAATAATTTCATGGATAAATGCTTCGGATTTGTAGAGGTCTTCAAAAACATCTGATTTGAAGACATAAACATGTTATAGACACCTTACAGAAAACATGTCTGCTTTGTCCTGTCAATGCTTCAGCCTCTACAGCATATGGAAATGTGAAAAATATTTCATAAGAATTCACAATTCAACGATAAAGAGGCTTCATTTACTCAAGGTACCGTGTTGATTTGGAGACAGAAAAATCTGCTGTTGATGCAAACTTTGCAACCTGGCACAATTACAACAAGGGATGCAAATTTCAGGCAATTTCCTTAATTGATTGTGCCACATTAATCGATAACTGATCAATCATTAGAGTTTGTAAAATACTAAATCTTTAAATGTTCTTAATGAAAGCTTCATTGTGATGCTCACAGCACAATTTAAATCATAACCTAATTAAAGACAAGTTCATTATTTCAATCATTAATGGACTAAAATGAAATAATGCCAAAATGTATTTGAATAAACAGAATAACTTAATAAGGTTTACTAAAGGACATAAAGAGGATGAAGCTACAAGGTAAATACTAAACCATTCTTGTGTCAATAACAAAGGGCTGTAGCCTACCAATGCCTATTAAAAGTAGAACAATTAAATGGGTTGTTTTGATGTCCTTATTTCAATTTAAGAATATGAGCAAAGCTATGTGGTCAGAGATGAATCGTGTAAGCCGTCTTAACTGGAAATCACTGGTAATAAAAAAAAAAGATTCTATATTGTATCCTTTATTGTATAGTTTTTACTGAATAGAAAACCACTTTGCACGCATCATGGGCTCTGATCAGGGTTAATTGTGGTACAAATGGTACAGTAATCCCAACTGTACGGCGATGTAGTCCAACTACTGAAAACAAAGCATACACCATACTGTTGGATGATATATTGTTGATTGTGTAAATTGTTAAAAATGAATCACTTATTCCCCTAGTTTAATTCATTTCAAAGACAAAAGCAGTGAATGGGAGACCTTGAAATTATTGCGACTGTATTAAAGGTTTTGCTTTCCACAGCACATTTAAATGGGATCAACACATCAACCATGTAGTGCACTAGTAAGCTAAGGAAACAGAGGATGAATTGCATCTATTCACATGGATAAACATAGAGTGACTGTGGTAGTGGAGTTCAATGGATCACAAAACAAGATGTAACACAAGGTTTGTTGAAGTCACACACACACACGTAACACTGATCTGCTTATGTAATTACATAGGTAAATATACTTACATACAAACCTGGCCATACACACATTCCTAAATACACAACTCAGCAGAGCAACCTCCACTGTAAGACGTATTTGCTGCAAAGCTGGTAAAATGTTCCTAATTCTCCATAGAGCGTTAAAGAAAAAGGCACATATGCAAGAATCAGGAGGCAGAATGCAGCTGCAAGGATGGCGTGTGTGTGGGCGTGTGTGTGTGTGTGTGTGTGTGTGTGTGTGTGTGTGTGTGTGTGTGTGTGTGTGTGTGTGTGTGTGTGTGGGCGTGTGTGTGTGAGGAGGAGGAATAGTGGAGCAGGGATATGGAGAGGGGCTTGCAGGGGTATGGGACAGCAGCAATGAAAGCCGAAGAGAGAGAGAGAGAGAGAGAGAGAGAGAGAGAGAGCGAGAGAGAGAGAGAGAGAGAGAGAGATGAGGGAGTGGAGCGGGAGTGATGCAGAACAGAAAGCCAGAGAGCTGCAAAGGGGAGAGAGCCAAACCTGAGATGGATGGGTAGACGGAGGGAGGAGGAGGACTGGGTAGGCAAGCAGCACAGAGAGAAACTGAGAATGGTCTATTACTTCACAAAACTGACGGCAGATTTTGACTGTAAACTTATCAGAAGAGATGCCAATAAATTTGCGACAAAATGATTAATAAAAACAATTAATTAGATTAGATCAATCGCCAACAATATGGATGTTGAATGATCAAACATTTGGTGTTACCAGGTTCTTGTTTATGGATTTTCTTCATTTCCATCTTTAATATATCATGGCATATCAGGTAACTTAGCGCTTTTTCATTTCAAAACGTCATCTAGGGCTCAGGGAAACTGTAATCAACACCTCTATACGATACTTAATAAACTAAACAATTCATCGATTGATAATTATAAACAGAAACACTGCAAATCAGATCTTTTTAAGAACATATCTGGATTCACAAGCATCTTTGCAGAATGGAAAGAGAAAACATGACACACATACACTATTAGCTGGATGTTAGCCCGTTCTGTCAGGAGCACCTGGTATTGAATAAGTGCACCTTGATTCAATTTACAGAGAAGCAAAAATATCTCCAGCTTCCACAATGTTTACCGTGGAGCTTTGATGCTTTGTGACAAAACAGCACAGATCTCATGAGGAACTTTGATTGAATATCTATTAGCATTATAACCTGAAACATAACTCATGTACTTCAGACTAAGCTCACTGCAGTGAGGACCCAGCCAGTAATGTCTCACCAAAATATGTATGACTACAATCTAATTTCCCAGCATATTATACCATATCAAAAAAATGCGTCATCCCACTTCTTTACTTATAAGCTGTGCTACAAAAAAAACCCACTATCCCCTCTTTACCCCACCCTGCTTCTTTACACCAACCTGGCGAGCAGTGGAAGCACACTCAACCCCTCCACCCCCACCCTATCCCTTCCTCCCTCAGCCCTGTACAGGAGGATGCTGTGTCATCAGAGACTGAGGACTCAGACAGAGCACTAAAGCCTGGCCCTCCCTCTAATTTACTACACCCTGAAAAAAAAGAACGCCGGAGAGGAGGCATCGGATGGAAGAGGAAAAAGGGAAGTAATGGACAGAGACGCACACAGAGACAAAGATGGTGGGACAGGACCATCATGTAATGGTGTGTGCAGTGCTGTATGCTGATATTCAGAGGCTGCTGCTTGAGCCGTGAGCTCTCTTTGTGTGCTCACTAGTAGCCGCGGCCCTGCAGTAGTCTGAGCAGAAATGACTGGTCTGCTGCACACTCCTGCAATAAGTCACCAGAAAGCTACATTCAGGGGGAGAAAAAAGCTTCTGCATCAAGAAAACCTGAAAGCTGTTCATAGTGCTTTTTGTCCAGAGCAGCCAATTCAAGCAGAATCATCTTAACTGTATTTCCACACACACAAACTAAGCACAGATGAGTCCACGTGCACGGTGCAGCTAAAACACTAGTATGCCCTCCATCCTTTCCGCCCTGCTCTTCCTGTATGACCACAGCAGCTTTAACATTGCCTAATCACATCAGACATTTGAAAAGCCCAGGCAGTCCTCTCCCCATCACAGGGGAAAACAAGAACTGCAACGCTGCATTTCTCTTCCTCACCACTGCCCCCTCTTCCTCTCTTTGATGCATGAGTGCTGTGATCAGGTTTCCAGCAGCTGACACACTCATTGACATACAGTGCAATGGTGAGCGATAGGATGACTGTCGGTCGAGTAGAGGAGACGAGCAGACTGGGACGATGAGCACAGTAGAGGAAGAATGGACCCTAACCGTGAATACACTTAGAGGCATTTCCTTAGGTTTGATGAAGGACAAATACATTAGTGGATGAGGAAACTGATTGACATGAATGATAGTAAAATGGAGAGGGATGATGAGGTCCTAGCCTGTGAGTCTTATTGAACTTGCTGACACAACACATGGATGGGTATGATGAGATTAGCAGATCTTGACTAAGCAGAATGAATGATAAGTCAGAACCTGAATTGATACACATATCTGGTAAGATAGGCCCAATCAGACAAACTAACTAGCTGGCAGGCTAAAAGCCCACCACCCCATCGCTCCATTTTGAAAGTGTGCCCTTAAGCAAGGCACCGCAGCCAAGACTACACTAGTGGAGCTACTCAGAAGCCAGAAAATAAAGGGATGCGTTTTTAAGATTAACTAAATTTGGATAACTATTGGGTAAACGGTCAAAAACACACATCTATACAAATGGATCTCCCCTTAACACTCATTATGTTTTAGACATGTTGGCACAACATCCCTGCTTGTTCCTGCAGCAACTATCCATTATCACACAATTATTCCGTTGGATTTTGCACCAGCTAATCCGAATATTCACTTATCTTTCAAACGGCAAATATTTCTCACCAAAAACTCCCAAAAGTACTGTGAAATACCAAACTCAAAAAGTCCTATAGATAAAAAAACAGGTTTAGAGGCAATTACCTGTACTTACTGATGAGAACATGGTTGCAGAATATTTTTAAAAATCAAAGAAATAATACAGCTGCACATGTTGCTAGATATTTGTCATTAGCTTAGCTGTGATTGTTTATGGATGGGTTTAAACTGAGTTGATCACCTCAGAGGCTGCAGGTCATACTGCTTCTGTGGGTTAGTCTGTCATAATGTTCAGTATAAGGACAGATTTTGACAGAAAGTCAAAACAATTTCAAACCATGTCTGTTCTTTTAGAGGCAACACTATAACAAGTGGCAAACTTATACAATTGTGTAATTACAATTAAAAGGTGAAAACCTAAATAATTGTGCATAAAGTAACTTGCTGTGTCACATTATTCGTATTGATTATTTGTACAACAATGTGCAAAACATAATGTAGCTCAAAATAAGACCAATAACAGTGTGGCAATATAGATAAAATGATAATAGAAATTCCACTGTCCCAGTGCATGCTGGGAAGCCATCAGTCACGCCTACTGTTGGACATAGCACTTGTCATCTGTGTGTTTGTTTTGTCACAAAATAATCTAATTGGCTTTGGTAAACGATGCTACATTAACATAAATGTTACATCATCTTGCATTAACAAGGATAATTAATCAACACTGCAGAAACCTTTATGAGAATTACCACTGCCCGAGAACTGCATTCCACAGAAACCCTGCAGTGTTGCAGGAGCAGAGCCACTACGTCCCTCTGCATCTGCTCTTTGGTTGTACAAGTGTACTAAAAAAAACTCACGGGCCTTATATGATCTAATAATGCACTGAGTGTCTCTAAGGCCCTGTAGCAGTGACTAAAAAGTACTCAGAAGCTCTTAAACGTCTCAAGGTCATCTTTGCATTATTATTACCCTATCTCTGTAGCAAATACAATAACTTTACAATCATTTTGAAATAACTGATAAAAAACCTGAATCTGTTTTGACTGTGAATTTCATATTACCTATGTGTATGGTGTGCTTGCAATTCACATGAGAAAAGGGTAAAGACGAACATCTGATGGCTCAGCATAGCAGCTGAATAATACATCTGTGAAAGTTCTCAACATCCATAAACCTCTCAACTACATTAAGCAAATGCCTCTTCACTACAGTGTTTGGGGGGGAAACTGGGTGGTGCATTAGGCCGTTGTGACAACTCACTTTCGTGTTCACATAGTATGGATCCAAATCCTCCAGCGGTGTGCAGTTCATTCCCTTAGGAACATCACCGTAGATGAACGGCAGGCTCTTCCCCGCCTCCAGGTCACGGTTGGGCTTGACTTCATTCTCGTCAGACGTGTCCCGGTGACTACTGTCCGATCTGGGCTTGGGTGGCTTCTTGTTCTTCTCTTCATTGATACGCTTCTCGATGTTAGCAAGCGACTCCGCGGTGAAATACTTGAAGCTGTGAGGGCCTGGGGTTGCAATAATGGGTGCGGCCATGTTTTCATCCTGCAGCTATTTCCTCTTTATTTGTTTTCCATCCCAGACATCGAGCTCTGCGAGGACAAGAGGAACACAGAGTGAGAACGTGTGAGGATATGGTACTGAACAAAAGACAAAAAAAGATAAGATAAAACAAAACAAAAAAGTCATGTCATCTAGTTATTTAAACTGGCAGTCGTATTAATGATACTGACTGGTCAACAAAGAGTTACGATTAAATTGATTTACATATTTCTATGTGAGACCAGTTGTTTTGCTTCCTTTTTCAGTTTCAGCGTTGCTAAAAAGCCTCACAGTGGGAATTTTCCAGTTCTGGCAGGGAACGCAAACAAAGCAAAATAATGCTGAAAACGTGCAAACATTTGGAACATGGGCCAGTAGGCACTATTTCTGTGCTCTCCATCAACCTCAATGACGAAAGCACTGATCCTGTATCCCCAAAAGCTAAACTCAAGTAGCTAGCCAGCACTTACAGTAGACAGCTTTGAATTCCTTGTTTGCTCTCAAGGAGACATGTTTATTCTTCTTGTGTTAATCACATCATTAATCCCATCATTAATCACAAATGATGGGATCTTTATCCCACAACAAACTCATATGTCTGACTCTCTCCTTTCTTTCTCAGGGCTTTCCTTTTTTTGATCAAACATGCCAAAATGCAGCATTTAGAGTTATGTTTATCTATAAACGTCTATGGTGTCGTTACTAACGATGAATGTGACGTGAATGTGTCGATAGCCCTGCTGGTCTCACTGAGAATAGACATCAAATTCTGCTGCTCTATACAGCAAAGTTCATTGTTCTAGCATGGAGGTCTCTCTGGTTTAGTGTAAACAGCTTTCACTGACAATAGATATATGCAGGATAACAACCGCTTCATCTTAAATAAGGTGCTGGAAGTATCAAAAAAGCTCAAACTGGTAGAATAGATATCCGTACACTTCAATCTACAGCTATTCTACCTGACTGACTTTGATATAAAATAAGTAAGAAAGTGGCTCCCAGCACACAGGCTATTAAATGCTATCTGTAATGGGCAAAATGACAAGCTGCCACACAATCTTAAGCCAAGCAAGTAAAACACATATGTATAAATTCGCAAAAGGTATAGTGCTACATGTTCACCATAAGAACCTAATAAGCTGATGTTGTAGCAAGGCTCATTGCTTGAATCTACTTATCATATCCATTGATCTACATCACAGATGAAGAATATAAATTAATGTAACTGGAATTTGTGATAAAGAAAAGAATGGTTGGGGAAGGTTTGTTGCATAACAATGTGAAAAATTGTGTTACTCTATGCTCCCTTTTTTTTGGCTTGAGAAAAATGAAAACCTATTAAAACAGATGTCGCCCGCCCTATGTTAATCATATATGACAGCACACCCAACACAGTCCACACTGTGTGCATTTTGGTGTCTTACGTCCTACTTGACTGACTGATAACTAAGCACTCTAAACTGTTCAAGTGGATCAAAAGAGAGTCCATGAAGACTGGAAATGATTCAACCACAGGGGCTGTGACTCATTGTTTAAACAATAAGGTTGTCATAACATTATCAACTGCATCTCTCTAGGCTCCTACAACAGATGCATTTCTCAACTGGCTGATGGCCATGCTGCTTGATAAAGACATTTGACAGCCAAGTAATAGTTCAGACGATCAAAAATGAGTCAGTGTGTGCAACATACACAGAGACAATGACAAGGGTACAGACCTGGAGAGATATCAAAAAGAAATCAGAAGAAATCCACAGGCAGATATAGATCCAACAGACCGGTATCTTGGAGAAAAAGCACAGCCAACCAGAAGAGGGATGAAGTCCGATTCAAGTAACCCAACCTCGGCACAACCTCCAAGTCTCCTTCCACCAACGCTACATCAATTGATCTACCGTCAAGGTGATTCAAACCAGGATGCAATAGCATGCCCAGCAGTGCATGCAGCCTACACTGGGACAACCCTAAAAAAAACAGGCAGCAAAACTACAAGGCGACCAGAGGAAGCTGCTTCAAAAATATTGCAGATGTTGCTCAAAGCTTTCGGTGTCCACTGACTCACTATGTCATATGAGGAACACGGCATACAATGCAACCATCTGACAAACACCTTTTCATTTAGAAAGACACAAAAAATAATTGCCAACAACGAATTCCATTGCTGCACATATTCGGCACCAAAATGCCCGCAGCCCCTTTCACCGCTCTCGCTTCTGTGAAATCCGTTACGAGTCAAGTGGGTCCGGAAATAAAAACGGATTGACGACCGTGAAAACGAACAACTCCGGAAGGCTCATTTGCCTCGCAAGGAAGAAAAAAAAAAGACAAGATGGTCAGCGTCCCCGTTCAGCTGCGTTTAGCTACATGCTACCATGATGCGTCCTCTGTGCGGAGGAAAGACATCCAAACGGACCACGGCCTCCGTCTCATTTACTGAGGGGGGGGGGGGGGGGGGGGGGAATCTTCTCCTGTGCTCTATTCGCAGTGGTGATGATAACCTGACATCAGCTAACCGGACGCCGCGGTGAGGAGGATGGGAGTAGGGCACTCGCGTCTGAATCACATGGGTCGGTAAATAACTTACACACCTTCTCCTGCAGTGATGCTTTAATGCTGCCTGTCACTAGATGTCACCTCAGTCCTAATCCCCAACATCAACGAGCATAGGTGAAGGTCCAGGATTTACTGAGTGAATAACTTGGCAGTCAATATATTAATAGGCCTTTCATATCCTATACGGGTGGGTGCAACTTTATTCCTGAGCATAGTTAAATTAAGGTAAATATATAACGTTCTGACTGGAAATCTTGATGAGTTATGACAATTCAGTGTATTTTCTCCCCTCAAAGAACAGAAAAGGAGTGAGGAAGAAAGGTGGAAATGATGGACCATGGGACATCAGGCCACTGTGGAGATAAACACCCATGAAGAAAACCTCCTCCTATTTCTAGAATTGTCTCCTCATGCGGGATTAAGACCACCCGCTCCCCGTCACATCGTGTGTCTCATCATGCCAGTGCCATTCATTCCCTGAGAGGGATTCGTTCCCTATGTAGTCCCCAGGGACGTCTACTGTTTAATACCGAGGCGCGCCGTTGTCCTATAGGGCCAAAGCCTAAAATACTGCAGTGTGGTTTACTGCTGCTATGCTCTCACTAACAAACTCATAGTAGGTCAGTTGAATGCACAGCCCATGTCCTGACAACACATACATGGCCTCAACTCAAAGCGACCCATACATAGCACAACCATCACATCCCAATTTCACACCGAAAAAGGTGGAATTATTTACAGCAAAAAAAAAAAAAGAGACACTAAAACGGCCTTGAGGCTATACCACACCCGTATAGATAGTCTAGGCGACAGAGACCCGGGGAGTCCTGTGGTGCGGGCTTATAGAGTAATACCGCGATGGGAAAAGGTGTTTTTAAGGGCACCGATTTCGTGTAAATACCAGAAAAAGGTGGCGCGGCCCGTTTGAGGACTGCCAAACTAAAGACGCACCTACCTCCTCACGCAATTCAGTCTCCAACGGAATTGCAAGAGGGAGGGGGCGCAGAGGTGGGGGTGGGGGGGGTGAAACTATCATAGTTATGAAATAATGCCATAGCGAGGAAATTGCTCGCTGAAATGTTTTGCAAGCGACGCATTATTCGTGCACATGGGGAAATATAGGCTAGGTGTCGCCACTCAAGAGAAGTTTGACGTGATCTCACTTCTATACATCCCATCATATGCGTATGTTTCACAATTCTGACACAGTAAAAATGTCATTCCAATCCAGCGGCAGGCCAACACCCCAAATAACCTGCACGTCTCCCCGTTTTCTACCGCGTCGCGTCCCAAATCCGCGTTTTCCTCTTCGAAAACATAATTCCCTTCTTCTACCTGGTACATCGCATACATATGTGTCCATGTAGTCATACTGGCAAGGAGCCCTCCACAGACGCCAGGAAAAGATGCTGAGAGAGAGGGACCGCTCTGCGGCACTGGGATGCAGTCAGTCGACAAAGTAGGACTGCGATCCATCCCACGACACGAAAAACCGGACAAAGCAGAAAACAGATTGTCTACTTACTTTTTCTCGCATTAACAGAAATCCAGACAGCTGTCAATGAACTGCAGATGTAGAAAAGAGTCGAGAGTAACTGCGGCTGTCGCCATATTGTTGCTGCTATCTTCCTTCCCAGTGCATGCGGCTACCCTGCATAATTGATGACTCTCAGCAAATTGTTAGGGAGTGTCGGTAAATGCCTTTAGTTTCAATAACGGACAAGAGACTGCAGCATCGTAAGCAGAAAAAACAAAAACTGTTAATGTAACAACACTCATTGCTGTTCTGGTTGGGATTTGTATTGCGATTGGCAATATATATTTTTTTCATCTTGATCTGCTGTGGAAATCATTTTAGAGTGTAATTAGCCTACATTTTATTTTTAGAATCAGAAATAGAAGTTTTTACACATTAAAGACGACTCTGAGCTTATAATGACTCTATGTAGGTAAGTCGATGGTAGCCTAACTAAACAAATACATTGCTGACACTTCATTTGTGTCATGAATAATAATAATAATTTGACTTAGGTGCATGACCAAAATAATGAATTCAAAAGTTATTTGATTTCTCATACAAACCAGGGAGGCCGTTTGGTCAAGTTGCATTGTTTATTCTGGATTAAAACCAGCCTAGTTAGGTGGAGCTAAGAATCAATTACTTACCAATGTGTGACATTTAAGTTATACCAATTGTGAACCGTGCACACACAGTTTTACATAAATTCAATATACACCTTTTCCAGAAGACATGCTGACGTGCAAAAAACACAGGTGTTGATGATAACATGAATGATGACTGCGTTCAATTTAAGTGTCCCTGTGACGAGGAGCCAGCATGAACAATACCAGGACCCTCAAACTGAAGCAGCTAAATGAAATTCACTCACTCATTCATTTTAATATTTAAACCATTGCTTTAATATGACATGTTAAAATACCTTCTTTAAGGTCCTATTGCTGTAACTGAGATCCACATTGCATAGACCCAGTGACCAAAATTAAAATTATTCTGCATGCATATTCAAAGCACCGTATAACTGTCGATGTAAACACTTGTACTAAACCCCTGCTGACAACAGAATAAATCCTAAACCCATATTCTGGTATTTCCCTGAAGAATAAGATCTCTGATGTAAGCAAAAAACAATGACTATGGATCCTGTGAGCCCAGTCCCATAAACGCATGTACTACACGACTTAGCTTTCAACCCATAGTTCACTCCACACCATGCTGTCATAAACAGAACGATGATAAAGATTTGGATCATTCAGCTGATTGTATTGTATGCAAATGTTATGTGTTATTTTGCTGTCAGTAGCAGGAGAAAGCTTTTTGTTTGTTTGCAGAGTACAGAGCACATGTTGTGCACACGCGGCTGACATTCAGTCAATGAAAGAAATTACTTTCAATATATTGTGACCGTTTGTCTCAAGACTCCACCCTTCAAAATACAGGGTCAGAGGGTTTTATGAAGGAGGTGTTATGAATTTGACCCAACAATGTCTCTATCTGGTGGAAATGTTAAGAACTGCAGCTTAAACCCTACAGGAAATCAAAAGGCTGGCATGCTTTTTTATTCATTCAGCTACTTTTCGTTTCAGCATTTCAATATAGTGAGGAAATACTTAATAGCCTATAACCCCATTCACATTAAATCTTTGCAGAATGTAGCTACTGTAGATCGGACAAAGAGACGTCAGACTCCAGTCAGACTACAGCAATAGGCTCCTGGGAATGTTTGAGGCAAAAAATCAACTGTGTGGATTTCAAATATTTGCAGTTTTACAAAAAATTGACGGCAAATTAAAAATTTGAGGTGCCCACAGCACAGCAGAGTGTCTGCTATTGGCTGTCCTCCAGTGTCCACGCACTGCTGCGAGTGGGCCCAGACTTGACTAATAACCGCCTGGCGCTATCTCACAGGGGAGGTTGGCGAGATTCGTTATGGCCTTGAAGAGCCTCTTTTCTCCAAAAACGGAGTACATTTTTAATTCGCCATTCATTTTTGTAAAACTGACAATATTTGAAAAATACAAAGTTTATTACTCAGCTCAAAAGTTATCAGAAGGCAATCTAATGATGAAATTTGAAAATTGTAAAAACGACCCGTTGTTCATTCCAGGTAACCTACCTTCGGACTATGTGAACAAAAGCGCTACTCCTGGGCCTCTGTAGTTAGTATTGTGGTTTTGCATCATCATCATGGCTACGTTAATGTTAGTGTTTTTATCAACCACCTGGAAGGGTATAGCTCATCAGAAGCAGAGTATGGGTGGGTCACAGGCTCCCCCAGTGAGTCAGTTTTGTCTCTCCCACATGCAGCCAATCATACGTGTGACATCGTTTATTAGGGCAGGACCACAACCCAATCTGCCAGGCCAAGCACATCTAGTACCTACACCGGTGCCCTTGTATAGATGTAAACATCCTCATATATGGAATAAATGACTGCAGGTAATTTGATTTTTTTACCAAGAATAATCACCAAATTCTTCCTTTTTAGTCTGTCTTAGCTCAATGTTTTAGTTCGACAGCTGGAAAATGTACGGTTTGGTTCAGTGTCACAGCTCTCATCAACCTCACTTCCAGCAGCAGCAAAAGCAAGCTGAAGGCCCCTCAGGGCAGCGCTACTTCTTCATCCTCTGAAGAGGGCAGACTGGACGCTACAGTGACTCACTCGCGACTCTCAAGGTACAAGTAGTGTAAAAAGACAGGACAGACCGGGGTATTGTGTCAGTAGATATCTCTACAACACAATACATAGACATCTTTGATATAGTGTCAACACTGAAGACTATTTACATTCTGTTGATGATGTTTGTTCATTTGTTTATGTTTTAAACAAAAAGTCTGGCCAGATCTTACACCTTTAACATTAAACCCTGCAAATGGCCAAAAAAAAACACAGCTTAAGCAGCATGAAGTGTAACTTTGACCCAGGTCTGAGGCTAAGTCCACCCACTGCATCATTTAAAAAAATGCTAAAAAGCGGGCAAGGGGCAGAAGGATGAGACAACGGCCATTTCCGTGTGACAAAAAGCTCAACATAGCATCGACAAATATGAGGTTGTAGGTTGAAAAATATTGATATGGCATGGGGCACTGAATCTGACAGTTCATCAGACCACAAATGAGAGGAGGGCTACGGTCGAAAAGTCAAAAAATGACCTCCTAAGGTCTATTCCTAACCACTTTTCCTTGACCTCGCTGGCAAAAAAGGTCAAGAAAAGATGTGAAGGAGAATTCATAAGGATTTAGGAAAAGACAACCGAGGTGCCCAGCGAATCCGACTCCACTTTCACTATGTTACATAATTATGATGCGATCGCGGACGTTACTGGAATTACGTTATAAATGGACTAAAAGCGCACCTTAAACATTGCCCTGTGCATTCTAACAACACCTATAATGCAGGTATAGATCACAAACTCAAAACTGACAATTCCTTCATGTGCAATATTAATTAGTCTGTTACGTATCAATATTTCCTTTGGGCATAATGTTAATTCAACTGTTCAGTTATATATGCTTTTTACTGTCTAATTATCGATTACAGACCTATCTGGTCCTTTATAACTGATGCTTGTTGTTATTGCACTAACCCCTTTCCAGCTGTAACACTACAAATGTCCCCACCGTGGAATAAAGTACTAAACGTGGACACACAGGGGAAAATATTACCTCATTACCGAGGTTTGAATTGAGGTGTATATGATAGATATTGAGTTAATTGTTTGAGTTAAGGAGGATGGTATATGTGTGTATTTCTCCCGACTACTTTCTCAGACATGTATTATTTAAACATTTATGTTGTTTATGATAATTTGTTTATTGACAGTTTGGTATATTTTATTGTATTTGTTATTGTTGTTTTGCTTTTTACTTATTTGTTACATGTTCAGCCAGCACAAACCCTAGCGCCTCCATGTCCTCCCATGTGCTCTCCTCCCTGCAGTCTCCGCTGGCCACCGGCCCACTGTTCCGCTCAGTTTCTGTAATGTTAGCATGAAAACATGGTGGAATTAGCAAGCTAACTTTAGTGAGCTAACTAGCGAGCTGCTAAATAAGACAAATCAAACAATTGCTTGATTAAATGCTTCATCTACACACTGTTGTCACACATGGAAAGCACATTGCTGTCGTCATTCACACTGATTCACCAAATTGTGCAAAGTGCTGATAGCTTTATTTCCATTACATTGAAAAGAGCAAACATTGTGATGTGCTGTGATTGTAATGCTACAAAGTTGTTACCGAAGAAATATAAAACTCTAACGTTAGATGCTGTGGTGAGGTCTGACTACAGGACATTAACATTATATTTCATGACATTAATCCCAAACGGTCGACTCTATCTCAAATTGGCCTTGCAAAATTAGAGCTGATATACAACAGTAGATGGTGTTTTGAGCCATTTTCAACCATGAAATGACAATTTGTTAATCAAGTTGGAAAGAAATGTAGTTAAATATTAACACAGGCATATCATTTAATGTTTTTAAAATTGTTGTCGTTGTTGTTTATAGCTTTTAAAAAAAAACTGTTTGAGTCTGTAGTTACTCTTAAAACGTTGAGGACTTGAAAGATATAGCATACTTACTGTTGAACTCAAAACACTAAACTAAAGAGCCAACACAATAAAATGTTGATCACGAACGTTAGCGTTAGCTTAGCGTTAGCCTAACTCGGCCTGAACGTTACATACTGCACGTTAAATCCAGGGAGCTAACGTTAGCTTATTTAGCTAGCGTTAAACACTCGTGAACTAACAGTTATTCAAACTATAGAAATTATCCCTAAATACAAAAAATAATCTGTGTGTTCAGTGACGTACTCTGGTCCTTTAAACGTCTGCGGTGTCGCCCACTTCCCACCTTCCACCAAAGTTGGAAGGAATGGAATTCAATGTTGATACCATGTCACGGTGTATAAAGACAGCATAATGCGCACTGAATTGGTAATAACAGTTGGATTTAACTTGAAATAGTCTACTGGCGTTACGGCAGGGCAATAGTTGTAATTCATGTCACGCTAGTACGTTAGTTGCGTCTAAACTTGTCGACTTTTATTTTGAAAACTCAACCGGACTTCCTGATCAATTTGACAACAAGCGAGGCAGTCCATATCGCGCTACTGACTGACACGAAGGTTTGGGGCAGCAAAAATATGGCTTTCTTAATGGCATGTTGCACTTTGATCGTCAATGTGTTGTGCATGCCCCTTCATCTGATCCATGCCGTGGGCTTGTATAAAATATACAAACGTTTATTCCCAATCTGGTTGTATCGGTGCTCTATAATGTACAACAAGAAAATGTACGAGAAGAAGAAGGAGCTGTTTCGCAGTCTCTCCGAGTTCAACAAGCCTGGCGGGCAGCTCACAATTCTGGAGATCGGCTGCGGCACCGGCACAAATTTTGAGTTTTATCCGCCCGGTTGCAAGGTGATCTGCACTGACCCGAATCCTCATTTTCAGAAGTATCTGAAGAAAAGCATGGGCGACAATGACCAGCTCTCGTATGAGAGATTTTTGGTGGCGTTGGGGGAGGACATGGGGTCAGTTGAGAGCGAATCGGTAGACGTTGTTGTCTGCACCCTGGTACTCTGCTCTGTCAACAACATACCGCAAACTCTGCGTGAGGTTCGCCGCATGCTGAGACCAGTAAGTCATCTGTGACTCCTGAAATAACCACTCGTCCCGAAGTAAATACAATGGCTATTTGCAGCCGTAGCTTTCCATGTTATTGAGGCAGCTGTTATAATGCAGTGCGGACTAATCATTCACCAGTGGGAATAAATAAGTAACTAAGCTAAATAAACAAGCGTAGAAGTCTACTTCAATTGTTTGTATTTGTTTTCATTCAAATATTGAGCAAAACAGCAGAGAAGTGATTCCCTACACATGCACCAGCCAAAGTATTAATAATTGAAATTGCTAATTTTGACCTGTGTGCCAACATGACATATCTCAAACTACAAGAGATTCTGCCTTCGATTAAGTATAGACTAAGACTTTAAATCCATAATGTCAAGTTTCAGTCGATATTCAAGTTTTTGTGGTAAGGATCTGTTTCAAACAACAGGCCTTACAGGAAACAGAAAATGCAACAAAATGTATTCGTTATAAAACATGAGAAATGTATGGAAACCCAAGTTTGCACAGTAAACACATAACAAAACTTTGTTTTGCAGGGTGGAGCTTTCTTTTTCCTAGAGCATGTCGTTGCAGATCCCTCAACTTGGTCATACTTCTTCCAGCATGTACTTCAGCCTATTTGGTACTACTTTGGAGATGGATGTGAGGTCATCCGGGAAACATGGAAAGATCTGGAGGCAGCTGGATTCTCTGAACTCAAGCTGAGACACATCGAAACACCATTGATGTTCATAATCAAACCGCATATTGTAGGTTATGCTGTGAAATAAATTATTCTCACATAAGAATAAGCAAAGTACTTAAAGCCTCTCCTCTCTTTTGTGATATGATTGATCGCCACCAGTGACAAATAACCCGTTACTCTAATACTAACTTTATTAGTATTAACTTTTTGCCATGAAAAAAACACCCAATGTGATACTGCCATAGAGAATATCTGTCCTTCTGTGTTTATGTGCTACTGATGGCTTCATGACTAAAAATAGATATGTTTTTGCTGTTATCAAGCTAATTGTGTTGTCTTAATGTTGGCAATTAAAGAGTTTGATCCTGCTGCATGATCCATGTTTTCTTTTTAAACCAGTATTGATATGATATAGACAATAAAGTCAAAACATCTGGGGCATTTTAATTTCAGTGTTTTAAAAACTAGTTGTCGACTTTTATTTTGAAAACTCAACCGAACTTCCTGCTTTAGCTAGACTTTATCAATTTGACAACCAGCGAGGCAGTCCAATTCGCGCTGCTGGCTGACACGAAGGTTTGGGGCGGCAAAAATATGGCTTTCTTAATTGCATGTTGCACTTTGATCGTCAATGTGTTATGCATGCCCCTTCATCTGATCCATGCCGTGGGCTTGTATAAAATATACAAACGTTTATTCCCAATCTGTTGGTATCGGTGCTCTATAATGTACAACAAGAAAATGTACGAGAAGAAGAAGGAGCTGTTTCGCAGTCTCTCCAAGTTCAACAAGCCTGGCGGGCAGCTCACAATTCTGGAGATCGGCTGCGGCTCCGGCACAAATTTTGAGTTTTATCCGCCCGGTTGCAAGGTGATCTGCACTGACCCGAATCCTCATTTTCAGAAGTATCTGAAGAAAAACATGAGCGTCAATGACCAGCTCTCGTATGAGAGATTTCTGGTGGCGTTGGGTGAGGACATGGGGTCAGTTGAGAGCGAATCGGTAGACGTTGTTGTCTGCACCCTGGTACTCTGCTCTGTCAACAATATACCGCAAACTCTGCGTGAGGGTCGCCGCATGCTGAGACCAGTAAGTCATCTGTGACTCCTGAAATAACCACTCGTCCCGAAGTAAATGCACTCACCATAGAATGGCTATTTGCAGCCGTATAGCTTTCCATGTTATTGAGGCAGCTGTTATAATGCAGTGCACATGGACTAACCATTCACCAGTGGGAATAAATAAGTAACTAAGCTAAATAAACAAGCGTAGTCTACTTCAATTGTTTGTATTTGTTTTCATTAAAATATTGAGCAAAACAGCAGAGAAGTGATTCCCTACACATGCACCAGCCAAAGTATTAATAATTCAAATTGCTAATTTTGACCTGTGTGCCAACAAACAACAGGCCTTACAGGAAACAGAAAATGCAACAACATGTATTCGTTATAAAACATGAGAAATGTATGGAAACCCAAGTTTGCACAGTAAACACATAACAAAACTTTGTTTTGCAGGGTGGAGCCTTCTTTTTCCTAGAGCATGTCGTTGCAGATCCCTCAACTTGGTCATACTTCTTCCAGCATGTACTTCAGCCTATTTGGTACTACTTTGGAGATGGATGTGAGGTCACCCGGGAAACATCGAAACATCTGGAGGCAGCTGGATTCTCTGAACTCAAGCTGAGACACATCGAAACACCATTGCTGTTCATAATCAAACCGCATATTGTAGGTTATGCTGTGAAATAAATTATTCTCACATAAGAATAAGCAAAGCACTTAAAGCCTCTCCTCTCTTTTGTGATATGATTGATCGCCACCAGTGACAAATAACCCGTTACTCTAATACTAACTTTATTTTTGCCATGGAAAAAACACTCAGTCTTTGTGTTTGGCAAAGACACATTATTGTAACACATTGACTAAAAAGTGGAATATATTACTCATTGTATTTGCAGTTTAAGTGACAAATATGTTTGATTTTCTATTTGTCATTTCCCATCTCCAAAACTGATAAATCAATGTGATACTGCCATAGAGAATATCTGTCCTTCTGTGTTTATGTGCTACTGATGGCTTCATGACTAAAAAGAGATATGTTTTTGCTGTTATCAAGCTAATTGTGTTGTCTTAATGTTGGCAATTAAAGAGTTTGATCCTGCTGCATGATCCATGTTTTCTTTTTAAACCAGTATTGATATGATATAGACAATAAAGTCAAAAAATCTGGGGCAACTTGGACGTGTTCTCCCAGTTGCCCCTCATGCACACTACGGTGTAGTTGCTCCATCGTATGGTGAGACACAGACATCATCTCTGAGGTATTAACAGTGTAATCTTTTGATCTCGTAAGTCTCGAGATCGAGATGCCCCTAACGCGTTGTTTGGCTCAGAATAGAATGAAGTCTTGTCTCTTGAAGTTATGCAGATTGCTTTGTTTAATGTTGACTTTACCCTTATATCTGATGGAAATCACGGGCCTGTACGGTATGTACAAACGCTTGTTTCCATGGCTTGCCTACAACATAACATTCTCGTACAACGATAAAATGCACAAAACCAAGAGGGACCTTTTCCGAAACGTGGGCAAATTTGCAAACAGCGACGGCACTCTTCGTCTGCTGGAGATCGGCTGTGGCAGCGGGGCGAACTTCAAGTTTTACCCCCACGGCTGCACCGTGACCTGCACGGACCCCAACCCGCATTTCGAGAAGTACCTGCGGCTAAGCATGGACGCGAACACGCATTTGACCTATGACACGTTTGTAGTCGTGTCTGGGGAGGACATGGGGCCGGTGAGGGACGAGTCAGTGGACGTTGTTGTCTGCACCTTGGTTCTCTGCTCGGTCATCAACGTGCAGCGCGTGCTGCAGGAAGTCCGACGCATCCTCAAAACGGTGAGTGTCTCAGTATGCAGCTTTCATGTGCCGTGGGAAATATTTTGTTCATGACATTGGTGATATATTAATAGGCTACGTGGCTGGTAGAGGAGTGCCCCGGCCACAAAACAAACACAACTAACTAGTTCCACCCGTCCTCAGTGTGCAGTGTGTGTACTGTGTGTTCTGGTGCACACACAACAGGCTGAATATGAAGTTTAATTCCATACAAAAGTACATACCAATGTCTTACAGATAGCTGTACCAATGTCTTCACAGGTGGGACTGGTAGTGTGTAGTACTAAACCTTTTTAAACCTTTATATTTTAATGACCATCACAGTCAGTTCAGAATGGTGAATTCTTTAGTTCTTTAGTATTAACTTCTGAATCCCCACACACCTGCTTCACAGTCCTAACGAATAACAGCCACTGCAGTTCTGATTTTTCTTTTGTTGGTTCTCTTACAGGGTGGAGCCTTCTACTTTTTGGAGCATGTTGTCTCAGATCCCTCCTCCTGTACGTACTTCTTACAGCACGTGTTTGAGCCTCTGTGGTACTATCTTGGAGATGGATGCATGATCACCAGAGCAACGTGGGAAGATCTAGAGGCTGCTGGTTTTACTGAACTTCACTTAAAACATGTCGAGGCGCCAGAGGTTACTAGGATGATAAGACCACATATCATGGGATATTCCATTAAATGACTGCAGGGGGGGTTATGGGCAGACATCATTGTGCCTCTTATGGGCTTCAGAAAGTCCAGCCCAGACATTAGTCACTATATCTTGCTGCTAACCCATACTATTCTGATTGTTTTCTCTCTCGGCCCCATCATGTGCCAACACTTTCGTTGGTCCACTACGAACATTCATTAGACACTGGGTTCAAATTAAGTCTTTATGTTTCATGTCAACAAGAGGTCAATCTGTACATTTTAATTTCCATTGAACAAAAATACACTATCCACTGCATCTATTGAGTGAAAATATATTTATTTATTTACAGAATCAGCAACATTTCATACAGTTTGTTCTTCTTTCCCTCCATCCCTCCCAAGATGTACATAATAAATATTACCTGGACACTGCTTTTTTTTCCCTGATTGTCTAAGTAACTGCCTAAAAACAACCAAACAAACCACACTCAATGTCATTTGTTACCCTATATATTCCATTGCACGAAAAGAAGGAATGACGATTGTAACATGTCCTTATAGAGAAATGAGGGGAGATGCTGGTCCACAATATAAACAGGAATTATGTCTGTGTGGGAATTATACAGTCAACATTCTGCTGATGCCGTTAGAGGATAAAAAAAAAAAACAGAAACATTTTTTTAAAAACACGGGATACATTTACAAACAGACTCAAAGTTAAAGCTCACCATTTCAGGGATACCTCCCAGTATTAAAAATGTACACAACTATAAATGTTATAGTGTTAGCAAATTTAAAAAACAGCAGGTGGAAAAAAATGTATTTGTCGAGTATATCTTAGTGCCATCAATTGTCACTTTTATATCAAACAGAGTAAAAAACTTGAGGATGTCAGCCTGAAATTAAGTGTTCCCAGAAACCCTGTTCATGTCCAAATGGCTGAGCTGTGTCGCTCCCAAATTATGTCCCAATCCGCAGCCTCGATTCAAACAGGTTATCCTGTTTTGACACAATAAAGGTCCTTTAATGTTTTGAGTTCTTCAATCAGGGTCTTGTTTTGGTTTTCAAGAACAGCTACACGGTTTTCCAGGCATTTAACATATTCCTTTTTCTTCCGTCGACATTCACGCGCTGCCTCTCTGAAAGAGGGACAAAAATGTTAACATTATGCAATTAATTAACCTGCAGTACATCGATAACGTACAGTATTTTCACTACTTCGACATAAATATACATATATCAAAGTTACAAATTAAAAGTAAAATATGCGCTAGTAAAAAAGAAAGATACTTAATAATTAACGCTGAGACATTACTGCCTTTAAGAGGCCGTAGCGATCTCGTTCTCGAGGGAAGGTTCTGGTATCATATGAAACTAGCAGTGGTACCAACCATGTCATGCTTGTCGGGAGCTAAATAGCGCTCCAAAATTATGCAATGTTTTGGCGACGGAAAACTAGCCACTTTGTAATCTTCATCAGGCGTATGTAACCCCCGTGTCTGTGTGCATCCGTGACTGTGATTGACCAAGAAATAAACTGAACACGCACCTGTTTTTCATAAGCCTGATTTCCCTTTTCATTGTTGGGTCGTCACTCTTGCCCTGAGACAGCCCCATAGGAGACGTCATGACTACAGTCTGAGGCAGTGAGCTGGATGCGGGCGCTGTGCGGATCTGGTATGTTTGCACCTCTCCTCCTGCACCTGCGGGTGACATGACAGTCAAACATTGACGTCACTTGAGAAGTTTAGACATTCATTTGTTCTTTTTTTTTAAACCATAAACAAACATTACATTAAAGCTGTTAAGAGGAAACGTTTAGTCAACATTCACAGACACACAGCTTCGTCAGGAGCTTTGTAATATTTTTTGGAGACATTTTTCTAGCGCCAATACTGTGAGATTCTCCAAGCTGCGTGAATGAAAATCCATTAACTAGTTTACCAAAGGACATGCTTCTAAAAATGCTGAAACTTGATATTAATTACACTCCACTTAAATCAGCTCGTTGAAAGTAAGGCACCTTGAAGTGAAGCCACATTTCAACTGAAATAGCAATGTGTCAGAAAAAATCAAGGAGCTGTGTTGATGTGGGAAAGATACTAAAGGTAAACTACCAGACACAACCTTGTTTCCCCCTTTACTCTAATTAAAATACATACAAAGTGCTATAGTCTGTCTGAACGCCTGACACATTTTGGCATCCTCCTAGCAGTCAAATTAGCAATCTGGAATCTCCTTACAAAAGAGTTCTCCATTAGCCAATAAAATTGGCTGAGATACTTATCTTATTAAATAGGACATGTTTTGCTTACCTTGTACAACGACCTGGTTACTCGGCACCAGTATCTGCTGGCCGTCGGGTGTCTGGGCATACTGAAGGATGGTGGTGTTCTGCTGGGCTCCACCAGCGTTGGCCATGGTGACAGCCTGTAGCCCCTGAATGCCTTCAGACCCCGTAGTGGCGAGCTGGATGGTGCCATTAGCGTTTATAGTAACTAGAATAATCACACAAGTGGCATCAGAATTAGGTAAAGCACAAGTAAAAATAAAATCATATTTCAGCTGGCTAGGTAAATTGTGTGATCTGCAGAGTACTCTTTTAGTAACTACTTTTGGGGATTCCCCCCCCCCCCATTTTACAAGAAATTTGGTTTCTGATCTACACATTTTCTTCTGAGCATAACAACACGAAGCATACAGTAAGTTCTGTTACATAATAATCACATTTATCCCAAAGTTCCCTCTGCAGAACTCCAACAAATGTTTTTTTTATGATAATTCTGTGGCTTACAGATTAATAACATTTGATAACAAATTCTCAATGTCACAGGCCAAATGACCCACTCTTTTTTTTACTACTATTGAACAGAAAAGATCGTACTGTACTGGCCGGTGCTGGTCTGGTAGATTTGGGTGGTGGGTACTGTAACACCTGTGGATACCTGGCTCTCCGTTACTTCCTCAGACAGTTCATTTAGGATTTTTCTGCATAGTGAGAGGAGGAAAGTCAATTTAATTGGAATTCATCTCTGCAGACTGTTCTTGTAGTGTGTCTTGCATACGTGTTGTTGTTTATCTCTTACCTGTATGAAGGCCGCCTCGCCAGTATTTCTCTGGTATTATGGGCTACGGCTCCACTGTCCGATGAGTCCTGTGAATCGTCACTATCTGAACCCAGGGCCTTGAAAGAGGGAGATGGATTAACAAAGTGCATATGAGTAAGTGGATAAAATGGCATATTGAAGGTTTGTAAAAAAGAAACTAAGGAGGTGAATTAATCGTAGGCTGACATTGAGAAATCGTACAGTGTCAAGGAAAGCAAGTGGTCTCACCTGTACAGTTTGCATCTGAGGGGACTGAATGACCGACGACTGTGCAGACTGGATCACCCCTTGAACCTGAAACTGACCCCCTGGCAGCTGTACAACAGCCACAGAACCACCACCCAGTGACATCTACAGAAACACAATTTAAAACCCACACAACATATTTAACATATGATGGTGGAAAAGGTGTAATTTGAATGAACTGATCATTTAAAATCTACTTTAACGAACTTGCTCACTATATAATTTCAGTATGTGTTAATATACCCTTATTTACAGTTTATAAGCACACTTTAAATCCATACAAATTCAGAGCCGCTGTCTTATCAGATGCTATGAACTGAAACAGGAACTTACGGTTGGTTTTCTAAGAAATTGTTACATCCTCTGATACATCAACTAGTAAGTAAGACAGTAACAGAGGAGTGAGACTCCATTAAGCAGGCTGATCACACTAACATGGACTCAGTAATCCCTGCCTTTATCACAAAATTGGTGAGAGACAGGTGAGACTGTGCAGATGATACATTTTCATTTGTACTGGATAGTGAGAATAAGCACTTTAGCTACTGAATTTGTCATTGTGCAGATCATTATTCATGCTATTTTTAAAGATATGATTTCATTTTCAGTTGACCTTTAAGAGATGTAAGTGTGCTTTCAGCATGGCATTCATAAACAACATGGACTAGATGCATGAGCATTGCAAGAGATTCAGAGGCAATAAAGATCTGCAGTATTGTGAGCTGTTATGAATTACCTGTTGGGCTATCTGTGAGAACTGAGCGGATGTGATGGTGGTAGTCTGTAACTCAGTGCCATTGCTGCCCTGCCGTACTTCTTCCATAGTAACTGGGAACAAACAACAGTTAATTCAACATTACCGCTTTACAATGGCACCAATGCAACCTGCCTATAACATGCTGTACTCCGCTGTGGCCTGCGCGCTATTTGTTGATATAATAAACAAATCTTCCAGACAAGGTGCAACAGATCAGAGCGATATCAATACATCGCTGATCCATACTTTCCCCCCCGACCCTTTCTTCTAAATTTGAACGGGTGCGTTTAAGCTAACTAAAAAAACCGACTTCCTCTTTGGTTCAATTGTGTTAGCCAATGCAACTAACTCATAACATGGAGTTAAGGAAAACAGCTAGGCCCGAAATCAATACTGTTAACTTTTCACCCTCGTGGGTTAAATGTTGAATTTTACGATTTTAAGCGGGCGACTTCATCCTAACCAATCTCTACATCTGAAATGTAAAGTTATCATTTCAGTCACTCGTGCTATAGCATGTTCGCCCTCGCTAACATCTCCGTTGCTAGTTAACGGTAGCTAACGTTCACTTAAACGGATGTTAACCAATTTAAACCGTTAAAAAGAAGACTTTAAGAACTAAAAGCGGGGCGAGTATTGTTCCTCTAGTTCACAGGAAGGATGAGCTTTAGTTTCGTTGAGCAAATATGTGTAACTCTGTCACTGGTACGCAAGTTACCGCGTCAATAGACGTCAGCGAGACGGGGAGCCATTAAGCTAACTACACCTTCCCTCTTCGTAAAACGGCTAGGAGCTGACGAAGCAACAGCCGCCATTACAGCCACAGCGAAGCAGACGGCAAGACGAGCACAACATTACCGCTCAAACCAGCCAACATTTACCTTTTCAAGGACCGCGTAACTGCTGCTGCTCTCAACGTGGACTTCGTGCTATTTCGTGTGTATATTTTGAGGCAAGAAATGCCTTGAAAAGTTACTTAGCAGAAGTGGCTAACGGCTAAAAATACAAAGATGTCAGCTAAAAAAAAAATAGCTGACCACTTTTTTTCCCCCCAAAGGAAATGGGCGGTGCTGCGCGGCAAAGATGCATTACGTAATAGTTTATTTAGGCTTTGTGATTGGTAAAGAGTCTGAGCAACTGGTAGAAGTACAAGGACAGGGTGGAGAAGGCCCACTTGTTACATAAAGTAGTGCATTGCCCAGCTAACGTTGTTTATATAATGCTACGTTATATTTAAAGTATAAGTAACTATGTCTTCATTTCAGCTGCTAGAATATTAAAATGCTGCTTCCACAGTGATGCATCTGCAATATTAATCCAATAATATCATATTACACTGGGGGGCATTCTGCATAGTGAATACTTTAATTTATTCTTATTATGAATGATTTTACTTCAGGTATTTTCACATTGAGATAGTATTTACACCTATTTTCGTGTCACAGATTTTGCCCTCTTGTGTTTGGTCATCTCATTTTGAAACACGACCAATCTTTTAACAAATGTTTTAAAATTCAGACTCATATTTCCCATTTTACAAGTAGCTGTCGGCCTTTTTCTGCAAGCCACTGTTTTGCGACAAAGAAATCTTTCCTGTCCATTATGACAAATTCTTAAAAATGCTTTCACTGTAAGGATGCAAGTTGTGTAATAATCAAAACTCGTGAATATCAGGACATCTGAAATGATTAAATGGTTTCGTTTATTCTGTATTACTTTCACATAAAGTATAAAACAAAGTACAACAAACCAAAATAGAAAATAAGTGAGAAAATGGGAAGGGGGTGTACCACCTTGATTTCTTAACTATACAAGTTAAAACACCTCCCTAACATTAAAGACTCATTAGTGGATCACACCCTCATGGAGCAGTATAGAATTCACCAAATAATTAATATACAACATACCAAGAGTGCATACACAAAATATTGATAGAACAGCTCAAGAGATGTTAATCCAGTCTTAAGTACACTACCGGTTAAATGTCATCAGTCCTCTGTTCTTGGTTATTACAAAATGTTTAAGCATCATGTTTATTTCACCAGACTGTGCAAGCTTTGAAATTATATTGCACTCATTGGGATTGCATAGTGTGTAACAACTCTGACGGAAGAGTGGAAACCAAAGGAAGCCCTTGTAGACTTCCCAGCGAAGCAGGTAGATGGTATATGGACACTGGCCGTCAGTAACCCCTCTTTTTGCTCATTAGGTCTGCCTTAATAACAAGGAGATTTGATTTGGACAAATGTCTACATTTTATGGGTATTATTCACAGATTGCACCAAGGGACCACCTGGTCCATTCCTGTGTTATGAGTTATGTTCCCTGAATATACAATTATTTCATACATATATATCTCATCCACTTGTGCCTCAAGCTGATTTCTTCTTGTGCTTGGCAGAATCATGCAAATGTTCTGTTGCAAATGAAGGATGCAATGTAAAAGCTAAGATGAAGTGCTATTAGTTTTTACTCTAGGTGGACTTAAACTGGGCAAAAGCAAATGCCGAGCATTATATATCTAAAGTTAGTAACACATTTAATGTAGGATCAAGTAGGGATAGTTAGTCCATAAAGTAGACACCTGCTGTAAGTACCACCAGTGCAAAGTGCAGCAATTCAATGGATTATATTTGTTTACCTTTAATGATTAAACATCTGTCTTTTATTGTGTTTGGCATGATTGTATCTTATAATGGGACAATTGCAAAAGTCTAAAATTAACAAAAACTATTTACATGTTTACATTAACTGTTCATCACTGAAATACAGAATAATCCAGAAAAAAATAACCTATAAATTATGGCAAGGAGCACAAGGAAAGCATGAGATAACAGGAAATCAAACACATTTTGCAAATACATCTTGATGCAAATATTATTTCTTTTTTTTTTCACCCTTTTTCATACAATTACTTTACTTGCCAATCAAAGATGTTTCAGCTTTGCAACTGCATTCACAAGTGCTTTTTAATCCAGTGACAGAACAAAGAAACGTATCCAGATACATGATGACTTGCATCTATTGACTACTGACTCTTTTAAGTACCGACAACAATCCTGTTAGTATTCAAAGTAATTCTTAACAAAGTTGCACAAATACAAAATACAATTCGAATGAACTTTGAGTGTGAAAAGGAAAAGGAAAGCGACAAACACTTAAACATTTGCTCTATTTTGCAATACAAAAATGAAAGTTGTGTGACTGTCTACCTATACAAAGTACAATGGCAAAGGATATTAGATAAAGGGTTGTGGGCCTATTTTTTTTATATTTTTGAACGTTTTTACAAAATAACCCGATAGCCTAAAAAGTCATGATATTGGCTTTTAGCCAAGTGTTTTTTTTCAATGGCCGACAGGAAAGTTCCCCGTCATTAACAGTGATAGTCCTCCTGGTAAACTCTCAGAATCCTCAGAATAATATATGCTCCTGAACCTTTTGTTATAATGCCTCATTGTTATAATAAAATAGATCATTTTTGAGAAAGTGCAATGTTCTATCTATCCTGACTAACAATGCTTTAAAGTTAATTATCTTTAACCTCCATTATACAACTAATATTCCATTTCAAAAGTACTGTCAAAACTGTTAAATCTTATTTACAATCCTCTCTCTGCTACAATTGTAATCCCTCAGCTGGGTCCATAAACCATCAACTGAGAGAGACAAGTCTAGCATTTATACATTTATACAATTAAAATATATCTATACAGTAACATAGTATCTAAAATACAACAGGCCTTTATAGGTACAGTACAGAATATGGCCACTTTCCTCTTTTAGTTTGATCCCTTTGGATATCGGTCAGGATTTCCACGACTAGTCAAAACCACAGGAGAGTAAACAGCCATTAATAACAGATTCATTAAAAATCAAGATAGGAATGTATGGCTGAAGTTTTATAAGGCAGGAAATATATCAGGGCAGGAACGTTGTGAAATAGTTTTTGGCTTCATTATCATGGGACAAAATAAACTTTCTAAATAATGCACACAGACTGAGATAATGGTTTGTTTTCATCTGCCCTCTATTGTTCGTCAGTGGTAGCGAGAATTGACAAGTGCTCAGGGCATGCGTTTGTGTGCGTGTAAAAAGTATTTCAAGTTGTTGATCCAAGTTTAATAGCTCTTGGTATTTGTATGGAAACAGAAGGGAAAGTATTTTACGAGGTTTGTGGTAGGTACTTAATAAGACGATGGATTTCTTTATATAGAAATAATTTCAAAAGTGGTCCTGTTGGATGTTTCACCCTTTCCATAAAAAAAAGTGCAACAGGGTTTATTTTTTCTTTGCCGTATGCAGCACAAGTTGCTTCTGTCCCATTTGCAAAATTCTATCTATAAAACACAGTGAAGAACTCCAAACATGGCAGCTCCAATCACAGACATGCAGTGGCCAATATATGCTGGTGTCACACAGGGCTGGGTGGCAATACATGTGGTTCATGCTTTTTCCTTTTCACCCTCTGCCAAAGCCGCAGTCGAGCGCCGGGGTGATGATGCAGAAGCATCCAAAATGTGGAAGCTGGATGCCTAAACAAGCCCAGACCAACACAACCCCTTACATGTTGTAAGCGACATAGATGGGATCCAGCTGGTCAGCGAGGAAAGAGTCACGAAGGTGCATGCGTTGCTTCTCTCCCCTGGAGTTGATGGGTATAACGCCGGGGTCCACAATGACCACCACACCCACGATGAGGTGGTGCTCCTCCAGGACCACGTTGGTTATCAGAGGCACCAGGTCCAGCGCATCCTGCTCTGAACCACACAGCTCTGACACCACCACCAGCAGGTTGGTCCACGTAAACACAGCACTGTGAAAAACAAGAACCCAGAAGCAATGTTAAAGGACTAGTTTGACCTTTTGGGCGTATTCGCTTTCGTCACAGTGTAATTAAATGTATGTATCACTGTGTGTCGTTGGAGCAGTTTGCATTTTGGTGGTGGATATTACTGTAGTTTCCTAAGAACATTAGTAAAGTCTTTGTCAGGTAGGTATGTAGATCAAGACCATTCTCACCTCTCAGCTATACTGCGGTGAGCCCGGGACACTGAGATTTCAATGTCAGTTGGGTGGTAGCGCAGCCCTCTAAGCTCCAAGGTCTCATCCAGTGAGCCCACCACAAAGAGAGCATCGTGCCGATCTGAGAACAGAAATACAGGCAACGTAATCCACCCAGAAAAGTATGCAGGCAAAGTAAAAGTAAATGTGTAAGCAGCCAGGAGTGTGCTTCCTGTTAAAAAGTGATAATAATCTACCTCGTAATAAACTCATCAAGATTAACTGTCTCAGTCCAATCTATTTAGTTTTAAATCTAGACTTGAGCTCCGTCAGGGTCTACTCACCCCCGTTGGCCTGCAACAGCTCCGTCCTCTTCACAAAACCCAAGTATCCCGTCCTGGCCCATAAGGTCTGCGGGTCTCCAAAGCTGAGCTTGGTGTTGAAGTGGTTGGCCTGAAGACTCTCCTCTCCGTAGATGGTGTAGTAGCCACTGGCATTGTGAGGGCTGTTTATCCAGATCTGATAGAGAGAGAGAGAGACACACACTGGGTCAGAGCTCGGTTTCAGAAGGAACAAGGCTTCACCCATCATGTTGTGTAGCATATACATCTCACCTCTCCGAGATGAGAGTCACCAAGTGGACCTCTGGTCTCTGGATTTACAATTATCACCCGAACACCTGGCAGTATCTGTAGATGAAAAACAAATAGTCATACACTGGCAACATGCACCACTTTTGACTCAATAATAATAATTCATTGAGTGAATTTGTACCATCCTTGGGTTTACATATGTAAAGCATCTCACCTTGCCAGACTCCATTAGAGGAAGACTCTGAGGCGCTCCTCTCTCCACCAGCCTCACTCTACATCAGAAGACGTATACAATCAATTTAAAATCCACACTCTATCTCTGAAACATCAGCTAAGACCCAAACTCTGCCTTAAACGGTAGGCTGGATGTAATACTTTTTAAATTTAGAAGGCTCAGTTTAGGACTCTGACGACTTGTTCGTTTAAACCGTTAAATCTCGGTTGAAATGATCCATGTGTTCTTACCTGTCATGTCGGAGGGACTTCATGTCTACATAAACCGTACAGGGATCCGGACCAGTGGTGCCCTGTAACACACAAAGAGCAGGTCCATACAGGTCCCACTGACTCTCATCTAGGTAGAACTCAAAGTGTACTTCTATGTGAAGCCAGGTTAAGTTGGTTGGTGTACCTGCAGGCAGATGGCCAGGTTAACCCGTGAACCAAAAGCAGTGCTGACAGCTCTGGACGACAGCCCGATGTCCTTAAACAGCTTTGAGAAGGAGTGTGAGAGGGCGAGCCGAGGGCGTTCCTCTGCTATCACCACGCAGCTCCGCACACATGACAGGCTCACACCACGGGCCTGAAACACACCCACACAAAATGATCAAATCCTTCAGGAATATTACATATTACATCTCTCTCTCTCTCATGTATATATATAAATATATATATATATATAGTCCTCACCTTGAGTAACTCAGTCTGAGTGCCCAGTCCTTTAGTGCAGAGCTCCATGACGGAGTAGGAGCAGAAGGTGTCTCTGATACGATACTGACTGAGCGTACTCAGCCACAGAGACAAGCAGCTCTCCAACTCGAAGGGAGGGATCAGGACGGATTGGTGACCTGAGTAAACACTAAAATACAAGACACGAGGGAGAAAAAGTGAATGATGGGGGAACACCACAACAGAGAGAACCTTACTACATAGCATGTATGTATTGTAGGTTTACTGCACCTTGCGAGGCACCACAAGACGAAGCCCAGACCACAGTAAGGGTCCAGGCAGATGGCTATTTGGCGAGAGGAGTACAGTTCACACTGCAGCTTTACGGAGCGACAAAGTGCACTGACCGCTGCATGAGAGATCTGCAACAAACAGGAAGACACATTAGAGACTCAAAGTAAAATGTCACACTGTCACTGTTGCATATCCAGGAATGATTTTCTAATGAACTTCTTTCTGTCAACCAGGGTTGCCGTCTTCTGCTTTGTGAAGACTTTTACATGCTACAGTGCAACATAGCATATGGTGGAATTCCACTACATTCGATTGAGGTATATGTACGTAAGTGGAGCCTTTGTATCTCTTCTATGATGGATTTCTCCTTGTATGTTTTGAACATCAGTGTAGAATGGCAGGTTAATAAAGACACAATTTTGTCAGACCACAATGAGTGAAATGAAAATTGTGTCAATAGGTCGATAGCCATTAGTTGGGGACAGAGGTTGTTCCAGGAAGGCAGTACAATAGATGACTGACTGATCGCTCTATCGCTCCTCAACGACAGCTTTTCCTGCTCCTGACTGATCGATCACACCACTTGCTCACCGTTTGTTTTAAGAATAAAAACATGGTGGCTGAAGCCATTCAGGATTTTATTTCTGCTCATAGCTTAAATCACATCTCACGTACCATGCAGCTGCAGAATTATGTAGACATAAAATTAAGACTGACGGAGTAACATTAGCATTTTATTGTGTTTCTGGCCCCTTGATGAATGTTTAGTCTAATATTCACTCTCTTTAGCTGCTAAGTGCTCCACTATGTGCATCTGCTTGTTTTTAACTGTGTCTGTCTGCCGTTTGGTGCTGAGCACATTTTTTACAGTGGGTTTTTAGAACAAAACAGTAAAGTTGTGTAACGGACAGCTAAACAATGAGCTGAAACTCTAAATCTCTGTAGAGCCGAGGGGAGCTGCAGATTCATGTGATCACTGTAGGTTTACACTACTGGCGATGCTTTGTAATACATTGTTTGGGAATGTTGATTATAGCCACTTTAAGGTGTGGAAAACCCTAATTTGTTGGGTCTCTACACCTTAAAGTATGAGCTAAACAGCTGTATACGCAATACCATCAGGTTAATGAATTAGGATCAAGAGCAAACACTGCAGTATTTAAAAATGAAGCTCATCGGTTTCACCTTGACCCCAGTGAGCATGCCTGTAGTGGACACACTGAAGTCCAGATAAGCAATCATCTCTGCTGTGGGCGGCTTATAGATCTGGGGAGGCCGGCGGCGAGGAAGGTCATCTGCAAAAAATGACAGTGCATGTTTTACAGGTAACAAAATAAATGTTAAATATATTGAGCAATAATGACACAACAAAAATAAACCAACCAGACGCATGTGTCTCAATTATTGCTCTCAGAGATTAATACTAGAATAAAATATCAACTCATTCCAATTCCAAAGTTGTTAGGGAAAGTTTAACAGAAGATAACACGCACATACTACAAGGAAAACAAAGTAGACGTATAGTATGCATCAAGCACTGATCTACCCACAAGTTTGTAATAACTGGAGAAAGCACTGCAGAGAAATGCTCCACTTCCTGTTTGTCTTAATGCTGCAAACGGTCCACAGTAACTGACACAAGCACTTCTGACAGCACTTTAAACACGACTCGCTTTACATTCACTATGACAACTACTACAAGCAACGGATAAGCCTTTTTTACTTTGAATTTGACCAGTCAGAAAGTAAACTGCCGTAAACATGTATTCTTAATTCAGGAGTACAGTCATGTCTTATTACAAATACATGAGTGTTCACGAAACATCTGTTATGAAACTCTGAACAGCTAATGTGGATTTAGGGTTAAAATATGTGTTAATGTTGAACTATGGACTGATGGTGGCGTCAAAGGAAGTGGTTTTTTTCTTTATAAAATTAATTTGCAATACTTTGGAGTATTACAAAGTCCTGTTGATAAATGACCTCATGGTATACACACATGGTAAAGTTTTGCCTGAGCATGAGAATTTTCACAGAAGACATTTTGACGTGTCACAGTAGAAAAGTCACAGGTGTAGATAATAAAGTTAATGATAACTTTCATATAGCTGCTTCAGTCATGATGCTTCACACCGTCATGACTTACAGGGACAATTATAGAACAGAGCCATAGTTAATGTTACTAGTAACACCTGAGCTTCTCCTGCTATGACGAGAAGAAATGTTATCTTTTGTTTTCTTACCTGTGTCAATGATTGTTGGCCACGTTTTAATGTTAACAGAAGCAGCAGCCTCTTTGGAGCGCAGAGTCCTCATGAGACTTTGAGTGGTGAGGATACATGCAGCTTTACTGACCTGGTAACAAAACATAAGCATTTTTCATTTGAATTGGAGAAGCTGCTACATATTGCCAGTAATCTAATTAAAACATCCATAAGCACACATACACCAATGCACATAACATACCTTTCATAGCCCGACTGATTTTTAAGGCGGATACAATATTGATTTTTTAAGAATAAACACAAACATTAGACAAAACAAACATTTCCGATCCCTTAATTTTTACCTTTTTAAGATTTTAAGTGGGACATTTCACGGTTACGAAATATAAAATCCAACTTATAAAAGGGACACACGTTCAGTCTATGCAATTTTCAGGTCAGGTCCTTAGTCAGATTTGTTTGTCTGTTGGGATATAGGTCTAACCTTGCTGAAACAATGTTATTCAATTACGTAACGGATCATAACAGTCATGCTCTTTTAGGTAGCAGGGTCATCACAGGTGTCCAATGTCTCCAAGTTATTTCTTATAATATCTAAGCCTCAACTGAAAAGTCCCCTAATACTAGGATTAAATAAATACACACACATGTAAGTACACACAAACCCACAAGCATGTAATAAGACACATGCATGAGCAAAAGAGCACACACTCACATCAATAATCATGCGGACAGTAGGCAGCGTGGCTGCCAGGTTCTGAGGATGAGGTGGTCTGACATTTACGGGAACACATCCAGCGTAAAGGCAGCCGTAGAAGGCAGCTATCAAATCAATTCCTGAGAGAACGATAGAGGACAAATGGTGGAGTGAATAAAAGAAGAGAAAACTCACTATAATTAATCGTAAGGGGATTAATAGCTAGACACAGACAGGAAGCAAGAGGCAGAACGCACCAGGAGGATAAAGCAGAACTACGTTCTCTCCGGTGTTGATGCTGCCTTTCTCAGTGAGCGCTGCAGCTATCTTCTCCGCTCGCTTGTGAAGCTGGACGCAGGTCGCTGTGCTCACTGTGACACCCTGAAAGACAGGAGTAATACACAGAGACAGGGATACAACGTCACCAACAACACAAGCAGTAATTCATGCAGCAACATCATCAATCTTGTGCATCGCAGTCCAAGTATACATAATGTGTTTCTCAGCATATAAACAGATCAGTTTGATACCTTGGCATTAAGAAGAACAAAGAGGACGTGGTCTGCGTCTGTCTGTGCCCTCCACTGTAGAGCCTCTGTCAAATACTGATGCTGAAATAAAAGGAAATAATAATTAGATATGTATGTACTGTATATCTGAAGTTGTGCTTTAATAGACTTTAGAAATTATTACAAACACGATCATGGAGAGCTTATACAGGGAGGAGTTTAGTGCTGATGGAACAATTTAACACACCTGAATAAAACAAAATAAGCTGGGGCTCAGAGACTGCATACCTCAGTACACAGCTGTCTGGCATAAATGATCTCTTGCCAACGTGCAAATAATTTACACCACATACTCTGAGCCAACACAGCTCTTAAAATAATGAACAATAACTTGAAAGGAACCTTTGCAGTAAAACAAGGGAAAGCTACAGAAGGTGCATATCTTGTAACGCAGATAATAACAATAAACATGCAAAGCTTTGCCTGTGTCACACTTTAACACAAGCACACAAAATAAAACCACGATACAAGAATGTGACAAGAATGAACAAAGGCGTGGGGGAAGATGCCAGAAGGGGCATTCTTACCATCACAGTGGGCCACATACAGAGCTACATCCAGAGAGTGACGAGAGCAGAAAGAGAGAAGAGTCCAGGTTTTTTCTTATATCTATAAAACTGAGCTTTGTTTGAGCCTGAACTATTGTTACACTGGCAGTGGGAAGTCTTCAAACTTAGCTATCCACCATTATAACACAGTATGAGCATCGGTACTGATCCTGTGTTTCCTGCTGATGCTAAGAGGACATGCATGCGTCTCTTTAGAAAGTGGGAATGTGTTTTGAAGTAGTCAGATAAAGAGTTAGTGGGTGGTTGAAAGTGAGAGTATTTATGGTCACGCTACCTTCCGCACAAGATCCTGGTCTTCGATCATGCCGAGGTCCCTGCCTGTAGCCTGGGCAATCCTCTTCCCTGCTACCAGGTTGCCCACCATCACGGACGCGGGACCAACACCAACTACAAGAGAAACAGTGTGTGAAATGGAGCAAAAATATTTAGTGTGAGAGAGAGATATAGATAAGAGGAGAGATAAAAGGAAATTGTCATCACATTGTATTCATGATATATTCTTCTTTTTCATTGTATTTTTTCATGTATTTTTTTTAGTTTTGAATGTACTGCTGTCTATTGATTGCTTAGTTTTTCTGCTCATTTTGTGTGCTTCTTGACTATTTTTGTCTTTTTCATTTTTTGCTATTGTTTGTTTTTCTCAAAAAGTTAAGGGGCGGTCCGTTGTATAAAGCTGAGGCTTCTTGAACTCTGCAAAGACATTTCTAATTTTGTCATAATCTGGATTTTATGCAGTCTTATGTGAGTGCAAATTTAAAAGAGGATTGGAAAATAGAAATGATCGTAACAAGGGACATTTCAAAATAAAGCACCCAAGAAAACCTCAATTGTAATCCTGTCAGAATGTTACACACAGATGTTTAATGGTGGCTGTGCTCAAGTATGCCGATTGCGTGACATTAGTCGAACTTTGCCACAGCCAGAGGCCAACGTGGCAGAAACATTGCTTTCCCAAATTCAGAAACAGTTATGTGTGCGTTATGTAACACTACTGACCATGCTCTAATTTCACAAAACACTTCATAACCCTGACTGACTCTCACAGGCGGAACATCAACAACGTCTCTGAGCTTTGGGGTTTCTGTCTGCAGACAAGCGTTGCCTACCGGGCTGCTTCTGGCGGGGCTTGGGCAGGTTGGTGACACACGTATGGGGACACATTAGGATGTTGCAGGGGTGCAGGTTGCCATCTAAGAAGAACTGCTTGGTGTCAGAGATGTGGATGCCACCCAGGGGTGTTTTAGGTAAGGTGTTGGCCGGAACCAGAGCCAGACAGTAGAGGCCAACCTGGTGGATGCTGTCGATAGCCTGCAGAGGACAGTTGCTTACAAAATAACTAATAACACAAAATTATTTATTATTTATAAGACTTATAAGATTGGTTGACAGAATGATGCTTTTGTCTCTATATTACAGACACACTGGATGATAGTGTTATTACCTATCAATACTAACAAGTGATTTATTGTGCTTTAATTATTATATTTAAATACAAAATAAGATGTGTATATTGTTTCCTGTTACATGCATAAAAGCTGCTTTCACAATAAAAGCATGTGAAAGAAGATGATGAGCTGATTTACCTGAAGCACTCGGCTCATCCACTGGAAGCTGTCCTCTTCGCTGGCGTCTGGCCTCTGCTCCGCCACAATCACTACCCTCTCATCATAAAACACTGTGACTGAAAACACAGCGATCCTGAAACACAGAAAAACACACACAAAAATGTTGAAGACTATTCAGAGGGGGTGGAAGTCAGAGATCTACAGATAGCGCCACCATTACATCCAGTGTTACCCTGTTTTGGTCAGCTGTGCTTCTCTTGTACCACCAGGTGTCAGTAATGATGAATTAGAATCCACACTTTACCACCAGAGCACCATTTTTCCACTCACACTTTGTATTAAGAGGAATTTAGTGGTCTCCTCACCTCCCACGGTACACGGTCTTGACTGGCTCCACGGCGAGAGCGGTGGCCACCAGGTCATCAGCATTGTGTCTCCGCCCGCTCACCATCAGCAGACCCTCGATCTTCCCCACCACAAAGATCAGACTGCCCTGCACGGAGCGGGAGGATACACAGCGGGGTCATTATACTGTAAGTATACAGACCCTTTCAAAGACCGAGAGAGAAGCATGGTTCCCAGGACGGCTCAAGTGACCACAGAGGTTGAACTGTAATGAAACGGTCCTACTTACTGGGCCAACGAACCCCAGGAGTCCTGACCGCACAAATGGTATCTCTCCAATGGGAACTCCATTAGCGTTAACCGGTATCACCTGAACACAACCGCACAGAAATGATGGAAAAACACCACAGAAAGAAACAAATTCATTGTTTGATTGTATCAGCACAGGCGAGTTGTAAATGTAATTTTACTTTCATACCTCAAAGGTGTTTTTGGTGACCCCAGGCAGGCCGTAGTACATGTTGCCTCCAGCACGGGAGTTGATTATTATCTCACCGATCTCATCTGTTTTACACAGCTGAGGAGGCCCGTCTGGCTTAACAATGCACATCAGAGCTGGAGACACACAAAGGACGCATTCAGACAACTAATACACTTCATGAATTTACATTGCACATTTCAGCCCAGTTTTTTGGACTACATGACCTTTTCCTTCTGGACAATAAAGTTTAATCTTAGTGAGTCCCATTTTCTTCTGTATTGTAAATACGTGCCACGAATATTTTAAAGTGTCAGTATGTCATTAAATGGTTTGCATGTGTAGCAGGTGTAGGTGTAGGCTTATTGAGGCTTACATTTCTGACATACTGTAGCTCAAGAATGCTTTTTTGGCAGCTCTTTACACTAGCACTCATCTTTCATTTGTTTTTGATGGTTTCCTTTTGACTCGTTTATCTTTCCTTCTACCCTCACCTCCAGGCATGACATGCCCCACGTCTTGTACAGTCAGGGCGGAGTTCTTGTCCTCTGTGTTGACCCTGATGACACCGTGGCTCAGGCCGCCCAGGGAAAGAATGGCCCGGGCTGGGAGGGGTGTGCCCGGTACTCCCGGTCTACACAGGGGAGAGTTTGATTAATCTTGAGCATTTCCATCCATCCCATCTGTTCTTACAGTTAGCCATCTGCCCACCCACCCATGTACAACACCACATACGACAGTCTTCATCTCCATCCAATCTGCTACACCAGTAAACATTTTAATCAACTTTGAGTGAAGCAGTGTGTCATGCTTTTCCTTTGTCTTTCATTAATCGTGATGTCCTTTCATGGACCTTGAATTGAAATGGAGGGCGGGAAGAAGGAAGAAATGGGAGGTAGGTAGGACTAGGGACTTAGAAGAAGGAAGGGGTTTAATATTATTTTGTGTTTGTCTTTTTCCTCTCATAAAATGCTACACAAAAAGAAAGTATGGGTCAGCCACATACCTGCGTATAGCTACTGTCATAGCCTCAGGTGAGGTGGCACAGGGACAGATGACCTCAGGTTTCAGCCCGTGGGACTGAAACACGTTCAGGAAGGCGTCACAAGAAGACACCGACCCTTGACAGCAAAAGATAGGGAATTCAATGCATTATATCTAATTTGTGTCGTTTGAAAAGACCTAGTTTTACAAAGCTGGAGCGTCACAAAGTACTCACAGGGGTTAGCACCATCGGCAACAATCAGCATACGTAATGACGCCAGACTGGTGTCTCTCTGTTCCCGATGAGCCATCATGGCCCAGTGTAGATCACGGCACTTCACCAAAGCTATCCGAGCTGCACAAGAATAGTGGCATGTCATGTTATGTTAAACATTTATCATATTATACTTTTACATGGCTACACTCATGCTGATAGCAGTGTTACCTTTGTGGATGTGGACCCTCTGTACCCAGGAGAGAGGACAAGCCTTCATTACTGCGTAGGGAACACTGATAGTGTGTATCCTGTTCATCACAGCCTGGAAACAAACAAAACACGATTAAACAGCTAATACACTATAATACTTATTATTTTTCTCATCATAACAAAGCCCCACATTGGTTCATTCTACTAAAATGAGTTCTAAAATTACAGAAAAAGTAAAAAGCATCCCTACAACCTTACCGTGAGAACTCCATGCCACAGGCCTATATCCTTTTTAAAGTCCAGGACGTTCACCAAAGTTTCCCCTGAAAGTGAAGGAAGACACAAGCGACTTCAGACTCATAACAAGTATGTTGATGAGCAAAGCTTCAGGTAATGGACGATGACAAGTCTTCACTCACCCTCGCAGTAGTTGCAGGCCTGGGTCAGCGCTTGGCAGTGGGTCAACATGGCTACTTTAGACACAGCCACACCCACCACTGTGCCATCTTTACTCGCCTTGTACTAAACAGAGAGGAAACACGGGAGTACATGTGAATACTTGTGCAAACCCGCAACACGCTTTACCTTTATCAACATTCAGGTCGGCCAGTTATACAATATCGTCTCCCTAAAAGCAGGAACTGGTTAATGCAATCAGCTGACCCACCAGCAAGCCGCTCTGTTACCTCTATATATGCAGGGTCAGTGTTGGCAGTGGGGATGTGCGGCTGCCAGTCTTTGGAAGGCTTGGTCAGGTATTTTGAGTCTGTCACCACCCACTTTAGTCGAGGCCAGCCTATCAGAGAAAGGCATCAGTGAAGTCAAGTAAAATTAATAAAAGAGTACGGTATTTGTTTATCAAGATAAATGAAAGAGCTGACCTTTAAACTGCTGTATTTCCCCGGTGGGTGTTTTGGGTAAACCCTTCAGACAGATCTCACTGGTCAGAGCCAGACCAACACCACAGCTACCGAGCAGAAACCCCACCTGGCAGATACCGGCATCCTAAAAATACCACACACACAAAAATAAATTCATAATTAAACAGAAAAAAATAGGTCTGTACTCACAAAATGAACATGTTTGATGGATTTCTTACTTTGCGAGACAGTGGTACTTCAATAGGTACAGGTATAACTTCAGCTAGGAGGCAGCCGTAGAAGGCCACCCAGAACATACCAGGGTCGCTGTTGGGGAACACCAGCGCCACCTACCAAGACATTCAACTTCACATTCAGCGCCTTGTGCTGCAAAACGTTGTATACCTTTGTGCTTCATTTGTTTGTTGTGTGCATTGTGTGTCAGCTCAATCACCTTGTCTCCAGGTTTGAGGATTTGCTCGTTCTTGGTGCCCAGCTTGTTCAGGAGGGTGTACGCCAGCTTCACGCTGCGACTCCACAGTTTCCCTAACAGACAGAAGGTGGAGCGGGGAGGAGGTTAGTTAGAAGGGGAGGTTATATGTCTTACCACTGCCAAAATAAATCTCATTTCACAGAGTACACACATCTCTCTATAGTCAAAATTAGCTCTTAACAGGAACTCATTAGAAATAGCTCTCAACAAAGCATTAGCAGATCAAGAGTCATGTTTCTCACCATATGTCAGTGTATAGAGCGGTTTGCCCGTGATGTCGAGCGCGGTGAGGGCGGGGCTCTTTCCCTGAGTGGCCCCCCAACGAGCCAACGCTGCCTGCAGGGCTGGGGGCCAATTACTGACCACTCCCAAAGGCTCCCCTTTCACCAGGATGATCTGACGGCCCTCCGGCTTGGGTGTGTTGGGGTCTGGCTGGGGCACTGTGAGAGAGACAACAGAACATGTATGAGACAGATTAATGAGGTTGATCAAGGATTCCAGCAGGATAAAATGCAGTCCATACATCATTGCTGGCCTGTACTCTAAGTCGGTTTCACTGATTCAGCCTATTGATTGGCTTTCTCTTTCCTCTGTCTTTCCTAATCTGTCTTCTTCTCTGTTCAATCGTCTACAAATTAAAAAGAAAATGGTTGAAACAATTTTATCCCCAAGTCTTCAGATCACAACAAACTGTACTGATAATTTGTGGTAACTTTGGTAAGACTGACTGTAATGTATTATAAACATACTTATAATGTGTAATAATGTGCTTATAGCACAGAAAAATAGTTATAATCACTCATAAATATTTATAATGCTTTAAACTATAATCATAACACATTATGAAACATTTTATAATTACTTATACGGTCAAGTTTCATAGCACTTGTACTTAGTACTTCATTTGTAACCCAAAAGTTTAACATATCAAGGGGTTATAATTGATCTATAAAGCATTAGTAAACAATTTATTAACCATTAATATAGCAATATGTTACAATTTATAAACACTTAATAAATGTTGGCTTGTCAGTTGCATCCAAAATGTATTTTTTAAATACGATGTGATGTAGTACAGTTTTTGAAATATATAAACAACGTTCCAAGTCACTTGAGTAGAAATTTAAGGGAACACTGTCGTCAAAATGTTTCCTGAAGATGCGTACCTTCAACGATCTCCTCAGCGTCGTCGGTGAAGAACTCGCTGAGAGGGGGCCTCTTGGGCCTCTTCAGGGTGTTGAGCAGCTGCTGGATCTTCGTGGACACTCTGCTGTTCACAGGAACTCCTACAAGGTGGATGAAGGCGGAGAGGGGCAGTGGTGAGACAAACACAGTCTCACACCCAATGGCTTGAACATCAACATTTTACCATCTCATTGTCTGCTGCTCTTCATCCCATTACACAAGAGACTGTATTCTTTAGTGAAGACTGAATTGACAATAACATCTTTTCATATCTTGTGGGAATGAAAACCAGCTCACGTAGGTGGCAACAACACGAGGAAAACAGTGACAGCTGGGTAAAGGTTGTTTTTTTGGTTTGGGATCACACGTGAGGAGTCATTCTGTGTGTGGCTGTTGATTCTGTGGCATTCATTTTGATAATCATTCATTAAAAACAAGGGTGGAGAGTAAGGGTAAAACAGTAGACACAGGAGGCTACAGACATTATACATTAAGGTGTTTCCTTACTCTGGATATTACCTCTTCCTATTAGGCAGTCAAATAAACGTGACAGGGTAGAGAAAGATCGAGAAGAAAGAAAGCAATAAAGTCTGATTAATGATTTGTCATGGTTGGAGGTCAACACTTATTTCGAAGAGAGATTTGTGAGTGGAGTCAGACACAAACTCCCTCAAAGACACACAAACAAATAAAAAACGATATGCGGCGTAGTCGTTACCGTCCGCAGTCTCCATCATGCTCGAGCGGCTCTGTCCACGGCTCATCCCTCGGACCACAGCGTTGGAGGTTAGGTCGACCCGTGGGCCTCTGGATGGGGGGGCCACAGCTGTAACATCTGGAGGGGGGGCGCTGTTTTCTGAGGGGGCTGCAGGTGAAGCAAGGGAGGACAGTCTGAACGATGCCATCCTAAAGTTTCAGCTTGCTTTCTAATTACAATACCAGGCACTGGATAATAAGATGTACAGCTATAACACTAAGCAAAACCTAATTTCAGTCAACATTTTAAGATAATGTTCTTTTGAATGTATAACTCTTTCAGTTGAATAGCCGCTACATGTGTTATTAACAACTATACCAATAACAGAAATGGTGTCCACAAACATCTTAGTCATAAATTAGTGTCTCACCAACGCGACTGTGAGCCAGCATGTCCGTCACAGCTGCAGTGTGGGCTGAGGGCTGAGGCTGGTGCTGGTGCTGCGGCTGGAGCTGCGGCTGGAGCTGCGGCTGGTGCTGCGGCTGGTGCTGCGGCTGGTGCTGCGGCTGGAGCTGCGGCTGGTGCTGCGGCTGGTGCTGCGGCTGGTAGTGAGGTTGATACAGTGGTTGGTACTGCGGCTTGTACTGAGGCTGAGGCTGAGACTTAGGCTGGCTCTGAGGCTGCGGCTTGGCCTCTCCGTGGGACAAGGTGGAGGAGGCCGAGGAGGAGGTGGAGGAGCCCTGGACGGTGCGGTTGATCCAAGAGTCCGGGCTTTGCAGGTTGGGATTGAGCAAAGGCAGAGGAAGGACCACTGATGACTGCCTGCGCACAGACGTTTCATCTTCAGATCCTGATGAGGAGTCTGAGAGCAAAAAAGAGAGAGAGCCCAAAGTAGGAATATTCAGCACTGTATCTTCCTAGCTAAATCTCAAAAATTGTTACGGAAGAGTAGGAGGACTCTCCTTCCTGTCCTACCTGGTGGTGTGCGGGTTGCGATGGGAGACTGGACATAAGTGGAGCGTCGTTTGGTAGGCATGGGCAGTGCCATCTTCTCTTCCTTATGTTTAGCCAGGGCAGCTTGTACTGCCTCAGTATGGATATCTGCACAGACAGAAAACAAAACACACTTTGAGTTTGGAATGGCAGCTTTGGATCTGGTTCAAAGCAAAGAAACAATGAAGAAAGCAATGAAAACAGCTCATTAGCTCAAACATCAAGAGCCAGTTTGCAAAAAAGACTAAAAAGGTGCTAAGCATAGCGGGGGCAATTGTAAATGCAGTGACGTGAACTATATGTAAAAGTATTTTTGGACAGTAGAAAAAAATCAGGTTGTGATAAGAAGAAAATGTAATATTATTGTTGGTAAAAAAAATAAAAAAAATCTAATTAAACAATCCGAGAAGGAAAAATCAGTGATTACTCTTCTCTCAGCTCATAAACACATTCAACCTACGACGACTTGAGGTGAAACATCACAAGATAAGTGAGTTTGGTCACCTCTGCCTCATTCTTTTCCAGATATATTTGTCAGCAACATTCAAGGTTTGTTTCAGTGAGATATTGTTGATGAAGAAACAGTTCATTAGAATATCAGGAGAAAATCCTAAGAGGATGACTGTGTTTTTCCACTGACAGAGGAAACCACGAGAGAGACAAGCTGTGATTTAACCCACACACTTGCCTACACACTGTAATAAGTGCAGAGATACTCTCACTTGATGACACCCACAGGCACATTAAAAAGGACCATACGAACACATTCAGACTACGTAACAAAACATGTGCAACAAAAGCCCACTCGCTGACAAATCACACACGTATTTACTCGGGGGACACAGTTTCCATTCAACACTTTTAAATAAACCATCAAGCACAGCTCATCACACAGCAACAGAGGGGGCATAATTACATAACTCGTTGTTGAATAGACTGCTCGGGAATAAATCATGTTCATAATGTGCCATCGTCCACCCTCACACAGGGCAGACTCCTTGCACATGTCTGTGAGGATGAGGGCTGTCTCTGTGGCGATAAGTACGGTGGGGTGTGTGGAGGCTCCTGATGTATGGGGCGGCTGAAGGCCTTAACCTGGTATTGTCTTTCATACGTACCTCTTTGGTTTACTATTACACATATGAAACATGAATGTGTAACTGTAGAGGCAGCAGTGCTGACACTGTTGTTTAAGAGGAGTAATAACTGGAGGAGGCTATGAGAGGCAATTAAAGTAAGGGTGTTAAACTTTCTCTGCAGGCCATAAAATGATGAGTGCTTTAATATTTTAGTATTCCAGTTTCTCGTTGTTGCAGTGTTTTGTTATTTGTTCACTATTATGTGTTTGTGCTGGGTCTCTTTTAAAACTCTCCATGTTTTAGCCATGCTAGCAGTGTAGCTCCGGGGATGGCATTGGTTGTCTGTCTGACTGTATTATCTCATCAACTTTGCCATGTACACACATTTATAGTTCCCAGAGGATGAATCTTAGACTTTGGTGATCACCTGACCTTTCCTCTAGCGCCACAAACAGGTCAAATTTTGTATTTGTTAGATTTCTCGGTTTATAGCCTGCTACACTAAAGACATTCCCATCAACCGGAGCTGTAGTTTGTGTTGAGTGCTAATCAGCATATGTTAGCATGCCAAATTGCTTAAGCATAAATACAGCTCAGACTGAAAACATGATAATCATTACACCTGCTTAACATCAGTATGCTAGCATAGTCATTGTAAGCATGTTAGCATGCTGAGGTTAGCATTTAGCTCCAGTACAGAGCACAGAGCTGCAGGGTCTTTGTGTTGTAGCCTGCTGGAAAAACACAGGTATGCAACTCTACACAGCAGGCAGCTGTGGGTCAGGAGGTAGAGCTGCATTCATTAAGTGTATTTATCATTTAATAAACGTGTGAGAGATGCAGCAAAATGATGATTATTCATGTGTCTGAAATCTAAATGTACTGCTTACCACAGAGCAAACCATTGATTGTATTAGGAGTAGTGGATGAATGAGTGAGGGAAAGATTTTAGACACTTCGCTGGTGATGACAGGCCTTCCTGCTTCCTTTGAAGGCATCCTAGTGCTTCATCAGAGCACTTTTACTGCACTTGAAACTGTACTAAACAACATAGTACAATGGACGCCTCAATATATGACAAAAGGCTCATTATCCCTCTCGTCAATGGTCTATGTTCCTCTCCTCCAGGCCGTCAGTCCTGCAAATCTTTACTTCTACACTGCAGCCTAAGACAATACTGCACCAATTCCATCAGTCCAGTCTTGATATATTGCCCCAATCTCAATTTTGCATTTTTGAAACTGTAATCCTCTCCGTGTTGAATCCTCTTCCTCAATCTCCTTCTGAATCCTTCAATCAGATAATAAAATATTCTGATAAAATATTTGGTTACTGGTCAGATTTCCTATGACTTTAAATTTGTTTGCCTGCTGTGTAGCATGCTGGAGGGTGAGGGTGTTTCAGAGTGGAGAGAATGAAGGAAAAAAACAAAGCCAACAATTTACAATTTTAACATCTAACATCCTCTTTATATTGCTCTGTGCTCGTTCACCTCTACTCTACTGCTCTGTTTTCCTTTATCCCTGTCTGCGACGTCAGATTTTCCCCTCCAGATCAGCATCCCCCCTGTTCTCCTCTCACATAGCCAGGCAGTGACATCACAGACTGGGGGTCCTCACTGAGGGGCTTCCCAGCTGCAGGGCTCAACTGCCATATGTCTTTCTCTCTCTCTCTCTCTCTCTCTCTCTCTCTCTCTCTCTCTCTCTCTCTCTCTCTCTCTCTCTCTCTCTCTCTATCTCACACACACACACGCACGCACACACACATACACATACACACATACACATACACACACACACACACACTTCTTTAATTGGTCCCTTTGAAACAGCCCAGTGTCTGAGCTTAAAAACAGGCCAGCTCAACTAGTGAAGCTGATGTGGGCCAATGTGAATGCTGCAAAGTTATAAGAGGAAACGTCTGTGTATGTCCATCACAGGTGTTTTACATTTGGGGAAAAAGTGAAGCTGAACGTAGTCTCTCGATGCTGGAGTTCTGACCTGATCTGTAGCGGTCGTCCCTGGTTCCTCCACTGCGATGTGTCTTGCGGGAGCGACGCTCTCTGTAACGGGACGAGCTGGAGGGAGGAGGGGCGTGGCTGGAGGAGGAGCTGGGAGCGGGAGGCTGCCTGTCATTCTGACGGGGCGGATCAACTGTCAAATCAACACAATAAACATGCATTCATTAATTGTATTATTAACACATGAGGATCTTGCTTAGTCTCTTGTTTCTGCTAGTGTTAACTCAGGCACTGCCTTAATGGAATAAATTGCCATTTTTATCAACTGTACTTAACTTTAGTCTCTTAGAAGCAAATCTATAGATGGTTTTCTCACAGAAAAATTAAGAAGAAAGCTGTGGAATTCCCCAGTCGCTAAAAGAAATGGAATTTTGAAAAATTTGGCACACTTTCTGCAATTTTCTAAAGAACAATACTGTACTTAACTTTTACAGGATGTCTGATATGGTGTATGGGAATATATAAGGCTTCGATTTTATTTATTGTGGAATTTAAGTTAGGCTGTGCTGCACATTTTGTTCTTATGTTAATCTTATTATTATCATACCTGGTTAACCAACCATTTGACTCTTCAAATAGAGACTCCAGCAGAGGCAGAGGCAACACATCCTGCATACAGCTAACAATTTATTATCATTTGTGCTGCACATCAGTGGGATGAGGGGAGATTAGCACAGAGATGGCACCACTAGGAGGCAGCAGTGAGCATTATCAGGTCTGAATGTACAGCACCAGTGCCATTAATAGTAGAGAAACAGCCATTTACATAACATCTACTGCAATCTACATCTAAATTACATTTCCCTCAATTATTCTGCAAAGCAATATTTTATATGGTTATGCTAACACAGGAAAAAAAGAAGAGTTGATGGGTTTTTACCTGGAGTATGGATGATGTAGGGAACCAGGAGTTTGATCTTTTTCTTCTCATATCCCTTCTGTGTAATATCACCTGTAAAAGATCACAGAGAAGATGAGCGACTTCTAGATGGTCATGATGAGGCAAAGGCAAGCTTTTATTTGATAGGATCAGAATGAACATCAGCTCACTCGTATTGTCAGTAGCGCTAACATTCAGTTGCAGTCTATTTCCATTCTGCATTACATAACAGTATATAGACACATGCTTGATAAAATGCATAATTTTAAGAATAAAAAGACCTCTCTAAAAGATAGCTAATGCTTTGGTTAGGGCAATAGTTTATTGATAACACTCCCGGACTAAGTTATGTTGTCTTATGTGTATCTTCAAACACAACAATGGTGATAGAGCAACAGAGAGGAGAGAAACAGGTAAAATAAAAACACAACATTGTAAAGGAGAAGATGGAAACACAGATGGATGCACACAGTTGTTGCAGTAATCTCCAGAGATGGCTGAGGGCGTCAAAGCTGTGGCTCTCTTCCAGCCTCATGACACGAAGAGAAAAACAAAACAGGACTAAATTTGGAAACGTACAGAAGCGTGGGTGGGCAAGAGATGGGATGATTCAGAGATGCAGAGAGAAAACAGAAAGGCTTGAAAAATGAGGGCATGAAATGTGGGAGACAGAAATAAAACGATGAGAGCACAGAGGAGGAAGTGACAGAGGGGAGTCGTGGTGCATCCGAAAGGACAGAAGAGGACGGGTCTCCGGTGATAAGCGGTAAAAGAGCCAAACGCCCTCCTGTCCCACCTGCAGACAGCCCATCTGCATCTTCCTCCACCCCACCAGACACAACACAGGCCGACTGAGCTAGTCCGCGGGCCCTGAAGCGATGCACTGAGCCACTTTGTGGGCAAAGCCGTCAGATTTTCAGACACAAACTAAAAATCCATCCGAAGAGCCTGCACTCACTGTTCTAATAGCCGTGTTGAGCAGCAATGATTCATTCAGCATGTCCGCCCCGGCCGCTCTCATACCTCGTCATCATGAAGACACATAGCAGTGACTTACAGAATGAATAAGAATCATCAAAAAACGAAATAAGCCAGCCACTGTCTGTGTAAAAACCCGCTACTATATAGACCTTGAGATGAGATTGTTGTGTTGCCTGCTGTTTCCAAGGTCAAGAATGGACTTCCAGCCTCAACAGTTTAGCCAGATTATCTAAATTTGGAGAGAAAAGCAAATCTGAACATGCACGCTATGGCTGCATAAGTGCATATCTCATTGTACAATACACGGCAACTTTGAAGCACTAATTGGTTGGTAAACTGTGATGTAAACTGCAATGTTGTGTTCCCGGATCACAGCAATTAAGTTGATGATGAGTTCAATTTTATGTTGCGAATAGACCCAAATTGCAATAAACCAGATTGATCCTGTATTATGAGCATGTGTATATTCAGTTTATCACAAGAAGGTGGATATACATCATCAATTAATATAAACAAATACAATCATAAATAAAATCATATATTCATCAAACAAAAAACACTTTTGGAAAACACAAATAGTAAAATAACATATGATTGTATAATCTCCACAATAGACAAAATCCAGATCCAACATTTAAACACTGACTGATCATCTCAGCTTTAACTACAACATATTTACATCTGTCATAGTTCTTCAGCACAGTAGACCGCCCAGTAATATTTCAGCAAACTGCACTGAAACATCGACTCAGTTAAACCAGCTCACTGCTGACAAACTGCAGACAAGCTGACACAAAATGAGAGTGCTGATGTTTGGGGGATATCGCCTGAGAGCCCACTCCAACAAAAATATCTACTCTAGGACATTTCTTTTCACAAAAAAGGAAGTAAAGCAAACACTTTCATAAGTAATGCATGAACGGTACAGTTGGCCTCGCTCTGTCACATGATGTATTTTTAGCTCATGTGAACAGGCAGTTTCTCTGCAGTGAGATGCACACAGAGAGAAGGGGGGGGGGGGTGATGGGGGAGGGGCTGTCATGGCATTAAATGAATCTCGAAGTAATCACTCTTCCATCTGGATGATTTTAAATTCATCTGTTTTTTTATGGTTGCATCATCAGATCCAGGCTCCAGCAGCAGCAGATGACTTTGATTTGTAACGCTACACTTAGCGTAGCATTACACTAAGTGTAGCATTTAGTGTAGCATTACAACCAAAGCACAGCAGAAGTCTTTTTCCTTCTTTTTTTCTGTGCACTAGATATTAAGCTCAAAATCTGGTGAATCTGTGCTAATGACTGATCCGGCAAGAGCAATGTGCTTTCCAAAGCTGTGACATCAGTGTGTGGATGAAGCATTGAGTTGTTTAATTTAGGGGCTGGCTAGCTAGCCAGCTTGCTAATTCAACCATAATTCCATGCTACAGCTGCAAAACATAAAAAGCACCTCATGAACTGCTGCGCTTGGTCTACGTTACTTTGACATGTAGCCAGACTTTATTGTTTTTAACAGGGAATGAAAATGTGGCAAATATGGCAAGTGGAATATCAGAATAATGAGAGAAGCCTTTATGATATCCGGTTTTTTAGTACTGTATCTTATACATGAAAAGTGCTTTACAAATAAAACATATTCTTTTGCAGTAACTTATTTATATGATTACAAACCGTTCCTCTCTGTCACAATTGACACTCAAATAAACATCAAAGAGATGTGCTCAAAAGGCAAAGCATGGCTCAGCTGAGGTGATGAGGGCCTCACTCGTTAACCCACTTTCTCACAGTGATCCTGTCATGTCTGTCCTGATGGTGGAGGTCACAATCAGAAATCATTTCAGTGACGAATGTGACAGTCAGGCTCTGCGTGAAGCTGCCACAGCTCTCCTCTTTCGTCTCAGTTTGACGAATTAATTGGTGAAGGAGCGTATGTTGTATTTCCCTACAATGTGTAGAGAGAAACATCAAAGCTGTGTCTTCTCCCAGCCCTGTACACTCTCACACTCGCGAGCCTCGGATTATTTGAATTGCTGCGAGACTTCTCTCTCCTTCTAACCCACAGGCACTCCGTCTGAATAGTAATTAGCTACCGACCTCTATTCTCTCTCCTGTTTTTTCCCTCTCCCTCATCACATCTCACTCAGTTGCTTTCTCAGGATAACAGTTTAAACAAGTGTCGACACCTGCTCGCTGAAAATGATCAGACGCGTTAAAATAGTACAGGGAAACCAGGGACTTCCAGCTGTTATCTCACAGAAGAAAAACACAATTTCAACAAGGTTCGAAGATAAGACGCCACACAACACGGCTTTAGGCTCCAAATCAGATCTTACAAAAGTAATACGTTCGTTAAAGAGGTTACGGTCCAGAGCAAAGAGTGACATAAGGAATGCCTCTGTGTGGTACAGTGACATCTCTGAATTTGTGTATATGAGTTCAAGTGTGTTATTTTCATGCAGCCTTAAGAGCTGGTACATTTTATTTGTCGAACAAACACCCTACTGAGTCCTCCCAGCTGCCTCCTCCTACCAGGAGGCCAAGAATCTCCCTCAGCCAAAGATCACACACTCACTGTGTCCACACTACAAACCAGCCTTGGTCACAGCTACAGGACACGCAACACACACCTGATGATGTTTGACATGGTTTATTGTTGAACAAACTAACTAATGCTGTTTGAGTAATTATGCTATTAAGATGTCATGCTCTCCAGTATTCCATCTTACGTCCTCTGACAGAGTTTTCCTGCTGAGCCGGCAAAACCAAAATCTAGCGATGTATTCCTTTTTTTAGAAACTATAAGAGAGTCGACCACCGTATAACAAACTGTACTCACAATTAAAGTCGTTGTGTAGCATATAGTCAAAGTGAAAGGTGGTTTGACTACTTTGGGATCAGTTCTGATCATTTGCATGTGGTATGACAGGTGGGTGTGTATGCATGTGTAAACCTGCTGTCTTTCTGTTTGTTAATGGGCGGAAAAATTTGTGGAGGAACGGTTCAAAGTACATGTCGATACGAGAACACGCAGATGAATGTGTCAGCGACTTTTAGGGTGAGGGCCACATTTATAACTTGTGGAAGAAACAGAGCTTACAAAGTGCTTCGATAGACAAAGCAGCAAAAGCAAGGCAACAACAAGAACAGAAAGCTCAGTGAGACAGCCGATACCATAAAAATAAAGTAATAAATAAATAGAATCAAATACAAAATATTTAGTAAAATCAACAAATAAAACAGAAATGAGTGATAAAATAAAAGTGATTTTAAAAGAGAAGAGAAGATGGGGCCACTGAAAATCTTGGGAGGCACACCAACACCAAAGCCATAAAGCAATTTCAGGAATATTATGCTATCGTAGTATATTAGTGGAATATTATGTCAATATGAGCGTTAAGGATTCACATAGTGATATACTTTGGTTTCTTATTTGACAGTTGATATCCCTCCTTATCTAATGTGCACAGTTAACATGTTGAGTTCGACAACAATCATGTTTTAATATTATATCTGACTGTGTATGTGTTAGAGGCCAATCATTGTTCTTCAAATAAACTAGTTGTCGTTTTCCTTAAAAAGACCAAGATACAGCTTTATTTTGAAGGAGTACATTGATTGTGAGGAACAAAACATTTACTGGGAACCATTAGTTAGTCACTGTTAATACTGTTTATACTGATGATACTATCCACCTCTTATTGTCCATTGTATGTATTATGTATATTACCACTCGACATTATGTATAATACTGCTTTTTGCACTTCTGCTTGACTGCATTTCTTTGTCCAAGTACCTGCACTCCGTGCAGTGATAATGAAGTTGAGTCTCATCTAATATAACTATTCTTTCATACAGTAAGTTCATCAGGAGAAGATATACATGTATTTTAACTCACATAATAAAACTGGTATGACAGGAAATGGTGAGTGAAAGAAGTGCTTTAAAAAAGCCTAAAGCCCTATTACACACACACACACACACACACACACACACACACACACACACACACACACAAATGCACATTTTCTCTGCTGGTCTCAAGTGATTCTCTTCCTCTGGAGTAACAGGGTGCGGCCAACTCAGGTAACAGAGTGATTCATGTTTCACTCCACACATTTTACCTCCCACAGGGAGTGACAACATCACACACACACACACACACACACGCGCACACGCACACGCACACACACACACACACACACGCACACACAGGCCTAAAGGGCCAGTAGAAGTAATAACAGGGGTTAAAAAGCAGGAAAGCAAAGTAGTGCAGTGAGTTAACTGAAAAGAAGGAGTGACTCAGACAGTGCCTCCGTTCCACCTACTGCTATCAAATATGTCTTCTCTTTCGTTGCACAGCAGAAAAAATGAAAGAGGGCGTGGCTGACACACCTGACACACTTCACACACACTTCAACACTTAGTGGCAAAGCTGTTACAAACGCAACATAACACCAACAAGAACGTATTCTCCTGTGGGATTTACACACTGGTGTGAAACACTGTGAGTAGGCCATGGCAATTATGTAAAGCAAGAGATATGGATGTCTGTGAAGCAGAGGAAAATTCTGTGTATTGTTTGTGATTTTCTATGACCATCAAGACTTTATTGTTTGTCGCTGTCACTGGAGGTTGATCTGATGCTGCAGTCAAGTCAAGTCAAGTCAAGTCTATTTGTACAGCCCACTTCCACACAATGTCTCAGTGTTACCGACAATAGCACCGGTTCCTGCCCAACCCCTCTACAAAGACAACGCAAAAACAACTTCAAAAACACCACAGCACATAATTAAAAAATGTTAGAAACATCAAGAGAGGAAATTTAAAAAGGAATCCCTCCTCCTCAAAACAACTGTGGGAATGAACTGCACCAGGAGGCAGAATGCAATGTAACACTAGTCAGTTATAATCCAACAAGAGGTTTATAAAACAGTAATTCCAATACAGTGAAGTCCAGTATAAGTAAAAATACTTGATTATGATATCAGTTCTTGTTCCAGGTCTGAGGAGTCAGTGGGTCTGTCGTTGGGGCACCGTCACAACTAAAGTGGTCCACTTCATCAACTCATTAAATCATAGAACATCCAAGTTTATCACCAGGACGGATTCCATCAGTATAGCTTTTATTATGATTAGTTCAATTAATTACCACCTGATCTGAGATATCAAGAAAATACAACATGGTCACATATTTTCTGACTTTATGGGTTGACGAGGATCGCCTGAACGCCTTGACTCGCATGCTATATGCTTTCTGGGATACTGACAGCTGCAAACGATAAACACGTTGTATTTTCCTCCAAATTCAAAGCAGCCTTAGATGAGTTATGACGGAGTTTCCTCTGCAATGGTTTTAACAGCTTAGCAGAGCATTCGATTGTGTTACTGTATGTGCCTCTCCGACATATGGCCGTTCTAATCTGGAAAGGCTTTATGGAGAATTCACAAAGTTAAAGTGTGTGTGTGTGTGTGTGTGTGTGTGTGTGTGTGTGTGTGTGTGTGTGTGTGTGTGTGTGTGTGTGTGTGTGTGTGTGTGTGTGTGTGTAAGCGGCGTTGAGGGTCCACGCGGTGCTACATGAGGGCACATGAGATGCAAGTCAATGGTGACGACACAGGCCCGCACCATTTATTAATGAGGGAGGTCACCCAAAATGAATTAGGAAGCAACTAATGAAAGAGATTAAATTCATTTACAGAAGGAAGCTGTTTGTCAGTCAGTTTACAGATAATTAATTCACAACAAATTAGGTCTGTGCGATAATTCAATATGATAATTCATCGTCTTTCTATTGAATCATACTGTGATAAGTAAATCAGAAAATACTCACTTTTTATTTGTGTTTTGTATACAAGAGTATACAAAACCATGTGGTTATTTCATATACTATTTATTTATTGAATCACTAGAAAAACATGCTATATGGTGATACATAATTATTGCCCAAAACTTTAACTGGTTTCAGCTTCTCATATGTGAGGATTCAGTTATTTTGTTATTGTTAACTAAATATATACAGTATTTGGGTTTTGGACTGTTGGTAAAATAGAACTAGCAATATGCACTGAAAGAGTAATCAAATCAGAAAATAGTGGAAGATGTCCCTCAAACTCTTCCAGAGCAAAACGCAACGTCTTCAAATGTATAGTTTTGTTGATGATTCAATTCACAACTATATAGAAGAAAGCAAACAATTCTAAAGTTCGAGAAGCTGGAACCAGAGAATTTCTATTTGATAAAAAGTTCATGAAAAAATATTGGTGATTTATTTTTGGTCATTCGACACATTGTTTCAGACAGATTAAATGACTTATCGATGTATGAACGCACTGACAACTGAAATAATCAATACTTGCGATCCTTGTTCATTTACACAACTGGATTAAATGGCAGCAGACTCACTGGTGGGCAGAGCCTGAAGCACGTGTTTCAGGCAGTCTGACTGCAGCTACTTCCACTTTCCATATTTGAATAATTCAGTGAACAGCACAGTGACCTTACCACTACTCACTCTTCTCCATCCACCACTGTCATTTCTTTGTCTTTCTTTTAGCTAGAAGCTGTAGAAAACAAATAGATCAGAGGACGCTTGATTCAAATTACCAACCTGCAGTTCCCTGTGAACTTGAAAGTGAGGTGGTTCAGAGGTGCGTGTCTGTGTGGAGGTGTGCGCTCGGGTCTCATCTAAATTATTCAGTCTTTTTTTGTACACAAGGCTTCAATGCATCCTCAGTGTTTGTGTGTGTGTGGGTCTGTGTGCACAGTGATATTAGACACACGGGGTGTTATATAATACTCAACTCCAAAAACACAAGATAAAAAAGGGGAATCCTGCTGTTGTGTTTCTGTGTGACACGAGTGGCAGAAGTGTCCATGTTTTTGTGGGGTAAAGTCAAGTCTGTGGCCTGGAGCGCTGGCTGGAGATCAGAGTACATCAACTCTGCAACAGTTAATGAGCTTTTAAATAGATAGGCTAAATCAGCTTCCTTCCTGCCCCTGTCAATGCTGCGTGCACACACGTGCGTGAATAACTGCTTGCGTAAGCTTGGAGAAACATATGTGCGAAAACACACACACACACACACACACACACACACACACACACACACACACACACACACACACACACACACACACACACATTGTTTTCCTGCCCATCAGCCCTAAAGGAGACATTTGGTGATATTTTACATTTTTCACATTGTCAACTAACCCCATGAAAAGATCCAAACCAGCAATGAACTGATCCTACTAACAAGTCTTGTCTCTGTGCCATAGACCTCCACTGTTTTCCAAAAGGTTTTAAAAACGCATCAGTGGGCCACATTGTTTACTGTGGTTTAATGTTCCCCCGTTATGATGAATAGTAGTTTATTCCCCACTACGGCTGCTACCAGAAAATTATCATTATCGATTCATCGGTTACAAATTTTCAAAATGTATTATTTTTGCTAAAACAGTAAAAGGTCCACTTTATAATTTACCAGGATTTTTCCAAACTCAAAGATCTATAGAGCTGTAAAAATTAGTCATTGAACCCAGAAATTAGCTAGTTTTCTTCCAAAACATGAAAATAGGTTTCCCACTGGGGAATTTTGAAGTTCTTATGCGTCTTAAAAAAAAGAGACTGCCATCATGCCAAACACTACTAGCTACCCTTTTTCTTTTAGTCGAGGGAAGCAATGAGACGCTAACTTACACTGTGGCCTACAAAAATGCTTCATCCCTGCAGCACTATATTCAGTTTACAATGACAAAGACAAGCATCAAATCCTCACAATTAAGAAGCTGAAACTGGCAATTTGTTAGGTATTCGTGCTCAGAAAATGATAACACAGAAATATATCAAACTGGTTTCCGGATTTTTGTTGTTTAACTTATCGTTTCAGCTCTTGATACCACACTCTAGTCTATGATCCCACTTCATCCAGCTCTTCATAAATACTCACTAGTGCACTAACCCCAACAAATGCATATACAAATATATACATATATATATATATATATATATATATATATATATAGACGCATATAAGTTGGTGAACCATTGTGAAAAATCAAACAAATAGGCTTGAGGCTGAGTGCCACAGACGAGGCTGTGAAGCTGACATATATTGAAAGATGGAGAAATGCATTGTAGATTTTGTTCTTTTTATGGAATTGTCAGTCAGTCAGTAAAGTATTGAATAACGGCAGCCTGACAGATAGAGCGAAGGCAGTGGTGGTGTCAGGGTGGGTGGGAGAGAGAGAGAGATCCCCAGCAGCAGTACTGGCCCAGTGTGACTCACGGGCTAAATGAGCCGGGCATGTTGCCCCCCGATGCTCTGTGACCTAGATTGAGAGACGCAGGCAGGAACGTAATCTCTCATTTCTCTCTCTCTCTGTGTGGAACAGGCTGCCGGGATGAAAACCTGCCTCTCCACAGCAGCAGCATCGCAGACAGGCGACGGGATGGATGCTATAGTCACTAGAAAATCCACACATCCACTTATCAGCCTGGACAGAGAACAGAAAATGACGACACGTAGCTGTGCAATCTGTGCAGAGCTGTCTGCTTTACTGGACATGTGATACATTTAGGAGTCATTTGTAGGGACTGTGTCGATGGCACGCACCATTAGGAGTAGGGCTGTGCATCGTTTTTAAATGTATCAATACTAAGTGCCGATATGACATCCGAGTTTCAACACCAATGCATTTTAGCCATGCTAGCGGCATGGCTCTAGAGACAGCAATGCCAGTCTTGCTGTCGACTACTATTGGATGGATTGCCATTACATTTTGGTACAGTCATTCACGTTCCCATCAGAATGAATTGTAGTAACGTTGGTGATCCTCTGGCTTGCTCTCTAGCACTCACAATGTATTGACATTCCCATCAGCCTCCACTCTACTTTGTGTTTAATGCTATTTAGCATTTGTGAGCGTGCTAACACACTATACTAAAAGGTAAACATCGCAAACATTTAGACTTTGACATTAAGCTCAAAGCACCAATGTGCCTAAATTCAGCCTCACAGAGCTGCTAGCATGTCTGTAGACAACCGGTGGTGGAACCGTGTTGTTGGTAGGTTTAGGTTGTTTAAATTATTGCAGCGGTAACTATTTTATCTTTTGTCACAATGATTGTGAGATAAAAGTAGAAAGTAAAGCAATCTACAAGGAATGTGCGTGCATGTCTGTGGTTGGTAGCGGCTACCTTATAAGATGCAGATGGCAGATTTCTCATTTATATTGAATGCCGTCTAAACACAAGCAGACCCGACAGAGTAAAATACAGTCCAAAATTGGCAAGATTATGATTCAAATCAGTACATATCTGACTAAACAATAAGTGAACAAGATTACACATCTGACCATATTTTTAATGCAAACTTTTGGTACTCGATGCCACACACTGCCTGTTGTCTCCTGTGAGCAGCATCTGTACAAAGCAAACCATCTCTGCTCATGGTCACACACACACACACACACACACTCAATATAAATACAGGAGCTGCAGACGTTACAATGCCCACACACTCCCAAGCTGTGCATCTTAAACAGTTGTTGTTCAGTGCTCCAAATTCCAGTCTGGCTCAATCACCAAGTCTTTGATCCCCTCAATGGCTTTCTTTGTGTCCTTACAGTCACGGAGGTTAAAGTAGGTGGAGTTTCTCTCTCTCTCTCTCTCACATACACACACACACTCACACGCATTGCAGCCAACAACTATTACTGTGAAAAAAACCTGCTGATGCATATTCTCCTCGGTTTGTTGCTAGGGGAGTCCCATGCATCGGGACAACAATGGGGTGATTGTTGCCATGTAAAAGATATCCATGAGAAGGTTTCAGACTCTTTGGAGCGACCAGCTGCTGCTCGGCTCGTCCCGTCAGCGTTGAGCAGACGGCGAACGCACTTTATCGGGCTAGGAGACGCGTGTGCAGGAGCGGGGCATCTGGAAAGCACCAGGCCCTTTTTTATTAGCGAAAGAGTCGCTTCTGGTCTAAAGTTACAAATGATGGAGCCACCAGAAGAAGGTCGGCCCCTCTGGGTGTGTCACTTCATCACACTCTCGCCTAAAACACTAAAGAGCATCACAGGTGGCTCACTTTGGCTGCTCCAGTCAGACCGTCTGACCAGAGCAAAGCAGCAGCTGTCTCAAAGCTGCTACACAGCAGAAACCTTGAAGACTGTAACTCGAAGAGGAGGAACTCAATCCTGAATCTAGTCAATTCTATTGCCTTGAGATCTGATGGAGATATGAAGAGAATTACAAGGTCAAAAGTCTCTAATTCCAGCTTTTAAATGTGAATATTTTCTGGTTTCTTTACTCCTTCAAGACAGTAAACCGAATATCTTTGAGTTGTGGAGACACTTACGGAGACACTGATCGACATTTTTCGATCAATAATTATGTTAATTCATAATAATTACTTCAAGACTTTACTTTTTTATATGTAAAAACAACCAGAAGTGTTGAAACTAATCGTCATACATTTTTACAAATCAAGTAATCATCTCTGATCTATATCCCTGTAAACTCAATATATTTTTCTTTTGGAATGTTAGAGGGACAAGCAATTTGAAGACGACACCTTGTGATGAACATTTTTAACATCTTTAGAAATAATTCACTGATGAGGAAAACAGGCAAAAGCATCAGCTCTAATATCCAGTTAATAACCCATGTGTTCTACAAATTTGAATGTAAAAAAGTTTAAATATTGAAATTGACGAACAATGATATTAGTTTTCAATATTGTCAACTTACAAGAAGTTTCTGTTCCTTTTATTTTAGATATAAAATTGACTCCAGATGTTAATCTACATTTTTACAATAGATTTAATTCAAAAGTTGTGTCTCAGGATTTGAGATGTATGGGACTCATGCAAACAGTTTCACAATCAAAAGCTCACTATTTGCACACTATAGCACTTTAACACAGTTAAAGCTAACAAAACAAGCGCTTTTGCAATCGTACCACAGCGCTCAAACAACAATCCACACCAGGTTAATGAATCTGTTACTAAACCTGGCTAACGTCTTTGACAAATAATTGAGTAAAGTGCTGTAGGACAAATCGTGTTGCTATCAAACAGAACTGTATTCCAGTACATATTCTTCACTTGATTACATAGTGATTCCCCAGCATCCACAGCCTCTCACCCATGTTAAGTCAGTTGAACACAGGGTGAACATCCCCTCCTCCTCCATTATCCAGCCTCATTATCACATAGTTAATTGGTGTCTATTATTAACCAGAACACACGCTGAACTCTACAGTAGCTCAGGTCAACGCATGGCACGGCCCCACTCTGTATGATGAATGACATGCTGTCTAGGTAAACTGATACCTACGAACAACAAGCAGCTATTAAAGAAATGAGTCTATATACACAAAATACACAAAAGGCCTGAGCTTGGTTGAACTTTAGGATACTAAATGGGGAACAACTGACTGGAAAAATCATTGAGATCCATAGCCGGTTGTGTGGAAAGACTGCCAGCTAGTTTGTCAAATCAAATCTTTAAACACATGCCCGGAAAGATTTCTTGCATTTTGATGAATGAGAGAAATTGTTCTGATCTCTGTTACTACAACTAAAATGAATAGAAGTTGGAAAAAGTGCACAGTAATGATGGCTTCCACCTCAGTTTTCTCATGGGCTGTTAGGTTTCACCTGTTCTTCTGAACGGGAAAGGCCAGTTCCAGGTATCTGTGAGTGTCTGTGGTGGGAGAGGAGACTCAAGCATCATCAGTGGGCTATTCCCCCCCCCCACCGCGCTTGGCTCTCCATGAGAAACACAACATTACTCATCCATCCCCGGGGCACCTGAGAGCTGCACAGCACCAATCAAGCTGCTGCTCTGTGATTCACAGTGTGAGGAGGAGACTTGCATAAGAGCCATATTCCCATTTCCCACAGTCATTCTTATCAAAGAAATAGCAATCCTATATCTGCTGCAGTTTCAGAGTTCAGGCTCTGAGAGCAGCTGAGTGTTGGAGGGGCCACAGCATCATTTAGTGTCCACCAAAGTATGAGGCTGCGCGCACACACACGCACACACACACAGAGCCTCCGGGAAGACAAACTTGACCCATTTTCCCCGACAGGAGTGTATATGCTTATATGTGAGGATAAGCAATGTATGACATGTATGTAGGCAGATAATGTGGATCAAAACAAGAACAGAAGGGGGGGGGGGGGGGGAGCATAAAACATATATTACTAACACAAACACACATTTGTTCCTATTGTGTTGCAATCTATGCAAATAAATGCCGCTATGTACAATGAAATCAACAAGGATAGTTGATGGAGAAATGACAGCTTGAAAAAAGGAGGTCAGTGTGTTTGTATCGTTCGTTGTAGTCGTGCTCGGGTCCACTGCAGCAGCACTGAGTCTCACTCAGCTGACACGGGACGACTGTTTAGTGGCTGATGCATGTAAACACGCTAAAGGTCTACACTTAAACGGCCGTTTGCACGGATTGCCGCGGCAGCTTCAACTAGTAAAGCCGCTGTATGTAAAAGCTCACCTTCGGATAGCTCCAGGTCCAACTCCGCCAGCTGGTCCCTGACCTCTTTAGGCAGAGCCGACAGATCGACGCCGCGGTCGGCCATCGTTGGAAGCAAAGCAGCCTGCGGGACGTTCGCGATATCTCGGAAGACGGCAGGTACAGTCCGGCATGAAACTATATGGACCAACTAATCAGGATGCAGCAGTGGTGGTGTTTACTCCATCTTCGCGACTCCCCGTCACCGCCATGACTGTGGGAGATGGGAACAACTCGCCAGAGGAGTCTGGCAGTCACGTGACCCGGGCCGGAGAAAGCAGACTCTCTGCTCCCTCTGCTGTTGTGTTTCTACAGCTGGGAGGAGAAGCTGCACTCCTCCGGATGAGACTCACCTGCCACCCTCCGCTCAGGTGGGAGTTAGCCCCAGTTTGTGCCTCTCATTAATAACCCTTACACCGGAGTCACACAGCTAACGGCTCATCCGATTTCCCGAAAAATGTCCACAAACCTCTGTCGTGGATGTCATTTTCATCATCTGGATAGAGCAATATTCAGTTGGACAAAAAAAGATAAAAATAAAAGATTTTTTTAACATATATATATATATATATACACCCATTTTAAATATATATATATAAATGTATATACATATATACATATTAACAATAATTTAATATGTCCTATGTTCAAAATAAACCTTTATCACAGCAGGAAAGGCACAGGTGTTACTAATAACACAAATGGTGTCTCTGTTCTGTTAAATTGTCCCAGTGAGAGTGACCGTGAGCCAGCATTAAAAATAATAAGCAGGTAAATGGAATTCATTTTATTATTTACACCAGCGCTTCTCCAACTGCAACTGACAAAAAGTGTGTTTTCTGTGAAAGAGGCTTATGGTGCAGCAGAGGTTATAAAAGTCTACGGCCTAAAAATGACACAATGCGAGCGGTGAGAATGAATCAGAACAGTTAGGTTGCAGACGTAAAACCAAAACAATGAGATGGAAGATGCTAAATGTAAAACACTCCACAGAGCAATTTTTACATTACGCCTTTTGTCATAACAGGGTAGATACAAGTCTAATTGATCAAATGAATTACGGTCCCATAAAACGGATCCACAGCTCTGTGACTTGAGTGTAATGCTGATAAGTGAGAGGCACAAAGTGGGGATAGGTGGAAACATGCTGATGAGGGTTTTTTTTCATTAATTTATTGTATTATTTGCCCGAGACAACTTACTAATTAGTTGAGACTATACACAAGTATTTTTTTTCCATCTTGAAGCCTGAGTATTTGACAAACTCTCTCCATACAGATATCAGAGACATTTTATTATGTGGTTCAACCTGCGTTAACACATAAAAGACATCTATGCTCTTTAACAAAAATAAAAGGTACATTCTAATCACATGATGGAAAAAAAAAGCCTGACATGCCCTCAAGAGAAAGATAAGCATCTGTCGAAACAATGACGTTATTAAAAAAAAAAAACATACACACAGAGTGACAAGGGGAAATAAAGCATGAGAGTCTTGGAAGTCCACGGCGGTATAAAATTTGCATTTCAAAACTTGATTTTCAAAAGAAGCACCTTGCACAACTATTTGGGTATACTTCATGATACAAGACAGCTTTTCAAATGTTGGAAAGCACCTTCTCTACTGATGTGCACTAATCCCTAATCTCATTCATTCACCTCATAACTTTAGCTTTCAACTGAAATAGACCAAACCCCTCTCAGCGGCTGGGCTTCACACGACAAATAAACGCAAGAACATCAATAATCAATAGAAAAATATATTGCACTACTATTTCCTCAACTGAAATGCCAGGGTAAGTGATTTAAAATCTAATATTTCTGATTATCATTTAAAGGCCTTCTAAAGCTAACCATTTCAAGAGTGTCACATTAGGACCGAGGATGGAATCCTTAAAAAACAAGGAACATTTTTGCATCAGTAATTTCATGTTTTAAAACAGAAGAAAAGCAGATCTATAAACAGTGACAGTATGATGAAGCACAAACAAACAGTGGTATTCTTCAGCCTCGAGTAATCCATGCAGTCAATAGGGTTTGATACAGACACGACTAATGTAATGACATCCATTCCAAATGGGTTAAAATTGATGGTAAAAAGTCAGGCACACACTCACAGGGTAAACTGTGTACACATCGATGATTTGGTTTGACCGTCGTGTGTATTTCAGGAGAATCAACTCAAAAGAGAAACACGGACAGCAAAGTAAAAGGACAGGTTGAAAAGTAAACATAAGAAAAACTTTCCAGGCTGCCATTTACTGAAATCAGCCAGCCAATCTCTCACCGTACTTTCACTGCATCTGCAAACATTATGTCGACGACCAGAATCAGGCATAAAAAAATCTTTTTCATACAAATGAAAAATACAAGTACAACTGTCAGCCTGGAAAGCAAACGACCTCATCACAGCCAGCGTGTGGGACTGATGTTGCAAGTGAAATGAAAATAAACCGATGAACTTGACATTAAAAGTTTTCAGTCATAATTTTCATCCCAATCTAAAACTTTTTTTCTCCAAATGTCACGACTGAACAAGAAATGACCCCAAACCCTGCAGAGTGAGTGTCCGACGTGTTTTCATATTTACAGACAGAAAGTGGCGAAGCGCCTCTGAACAGCTGGGACCGGAGCGTAGACGGAGGCGCCGTGTCTTTGTGTGACTACCACTGTGAGGGGATGACAGCATCCGAGTCTGGGGTGGGGTTTGAGGGCGGGTCCCTCTTTTCAAAACGCTTCGCACCGGTCCGGCCTTTCAAAAAGGCCACGTTGAGTTCATACTGGCTACCTGCGTCAGCACATCATCTTGGGGCTGACTGTGACTGCGTCGCCATTACAACCCCTCCTGGCTGGCCCGATCCCATGCCTGCCAAAACCGACATGGCCACCGCCTCTGCGGCGCGGACGCTCAGCCCGTTAATGGTGGCCCCCGGACTGCAGGCCGAGGCGGGCGGTGACGGCCCGTGCTGTATAACGGCCGCCGGGGAGCCTATGGGTTCACTGGAAGTATCTCTGGAGGTTTCCTCTCCTCCTGCAGCTAGAGACGGAGAAAGAAACATTCACCCTTAAGAGAGGTGAGCGAGTAGAGAGAATACATTAGATGGATGAGATGATAGATGGGTTCTGACAGAAGAAGTGATACAGTGCAGCAGGCTCGTCGGTCAGTAGAGATGTTGGAATACCCTTTTTTCCCTTCCTGCTACCCATTCCGATGTCTGGATTTGCGTATCTGCTAATACCGAGTACTGATCCCATACCAGTGTGTTAAATGTTGTATGCGCGCGCGCGCGTGCGTGCGCGTGCGAGTGTGTGTATACATTGCTTCCAATGTTGTATGGCCTGGATCAGGTTAAAACCTTTGTAAAACATGAGCAAATACATTTCTTTTATTATCTAGTTATTTTCCAGTGTAAAACATTGCCAAATCGCTGACATTTTGCTAGCTCTGGCTAACATTACATTATCCCCTATCACCTGCCTGATTAGTACGGTGCACTCATGCAACTCTCAACAGAGATGAGGAAGAAGCGAGATGGCTCCCTCGTTAGCTATTTCAAATGCAGAGAGAAGTTTTTCCCGGAGTTAACGATGGAAGTAGCTACCGAGGGAGCCATCTCGCTTCTTTCTTATCTCTGTTAAGACTTGTTTAGCCAGTGACACGTGTTGTTGTTCCCGTGCAGCATAAATGAGCTGATAAAACGTTGTGATGTCGGTGCATAGTCTCGCGTACTCGCAGATACCTGATCCAGCGTTTTTATGCCGTATCGGAGGCATTTCCGCTCAATGGTTACCTAAGAAAGCTGCCTTCTTCTGCATAACAGTGACCGGGCAGTCTTTGTGGGCCAGGAGGAGCTGCTTCAGCTGAGCCACCTCGTTCCTCAGTAGGCTTACTTCACCCTGATGGCAACACAAAACAGACAGAACCCAAATCATATCCCCGCATGACCAATATGTGTGAATTATTAAATTATCCGTTACAACCCAGGAGTGAGGGGGAAATGGAACACTCACACTTAGGGACACATTCATGTTGACAAGATCATCCGCCTTCTTCTCCAAAGAGTTAACCCACAGCTTTCGTTTCTGCCTGCAGCGAGAGGCGGCCGCCCGGTTTCTCTCCAGGAAACGCTCCCTCCTCTCGTCAGGGTCCATCTCCGAAGCTCGCCGCCGCCGGCCTCCTGTTGGCTGAGCAGGGGACACCTGGGGAAAGAGGAATACTTTCAGGTTACATGTATGTCCTCCGTTTGGTTCTCTCCGTCTCCTCATCTTGTACTGTGTCTCTTTCTTTCCCAAAGCTGCGCTTTGATTGACGGTTATTTCATTTAACACTTACAGGCTATATTGGGGTGAAAGTGAAACTAACTAGCCGGCAACACTGGCCACTGTTTCAGGAAGCGCCACTGCACTGGAGCAATTGTTTAGATGATGTTTGTCTGGGGATGAATGGCACTGAACTACAAGCAGTCCACCAGTTACACTATCTAGTTATCTGAATCAGGCTTCGCATGGATTCAACTGCCTGTCCGGTCTCCTCAAGTGGTTGACATAATCAAAAAACCAGTGTGTCAAGTAAAGATTTTGTAGTAACAACACGATCATCCACTTCACTTCACTAGCTTAATAGAGCTAACGGAGCTAAACACACAGCAAGACAGAGTTTCTGTTCTGAGGAACATGAAACGTAAACTGCAGTTTAAAGTGACAACAAAACAAGTTTACAGTAAATAAATGTACTTTAGCTGAGTACAGTTTGGAGGTAAACTGTACTTTGAGTTACAGACATCAGTGTTTACATTTGACCAAACTTCTGTCAGAGATGAAAGTAACCAGATACATTTATTCCTGTTGTGAATTACCCTGCAGAGGTACTTGTACTTTGCTAACAAGAAGTAAAAGCGCTAGCATAGTGTGTATTACCTGGGGTTGCGCAGGTGATGGTGCATCAGAGTTTTGAGAGGGTTGTTGGCTCTGTTCGGGTCGCTGGGGCACAGCAGGGATGGATCCTGACCCCCCACCAGCCCCATCTTGTGCTCCTGGGCCCTGATGAGATAGAGCTGCTTTTAGCCGCTACAAAGACACACAAACAACAACACTCTGTGTAAGTAATTTACCTTTAAAGGTCACCAAAAGAACTGTTAAAATAGTGACACAAGTTTCAGCGCATTATACAGCACACTTTGAGTATAGAAGCTATTTTACAAATGCAAAAAAAAAATCTTTATAGAAATGAACCTGCAGCCCTCAAAATGATGCCAGTTTGACTATCTTACCATCTTGGTCTCAGAGTGCAGACTGTACCCAGAAGGGGAGGAGGACCCACTGCTGGCTCCACCCACTGGAGGTCCTGGAATCCCAGGGATGTTGGGCACCGAGTTCGCTGGCCTCGCAAGCTCCACATTACAACAAACACACAAGAGAGAGAGAGAGAGAGAGAAACAGATGGAATACGGTAAGTTTAAAGAAAAATAACAAAAGTATTGTTTGTTATACCTTTTTTTCACGTTTTGAAAATGACTTACAGATATAACTGAGGTCATCTGCACAGGACTGGGCAGGAGGGGGACTGTCTGCCCATTCGGAAGCCTCACCAGTGGATAAGCGCTTGTTGGGGAGCTGTTGACAAAAATCAGATACTGGTAAATGGCTGATTCTCCATTCTGTGCCCGTTGACCACATACAGATTGAGAACCAGGTTGAAAAAGTATGTTATTTTGCCAGCCGACACTCTCTCTAAGTGTTAAATGTACCTAGCCTCTCAAGTCCCAATGAAACGGCGGTTGGAGAATATGTGGGCGACGTATCGTCTTCAGAAGGATTTGCTTTGATCTCTTAAAAGTAGACATAATTTAGGGAGTTTCTGTAGAATCACAGCAATATGGAGCTGTAGAGGACTGTTAGCGTCCACACACACCTACTTCACCTGCGTTGTTAGATCAGGAAGCAGAAGACGGTGGAGAAATAAATAAATAAATAAATAAATAAGACTTCAAACAGAAAATCTAAACATATCAAAACTAGAATAACTGCCTGGCATCATGTTATCCAATTAGAAATGTATAAGTAGCATATCAATGTTTGACTTTTGGACAAAAACATGTTTGACCTTTAACCACCAAATTCGGATCAGTTCATGCTCGAGTCTTAGCGGACGTTTGTGCCAAATTTAAAGAAATTCCCTCCAGGTGATCCTGAGATATGATGTTCACAAGAATGGGACAGACAGACATATGGACAACATAATGCAAAAACATAATAAAAAAACAACCTGAAAATGTATTAAAAACAACCAACGGCCAACAATATGTGAGTATACATGTAAGCTCACAAAATATTAGATTTAGACCGGCTTGAGGTGCTAAAGCCGGCGCAAGTTTCTCGTTGTCATCATGATAACGTGATCATTTACCTTTAAACAACATTAATTTTTTTACCGAATAGAGAACTAACGCATCGTACCGTAACTCGGTGCAACCGGCATTAACATTAGCCGATAAGTTGTCATTTAGCCGAGCAAGACTATGCTACCCACCGGCTGCATAGTCACGTCACTAGCTCGCCTCCTGCCGCACCGCAAACATTGCCTTGATGCAAGGAATTAAAATTTGTAGCAATTTTTATTTGACTTTCTCGAGAAATCGTTTCAGCCCTATTCCACATAAGACAATAATGAAATCTTTCCACTTATTCAGAGCTAAATTTTCGCACCAAGTTAATATCGACAGACTCCAAAAGACGGACATTTTTGTGGACATTTTCCCAGAATATCAAAAACAGCTCCGGACTTCAATGAATGCAAACAACAGGAGCACACTCTCGTTTACCTGAGCTGTCTGTTGGAGGGCGGCGTTTGCGTGATGACAGATGTTGGCGATGGCAGAGTTGGGTTAAGTGCGTCATTGCTCAGGTGAAGGGGAAGAGAACCTGGGCGCACAATGGTTGGAGTTGGGGCAGAGCTTACCACAGGCTTCGTGTGAATCTCCTGTTGACAAAATCAAACAATGATAGTAAAATATATTCTTCATACACTGTTCTGCATGAACAGGAAACCAATCATTGATGTTCAAGTGGAAAGTATTTAAGGTTCCGTTTGCGCTTTTTTCCAGATTTTTACGAATAGAAGCGCCAAATCAGTCGTTTCAGCAAGCAAAAAGCAGCAACGCAGGTAACCAAAGCTGGCTTATCAATAAGGTTATGAATGACGTGAATGCTAGCAGTAGCTGAATGAACATTGAAAACAGTTTAAATGTACGTTCATTTTATAATATTTTCCCCGATCTACCTTGCCATCAGACAGCGCTTTCTGTCAGGGAACAAAGGCCTTTATATTGCTCTCTTCAAAGCCAACATACTCAACTGACAAAATGTCTGTTGCTGCATCGAGCAGTTAGCTTGTTGTTGTGTGACTTTGGATGCTCTCACCCTCGAGTCTCTGCTGTTGTCGGACATGCTGGAAGAGGAATCTGGACTTCCGGGAGAGGAAGAATCCACTTGCAAAGGACCCTCATCTTCAACTTTGACTTCAGACGGTGTTTGTAAAGGTGCAGCCTGAGCAGAAGACGAACATACCTTTTAAAATGGTGATATCACTTTTATCTAATAACCTGAGGAGAAACCAACAGTGTGCCATTTATTCAATGTGTTCATTCATCCCTTTACTCACCGGGTGTTTTGTCCTCTGGTCGTCTTCGTGTGCTTTGGTAAACTCATGTTCAAAGGAGCCGGCGAGCTCATTGAATAACCCAACCTCTTCACAGTTCTTCAGGAAACGTGTGGGTGTGGGTGTCTGGTCTGCAAAAACACCCAACAAAAAAAAAAAAAAAACATGTAGTATGTTAGCCGAGAGGGTAACGGGGCAGAAGTATCTCTTTCCCAACAGACATCCCAGTAGTATATCAACACAGGTGTTCAGAGCATTGACAATTTGATACATCTTTAGCTCAGCTTCATTTAACAGATACTAATGTAAATGGTAATGCCATTACCTGCAATGATAACAGAGTCCGTTCTGGCAGGACCAAATTTTAATGTCATTTCATGCTTGTGCTTGTGGACCGACAGGTGGTCTTCATTTGTGAATCTCTGCAAAACATAACACAGCATATAAGAAAGAATATATGCAGCCGGTGGGTAGCACAGTCAGTGCGTCTACTGCATTCATACAAAGAGTAATTATAGATGTGAGATAAACAATAACACAGATGGTCCACTGTGAGGTAGGGCTTGATAATTATCTACTCTTTTTGGCATTTGTACAGTACCATCAAGGTGGAGTCTGCGATTCTGGAGAAAGATTGCTGGTATTTGAAAGTCAAATATGCGATATTTGAAATCAACACCAAAACAAATACACCTCTCCTGACAGTGCTGCTTCAGAGTGTTAGCATGTGTCAGATTTACCATCCCTCTTGCTCCCACAGCCTTTCTCTTTATACATCCATGGCCTGTCTCCTGTACTCTCTGGAATAGCGTTGTGTGGTTCGGTCCGAGACACTTTGTTTGTTTCCCATTTACAGTAGGCTGTGTATGAACACAGGATTATTTTTTTTCCAGCGCACCCACACAGAACAGACAGCTAGCAGACCATGGATATACGCCGAATTTGACAAAAAGTGTATTGGATTAGAATCACAGAATCCCCCTTTAAGATAAGACAATCCTTTATTAGTTTACAGGATTACAGCAGCGTAGTGGATAGTGCAAACAAGAGACATAGTAAAAAAAAACAGAGATCAAAACAAGCTAAATTGCAGTGAGCTCATGTAATAACAACAAAGAGGTGAAGATTTGTTTCAGATTGCTGGGCTGGATGATCAGAGGTGTCAAATGTAAAGAGAGTGAAAGAGGGTGTCATAGAGATGTGCATATGAATTAAAGCATTCTCCAATCATACCTGCCCACATCCAGGGGCAGTGCATACAAAGGGTCGATCATCCCCCATCTCAGACAAATGTTCTGCAAAATAGAGCAAAAAAACAGCAATTTGTTAACGGCTGTATTCATTTACGCATATGGAGGCAAGCAAACGGATGATTCTCAAGTACCTTAGACACAATGTATCACTGGTATTGGCTGAATGCTACTGAATGCTTCAATAGTGAAACTGTTAATTTTATATTTATTTATTTATGTATTTAATACTGGCTTGAGACCATGGACAATCACAACCCAGAAGCAACTGGCTGACCAGAAAATACTCAAATGTCAAATGTTTATTATTTGTGTATGTTAGCATGTGTTTTACCTTGACAATGTATCAACCTCCAGCATCAGCCAATGGTGCTATAACATGACTACCATGCACCTACTGATAATAAATACAATCAGTTTAGCGCCATTAACTGCATGAGCGCACCTGTCACCAATAATGTAACGTTAGAAAAACCTCCTGGTGACAACTGGTTAGGAGGTAAACAGGCCAAGTGTGTTGGCTTGTGTGGAACATTTGCTTCGGTCAATCGGAGACCAGCGTTTGACGGGAACGATGAGGCAGCAGAGTCAAGCTACCATGTAACCTAGCTGGCTACCACTCGAGGTCGTTCGGCTATGTTCCTCGTTACTGTGGACAGGTTGAACCAATGTGTCAATTCTTAGGCTAGCTCTGATTTCATCAGAGATGGGCCTTACAACTAGCATAACCTAATAGCTAACCACACCAACGTGTTTTGTTTCCGAAACCTGACAGCCGTGTCAACACAACGGACCTGGAAGCTAACATTATGAAAACTAACAACAGATAACAGGACGACCGGACACGCCTCACAAAGCTAACATTGTAGTGCAGCTACCAGTCACAACACCGCTAGCTAAGCTAATGCTAATCGAAGCTTCACTTAGCTTAGCGTTACCTTTAGTGTGGACCGCCGTTAGTGGGGTTAGCTAAACGTTAGCACGCTAATGCTAAAGAAAGCTAACATACGATCGCATTAAAACATCACATTTCATAGACGTTGACTGGATTTACTTCCCAAAACGTCACATTTTTTACGTTAGATGCTCCGATATGTGAGTGAACTCACCCGACGTGATAGCCTCTGGACTCCCCCCTCCCTGCTCCGGGTAGTGCTGCTGTACCGATGGCTCGCCGTTGTTGACACTGACACTTCCATTAGCAACACCGCGAGAGCTGGAATACGGTCTTAACATTACGTAACAGGGTTTGACGTCGGTGGGAAAACGTGAACGTGATGCCGGTAAACTTTACTGAATCTTCACACGTCCTCCGTTAACACATCATCTTTACTTCATATCAATACAATGGTATTCCTCTCCGGTATGTTGCTGACACGCGTCATCTCCTGGGCAAGCCAAATGTGCGTACAGCAGTTACATAATGTTGACTTCCGGGTGGTTAACAAATCCCTTCTAGTATGGCAGGATATTGGCATTTCTCATGTATGCCGCTGTCCTTCTGTCCTGTCAGTTTTACTTGATTGACCAAATTCCAGGTTTAAATGAAAGAAAAATCAAAAGGCCACTGGACATGAGATTTTACCATATTCACATCTGCTGTATGTGAAGCTGCAATTGGATCAGCTGCATTAACATGTAGTGCATACACACAAAGTACAAGACACAGCCGTTTAAAAATATTTTTTTTATTTTTATACCTCAGGCTCAGCAATCACATAACAACTTAATAAAACCCAGTGTATTTGGCTGAAAACTGCAATCTCATGTTTGATTGTGAGTTAAACGCAGGATTCTGATACAAGACTGACATTGCATTGACAAGCTAAGAAAAAGAAATGTATCAGACACAGAACGGACAAACAAGCATGCGCAACACGCATTAAGCTCCACGCCCACCAGCCCTGCACCTACAATAAATTGAGATCTGCATTGAGTCGGATCCAGTGTCTCAAGAGTGTCAAAGACTGATCATGTTGGATTTTGACAACCAATTAACCGGCCATGTTTAGTGTGACAAATTGATGTGCTCACAATTCTTGCACTCTTTTTACTGAAATGAGTTAAGGCACCGGAGGTTTGGTTTGAGATAATAGTTCCGTGCAGTCTGAAGCCGATGCAATCTCTCTTACACAAACAAAATACAGTATACACGGGAGACAACTACTGATTACAAGACACAGAACACTGCAGTAGAGTCCCTACAAGCAGAAGACATTTATCTAAGATAAAATGTGTTATCCCCCTAATCCTGAAAATCTACAATTCTTTCGCTTCAACCATCTTTTGTTAATTCTCATTTGCAACAACAGACTAATCTGATGAAATCAAAAACACTAAAATGAAACTAACTCAAGTTGAGCCTCTGTGCAACCCCTTTCCATTTCTAACTTCTCTTACAATTAAAAGCCTGGAGATTTAAGGATAGAGCGTTTAAACTCCAGTCTTGTTCCGCTCACTGTTGAGCCATGAGTGGCTGATTCAGTTGTCAATAACCCAAGCATCTTTCCTCAGATCAGTCTACACACTTATTTACTAATATTACACAAACATTGAATACCATGAGAAGAAAAACACAATTATAGAAAATTAAACTTGTCTCCAGCAGGAAAAACGAGTACATTAACAACCAAGATCCAATATAAATCTGTATATACACACGCTCAAGGAAAGCTACAGCTACATATGGACATTTACAAGATCAAGCTCAAAAGTGGTTTTAAGCCAAAAAGGACTACAGTCGTCTGAAGCGTATTATGTATCCAATCAAGAGACGATACCCGAATCAATGTCCCCGACTCAAGTTTAGACACTGGCCGTGACATCAACCATCAAATAGCTACGTTAATCAAGAAGAGGCCACAAATTTCTGTTTTTCAGAATAAAAGCCAATTTCTCCTCCCGAGGTCCCTCAGATCATCCAATATGTTTTAACAGTTCACATGCTAGTCACTAAGCACAGGCAGCTTACTGTCTAGAAACCTTTCCTGAAAATACAGAACAATCCACACCAGAAGCCGGGCCTAGAACCAAAGTTAGCCATCAAACCCTGTAATCCTGCTCTGAGACACACACACCATCAGTGACATCTGACCCAACGTGGCGACAGTGGTTCTGCTCCTGCTTCAGCCCGATAACCCTCAGCAACAGCAGCTTATTGACAACTACTATTCTCATGAGTTTTCATGCTATATATTTTTTTACAAGATATACAGATGAGCACAGGACTTAAATCACTGATACAATCCTGTACAAAAAAAAAAAAAAGCTGATCTACTCCAGTGAGTATGCAGGGCTTATTTCAAACGTTAGTTATCGATCTAATATCTGCATCACAGAGATGACTACTGCAAAAACACTGAAGGATTATAATCATTACACAACGCAATGTTCTGAATTATATCTCGTATTCCTCCGGATCTCTTGTAGACGGTTTCTACATAATGTTATGCCTTGAACTATAGCTACTCCTAGTTCAAAGCTTCTGTTGTTAATCAAACACTCCACTGTTTCCATTGTTCCGCCATGGATTCAACACTTTCCGTATCTTACATAATAACACCGACATCCTTGATTTCTATGCAAAACAAGTTTGGTAAAACGCTCCAGATGAATCACATGCCAACAATAACCACTCAAACAAACAAAATGTGCCTCATTCATCATTTTGGATGTTGACGGGGTTTGCTTAACGTTAGACTACCGTCTATTTAAAAGTAACAACATCTCTCTTTCTCTCTCGATATCAAACGCACACACTACAGATTTAGCCCTTTCATGGAGCCATCTTTTGGGAACGTCAAGGTGATATTACTTTCAGCAAAGTATGTTTTATCAATTCTGTCAGCAGACGATATGCATCTTCCTAAAAAATTATTTCAGGTCTGCAACAATATTAAGATTCTTTGAAAAAGTCTGTCAAATGAAATATATTCATCTGTCTATTTACATATATTATATATTTACATAAATATTGTTTTAGTTCATGTGTTGGAGGTTCCTTGTTCTTTAGTTATTTTGGAGATCCAGGGGGAATGTTCTGTTCTTTGCCGCTGCGTCGGGCTCCCCGGTGTGGGGAGAACGGTTTGCCAGTATTCAGGCCTCTCGGATGCTCCCGAGTCTTCAGTGCTCCGGGTCGGACTTGGCCATTCGCCCCTCTGAAGAAGCGTGATGGTTGACGGGGCGGGCGGCTGTCTCCGGGTTTCTCTGTAGTGCGCCTGCTGTTGGGCCGAGGCTCCTCCACCCTGTTGACCTTTAGCTCCTGCAGGGGTTGGCTAGCGGCGGTGGCCGGAGGGGAGGGGGGGGACGGCTGGGCCGGCTCCTTGGCCAGCCGCTGGCACACCTCTGCATAGCTCAGTTTTCTGGCCCCCTGGTAAGAGAAGAATGGGAGGAAATTAAAAATCAAGACATAAAAATAAATAAAATAAATTCCCCACATGTAATAAAACACAAAAAAACCCACTTGAAGACCATATTGTCCAAAATATACAATAATCCATCTTCAACACAACTACTGAGATCAGTGGGTTATGCTACAGTGGTAGTTTGTGCTTTTATACATTTGACTTACTACTCTAACATTTTATTGAATCCATTGAAACTGCTGTGAATCCCAGCTACAGCGGCCATCTTCCACAAAAAGGACAACGTTTTGTGTTAATATTTGTGTGTTGCTTGAGATGGAAGCTCACCAACAACAGCTTCTTCCCCACTTCCAGCGCTCTTGGTCGGACCAAACCCATCTTTAAACTCTGCCTACATCATGACCTCAACATGTACAGTTTCCTGACGGCATCTTAGAGTGTTGCGACGCTACCATAGTGACACAATCTGTCCACAGACTGACATATGATCACTTGGCTACAACTCATAACAGCTTCTTCTACAGAATGATCCATCAACAGGGAGCTATAGGCTGTTGCTGTAAGAAGGCAGGCCTCACCAGCTCTGATGTTGGAGATGGGGGCGATGAGGAAGGTGCTTCAGTAGAAACAGACTGGCTGCAGACGGAGGGAGCAGGTTTAGAGGCTGTTGGGGAGGCAGCCTGCGAGAACGTGGAGATTGTTTCCTTTGGAATGGAAGGTTCAGCTTTATCCTCTTCCTTTACCGCAGGAGAAACACTAAAACAAAAGTAAAAGATAGGTCATTTTCTATGTTCATGACCTTTCTATTCACAGATATTTGATTAACTTGATTAGAACTTTACCTTAAGACTGGTGAGGGTGGTGGTGCCACTGTGAGTGGTGTCACAGGAGCAGGTTTAGCAGCCGGGGTCACAGCACTTGGTTTGCTCACAGCATCTTCAGAGACGTTGGTTTGTCGGGTCCCGTTAACCTCTTGGTTCACAGGCTGAAATAATCAAGAATTGAAAATGATGTGCATTCAAACAACTGGGACTTAAATGGTGCTGACACAAGTCTCCAGAGTAAAAGGTATCAAAGAGGACAAGATATTTACCTTGTTAGTCACCTTCAGGCCACGCACAACATCAGAAAGGCGCATCTCTGGCATCGGTTCTCCCAGCATACTGACCACAGATCCCGGCAGAGGAGGGAAATTGGAAGCTGCCAGGTCAAACTTCGGTGGAGGAGCTATCTTGGCCTCCATTAGAGGGACAGGCCTCTGTAATGTTAAGCACAGTTTAAGTCAAATGTAAGAAAAATAACACTGAAGCTTGCCAAAGAAAACTATAACAGACTTTTTGATAAGAAGATAACAGAGGAAATATGCTGACCGTATGTTCATCTTCTCTTTTCCTCCTCATGCCTCTGTAGCTTCCTCTCCTACAATGAAGACAGATCATTTCACATTAGAAGGTTTTTCATACGTAAATAAAACAAAGAACACAATGGGTAACATTTTCCTGGATCGGATCGTGAAAGCCAAAAACATGTTTGATTTCTTAGCTGTGTCTGCTAACAAGTTCAAATTTAGACAATATAACCTTTGAGAGGTGAAAAGAAAGCGACCGGACAAGGTACACAAACAGAAACTTATTCACAACACAAAACACACGCCTTGCATATTACATTGCGTCAGTTACATTTTGGTTGTAAATCTTCACCTCCATAGTGTTAATAAGCAGGATGATATTCTCTCACCTGCCCCTTGCAGCCCCACTCAGATACCCACTGGGTACGGTGGCCTGTGGGAGAAACTCTGTTGCCGAAGTGGTGACAGCTGCCATCCCTGATGTCTGGAGGGGCCGTGGACTCGACGGAGCAGACAGGCCATCCATCAGGGGCCCCGAAACCAGAGAAGAGGAAGGCACGTCTCCAGGCCTTGGGTGACCCTTAACATGGTTTCTGGGCAGACAAATAAAACCATTTCTTACTAACATGAATAAGCATTATTTGATACTTTAGGCAATACTTAATATCCTTCACGTGTCCTCGAATGTTTCATTAAGAGTTATGTCGTCGCGACTTGCTCCTACCGGTTCCTGCTCATGGGCCGATGGGCGTTGATGCTTGCGTTTGCTTCGTAGTTCCCAGGACTGCTGTAGCCATTCATGAAACCGCTATGCGGAAAAGGTGCCTGGTAGTGGTAAATAAAAATGTTACCATAAGCTCCGTAAAATTGTCTCTGATGCTCTAAACAATACATATGCAAAAAAACATAATTTCTATTTATTTCTCAAGATAACATTCAGGTTCTCACCAGTGGTGTTTCAAAGTAAGGGATGACGGCAGGGTTCCAGGAAGAAGACACCACGGGGTACACAGGGTACTGCTGCTGAGGGCTGTACGCCTGCTGCATGTACACTGGGGAGCTATATTGAGCCTGTGGCTGGGCATGCTGACTGTACACACTCGAGTCCACACTGCGGAAGCTGTTCTTACCAAAGAACGTGTTAATGGCCTTAATGCGGGCCTGTGGGGAGGGAGGGAGGAAGAAAGAAGACAATCAGTTGTGCTTGCTCAGAGTGAAGATGGGACTGCGACCACTATGTTGAGTAGCATTGTAGATCTGTCCATCGTCATTCAGTCCCCTCAGATCTCATAATCTCACGGTCATTAGGCCATACAGCACTGCACTGACTAGGGGAACGAAGGGGGGAGGGAGAGGAAGTGAGGGGGGAGTTAAAGAGGATGAGTAGAGTTAGTGTGTAGAAGCTGAGATACAGCAGATTGATAAAGAGCTACAGATGATAGGTTCCTCCCAGCCAGCCACAGTGCATATGGGTCCTTCCAAGCGCGATACTGATCATCACTGGGGTTTAGACAGGACCGTTAACGTCACAGCCTTGTGTGTTTTATCACACAAGGTCAACTCTAAGTCCAGCTGAAAAAGGATGCATTAGATACCTGAAATGCAAAGGTAAATGTCACATTGTTATAAGAAGGGGTATCAAAGTGTCTGAAGATATCGGTGTGCAACACTTCCTTGCTTATCAAGTCTGTGTGCAAACATATCCCAAGGTCACTCCTGAGGCCACAGCTTAACCAAAGAGTAGCGACGTGACCGCTGATAACACGACTACTCTTGTGTAACAAGGCTTGCTGGGTCTCATACTACCGTCTAAAACAGAACAAATAAGAAAAAGTGGTCCAGCCTGAAATAAAAGCTAAATAAAGTTAATTATTGGTTATGCATTTCAGCCACAGAACTCACCATGATCGGTTTTCCCTGGAAGGTTTTCACCTCCTCTCTCAGGTATCTGTAGGCCTACAGACAAAACAGGAAACAACCAAATATTCACAATATTGTAAAATCTGTGTCGTTTCCTTTCAACTATAAGAACACAAGCTTTCCTCCCCCTCACTCCCAGAGCACTGGTGTGATGTTCACTGCTCAGAACTGTCAACTTGTTAATTACTAACAAGACAAAGTTGCTGTAATAAATCGTACAATTTCTTGAAAGCATCTACCCGTAAGGTTTTGAATTTTACAAAGTTAACAGGCTCCTGTAATCAAGAATTATCCAATTCAAATCTTGAACCCGCACCATAGAGTCACCTTTGGTTTCAAAGACAAATGGAAGCAGAGCAAATAACAGTCTACATCTAATGAGTAGTTATATTGTTTGTTAACAGACACTTCTATATGGCATACTAATTCAAACAAAATAAGATTCAACCACAAATGTAAGCCAAAAATAACCCCTGTGTTCATTGATGTGGAGACATACCTGTTGTGCATCCATATCAGACTGAAATGTTATGTACCAGTTGCTGTTGTGTGCAAACTCAGCACTTAACACTTTTGGACAGTTTTCACTCTTAAAAAGAGCCTCCACTTCCTGTGAAAGAGATGCAAGGCACATATTACACACTTCACCCAACAACACTAAACTCACAACATCTCCCTGCAGCCTCTGATTATCACTTGTCAATGAGCTACAACAAATTAATTCACTACAACAAATTAATTCACAAAGTTTTAACATCAAAGTGTAGTGAGACAGGCGTCTTTAACTGAATTTGTGTCAGCAGCTATGTGGGATGGGTGGATGATGTGGAGGACTGTTCTTAGCGTGCAGTATAGAACCCTCTTTACCTCAATTGGTGTCGTCTCTGGCACTTCTCTCAGAATGATGATGCAGCGACTGTGGTTTGGCCGAACCTTCTCTCCAGCTTCATCAACTTGCACCATAGGCGAAGCTGTAACAAAGACACAATCTCAATACAAGTGTTTTCACCATCTGGAAGTTACTTGATGGCCCCTAAGACACTTAAACAGTGTGCCGTTAGAGGACCCTTTAGGATTTTTACCTTGAGAAAACAGTTTGCAGACGTGGTAATCATCACAGGAAAGAACATGCAGAGAAGCCGCAGACATGACGGCCAAAAGAAAACTCACTGTGGTGTCAACATCGTGTTGTGGGGATCTTAGCAGTGACACAATGCATTTAATTGTTACTGGTGAATCTGGAGGATCCTTACACCCTCTCCTTTGTTGTTTACTAGGCGACTGCTCTAAACAATAGCCTTGCATATTATGTGTTTAGCTTTTGCAGTTTGAAATGCAGTTCAGTGTTTCAGTGTATTTTACTTTTTGTGTATTTTACTCTTAGTTGAAGTCGAGATGGAGGAAAAAAAGCCTTTTAACCCTTTTAGATCACTCCCCAGATCCTATTGTGCACCTATTTAACAATATCTGCCAAAACAATTACAAAACATACATAAACTATTTCTTCAATCATCTTTTCTTTTTGTAAAAACAAAATATGATGCATGCTTAAGTAAGCTAGTACCACCCAATTATATCATGACATCCATCCATCAAGCAATCTGCAACTTTTATCGACAAGGGAGGTGTGTGAGCCACGTCTTCTGTATATCATGCTCCAAAAACAATTCAAGTTAATTTAAGTTCAGATGGTCTGAACGTACATACATACATACATACATACATACATACATACATACATACATACATACATACATACATACATACATACATACATACATACATACATACATACATACATACATACATACATACATACATACATACATACATACATACATACATACATACATACATACTCTCTGTCTGTAAAGTAAATGTGTGACCATTTGTCACAAATGCAGGCAGAAAAGCAGCACTGGTACCTCGCAGTACATCCAGAATGAGGGTCACATCAGTGGTAAGGGCTTTGATGTCCTCCATGCAAGCAATGGTCCAGACGGGAACAAACTGATCACTGTCCATCTGGGATATCAGGTACAGGTCCTTAGATAGGTTCTCTCTGCAAACACCCAAAACAACATCGGACAAATGAACATCAGTCAAAATAATTGAAGAATTCAATTTAATCAATGGCTGTTGGACCAATGATAAAGGGGAGCACTTCAGGTATACTAATATACTCCACTGAGGAAATAGCTAGTTCTTTGCAGTTATGAAAAACATCCCACGGCAATTCAATTATTCATTACTGGTGTTGTTCTCACAGCTGTATACACACTGGAAACAGTTGCAATGTGTGGTATAAAAAAAAAACTACTAACCTAGAAAAGCAGAACTCGAGCTGTTTCTTCAAAGACTCCCTGAGGCTCTCCTCAGACATTGGTTGCTCTTCAGAAGCATCAGCATCTACGGCTGACTCGCATTGAGGGTCAAAGACTAAATACCCCACGTCAGGCTGGTCAATGCCATTCACAACGCCCTCTGTGGGTACAGAGGCACAGTCAGCAGTGCTGTCCGGGTACTCTGCATCACATCCTTTTCCTCCTGAAGACGGAACATCTGAGTAAATTAAGATAGAAGAGATCATGTTTAGACAACAGCATCTTACGCTCTAAACAAACATTGTCATGCTTTATCTTGCTTTATCTAGTTGCACCACTAAGCTCTTACCGTCGGTCATCTCAGCGGGAGGAGGGCAGGTTAGTAGACAAGGAGAGTCCTCAGTCTCCTCCGGGATGTCGTTCTGGTGGGCAGGGATCTCCTGCCACACTTTGGCATTGGGGTTCAGACCTGCTCCCTTTGTAGTAACCTGCATGATTAGAAGAATAAACACCAAGTTACAGAAAATATTTTGGGTACACCTTACACAGCAGTAAGCTACATGAAACACAAGTACAGTTAGAGGAGGAAGCAAAGTTTTGATCATGATTTTGAAAAAGTGAGATTGCAAGCACTTAACATATTAAAAGAAGGGACAGCAAACATCAGAATATGCATCCCAAACTCAATACATAATGAATATTTCTTGCATTAGTGATATTTAAATATTGCCGTTAACCAGAAACGGACAACACTGCATAAGCATTGGTGCTTTTACTCTTGTGTGTGAGCACACAGGCATCTGTTTTTAGAGACGATGGTGAAGCAAATTAAGTTGTTTGACTGTTGGGTGAAACGTTCAATTATCCTGTCAACATCACAAAAGAATGTGCAAATTGATTCAACTGACCGTCGCTGACATGATTTTTAGACGTGTCAAATTTTCATTCTTAAGCCGACATGTAAATTGCATAGTATCTTAATTATTCAAAATATAAGGTGACTTAAAATTGCAACCATATTTTCAGTTTGGGTAAACAAAAGCTTACGCCTGGTTGTCAGCCTGGCAATCACTTTTACAAGTCAGCGTTGAGCCCTGACTCCCTCTTTGAATCCCCGCATATGTGCATGCTTTTCATGACCTGAGGTAGTGTTAAAGTTCACCCTTTAAAACAAGATATACTTGAAAACATTCAGAACAGACCCCCTTCCTCCATAGCCAATACTAGAGTTGATCAGAGAGCTCGCAAACCAGTTTGAGAACCCTCAGCTCTTCTCCTTCACACACACATCTGACAGCATCATTGGCTTCCTTATCCCTCTGACTCCGCCTCTCGAGCGGTCACGTGTTACCACACATAGCGCGAGTCCGCCCTGCCTGAGCTTCAGCGTAACTTGAACCGGGCATGTAGACCTGTCACCCACCGCTGAACCGCAAGTGCGCTTCAGTCATTGATGCAAAACCATTATGCGACCCTCTCACAACAGTTCATTCTCACATACAGAGTTTATATTACAAGTCAGCACCTCTGGAGGTTTTAGCAGTGAAGCAAAGTAACGTTGCTCCGGGAAGAGCACGTGGTGCCCACACAACCATATGTGACGATGTTCAAAATCTTTACATACGACAAGAAACAAAAGCCAATTCTGGATAAGCAGCGTTTGTTGTAAATTGATTACCAAACCACCTCCACGCTGTTCCCGTCTCAAGGTTGCCGTCTCCGCAGCGTATTGCCATGACCTTTATCACGGAACTCCTCGATAGCTATTCACCGTTAGCCACACGGTGCTGCATCGGCTAACATTTAACACAAATCACTTTTTTGTGGTTGCTATGTGTGAACCGTAAATGAATTAAACTACACATGTAGCGCGAGGTGTCATGAAGCGAGATGTGAATGTGTTCTCCACTTCATTGTATTCTAACACACGTGTTGATGGGGTAACGTTATTGGGTGTTTCATCGTCAACCATGTTGTGACTCCCTAAATACCTGCCTTTAGCTAACTAGCTTAAGTTTACTAGCAGACCAGTTGGAACCGGCCTCACTTTACACCCATAACCTAATTCGTGAGACAGGTTGACAGAAACGCATCGTGAATTGTTCGTGCGAATAATAAAAGTCGTGTCTCGGGAGTATGACCGTTAATTAGCAGCTAAAGTATAAAGTTACTACAACGGTCGAGCTACCGACGACACGAGTCTCACTGGAAGGACGCAAACAGGTTGTCGCGTGCTAGCGATAGCGTGCACCTCCTCCAGGCCCCAAAAACTCACCATGCTGCTTCGATCCTGTCCTTCTTCTAACGTCCTCCTTCAGTTCTCCGGCAGATGTAAATTGCCCCGTTGGTTTGATTCGTATCGAAGGCTTTACCGCTTACAAAACACCGTGCGCACGTATTTATAGTCTCCCCGGTAACGTTATTCAAACGGCCGAACGTGCGTGCGTGCGCACGATAACTTTGAAAGCTCCCTAGTTTATAACACGAACGACTGTTTTAGCTGATTTCCGTTTTTAAAGAAAGCGTTTCCCATCACACGACATGCGGTCTTTTAAACTGAATTTCCTCGTCGAGGCACCGCTCGTCCAGCACGTGACAGCTGCGTCCTCTGCACCGTCTGTCCCAACACGCTGCACTCCGCCCGGCAACAGCGACGCTAATACCAGCACCGCCCGACGGTGACCCCTGAGAGGACGAGCCGAGGCGATGCACTTACGAGACCTGCCTTAAGCTCGTCGTGACGCGACTCCCAGACCTAGTTCGTGCATATCTTTTAAGTGAGATAGATTACACGCAACAATGCGAACAAATCCGAGTTATCATTCAATACTGGCTGCGCATTGCTGAGAGGAAATGACCCGATGTAAAGTTTGTAACAGATATGGGAGAACTTCCGTCTTTCAATAGCAACTTGAGTGTTTCTTTAAACTTATTGTCCACGCTATGTTCACTTTGAAGGGATGCAAAGCAGAATATAAAATTATATATATATATATATATATATATATATGTGTATGTGTTTCTATCAGAACACACGTGTGAAATATTAATTTTATTTATATACCCATGCATTTGCTCAACAGTATTGTCCTGTAAATACATTATTTCATAATTTTTTAATCAACTGGTCATATTGCTGCATGTCCCAATAGTATTTCTGCCACATTTGCAACCTATGGGGTGGGACATATGTTGTCTTTTTATTATTAAATTAGTTTTGTTAAAATAAGTGGAGTAACCACAAACCATTTGGAAACCTAGATCTAGCAGGTGCAATTTACAAATTAAAAATACCAACATACTTTATATCTGAGACGTGGTACTGAATTGGTTTTTGATAGAGAACTGAGAGCTTTAACAACAATCACCTGAAGCTCTATATAAGCAAAGCCAGTGACCTTGAGCTGGACTGCCGGTTGTCATCCAGGGAGAGGAAGTGAAGAGGGTGGAGTCACACAAGTATCTTGGGTCCAAATCAATAAAATCAGTGTCAAATTCTTTGTATGTGTCCACATGCTTGGCCAAAACAAGATTAAAAAATACCAGAGAGATATCGCGTTACGAGAAAGGAAAACCTTTAAACACAATGCCTCTCGCCAGCCCGGAACCATAAAAGATAAGAGGTCTTGGTCGTGGACCCCACTGATGAACACACAACAATACAAAAAACATGTTCCGTGATCACTTTAATTATGCAAATTTAACAGACACCCAATTCAATTGACCAAGTACAGATGATTTCTTTACCAAGACAATAGCCTACTGGTGACATGGTTTACGCACACAAACATAACCAACCCCCCCCCCCCCCACATCGTGAAGAGTTCAAACAGGTGCTCTCATTAAGCCTTGGTGGGTCCAACCACTTGGGATGCCTGCTGGTTCTGTTGTAGGTGCTGGATCTTCACGTTCATGACTTCAATCACCGCTGTAAGATAGAAAACACAATGTGTAGAGTAAATAATTGTGTTACAGAGTGCTGCATGGAGGACGTATTATTATTATTATTATTATTATTATTATTATTATTATAAGTAACACCCACTGCTCCCATCATTAACATTATTAGTCGCATGTCTACTTCTATTATTGGTACGATTAGTGCTTTCATGATCAGTCTATTACATCCATTGCTGATGTTATTGGTAATCATTTATACTATTATTGCTGTTACTGTTAATGTTCATTTCTGTCATATGGATTGACTATGTTGCAATTGTATTATGTTGTTCATTTTGTACACATTACATGTATTGAAATTTCTGGCAGGAGGATCCCTCCTCAGTTGCGCTCCCTGAGGTTTCTTCCTTTTTATCCGATGCGAGAGCCAAAGCACAGAGGACGTCATATGTTGTACAGATTGTAAAGCCCTCTGAGGGGAAATTGGGCCGTACAAAAAATAAAATCGAATTGAAAAACCAATAGGATTTTTCAATTGAATGCAATCGGTAAAAGTAAAAAGCTAACATTAGGCTATAAACAAACCACACCAGTAGAGATGCACTGATACCAGTAGCCGATATTGTGCTCATGTACTTGTTAAACTACTCTGATACAACTGCACCCGATACTTCTACAGCAACTTGACGTTGACCTTTTGTCAATTGAGCCAAATTATAGAATATTTTCCACTCAAAGCGCATTTGTTTGTTGTTTATCATGTTTTGTTGGAGCATGTATTAGTAAATACATTTTAGTTTTACTCTAAAATATTATCTGTGGTATATTAACTTTTAAAGTAAAAAACGTTTTCTATATTTTAGTGAAATGGAAATTAAGTGAATATAACTTTGTAATAATTTAATTTGCAAAATAACAAGTATTTAATTATTTTAAAATGTGTTTTGGACTTGCCTTGTGATATACATTATATTAGTTAAAACACAAAGGGACTTGTAGCATCAACATCTCTCAACATGAGGAAATAGAGATGTCTATTTTAAACGTAGCTTACCTTGTTTCATGGCGTGTTTTTCCTGAAGCGCTGGCTGTATTTTCTCTATCTGCTTTGTGAGGAACTCTATTTTACGTTTGAAGAAAGCCTTCGAGTCTTCCACATTCTACCGAGACAAGAGTATAAATTACATTTAGGGTAAGAATGTTTTACATCATTGTAATAAATTACATAATTTATTACATTTCTTATGGATTTTCAAATGCAAATATATTTGCCTTTTCAACATAGTATCCTGTCCCCACATCCACGAATACATTTTCCACGTCGTTTAACGTTCCAGGGACGTACATCTGAGAAGACGAACTGTCAAGGCAAAGTACGCACGTCTCCAGAGACACAGGACTTCATTTAGACACAACAACACAACATAACACAACACAACATGAGCCCCCGAGAGGAAGGATACAGAGCTGGTGAGTGGCACGAGCAACTCTTTCCCTGTACGACAGAGGAGAGGAAGAATTAACACATAATCAACTTCAGCTGCAGAGGCTTTCATTAACATGACGACATCACACTTTGGGGGGAGATGAATGCATATTCAAGGCACATCGTTTTGTGCAACACACTGGTGTGCAGTGAGCCCTTTAAAAAGCTTGGCGGGGCACCAAGTCAGAGCAAAGTGTTTCACTCACCTTTGTTGTTTTTGTTCAGGACGTTCATACTGTCTTTGGCTTCAACATATTTCGTCTGGACAACTTTGAGTTGACCTATTGAAGACGTCAGGAACTCGATCTCCTGCAAAACATTAACATGAGCAAAACAACCGTTAACAGTCAAAGCGACCACACCTGGCAACTGTCTGACTCCATCAAGAACGTAACGTTAGAAGACAACTGAAACCCACTGATTTACAATAAGAACAAAATAATCCCACATTTCAAGGTATAATTCACTCCTGTCGAAATGCGTGAAACGATGAGACATATAATACTAACATGCTGACTGCATATTTAAGTACCGTTAGCTTCAGATGTGCTAGCTAGCCACCCTACCCTGTCATTTTCTTTCAGATTATCGCCCTCATAACGTTTGATATCGAACAACACAGTCACAAGAGATTCATACTTTACTGTTTATTACTGACTTACCTGATCTAGTTGGGTTTTCAGTCCCTCTAATTGAGGCAGGGAGAGGTCTGCGAGATTCACCGCCATGTTGGAAGCGCGATGCTAAACTGACCTTTAGTGATCGTTTCCGGGTGACGGAGGTGCGCGGTCTTTAGTTTGAAACACCGCCCCCCTGTGGACAAGCTACGGAATGCACCGTCTTCTTTCACGGAAATGGTTCCGTTGGCTACTTGCTCACCAATCATGTTTCAACTTAAATGCGATCAAACTGTTCATAAACAATGCGTTTTTCTCGCTCTAGTGCATATCACACGTATACAATATAAATACTGACCATGTTATATGTTTGGAAACTCAGGGTTCACAATATAAAGTCATTTGAACAAATTATTGTCATGATACGTAAAATGACAAAGCTCACTTGTTTTTTTATTGCATCATTACCACAATCAATCGAATACAAACTTGATAAGTTATTTCAAATATACCCTAAAATATGTCCGTCATTTCATTTTTAAACTGGTAGCTAAACTTGAAAATGCTAATTCAGTTATATCCTTCACACCCTGCGAACTGATATTTAATATGACCCAAAAGAACAATACAATTTAAATCCAGAAGACCAGAATGCAATTTTAAGTTCAGGTTGCCAAAAGTAAAAATGTAATTTAATTTTCAATAAATGTGAAGGTGCCAATTGTTTTATATAGTTTTTTTTTGTGCATAATTTTGTACATTCAACTAAAACTTAAATTATTAATAAATATTGGTAGCCCTGATGTACCTCAGTATTTGTGCTCTAGGGCCCCTGAAAGCACCCTCAAAATTACACCCAACACTTATGAGCTCTTGATCAAATGCATAAAACAAAATCTATAAAATCAAGAAAATGATGTATCCATTAAGAATCTCGTAGCTACAGCTTTGAGCTATAATACAATTACAACACTTCAAGGAAATATAACCAAGTGTTGTAAGAACAAGCTCCATATGTTGTGTAAGATCTAACTTGTTCCCACAGTAAATTGATTTTATCCAAATGATAGTAAGTTATATTCACACTCATATTTCTTGTTTGCAGAAGATACTGTAAATATATTTTTTCAGGCTTTCCCCAACTCTTCACATAAATGTGACTAATTAAAAAGTAATTTCCACAAAATCGGACACCGACTGTATTCAAGAACACATTTATTCAGAAATTATTCAATCAACACATTTAATGTGCATTCAAACACTTTATAAAAATTAGCAAAATATTTAAAATCATTCACAATATAAAAAAACATTGGTTTAAAAATGGAAGCATTGGTTTAAATAAAAGAAAACGCAGTACTTTAAAATTGCCAAAATCTGCAAACCAAAGTTTAGCTGGAAGAGTTTTGGTCTCATCTACTGCAGGTGAACTGGTAAGCCATAGACCACAGGTGCAGCGCCAATCAGGTGTTTCATGTGTGTGACCTGACGGGATTGCCCCATATAATCCAGGAGGGACGCTCCAGAGCCAGCAGATAACCAGGACTCCAACAAGACTTTGGTGAAGCGATCAATATCCCGATCTGTGACATCCCACAGGTTTCCCAAAAAAAGGGGGCTGAGGACATAAAAACAAACAAACATTGAAATGTATTCATAGGACACATTTAACAGATCCTTCTTCAACAGCTAGTGAAGACATATCTCACCAGCCTGCTGTGAGGTAGTTGAGGACGATGCCTTGTCCTTCCTGATCTCCGCGCACTGCCAGAGCGGCACTACTGCAACCGAAGATCAGAGAAGCTGCTCTCATCTGCCGCTTCAGGACCGATTGGCCGTCGAAGAATCGTGCGCCTGCACCATGACCCACGTAACTAAAGCGTCCCGGGGTTAGAAGGACACGGACAGAGACGAGATAAAGTCAGACTGGTCATCAAATCAAAAGGGCTCAAGATAAAAACACAAAACCTGTATGTATGAATAAAATATTAGTTAAATGTTATCCTTTTACAATTACTTTACAATATTTATTTGAACACTTTCTCTGTGGGACTTTTATCATACTTAAGATCACAAACTCACATGTATAGATCCTTGGTAGCAACAGCTTCTTCCAGCTGACTCGAGTCAGGAGCAACTCCACACACACCGGCCCAATCCAGTTTACTTTAATGAGAATGGCAAAGTAGTGAATGGGAAGAAACCAGACTGGGGACAGGAAGACTTGCATACATGTGTTGGTCTCACCTGCTAAACCATTCCTTGAATTGTCCTTGAGAGTTTCTTAAATTGGCATCAGGGTCCACCACATAAAACACCTGACTTGCATCCACACCTTGCTTCAGGATGGACTGAGAGTCGGTCTAAAAAGGGAAGATTTAAAACATATCGAACAATATCCGTTACTACCACTACATCTTCACCACAGGCCCTATTGGCACAGTAATGGAGCTCAATCGTACCTCTTTCTGAATGCTCAGTCCGATTACAGAGTGCAGAGAAGGCATCCGGCTGACAGAGTGAGACAGTAAGATGGAGGTGCTCTCCCACGGCAGCTTCTGAAGGTACTGCAAAAGAAACAGGAGAGGATACCTCTACATTTTAGCATCATCCTACCTCACTGAGAACATATCGCACTAGTGCTTTTGAAGGTCTTTTCTCTCTTTGTACAAATCAGGCTATAGGAAGATGCAGTATTTCTTAGAGATGATGAAACCAACCTTGTCCAGGATGAGAACCACATGACCGCGGGGCTCCTCTCTGCAAGCGAGCCGGGACACGGCTGTTTGGAGAAGCTGGTCACACTTGGTGTCCCACTGCGGAGAGAGTCCCAGAGCAAATCTCTTCAGGTCTTCTTGGGAGAGTGCAGGAGAGGCCGACAGCACCGCCTGAAACGCAAAAGTTTAACGTGTGAGTAGTTGTTGCTTTGCGGGTCCTTTTCCAACAGAAACCAAGGTCCATGGATCTCTAAAAAAAAAAAAAGGCCAAACACACCGTCAGCATTTCCTCACTGACTGTCACTCCCTTTGCAGACAAAGACCTGCAGAGGTGCTGTGCCTGTTTGGAGAGCTCAGGATCCAATGAAGGGGGTAAGAGAAAGCTCCACCAGCACCCCAGCAAGTCCTCCATCACCTTCAACAGTCGCTGAAAGAAAGAGAGCCGGTTGATTAGACTAAATAATGTGGCTGTTGTCTTCGTGTACATGTCTGAGTGGAAGTGTATAACTTACCCCAACTCGAGAGTCGAGCGCCCCGCGGCCCTCCCACCACTTGGCTTTCTCAGACACAGAGCTCACAAGCTTCTGCTCCACCTGAATACTATCTATCTCCTGAACCAGCCAGCTGATGGAGTGCTGCACAACACAGAGAGACAAAAGACAAAGTTAGAAGTCATTTTTTTTTTAAATATTAGTGTGACATAATTACTCATTGAAGCAGAAAAAGCAGTTGCAATACAACGACAGATGCGGTAAATATTTCCCTTCAGGCTACTTGATAAAAAGATGGGAGTGTGAGCACGGCAAGATTTTACAGTCACTTGTGTCTCCATATTGCTACGCATTTATAATATACTTGTCTGGTTTCAGACTGTGATGAATAATGTACCGTCCTCACCTGTTGTTTAGAGGTAGGGGTGTGGACAGTGACGGGTGCAGATCCCTTCTCGAGACGCGACAGGATGATGCGGTCACCCATCTCCCCGGGTTTTACTCCAAGCACAGACATCACACACACAGTGACCCCTGGAAAGGAGAGCGAGAGATGCACAGAAAGAAAAGAATAGTACACGAGCGCAATGCAGTTCAAATTCTGCTCATCTTAACAAGCATGAAAGCATCCAGTAATCTGAATTTAATCAGGTAATGGAGAAGATAAAAAAGGCTCAGCTTCAGCTGCAGTAGCTAAAGGAATGACGTACTAGAAGTTTGACAAACTCACAATAAAAACTTGCTCGTAGATTAAAATCCACTGAATTATCAGTTTCTAAGAAAGCCCATTTTGATGGAATCAAACATGAATGTGCCTCTTTAGCTACGGAGATCAAGACAGCATTTCATATTATACCTGCGGGAAGCTGTTGAATTAGTTGGAGAAAATCCTGACAGTGGCCCTCGGGGAACGTAGCGGAGTCAGCAGTTGGGAAGGAGAAGATGTTCTCCAACCGCGACAACCTCCGTTCAGTGGTGATCTTGGACTCGTTTGGACTGAGCTCATCTAGACTCAGAGCGCCCATCTTGTCTGCTAACTCACTGGACACCTTTCTCAGCTTCCTGTTCCAACGATGACACAAAGCAACTTGACTTAAACCATTTGTAATATTGTCACGGAGAAAGAATGTTGAGCCTTGGAACTGTCAGATGTCAAAACTATCCACTATACATACAAGACGTATGCTTACTTGAGACAACTGGCCAAGTGCCTGATAGTGTGATGACGATTAGTGATGCCCAGAGAGTGGGCATGCAGCATAGCTGTAGTCACGGGGTCCTGCTGTCCTCTGGTCAAGGCCAGAAGAGCACAGAGGGTCGGGTAGATGGTGGGGGAGGGGAAGTGGTGGAGGGCCAACCATGCTGAGCGGAGCAGCAACTCAACATCCTCCAGAGAAAGATTGTCTGAGAGAAGAAAGAGAAAAATTACAGACGCAACTGGATGAAGAGCCAAGAAGGTTAAAGAGCTACTAAGACTTCAACAGTGTTTACTTCAGGTATTATATTCCTCATTTCAAGATGCTTTCTAGATTTTAGTGGCATGTTTCCCTCCTCTCATACACATATTTCAAAGACTGAGTCTCACTCCAATGAAAGGACACATCATACCATAAAGACAGTGTCATAATGCAGTAGTGTAAAGCCTCACCTGGCCTGGTGTATGAATGAGGGAGGTGGGTTAGTGGACCGTCTCTCAGATGACCTCTGCTCCTTAGTTCAGACAAGTCGTCTCTCTCCAAATCACAATACATATCCCTCCGCAAAACCTCCAAATCTATGTCGAGAGAGAGTCAAGAAAGAGATGAGAGCTCTGGCTCTTTATCGACATTTTGTTCGATGCAGTGACGATGACCATTATTGCAGAGTTTCAAGTCATTAACAGTGAGCTTGGACGGCTGGGAAGTCGTCACTAAATGCACAAACGAAACCCCATCGTGCTACATTTTGCCAGGTAATTAAGTTCTATGTTTACTAATTAATGGGGAGTTTCACAAACAAAATACACACCGATATATTTACTTGAAGCAGAGTTGCCCTCAGCCTCCTCAGAGTCGGATGTCCTGAGCTGCTCAATGCTGATGTTCAGAACTTGATTAGCTTCCTCCTCAATGGTCCTCATCTTGTCTGGCTCCTCCACCGAATCGGCCTCCGCCTTGGACAGTTCCCTCCTACTTCTTCCTCTTCTGGTTGAGGCAGCCCGACAGACCAAAGTCTCCTCATCCTCAGAAGTCACCCGAGGCATTGCAGTGGTCTTCTTACCGCGGGCCGGCCTCTTGGCTGGGACCTTCTCCGCAGGTGGATCTGGGGCTGTTTTACAGTTCTGTGCAGCTCTTCTTGTGGTGGTTCGCTTTGTAGGGACATCGGGTTTTTCTTTGGGCTCTGCCGGGGTGTTGGCCTCCGTGTCACTCTCGTCGCTAAACTCAATCTGTATTGAAATATAAGAAAAATGGGGTTTTGTTTTCCATAAAGAAAAAGAAAAAACACAAAAAGCTGTATTTTTTTTTAGATACTTACCACGAAACAGGATTTCTTTGTGCGTCTGGGGGCAGCAGGCACAGGTCGGGCTTTGGCTTGAACTGGCGACAACTCTTCATACACATGAAACTGGAGCTTAGAGGCGGTCCTCGGGGCTTTCTGCACTGAAGCGGGGGCTTTCAGCTTTTGAATAGGAGTGCAGGCCAACGTAGGTACCAGTGTGTTAAAGTCAAAAGAGTCAAGCGCCATACTCGATGGCTCGGGCTTTACCATTACCGGCGTCATGGGCACAAGTCCCTTTCCTTTGGTTGAAGAGCTCGTCACTTGAATCCTGGGCTTGACAAGCTTGACCTTCTTTGTTTTGTCAGGAACATCTAGGTTTTTATTTGACTCTTTAGGCTTCTTAAGCGAGGACGGGGGAGGCACCGCTTTCTGTTCCGATTTCAGCATTTTATCGTCGTTTGGTGCATTCCAAGTCCAAGCATTAGAGAAGAGCTCCTCTGGGCTGCAGCCCTTTTTCGCAGCCAAGGTAACCAATGACACGATGGCTTTGGTAGCCATTAGGCCGGCTCTCACAGGTCTTAGCACAGGAGAAGGTGTGGAATCAACAAAGGCCAAGCCAGCTTCCAGCACTTTCCATATTCCACAGACCTTGCTGAGCCTTGGTTCCAGCGCAGACAGGGCCATGTGAAGGTAGACGCGGCCCACCACGTCCTGCATCAGGGAGGGCTTAGAGGGACTTTTGCCAGGGCCAGAGGGAGGGAAGAGCTTAGCCAATTTTGCCCCAAGTTTGGCAACAACACCCTTACAGCGAGCTAATGTTGCCGTCTGAAGTTTCAAACTGACTTTGGCGTCATTGGGATCTAGCTGCAGCACCAGATCGGCCTGTGCGGCTGCCCAGCGAGCAGTGGCACGGCCCAGACAGGGCTCCGAGCAGCAGGGGCAGTGGCAGTCACATTCATGCGCCAGCGAGGAGAGCCAGCGGCGAGGCTGTGCTTTTAAAGGCGGGGAGCTGGCCACATCCCTCACTACGGGTTCTTTGCCAATCCACCGGATGCTCAGGATGTCCTTAAGATCATCCTCCACGGCAGGAAGGGGCACCTGAGATTTCTGTGCCAGGCGACCTTTCCTTGGTTTGATTTTCACGTCAGCCTTCTGCACCCGATCAGAAGAATCTGAGAAAAAGAAATGAATAGAAGTCCATTGTGTAGTACGAGGAAAGAGACAAGCTTGAAATGAGACAATAGTCCGAACATATGTAAAACTAAAAAAGGCAACAGCTTATTTTTAGTTTTTGAGCACAATTTACCTGGAATAAATATGAACAGAACTTTAAAAATACAACACAATTTTACTGAAAGTCAAACAGAAATATTGGACTAATATCCAGCCTCATTTGAAGAGGAGCTGTATATTTAACACACCTGTACAGAGTTCCAGAAGGTTTCGGACTTTGTCTAAATCAAGTCTACTTTCTTCTCTCTCCCCCTGCATCAGCTCCAACTCAGCTTTCATCACCAGCAGCTCAGCACATCTAAAACAACGACAAGAGCAAAGAAAAGAGTGAAGTCCATAAAGAACGAGTTTGTAATGTGACCACATTAGCTCTGATGTATTGTGCTGTACATCTGTACTGTGATGCGTGATAAGCACAGCATTACTTAGTATGTACTAATAGATCAAATTCATATAGTTATCATACTGATTTTAATTACTGTAATAAGACAAAATATTAAAACACTTCAAATACAGTTTAAAGCAAACAAAGTAAACCATATTAGAGTTGAATCAGCGCCTCTAAAAAAAAAACACAAATCTATAATAAGCATCTTATAATTAGGATTTATTACAGGGCTGTTGTATTGGATTGCAGCGGGCTGTACGGGGGTATGACTGACTAACATTTAGTATTATTCTAAATCAATACGCTAGAGAACTATACTGTATAGATTCTATTCTAACAGTTCAATGGGGCCGAAGTAAAAACTTAAGGTCCAATAAATGGGCTTAAACGCCACATCAAGCTAAACAGCACACAACAAATAAGAGGAGAAACAAGTTGTGACCTGCCGGTAGGTTTTAGCACTGTACTACGCAGAGAGAAGATATTTAAGAACGGCCAGAACACACTGATGATATCAGAGCACAAGCTATCGTTTGGACACGGCTTCACTATTTACATGTTAACCCTCGACCGTGCACATGTACGTACTGGCTGAGTGCTTGCAGCTTGATGGCCAGCTTGAGGGCTTCTAGACATTGGAGCCTGGCGTCATTGACGGCTCCACAGCTGCTCCTCACAGCCACAACCTTCATAGAGCAGTTCAGAAGCTCTGAGAGCAGCTGCCACTTTAGCACCAAGTTATCTCCTGCACATAGATCAGGGGTGAGAGGGAGAGAATCATGGCAGACGGCACTAAAAGAGACATCAATAAAAGGTATTAGAAGCTTTTTCATTCAGTCCGTGTGTGGGACAAACCTACCTTGGTCGATGAAGCGCATGTCTGAGCTGCTGCCGTTAGACCCATATAGGCCCTTCCCCACTAGAGTGACCAGCAGGCTGCAGAGAAGCTTCAGACTTTCATATAGGACAGTGTCCGGGCTATTTAGACCTGAGACACAATCACAAGTCCTTACGTCATTAAAGCTGCAAACCTCCTCTCTACGTTCTCACAAAGCAAAATGAAAACAGAAATTATATTCAGTGTAGGAAATGCTTTCGCTGACCCTGCTGTGTGATGTGGCTTCTCTGGGCCTGTGGCAGTGCAGTGGTGTCCAAACTCAGATAGGAGCTGCAGATCTGGAGCATGCGAGCACGCAGCAGGTACCAACTCTTTGACTGCCTCTGCTTGTTCACTTCTTTAAGTACCTCACACAGATGAGGTACTCCACGATCCACCTGAGACACGGGCAACAAGAAAAGGGGGCAATTTGATAGAATCACCTATTCCAGCCAAAACAAACAACAACAACGCAAGAAATCCTACTTGCAGACATGTCACTGACCTGCCCTGTGCTGTAGCAGTACTGCGCTTTCAACAGAACGGCCAGCATAGAGAGAGAAGAAGGTCCATCAGCAGTCGTAACAGAAGTGAGAACATTTTCTGCTTGCTCGAGCTGGGCCTTCAAAAAAAAAAGAGCAGCACAATAAACAAAGTGAGGTATAGTATATAAAATGAGATATAGAACGTTTGCTACGAATACCGATTACAAAACTGCATTACCAAAGCCAGTTCAGGAGTGCCCATGTCCAGCAGGAGGCTGGCTGATTGACAGAGGGAGCTGGCACATCCGTGGACATCAGCAAGTTGACGGGAAAGTCCAATCGCAAGCTGGTAAGCTTCCAAAGCCTTTAGAGGCTACATAAGAGAGGCGATTTGATAAACACGCAGATTAATGACCAGTGATGTGAACAACCAAGTGGTTTACTATTTGCTAGAAGCTCAATCAAGATGGAGATGGAGATGGGGGGGGGGGGGGGGGGGGGAGGGGGAGAGAGAGAGAGAGAGAGAGAGAGAGAGAGAGAGAGAGAGAGAGAGAGAGACTAAAAAGTGAGCCGTCAGAACGTATCGTTACCTTTCCTTTGAGTTTAAAGAGAGCCGCAGTCACAGCGATGGAGCTACAGGTGTGTTTGGGGTTTCTGACAGACGGCAGGCCGTGTCTCTGGAGAAGAGCGGACCACTCCTCTAGTGCTCTTCCCAGAGGCTTGCACAACTCTTACAGGAAATAAAAAAACAATGTCTATTATTCTCAAGGCAGAAAGTTGATTAGTCCCACCAATAGCTTGACAGAGATGTGTAGTATAAGCATCATATCATGCGTCTACAGTCGGATGATTGGTGATATGAAACTCTTACCGTTCTCTGCGGCCAGGTTAAAATGCAAGCCTTCATAGACCAGGATGCTGTCTTGTGTCTTCTGCTTGTCTTCATAATCAAAATCATTGGTTTCTATTTGATTGGCCACACACCGCGTCTGCTCACGCAACTCTCGCTGTTTTTTGTCCCGGTCAACGGTCTGACCAAAAACAAAACAATGTGTTAAACTAAGCCTTAAATCCAGAAAATAGTTGATTACAGGTTATAATAGAGCTCACCTCCTGAAGGTTCTTCTCGAGAGTGCAGATATAGAGCCAAAGTAAAGCATGGGCCTTGTCATCCTTCAGTCTGTCAGCGTTCTCTGGAGTCTCGGGTTCTTCTTCAAGTAGCCGTAAAGCTTCGTGGGTAAAATCAACTGCTGTGCTGTACGAACATAATAAACACGGAGACAGTCAGCTGCTGCCCACGACAGTCCAGCTGCAAAAACCTTTGCCCTGACCACACAAAGAACAGTGCATCTGTAAATGACAAGGAGCACCACTCATTAGAAATAATGTAGATAAAAGCTCCTACCAGTCCGTCTGTTCACTGAAATCCTGGTAACACACGACTTGGGCCATTTCACAGAGGTAGACGGCACGCAGATGGGTGTGGGAGCTGTCCTCGTGGCAGATGTCCAACAGATCACAGAGTGTGTTGTAACGCTCCTGGGTCGTGTCTCCTGCAAACTCCTTATAGCAACGCAACTCTTCCTCCAACAGGCAAAGCATTACTCGCTCATCTGGGACGTCGGGGCCAAAGCCGTCACGTAATGTCCTGTTTCAGGATGGGACAAGTTTCCTTTCCATTAATAATCCATAAAAACACCTTCTATGAGAAGTAAATGTCACAAAAAAACAAAACAACGCATCTGTACCTGAGACGGATGTCCTCCTCCGAGTTACAGGCAGCGTCAGTCTTTGTTTTCACCCACAGGGACACCGGTTCAGACATATGAGTCGTGATTTTGTCCCCCAGAGTCTTCAGCCACAGGATCACCCAGTCCAGCGCTCGCTCCAGCTGTCCAGCCCGCCTGGACGTCTGCACAGCCAGCATGAAGGGTCGGCTCAACTAGGTAGTCAAAAGCCATGTTAATGATAGAGTGTAAAAATTAAACAATTTTTCCTCAGGTTTGCATCTATCACAACCTATTTAAAATCAGCAGATGATCTGTATACGACAACAAAGCCCAGTCAAGACAAAGACATGATTTATACACTATAGTATTAAGACAATGTGTATGTGTAGAATATAACAAATAAAAAAACACACTTGAAGGACTTACCCTATCGACAGACAGCGAGACGGGGCAATTCTTGCACAGATCCCTGCAGAGAATCTCAACGAGTGTGAAGGCCTGGTCGTAGAGACGCCGGTTGAAAAACCCACAAGCCAAGTTGCTCACAGCAATCACTGCAAGACACACGGTAATCTTAAAATGTCATTCAATAGAACAATTAAATATCAACCGTCTTAAGACACAAGACCCGACATGTTAATAATCTAGAAGGTAATAATCATCACCTGCTTTGACGAGAAGGTTTTCACCAGACAGTTTACGCAGTTCAGTCATCATCTGTCCAGATGTGGCTTGGCAGTAGAGCAGCACCCTGTCCAGTGTGTCACTGTTCTCCAGCTGGGAACAAATCACAGTGAGTACTAAAACCTGAAGCACAATCAGAGCGGCAGCAACATGTTCCAACTGGGCGACTCGTTGGTCTTATTTTCAGTTTTGGTGCCATCACCAACACCGTGAAGTTGGATACTACAGAAGCAGCCTCACCTGTGAGGCGAGCATGCTCTCGTAAGCAAACACGAAGCCTTGGTAAACACTGAAGCAAAGCGCCTGTTGCAGTCTGCTGCACTCAGCCTGGCATGTTGAACTCTGTAGAAAGAGCAAATCACAGGTTTGTAATCTGTATAGATTTTCCTCAAGAAAAACCCAACAGTGCTCTAAGTTTACAGAATAATTCCCCAACTTTGTTTCTAGCACTCACACATACACAAAACAAAAATAACTAATTGTCCTGGTCAGTAGCTATACTCACCTTCTTTAGCGTCTTTACTATCCGCTCTTGGTACTCCTCACAAAAAGAAAACCAAGCCAGCAGCACAGGTCCACTTATTCCCTTGCTGTGGCCACTTTCGACAGCCCACACCACAAGTCCACAACCTTCCAGGACTGCATGAGCGTCTCTGTCCCCCAGGTCGGCTGAAAGAGACCTCAAGGCCCTGGCACACTCCGTCAAAGCCTGGCCACTCTCCCCGCCAGCCTTCATCGTAGAATGAATCTTTACTGCCCATCTGCCGAGTACCGTGGCTGTACAGTGACGGTCAGCACGGTCTCCGACCTTGCTCTCAATGTCCCTCAGGAAGGTGAACGCCATGTCATAGTGACCAGCCTTACAAAGCAGCTTCACTATTATTAGCACCATTTCAAAAAGCGTATATAGACCCGATGTCTCAGCAGACTGCTTGGACCCTTGACCACCAGTCCAGCATCTGTTGAAAAGTGTGTGCATCTCCTGGAGAAGAAAAGAAGCATCGTCCTTGGTCACCGCTTCACAGCTACTCTCAAAGTCAGCGATGGCATCCTGTGTATATATGGGGGCTTTGGAGAGAGCGGGGGTTACACTTTCTGTGTCCAACAACAGAAGGAAGCTCAGAGCTTGTATCTGGCAGTGGAGTTTGTCACGGGGATTGAGGATTTTCTTGTCTTTGGTAGCAGATAGTCCATTCCAGAGCACGGAGAAGCAGCTGCGCACAAGGACACAGTAGTCCTCACCCTACGGACCATGTAAGAGTGGAAACCTTGTTAATAAGGTGATCATTCAGTGCAGATGTGGAACACATAACGCATGTAAATGAACTGAAACGGAAGGTGATGCATACCTGTTGGGCTGGGGTAAGCCTGCTGCAAAGCAACCCAGCTACATGGCTACATAGCCTGTGAGCTTCTAGGGTGCTTAGCTTCTTGACAATATGGAAAATGATCTTTTCCATGTACAGTGGACTGCTCGTAGCGACGAGTGCTGCAGAAACGTCATAGCCCTGAAGGGAAAGCTCCACCAGCTGCACCAACTGACGGACACGGTCAAAGCTCGGGGATCCGACTCCAAGTTGATGGTTACAGGCCCTGATCACTCTGTCACACAGTGTGCGACCCTGGAGGCCCGACCGACTCTTCACATAATTCTACAAAACATATTTACAAAAGAAACAGACATTACAAAATGCATCATATTCTCAAAAACTAAATTTTAACACAGCAAATGGAACTTGCCGCATCCAAACGGTCATTTAAATTATTGTATATATATTACAGTATATTTGTTATTACTGCCCTAATGTTGTTTAAAATCCTGTGCTTTAAACACGTTATATTGTAGGGGGGGGAAGTGTAACGTTATTAGGAATCCGAGAGGTTCATCTTATATAAATTCTGATTATGCTAACCTGTAGTTCTTTCAGTAAAAGCTCCGTCTCTTCCACAGAAGAAGTCCGCTTGACGTACTCGTCCACTTTCAGACACTTCATGTCTGCAGCTGTAGAAAACACGTTAAAGTAGAAAGTTTAGTGTTAAACATCGGTTGAGCGACGAGTGTAGCTTCGCTAACGTTAGCGTCAACGTCAACCACAAGATGAAGCCGTTCGACTAACGTTAACGTATGCTAGCTTCACCAAGACAACATACAGCGACTTACTTCAAGCAGCAGACCTAAATGGCAACACTTTTCTATTCAAAGCAGAGAAAAATAAGACTTGTTCTTCATAACGACACTATTGAGCAGCGGTGAGGTTGCTGCTAAAGTTGCGTAAGTTTAAAGATTCAAATCCTTAACATTCAGGAAAACTGCACCCCCGCGCACTGTTTTTGAAAGGTGTTTGCTAACCAATCAGACAGCACATCCGATCTTTACCGGAAACTCTAGGGCTTATGGGTATCGTAGTTTTATAAACCAGATCATACATAAAAACCAGAACGAGAGTAACGTCCAGCAGTTTTACAATGAGTTGTAAAACCATGAAAAACATAAATATTTGAGGTATTAAGTTACATACCATATATTGTAAACCAATGTTAAAATAAATCTGTGGTCCGGCCATGTGACGTACAGGCCGAGACATTCTTCAGATGGATTAAAAACGAGCTTGTACAGAATTATTTGAGTGATTGTTGTATAGTAAGAGTTTAGGATTTGTTACAAAGATTATTGCTTGTACATGGAGGTTTGGAGTTCCACTATACTCTCCGTAATAATAATCCTTATTATTACTCATATTCACACCAAAATGCACTATACTGTTTTCAATTAAGACTTACAAATCAAAGTCAACATCATCAAAATCATCTTTATTCTCAGATTGCATAACGAGTCGAGCACCATCAATTATAGTTATACCAGACATTTCAAAAATATATAATGTTGAATAACAAGTTAGATATAGGTCAACAAAAAGAGTCAACAAGATAAGTTGAAAGAATATTTTTATTTTCCAGCAAGACATCACTCTCAAAGGGGAAGCAAAACTCAAAATAAATATGTTAATGTCCTTGTGTGGACATGTATATTTTAAATAGATGCTTTTTGTTGATACAAACTAATTACATCCACTGTGATTCATTATTGTAAATCAATAACACATGAAAATGTCCATGGGGTGAATGCTTTTTATGGTCAATGTAAATCCCAAATAGTTTGTGGTGCCATTGCTGGAATGGGTTTGTACACACACACTATTTTTGATTGGTAAATGGAGTGATGAAAATAGATTTTTGTTTGGAACATATCCACCAGAGGGCACAGGTTCACACTCCCCCTCTTGGCCCACTGCAAAACAGTTGAAACTTCCCCTCCTCTAGTGGAAGGGACTGCATGCTATGAAAATTATTAAGAGTGTGTTTCCATTTGCAACATAACAAACTTGAGCAGATTTAAAATGTTGGTGGAATGCCCACTACTGTCACAACAGCTGATCCATTTCCCTAAAAATAACTTCTGTCAGATCAACCCTTGAAGGGTTGAGGGAGTGAGTGAACAAAGTGACACAAAGTGTGAACAAACAATGCTTAATATATACAAGATTCAAATCGTGTAATCTTTTATTTGTCCCTTTGTACTAGATTTAATCATTACCAGGCTTGTGAATGATAAAGGTACAGGGAGCAGTTATAGGATGAAAAGCAAAAAAGAAACTACAATCAAATAAATTCTAATTCACCAATTCACATATAAATAATAGGGTCCAGGTTTATATTTGTCTGCAATGATTTCTAAAGTCAATGCCTGAGAGGATGGACCCAAGCCGTTTATCTATGCAATTCTGATACAATGATCTACACTCCTATCTGCCAGCACTGTGGGACACACTGCATGATTAAAACCCTGGTTTCTCTTTAAAAGTGTGTACAGATGAAAGGAAATGGGGGGAAACTTCAAATGTAAATGACTGAAAAAGATTATTTCAATTCGATTTTTAGATGAAAATAGAGGGATGGGGATGCACAAGACAGATAATATCATAAGACAGACCAAAACCACAATAACTGCAATGAGCCTCTGTGAAAGGAGACAGCTAAACTACACCAAACAAATACTGTCCATTTTTGCTGTGACACAGGCAACAGAAATGTTTTCTTTAAAAAAGAATCACGTGTGAGACTTGCGATGCGTTTTGGTGATATAATTAGCATCTTTATTGTTATTACACTTTTCGGCGACAGAGTTTAAAAAGTGCTTTTATCAACAAACGGTCAGAGAGCGAAAGGCTACTAAGGAACTCCACCTTTCTTCTTGATGACGTGTTCCATCGCAGCCCTTTCAGTGGTGTCCATATCGATGTCGTACTTGGCCAGGATTTTCAGGAGGGGCCTCAGCTTTAGCCACCACTGTATCTTTGGAAGACGATGTCTGTAGAAAATATTTGTCAGTGCAAAGAGGAAAATCAAAACAACAAGAACAACACCCTTAAAGCCTAGGAAGTCAAATTATGTATGTGAGATATTTCAATTAAAGCTGATTAAGTGATTTGTGACCAGATTTTCGTCAGAAAGACTCCAAAGTAAACTCCAAATCAAAAATACATATTTTTCCTCTTACCTGTAGTGCTATTTACCAATATTGTTTTGGTTTGAGTTGCGTAGTTTTGGAGATAGCAGCTGTAGAGATGTCTGCTTTCTCTCCAAAATAATGAGACCATAAGTCACTCAGCTTGTGGTACTCAAATACACAAAATACACAAAAAATACATTTGAAAAGATGATTATCTTGAGTAACCGGGTCATGATTTCTGGAAAGAGACATTGCTGTCGAGTTTTTCGAATGTATTTCTTTGACGCTTTGGCACTCTGAGCACCACAGGCTTCCAAAACTATAGGCAACTCACAGCAAAATAATCGAGATTGATAAATAGCACGAGAGGGAAGAGGAAAAATGTGTATTTTTGCTTTTGGGGTGAACTGTCCCTTTAAGCTTTATAGCTAACATGTTAGCAATCAACTTTATGTTAGCAATCAAGTTTTAACCCATTTTTTTGGACCACTAACCCACTAACTGCGCAATATGAGTAAACACAAAACAATGAAAAAGAGAATAGGGAACAAGGAAATACAATGAGAGGATGGAAATGAAGTCTTACTCAAAGTCAGTTTGATCTTTAAGTTCTGCCAGAGGCTGGAAGACCAACGATCTCTTCTTCATGCCCAGCACACAGGCTGAATCTGGAGAGTTGGCAAAGATACGACCTGGAGGTTTGGGATTAAAAATATAGTACACATTAGCACCGGGAGCGCAGGACTCATTACAACACAATATGAGACATGTCCTCACCATGTCTGTAGCATTGCTTCATCTTGTCAGTCAACCACAACACAGACTTGATCCCCATCTTGGTTCCAAAATTCCTGTCAAAAGGACTGGGGGTTCCACCCTTATAAGAGAGGATAGGTTTCGTTATGTTTCTGAAATTAAATCTTTTGGCCCATATAATGTGTCAGCATACAATAAATAGAAGGTCTGCATCTTGTGGCCCACCTGCTGCATGTGTCCAAGTACATTCTTCCTGCAGTCAAACACACCCTTGCCCTCCTCTGAGTACAGGTTGAAGATAAATTCTGTGGTGTAGTTGGCATTGCATTTCTCATTTCTGAAACAAAAGTAGAATATTGGGTGAGATTTTAAGCCACAGTGAGCTGCAGAGTGTAAAGTTGATTCTACTCGGAATATAATTTACGTTAATTCACACAAACCTCAGAATCAGTCCTCTCTTCACTGTGGTCTTCATCTTCTCCACCAGATGTTCCACATTCATCTACAAACAAATCAAGGATCAGACCACTGATGTCATCACTTAGCTTCCTCTCTTTTGTACATTCACAAGGACAGACCTCTAGGTCATGAATGTTGAAATGCTCCTCGTAAATATAAGCAGCATCCGCTCCAGATGCCAAGCCAGCCATGGTTGCCAGGTAGCCGCAGTATCCTCCCATGGTCTCAACAATAAACACTCTTCTCTTGGTGCCGGCAGCTGATTGTTTGATCCTGTCGCATGTCTGAAAAAGAGAAAGAGAAAAAGATGTAAGAGAAGACGAATGTAGGGAGTAAGATTTAGTTTTTGGATTGCCTGGTGTTTGTTTTGTGTTCTATATGAATATTACCATGGTTATAGTGTTAAGTGCGGTGTCAGTTCCAATACTGAAGTCAGATCCAGGAACATTGTTGGACACAGTAGCGGGAATAACGACAAGGGGAATACTTAGTTCCTCATACTTCTCTCTAGCCTGCACAATCTCCAGAGCCCCAACAAAAGCCTATGAAGACAGGGAGGAATGAGGAAATCAGTAAAATGTTGAGTTTTAGTGTTCGGGATGTGAATCTATTCCTTCGCTGCTCACCTCAAAGCCTCCAATAATGACTAGAGCATGAATGTTGAACTTAGCGATGCTCAGACTGATCTCCTCCATAAACTCATGCGGCAGGGACCTTTATAGAAAGGGAAAAAAACAGAAGTACACCTGCTCAATGTCAAGTTTAAAGTAATCTTTTAACAATACTGAACCATGCACTGGTATTACTGCACCAATTCAACAGAGTGGTTTGTTGAAATATTTCACCTCTTTGTGCCCAGCAGGGAGCCTCCTTTTCCGGTCCATCCTGCCACTCCGGACCAACCAATAGGCTCAATCTGTGCAGGGACAGAGGGCATGCTCTAACATGCTCTGAAAGTAAAATCCTTCTTGTTTGTTTATGTATGTGTAATTTACCATTCCATGAGCCAAGCCATCGAAGCTGTCGTGCACTGCCAGCATCTGGTGGCCCTGGAGGAGCCCCATCCTGACAGTCGAACGAACTGCAGCGTTCATACCAGAACACGGAGCTCCCACGTTCAATATGGCAATGTTCATATTACTCTGGCACGGGCACATTCACAGAGACATTTGTCAAGATACATTTATTTTCCACTGGGAGTTATTGACTAAGAGACAGTTGATGAACAATAAGGCGGTTCAACTTAGATCCTGACCTTTGCTTCTGGGATGTGCACATGAGCCAGCATTTTGTAAGTGTTCCAGTTGTTCTCAAAGCTCCTATTGTCCAAAAATGTACAGGCATTTAAAACACAGGACAACACTTGAGAATGTTAAAAAGAAAACGCTAAATAGAATGCCTCACTTTCCCCTGAGCTTCACCGCGTCATCAAACCTCCCTTCAGCCATAGCTGTGGTCACATCTTTAGTCTGAAGTGTCAGAAGGTCAAAAGACAAAAAGGAAACTCAGAATTGAATCAGAACTAAACTTGCTTTTCTGTAAGCTTGCTTGTTCATTTGTTCATTTTGTAAAAAGTGAAGAAACATGATTTGTTTTGCATTTTGAACAGATTTGACTCACAACTTGCACGCACTCCATGAGAGGCAGCCTGACAGCCATGTTTCCAGACAAGCTGACCACACATGCGGGAGTGTCTGGTGTGGCCTCCAGCAGAGCCATTACAGCCTCCACGCCCATCCTGCTGGCCTGAATCATGACAATCAAAAAGCAGACACTTTGAGAAGTCGGTACACTTGTGTTTATTCCCATTGTTAGTGAGAAATATGATTAGTGGTTAAATATTTAAAAGGTTTATGGGACAGTGGTAGTATTACCAGGATTCTGTCAAAGGCAGAAGGGGTTCCTCCTCTCTGCACATGGCCCAAGATGGTGGTACGGGTGTCAATGCCGAGCTTCTTTGATACCAGCTGGACAGAGAGATTCGGATTTTAGTCTCTTGGGAAGATCCTACGTGTGTGCTGGTATATTGGAGTTCTGCCATTACTGACCTCTTTGATGTCGTCACATGTGATGGGTTTACCGTTGCGGTCTATTGCGCCCTCTGCAACAATGATAATATTCAAACGGGAGCCGCGGCCTCTTTGCTGAGAGGGACAGAGAAAACTTTTCAGAAAAAAAGAAGCTCGATTTAAATTAGTCATTAAAGACGAAGCAGGACAAGACATTTACCTCTGCCAGTCTTCTGCACAGATGCTCCTCCCATCCCTCCTCTGGGGGCATCTCTGGGATGAACACCCAGTCAGCGCCACAGGACAGAGCTGTCACCAAAGCCAGGTAACTGTAGGTTAAGAGTCATATGCAGGGTTCAAGAGTCTTTTGCAAAACTGAAAGGTAAATATCCAAGAATGATGATGTATTATATCATAAATCTGACTTAAAATGAGTTCTAAGTAGGATAGAAAAGCCTTTTAAATGACATTTAGACAAAAGACAATACCACAGTATTTATTTTATCAAACAAACTGCATCATATTATGATATGCGTCATATCAGAGGTGCGACTGAATTTTAAGACCAATGGGGTCAGTTCATCCAATAAACTGTCAAACCCATTCTTTCCCCTATACCAGTGCCATCATTAGGACACAATTATAATAGTACTTTGGTTTATGGTACCAAAACTAAAACCTGCAAAACTAACCACATCCTCCCTTGGCGCAAGTGCTAAATGTTTGCATGCTAACACGCTAAACTATAATGATGAACATGGTAAACATTAGCTAAACATCACCATTAAGCATTGTCACTGTGAGCATGTTGATGTTAGCATTTAGCTCAAAGCACTACTGAGCCTAAGAACAGGCTCACAGAGCTGCTATTATTGGCTGTAGACGTTTTGTCTTTCTTACTTGAGACGCCCATGTTGAGAGGGATATGTCACTATTTCATCCATAGACAGTACATATGTTTTGTAGTAATTGTATAACCAGCTGTTTAATGACGTTGACAACACACACAGGCTGTACTCACCCACAGTACCTGCCCATTACCTCCAGGATGAAGGTCCTCTGGTGACTGCACAACAGCACATAGCATGTCAAGACTCTTAAAATGGCATGGCAAGTCTGTCCATTAAATAAATGCAGTAATAATCACATGCATACCTTTGTGCTGTGGTGGTGATAGCATCCACTATCTCTATAATGCGATGCAGGGCAGAGTCTGTGCCGATGGTCATGTCGGTGCCACAGAAGTCATTATCAATGGAGCCCACCATGCCAACGATATTGAGATGGGAGGAACCCTTTGCCTCAGCTGACGTGATCTTACCTGAGACCACAGGTGACAACACTCTTAGAAGCCGTTAATTCTCAAATAGTGGCTGCAGCCAGAATTACCAACATGCTATAAACCAACAGCAACTTGTACCATAACATCAGTATATAGAGGCAGGTATGTGCAAAGGGGCAGGTATGTGCAAAGAGACATTTCATTTGAGGCTGTGTGGCTTAGAACAATCCATTTTTGGCTCATGGCTCTCACCAGCTTTGATCAGGTCTGCCAACAGCCCACTCCACTCGTTTCTGAACTGGTTGGCACCGGTCAGACTGCCATCACCACCAATCACACAAAGGTTGGTGATGCCCAGCTTGACCAAGTTACAGGCGGCCTTGGTGCGTCCCTCCTTGGTGCGGAAATCCTTACAGCGGGCACTTCCAATCACAGTCCCACCCTGACATTAGGCAAGGAGGAAGAGTTTCAAGCAAGAATCACAAGGAGGCAGAAAAGAGAAAAGGGTAGGGTTATCTGAATCCTAAGAGCTCATGTCTAAGGTCCATTAAGTCTTAATCTATTTAAGGAACCTTGGCATTTAATTAACCATTTGACCTACAGAACTGCACTGTAGAGGCTAAGGAGCTGCTAGAGTTACACAGATCACCCATCCCACTTACTGGTCACGAGTTAAAAACGGAGTTGAGATAATCGTGCAGACAAATATGCTTATTCTCACCAGCTGTAGCATCATTGACACACTCTCCCAAGTAGCAGGGCGTATGTTGTCTCCTCCATCCACCAGACCTTGGTAACCCTGTCAACAAAACAAAATATCACCTCTTTGGAAAGGGGTGTTTGCTGGAAAGAAGCTTCATGCTTAATGATAAAGGCATATGTTTTCTCATGTTATTTATATTGGGATTTGCTTTTTGATTTTCTATAGGTGAGGTTGATCTTGTGTGTTAGACAATGTAAAAGTGCCCAAAACAATTCGGCAATCAAAAATAAATCTTGTGATTTATTAAGTCATTTATCAAGCAAAAATGACGAACACCGTTGGTTCCAGCTTCTCAGTATTTTGAGATTGTTGGACAGACAGTACATGCTAAATGAAGATAGCCCCGAGAGCTGTGGGAACTTGATGACATTTTGACAATTTTTTTAAATTTTTGTGCAATCGATGATTTATCAAATAGTGAAAACAGAAAATTCAAAAGCTGTATTTACCTCATGGACAAAAAATACTTTAGCTCCAGTGTAAATTCCCACACGAACGGTGGCCCTCACAGCTGCATTCATTCCTGTAGGCACAGTGCGTGCACATTAGCCCACATAATGAGAACCTTGTGATAACGCTCACACTGGTGGAAGCAATCATTGAATGGAATACAGGATTGAATAGAATAATGGTTAAACGATGGTGAAAAAGATGACCTGTATAAAACAATATTATTGTACAATTTTATTTGTCAGTGATCGTGATCGCTTGTATTGCAGGAAAGGAAAGTGGGCCTTCTGCCTGCACTCTCAAAAGTCAGGGGGTTGCTTAAAGGACAAGATGTGGATAGATTATCTTCAATGGTGCCAAAAGTATCTCCACTTACAGTGTAAAGGAGGAGAGGAGAGAAAAGAAGCAAAGGACATCCATCTCACTTCACCTAACCGCTTTACATACGTATGATAGAAAGGTCATGCCTCTAAAATTAGTCCACAGATACGGTGTTACAGAGAGAGAGAGAGAGGCGGAAGGACCAGAGGAAGAAACTTGGACTTAAGGATATCAACATAAGTCAAAAGGTATGGTTGTAATGAGGATTATGTATTTTGGGGAATTAAACAGAAGAAAGGTTCAGGGTAATCAAGCTGTGCGGTTTTGCATTTGCACACCTGCCCCAAAGTTCAGATGGCATAAAAACAGTGATGGATATCTCACTGGGTCACATGCTCAAAAACTCCAGGGTTGTGTGGGGTCGCTGACACACTTCCCAAAGGTCACAGAGGAGATATTCCTAATCACGTTAAAGGTCAGGGGAGAGGCTGTCTCACTCTGTGGTCCCAGCAGCTTAGTGAAGGAATCCATGCTGCCCTTCTCCATAAGTTAGCGCTGAGATATTTAGCATCTCTGTTGTCATTAAAGTAGGATTATTGCTCATAAAACAATTACGAGCTGTCAAATTTGATATAAAAGGAAGCTGCAATCATGATTGAATTTGACAGTAAAAAGGGGCTAGAATTTAGGCAAAAGGCAGTGTTATTTCTAGTGCTAATAGCTACCTAAAGGGCATATTGTATCAAACTTAAATCTATTGAGATCTGTATGTAGGCTACAGGGACTATTCAGACAAGCAATGACTATTCAAGAGGCATCACAATTATATATGTCTAAGTTTCTAACTCACTTCATGTCTCAAATACTTATTTTTATGTCATTAAATCCACCTGTTGCGTTATTAAGTATAGTGACTTCCCACACACCAGATCCAAACAAACAGCAGACATGCTTTGCCTTGGCACTCCACACTCACATACCACCCTGGAAACCCTTCACTTACCCTGGGCATCGCCTCCTGAAGTCAGCACGGCGATCGCCCGACCCTCTCCCAGCTTGGTTTGGTCGAGGGAACTCGGTTGTGCCATGGTCCTGGAGCTGGCTGAGGAAAAGAGGCCTTGAGTGTAAAGATCCCTGCTACCCTGCTGTACAGTCTGGAGTACAAGAAGCCTCTCACCTCTAACTCAGCTTGCTCACTAAGGAAGAGCAACAACAGGTGCAAAAGTGCACAGCTTCACTATCCTCTTGGCAGACAGACATCGAGACACACATAGTTTCACAAACACATTTAGATACACACACACACACACACACACGCGCACACACACACACGTACACGGTGCCTATTAAAAGTAGTTAACCCCCCTCATGCACCCCCTTTGTCGTTTTTCATATTTTATTGTTTTACAGCATTTAATCAAAGTGCTTTAGGCTTTTTCTTCTTTAGAATCAATGTGAAACCTAAATTAGGTTCAAATATAGTACACTGAATAATAGATTAGGCTTTGAAAATCTGGACAGTTGTTCCCATTTCTAGATGCATGGGGACCGTGAGTGAACAGCAGTATTCAAGTTATGCCACAAATTCTGGACACTGACCACTGCATGGCATTAATCCTCTGACCCTCAAGCAATGTCGGGCGTTTTTTGCTTCTGGCAGATTTCACTCACCGTGGCCTTGTTTTTCACTGCAATATATACGTATATAACTATATAGTTTATTTTTAAAAAGGTACTCTGAGATATTAATTGCCATAGAAATGTTGTTGCTCCTGACTGTTACGTTTTGTTAACTTCATCTCAGGTTTGTTTGAAATGTTTCTTTATAATGTATTCATTATATAATATTCTCCAAAAATAAGTAGGTGTTTGACCTTCTTGATGAAGTAGTTAGAACAACATACTGTACCTCGATTGCACCTCCATTCAGGGACACCAAATGGTGGTGCTGTATTTGTACTGTGTATATAAACAGCATATATGTATGTGTGTGTTGGGGCTCCTGTCTTCATGTGTTCAGATGTGTCATAGTGAAGGGGGGAAAGCTGATGTAATTCATTTTATTCTATTTATTTACTTTTCATTTTATTAAATACCTGCACTTGATTTAGTTCCATTTGATTCATTTTTTAACACTAATGTTGTTTTTTTGTTGGTTGGCATCAAAAAGTTGTATTAACATCCACTGCGATTCAGTGTTGTAGCTACAGTATCATATCTCCACTGTATTTTACCATCTGCAGTCGCAGCAACTCAACAAATCAAACAAATATAGATGTGCATCTTGGCACCGTTAATTACATATAGTCTGAAATTGATTCATAGATCTACGACTGCCCTACTTCGAAAACTCTACATATTTAAACTGATAGTCATAGATCTTTAATTGTGGTCCAGCTTACCAGCATCCCCTGGTGGATCAGAGCTCGAGGTCGTCTTGCTTTTACGTTCAGATGCTGAGAGGTCATTAGTACCTGAGGAGGGAGAACCATGACATATTACCCAGAATGTGATCCAGACTCAGCTGTACTGTGTAGATGACTATGCTATAGAAAACCTCTTCATAATACACTCCAGAGTATAAGGCAGCTACTCATTCACATGATAGACCTTTTCTATAAAAGCTCAAGCATTATTCCTCAGTATTTTCTCTCATTTCAAGCATTTGTGATCACAAGGTAACATCCTCTATCTGTACATGGCAGGTTAGTTTACTCCCACTGGCCTTATATATTTTGCTATCAGCTGCAGCTGACAGGCTGGTTTTCTGAGGAATGCATGGCAGGGAACAAGCACATAAACATATTTTACACAATCTCCATTTATTAAAACAAAGAAATAAACAGTCTCCTCTGAATTCAGCAAGTCACATATGTCCAGTTCAATAAAGATTGATGTTGTATTTCTCGCTAGAAGATGAAATTGGTTGCACACAAACAAGACCTCTGGGTATTATAAATGGATGGCTTCCACTTACAAAGCTTATAATTCACATAAACAATTGTACTTGTTTGTAATTTCTTAGTGTAAGTAATTTCTGTATGGAGGGAAATTCAACCCCCATGACACAACTGTCAGTTACTTTGAATGAATTGACTCTTCTTCCACTTGCCGACACATTATATCATGTTATTCCTCTACTCCTGTCTGGAATAATAAATCAGATATATGAGTAGATACGGCGCAGTGTGAGTAGATACGACGCAGTACTACCCCTACAAACAAAATAATCAACGTGACAACAGTGAGAGTGGGAGGCGTCTTTGTTGCGGGCAGCTTACTGGAGTTGTCTTTAAATAGATACAAGATGTCTGGATGCAGACACAGTGCTGCTATCTATAAAACACACAGGAACCCCTCCCCCCTTTTTATCGCCATTACTGTGAAACTGCACAGTCATACCCACAACGGAACATGTTAAAACATGTCGAGCTTGTGCATTTATGACCTGGTAAATGTATATGATAATTTACCACAAAAAGACATAGTAAAAGTTTCCACAAGTATTGCTCAGACAAATTGAATTTAAGGACTAGGCTTCTAAATAAGACTGAAATGACTCGTAACAAATATCCACACTGTACTCATACCTTGAGCCTTCTTTGTGAGCCAGAACATCAGCCAGGCCAGCAGTGTGACACAGAAGAGCCACTGGGCTGAAAAGACGCCCGGGTACCACATCCTCACACCTCTCTTCTTGAGAAACCATTCTGCATCTGATCTGTATTAATAGCTTTGATATCACTACTTCATTGGTGAGGAATGACCTTCGTCGCTAAAGCATGGCGGATACAATCCACGAGTGTCTGTTATAATCAGAGGGCTGTAACACAAGTAACACAACACATTATTGTATCATATTACAGTATAATACAAAACAGCAGGAACAGGAACATTTCCTTAAATTGAAGATTTTGGCACATTTCAGCTAAGCACTTTACAAAAACACACCTGCACCTTGTCATCAATTATATATCAATAGTATTACTACTACTATGGGAATAGCAGAACAAGAAGTAGTAACATATGCAACACTATTTTATTTTACTGATATCATATATAACAATGCTATTTTACTACATTACACTAAATCATCCTTATTCTGCACTTATATTATTTATAACTTTGTATGAAATGTATAGCTTAACTAATGTGTTGTATCAAGTACTCACCCTGATACCTTGCATTTTAGAAGAAAACATGTTTTATCTCACATGCCTTTGGGGGATCAGAGAATCCTAAAATGGCTGAACACGGAGGAAATCATTGTTGAATTGAAGTAAATGGAGGTCAGCAAAACAATATGGATTAAAACACTACCGCCACTCATGCACGGGATCACAGCGCGCATGTGCAAGGGAGTTGAGGAAGTGTTTTAAATGGTAAGATTTTGGCAAAAATACATGTGTTTGTTGAACAGTGTGCAGACAACTGTGAGAACGAGATCTCCATTATACTGCATGAGTTGCGTCAGACTTTGTAAACGGATGTTTTGATCTAGTTTTGGTGTTGTCAATCCTGGCCTCCATTTACTTGAACTCATTAAGGATTTACCTTGTTTCCAGCCGTTTTGGGGATTCTCCGTTCACCGTGGAGGCATGCGAGACGAACAAAGTTTTCTTCAAGAATTGAAAATGACTAAATTGGTTATTTTAAGTATTACTTTACACATAATGCAAACACACAACAATCTACCAACCCTAAAAATCCGATGTAGGGGAATCAACACCGTAAGTTTTTAAAAACGTAGTATTATTTGCTTTATAATGTTTGTTATCTTCAATACAAACATAGATATCTTGTAGAAATAGATCAGGCTAAATTTGAGTGTTCTGTGTATTATTCCCATATACACCACAATATGTTAAATATGACTTCCTGTGACAGTTAAAGTAATCCATGGAGCCTTTTAATACAAATATGCCTCAAAGAATTTTATGGAGAGAGCACAGTCAAATTGAAGTTATATTAAACAGACACATTTTTTTAAAAGTCTGGTGAACTACATGCATGCCTGTATGTCTGCAGCTGCACTATGTGTAACAGTATACATGTAGCTGTGAAGTAATCTGGGGTCAACATTATTTAAATCACTGCTGCTGCATGATGTTGCAACCACGCCGCACACAGTGACTCTCATGCCAGAGCATGTTGAGATTACAATAGTGACGCACAGGCAGCCTGACAACGTGAAAGCACACACACAAACCTAATTCTAGTCTTAACCCTCAAATCACCCTTTAAGTGTCGCCACTCGCCAGGTCTAAAATTCAAATTGGTCCTCACAGAAATAGAAATACAAGACAGCCACCCAAACAAACACCGGGCATCATACTAGTTAAAAGGGCTTTAAATAAAATGATTTGCTATTGATGTGATTCATCAACTCATGTCATTTGTGAAGGTCATCGTGACTCTCCTTTAACGCCACACTTTCCCACCAGCAACATGACCTCTAAAGCAGATACATCACTGTGGACAAAAGGCAGCAGCTTGTCATAAACACACGTCTCCGGTGGTGTTTGTTTGTGCAGCATCTTTCCAATACTGTGTGCCCCTGGTGGGTTGAGCGACGTGTAGCCCTCTCTGGAGGCAAAGCCGATCAATAGCACCATTTCCAGGTAATCCCCACCTCCCGTCTTCCCGGACAGTATTAACACTGGCACAGCCTGTAATAAACCACATGGATCAATACAACACCAGTTCAACACAAAACACTTCCACCTCAGCTAATGCAGTGAAATGTGGACTGGATATGTTTACCATCTGACTCCTCAACTTCTCAATTATGTCAAACATAAAGTAAGTAATTAGATCATGCTGGGTGGAAGAGAATGGGATTATTAGATAATGACTTGTATTATGGCAACACAGTTCTCAATGATTGCATAATGGTTTCCAAATACATGTAATTCAAATTTGCATAAAGAAACTGCTCTGACCTTTAGAGATATGAAGCTGCATATTTAACATTATTTCACAAAACCTTTTTCTAATGTCTTTTACTTGTCTTTCTTAGAGTCACATACTGTAGCTGCAACAGATAGTTGGGACTTAGTATCTGAGTCTCAACAAGCACTGAGACAAAATGTTAAAACTGAGGCTTTCTGGTGCCCAAATTTAGTCAAAGATCTTTGTCTAAGAGCTGAAATAGTTTCATTAATCGATTAGTTGACCGACAAAAAAATGTACCTCGTTTTTTTTTGCCATTTTTCAAGTAAAAGAAAATCAAATATGAACCTTTACTGTCTTCTAGAACAGCATAGTCTTTAAATAAGCAGTTTGGATTCGTCATCGTGGGCTTTATAGTCCAAACCATTAATGCAGTAATCAGGAAAATGATTGTGAGAATAATCCATGATGAAAATAAGTTATTAGGAATAATGTCAGATCTTTCATAGAGTAATAATATGAGTAACACACTGAAACATAAAATAGAATTGTACCACTGGAAATGGTCTTTAATTAGTCGAGTTGTGAACATTTCAATTTCAAATATCAAAGAAATATTAACATTAAAAGGACAAAAAATGCATAGTTTCAAAACAAGTCCATATAAAGTAAAAAAGCAATCAAAGAGTAATTTTAATGTTGATACTTTGCTCCACTTCAGTACAGATTCTGTTGACCAACCTGACTGAACTCCCCTCAGCTCACAGTCAGCCAACAGGTGGCAGCAGCATCTGATCTTTCCCATCTCTGTGTTTATCGGGGTTGGAGAGTCACATGCAAAGCCTTGCCCTAATAAATCATGCACTGAAAGTGTCAGTGCAAATTTTGTTAGATTTTATTGCAGTTTAATCATCTCAATGAATGTTTTAATAGGCTGATATTTCAGTGAGCGAATGGCAATGCAGTGATAAATTGTGTTGGGTGAGCCCCCTCACACCCTCCCGACACCTTACCTCTCCCCCTCTCTCGCCTTTTCGCTGTGGAGAATCACTAATGTAGACCTGCACAGCTATTTGTCCACTTATTGGTGCAGGGGAGTCTTGTGCTGTATAATTACATTATTCATATTCATTTTAGAACAAACAGACTAATCTGTAATTGGCCAGTAAGGCAATAAGTGCTGCTGGTCCGTCTTATTCTCACTGATAATGCTCCATCTTTTACCTTTTTTTTAATCTCAATTCTGCATTCTTCTGTTGTTTCACTTTCCTCCTCTCCCGTCCAAAGGCCTTTTATGAATTCATCAGGTTGGACAACTGTGCTCCACCTTACTAGCAGGCCTCCCACACCATTTAACATGTCTTTATCCCTCCTCCTCTCTCTGAGGATTTCTCCATTTGTCATCCCCCGATCCCTCTTTCCCATTATGTACATATCTTAATCGCCCCATTTTCCTCCTCTCCTTGATTTCATCCACTCCCGTTTTTTTCTAGCTCATCCTTTGACCTTCAGACCCCTAACTTCATTACTCTATCCCAATTTCTGTATTTCTTCCTTGTATTCCTGACCATAAGGTGGTAATGAATGCAAAATCAACATGGCCGTGACATTTTGGGCACCAATCCTCCCTGCCTCCCTCAGGCTTTGTGTCATATTTACTGTTGTCCTCTGCCAGCGTGGATGTATGATGTGTGGTATGACTCTTCTAATAAGGACATGAAGAGAATAGAGGAGGCTGGGGGCTGTAATTAAAGACCGAAGGGTCTCTGTGAATAAGTAGGGAGGGAGGTGAGGTAAAACGGGGGCTATCTGCTGCTGCAACAATAAATCAACCTGCCCCTTTAGCCGCCCTCAACACAATATCACGCTACACCATTCAGCCCCCCTCTTTGCAAAAGCAATTCCGTCATGTCTTGTTAGCTCATTCGTCTTCATCAGCACCAGTGGGAGGTTCAGACCCCCCTCCCCCAGCTCACCTCAAGCTGCCCCCCCCACCCCTCCCAATGCCAGGCACCATTGATCAAAGCAGAACCAGCCTGTGCATCAGCTTGTGCATGGGTGTCATATCAGTCAACACACACACTTAACATGTAAACACTGTTTAGCACACACACACACACACACACACACACACACACACACACCGTGTCGCGCAGCAGCTGAAGTGGCAACAACAGTTAAACTAATCTTAGTTTGGTCATGCAGATCTGGGTCGCGCGATAATGTTATTAATGAACTCATGGTTAACACACACAGTGTGCTAATGGCATTCAGGGCCAATTAAGGGATGACTAATTAATGAGACATTTCCTATAAGGCTTATTGATATGTTAATTTGCAGTCATATAAATCACAGTCTTAATTGTACTGCCTTCAGATAATAAGATTTTCATTACACATAATGATGAATTGTTTAGCCAGCTGAGAGATTGATTCACCGAGAAATTAATTATTTATTTATCGGAGGAAACGATGTTGAAAACGACATTTTAACAACAATTTCTCAAATCTGGGGATCAATTTAATACATTTTGATTTTAGAAGTTGTTGGTTTTTATGTTCTTAATATTGAGATAAAACTAAACATACGCTTATGCAATTCCCTTCATGTATTCACACCTGGGTGGTTCCAGTGTGACCTGCATGTTTCTGCTGCTGGGTTTTGGTTTTTGATTGACACCGTATTTCGCTCCCTGGGGGAGGGCATCATTTTCCCAGATAATAAAGGGACTGGAACTGGGAACTTTAACATTACATGTTTGCATCTCCTCGGCAGCTTCTCTAAAGCTATAGGTTTAATATAAGGAACGTTTCCAGCACTCTCCTCTCTTGATACAGCATCTTAGATCATATAAGAGTGAATTTATGAGAACATTTTTACAGTCTTCTGCTATGTGGCACATGAACATTACTATAAGATAAGGACTGGTTTAACATAATTTGCTGTGCAAGAAGTTACCGTGCAGAGCTCATAAAAAAACAGCCATTTCCCTATTATGTAAATAAAAAAAAATAGTGTTAAAAGGTTGGAATTCTTTTTCCTGCCGTACATGTCAGGGTCGCTCAGTTCAGAGAATCATTTGTCCACACTGTTGCAGAATACGGCTTGCGTTCCACTGCCATAAATAGAGGGGTTTGATCTGAATGCTGTGTCATTAGTGGTTTGGTGGCAATGGAGGATAATAACGCAGATAAACAATGGATGTGTCTGCTCCCACACAACAAAGAGACGAGCTGAGAAATCTTCACCGCTTTGCTCTTTTGCCACCGGCTAAAAAAAACATTCAAACGTCTGGAAATGTTTCTCTTACTTGATAACCCAACACAGGAGGCCTATTTAAATGAACAAAAGCTCCAAATGTCACCTGGCTGACTTTAATGACTGCTCAGTCATTAGGATATTAATCAAACAAGCCCAATTCAGCTGATCTTTTACATGAGATTGTTTTTATAATGAACATGTGTAAGCAATAACAACAATGAATAAAGAGGCTGAATCCCAACAGGCAGCGATAATGATCCTATAGTTTAATATCAACAATAAGTTTTACTTTGAATGACGGATGATATTAAAGAAGCACATTATTGATCAGTGTCAAGATGCACACGAACATAGCTACTGCCTATCAACGCTTCACCCTGTCACAACGCAGCCCAGACAATTGATTGACAGCTGTCAATCCAGCTGATGAGAGCTGACTGAGGGGATCTGCCATGGTCCACTGGCCTCTCCTCTGCCCCAGCCCAGAGGGACAGGCTGGTCACAGACAGAGAGACAGAATGAGAGAGAATAAAAAGACCCCTAGGTTAGTACATGTTCGACAAGAGACCCCCGCATTTGACTAAGTGACAGCAGAACAGTCACAGCTATAGATTTAGACACATGACACATGCACCCGACTCAGGAGCATGGCACAAGAAAACTCTGAAATGTCTCTAAATATCGGTCTGTCCATTAGTCTAGTGGATAGAGGCTGGAGAAGGGAAATAAAATGATAGCAAGAGACAAATACATTAAGTAATAAGTTAGGAGGAAAATGCACCTCACGTCCCTGCTCTTGCCAGCTGGATACAAACGACTAAAAGAAAGGGAGAGGAATGAAAGGAGACATGAGACGTGATAAAAGCTAAATGGCTGGAGGAAGGCATACAAGTGCGCTTTTTTAAAAACAAGACTGTATATTTTGGTCACCGTCTCTAAGGAGGTGGGAGGAAGAGAGACAAGAGAGGAGAGAGGGTTTATAAAGCAGCGAGAGAAAGTGTCAAAAACAGACAGCTACATAGACAAAAGCAGGATGCTGAAAGTATTCACCTTTTGAGGGTAAGAGAGAGAGAGAAGGGGGGGGGGGGGGTAGCATACAGACAGTCAGAGAAAAGACCGCTGGTGTTGACATAGGCTATTAACAGTTCAAAGCAGAAATGGAAGGATCAGGCTGTATTCACAATGAAGATGGAGAGGGACAAAGAGGAGCTGGAGTGCAAAGTGAGGCGAGGAAATGTAATGGAGGAGAGGTAGCCAAGCTGTCAGTGGTCTTTGCTAACCAAACCCTCCAACATGGCTGCTGGTCATGCACATTCACAGGGATACACACACACACACACACACACACTCCTCGTCCAGACTGTCTGATCCTTTCTCCTCAGGGAGGTGTTAGTCTGGAGGAATCTAGAGGCTTCGTTTAGCCCCCAAAGTGAGGGGAGTAATAACCCCCCCGCCCCTCCTGCCCACTCAACATAGACACACCCTCCCAGCTGAAACACACACACACACACACACACACACACACACACACACACACGCGCACGCGCACACACACACCTAAACCAATCCACCCTCAGGCAGAGGTGACTGTTTCATTCAATACAGCACAGGTGAGTGTGTAGCAATGGGTGTTGTAATCACGGTGGTCAGCTCTCATAACCGATCTGGCCCAAATCCCTCTGCTCTTCACAGAGACCCAGAGTTGACGAACACCTCGGCAATGAGGAGGAAGGCTGCTGAAAAAGGGCAAAATTAGAGGTCAGTTACAAGCAGGCTTAAAAAAAAAAAAGGACATCTCAGTATTGATTTTCAAAGGAAATGTTGGTACATGACAGTAAGAAGACACGAGTAAACATCACAAAATAGAGAATAACAAGACTAAGACTACAGCCAAGCCCAGCTCGAAACAACAGGGGCCCCTTGGCAGGATTCTCTTCTGAAACGTGCTTGAATTGTGGTGCAGGTGCGTGTAGCCTAACTAACAGTGCCCGCACACTGACAAATAAGTACAGGTGGCTCTTAATTAAAGGAATATTTCACCAACAAAATGACCATTTGTATATTAACAAGCTTCTAGAAAATTATGGTGTTTTATTTGATAAAAAATTGAATTTTGACTGTCACATAAAAGTCGGTTCAGTCTACTTTTTTGCAACTCAGAAACATCGTTACAAATCACTTAACCTTTGCTTAAGAGCATCGTTGTCAAGGGAGTTCTGGACAGGACCCAATAGCAAGACCACGAGACAGAAATTGAGGTAAAGAAAATACTTTATTTTATACTGGACAGCATGCAGGATCGACGGTGTGGTTCTCCGTGGACCGATACCGAAAGGCAGGCAGGATTAACTGTGTGGATCCCTGGATCCGACACAGGGTGGCAGGCAGGCGAGTAGGCATAAGGTTCGAGAACGCCGACATTATGAAGACGGTACCGACTGACCACGCAGGTCTGGAGGACCAGAGTTCAAATACTGCCAGGATGTCATTAGTGGGATCAGTGTCTGGTGTGTCAGCCCGCAGGAGGTAATCAGCTAGAGTGTCTGTAGCTGTGCACCAACCAGGGGTGTGGCCATGGGAGGTTTCTGGTCTGACAGGGATCCTGACAATCGCAGAGCAAATCCTCCATGATTTTATCACTTCCCTTACTTACTTACTTTGAGTAATTCCTTATTTTCTTGTTTTAACCGAGTTTGCATTTTAGCCACATTCAGGCCAAGTACATTAGTTTCTTGTACACTTCAGAATTCAGTTCAAAGTCCTCCTGATCACATTTCAAGTCCTCCGTGGCAATTGACAATCCAATGCTTTGCACCCAGGTTTCTCAGATCTTCAAACCAAATGCTCCTAAATATCCCACGACCCAGGCTGAAAACAAGTGTTTTTCCCAAATTTGTGATTTTGGGCTATACAAATAAATTGAATTGAATTGAAATTGTACCTTACCCCGTCACAGTCTGTAACATGTTTAAAACTATTTTTAAAACTCAAAATTGTATGTTTTCATGCTGTGCACTATTATGCATTTTTGCATTAGTTGTGTTAGAGGGCATTTTTTCTCGTTCGGTGTTGCCAAATCAGCCGCGACGTGTGTAAACCCGGCGTTAAAGGTAACGCGCTTGCATTTAACAACAGGGTGTTCAACGCAAAGTTTTGCTATGTTTTGTTTTGCTGAACACACCCCATGTAATAGAGACACAAACAGTCTAATCAGACTAACAGCAATCAGGAGAAGGCAGAGGCAGAAGGTACTTCACATGAACTCATCAACTTGGATTGGGTCACACGATCTATAATGAAACCAGAATATACTGTACATGAGCTGAGGGAGGTGGGGTGATTTTAACCATACGTATATATAGCATACATATATATTTAGCATTTTAGCATTCCCTGGCCTTTTGTCTAAATGGGAACACAATTTACGAAATGAACATGATGCTGTATTGAAGAAGACTTGAAACTAGCGATTGAGACCATAAACTCCTGTTTACAATGTTTACTGAGGTAATATATCAATAGAGAAGTATAGGGTCATTCTCTCATAGACTTCTAAACTATCTTTTAATCAACTTAGCATAGACTACGCTACTTCCTCTACAACTGCATTTACTCTCAAACTTTAAATTCTGGAGCTTCAAAACAACGCCTCAAAACAACGCTGGAGGTTGCAATCACACCCACCATACGAACACATTTGTTAAAGTAAGCGAATAAAAAGGTAAATCCAAGCACAGTTGACACAGACATAGATTTTATTTTTTTTAAAGCTACAAGGTCGAGTCGGAAAAGAAAGAAGATACTGAGAAAAGCATCTGTATGTGTGTGTGTGTGTGTGTGTGTGGTCAGATCAATATCAAACAGTGCTGTGATACCACATTCAGCTGGGATCCTATCAGAGATAATGTCAACACTCTCTGGTGAGATGATCCCCCCCACACACACACACACACACAACCCCACTCACTCACTCCCTGCGTCACCTTTTTCCCCCAATTCATTATTATCAAGCTCGCTGGGCCTCATTAGCAGCAGGCCAAACAATGCTGCTTCCACAAACAAAAGAAAACGCTCCACAACAGTAATTGCCTTCTTCCTCTATGTCTCCGCCTCCAAGCCTCCTTCTTCAGCTGACACCTGCTGTGGAGAACTTTAACAGGGAACAAGTACGCACACGCACACACACACACACACACACACTGACCGCCTCTCAAGGAATACTCTCTTTCTTTCTTTACAATTTACTTCTTTCTTTTTAAGTTACTCCCATAATGCCAAATCAACACTGGTTTTGAATAGTTTTTCAACATATTTTAGAGGAGAGGAGTTGGTAAAGGCACACACTCTGGATACACACACTCCTGGAATCTGCCATACTGGCTCCATTTCCGCCTCCTCCACCTTTGCTTCTCTTCCTATATCTCCATATACTGTACGCTGTAAGCTGTGGACTTTTACTTTTTCCTTGCCCTGATGGTCTCCCTCTGCACCATGCGTAACAAACAAAAGCATGCTTAAAAAGGATACAACAGAAAGTATGAAAAACACAAAAGAGAAAATAGGAAAAGAGGGATGAGAGGGAGAGACAGCAGGAGGAAAAGCGAAATAGGTAAAATAGACAAGTGATGCTCCACTGCTTGGCTGACACACATGGGGTCTCTGCAGGCTGAGAGGACGGGGAAAGAGAGAAAGAGGAGAGAAAGAGAGAAAGAGAGCTGTGTGGTGTTGTGAGCAGCATCCTCCCCCCTCCTCCCTCATTCCAAGCCTCCACCCCCACAGTGGAACTGTATGCTTGGCTTCTCCTGGTTTCTTTAGCATTCCTCGCCACCCTCTTCCAAAGCCTGGGAGAGGACCGAGGCAGACAGCAGGGCTTGTCATAGTCACAGGCCTAGGTCCAAGCAGTGTGTGTGTGTGTGTGTGTGTGTGTGTGTGTGTGTGGGGAGGGTGCATATATATCTGTACTGTATGTGAATGTGTTTAAACATTTATAATATGCATGTGAGTGTTCCATTCCATTATTATTTGTATTGGAAAAAGGTGGACACACCTCTACTACCGTAACTAAAATAAATCACCTCAACAATTCAATCACCGGTAAGTTTGCATATGATGTGACATGAAAATTTGTGCCTTTCTAAAGCCTCATACAAACTGCTGTGTGTGTGACTAATCATAGATGTCTGGATTAATACAGTAAAATCCTTTTTTAACAGAAAATAAATGTAGAGGTACGTATACATGATGCCACCAACTTGAATTTGATGTTTTTTGCCAACATAACCAGGAAATAATTTCGATCAACCTATCTGGTAAGTAGTTCACATCTTTGTGTCGTTTATTCGTCTCGCCCACGGTGTTCAAAGCCCTTTGAAGTGAATTAAAGCACAAAACACTTCCTTCCTTGAAAAAACATTGAACAAAATCCAGGCAACGATTATGTTTTTCTCAGAAGGTTTGAGGAAAAACAAAAGTATATAAATGTACAAGAAACAGGGCTGGTATAAAAATATAAAAGTGTGTATATGTTTGTGAACGTGTTTTTACTCCACGTGTGTGCTATGTGTGTGTGTGTGTGTGTATGGCCTGCAGCGTGAATGTACAGGATATCTTAGCTGGTGGACGGTATTGGCAGAAAGACCTCCGTGACTTGTGGAAGCTTTAAAACTCACACAAGGGACGGGACACGCACATCCTTCACCAGCTATCCTTTCTCCAATATCTATAAATTATTCACCAAGCCTCGATTGACGGGACAGAGATTCTAATGAGCAAAATGTTGCAGGGAGACACTCAGCCGTGTCAGTGTGTGCACGTGAGCGTGTGTAAAGTGTAAATAGGCACCATGTAATTACACATGTAGAGGGTGTGTGCTTGAAACGCACGTGTGTGCAGGGTGTATACAGAGAAACTAATTAGCATCAGTGCCGCCGGACAAGAGGAATCATTTAAGTCTCTCGGTGTAATTAAGTCACAGTGGAATAGGAGAAATTCACTCAGATCTTTAACACTCACAGTTTTTAACAGGGTGGATATCACTGATGCTCAAGAGTAGGCAGTTTTGCTCTTATATATGTTCTCTCACCAAACAAATTGGTCTGTGCAAAAAGGTATTCAGCCAAAGCTAATGTGAGGCTTCAAATCAAGTGGGTATCTACATCCTGGTAGTCGCAAGTAGTTTTGGCAGTGTTGTGTCCGAGCAACAAAGTAACAAGCAATAACCAGAACGAATCTCTCCGTTGCGGCTCAGCAAGGAAACACAGTTCATGGAAACACAAAGAGGGACGTACAGTATGTACTAAAAGGACAGGAACTTGATTTGTTCAATTCCTCATATTAGGTTCAGCGAAAACCTTCGAATTTTTTTTTGGGGCTGTGGATTTTGTCCCCCATCATTTACAGTGTTGTTGTTTTAAGAAGGGATCGCTTCATGGTCAGTATGGAGAGTGGGATGATTACAGCGACCTGTAACTTTATCAACATACATAAGGGCATGTTTTAAACGCACAGGCATGAGATGTGTGTCATATGTTTTCTTAAGTGTTCAACTTCTTTTCAAATGCAACTACTTGGCTGCTAGCAGCTTTGCAGTGGGACAAAGCAAACAGAAAGAAGAGCAGATGACACAAATACATTGAAGTTTATATCTCCCCTACCTGTCGACTTTCTCCTTCTCCTCCCAACAACCTTGCACACCTCTCACTGTCTCTCTCTCTCTCCGTACCTTGGAGTCTGGCCGTCATGCTCCTGTGGCTCCACTCTAAAGGTTACGCTGTGTACCCACCGTCACTGCCTGTCACTCCCCACCACCACCAGCTACACACACACACACACACACACACACACACACACACACACACACACACACACACACACACACACACACACACACACACATACTCCATCAGTCCCAGGCCCTGTCAACGATATTCTGTCCGTAGCATCACCAACCTACCTTCTGTATGCCTTTGCAAAGAGGACGTTGTGGTGAATAGAGTTAGAAAGCCTGGACAGGTTACAGGTTAACAGCTCTGGTGATGGAGCAGCTGGAGTGTTTGTACGTGCATTAAGAGTGCAAGACAGACACACTGTACAGAAAGTGTGCTTGTGTGTTCGTGTCAGTCTGCAGTCTGCTGGCCTTGGTACATCAAATTAAAATGCTGCTCACTTGTCAGAAATCAACGGGGTCCTCAGAGGCCTCATCTCCTTCCCGCCTCCCTCTTCTGAAATTACTCCCTCTTTCTTTGTCAATGATGAATCCTGTGCAAAATGAGCCAAAGTGGGTGTCTGGTGAGGAAAAAGAACGTGGTTAGATGGAAAGAAATGAATTGTAATTTGCACAAACCAAATCATCAAATGTAAGACTGATGATAGACATATTTAGACATTGTGTTTCGATTGGCATTACAGTATTCTAATTAAAATTGTTAACATTGTTATCCACTCTTGCCCTATGTATCCAGAAGATTCTTCCACAGCTCGTCCTCAGTTCCTGTGTGACTCACTATCGTATTCACTGCAAGGCATCTTATACTTGAGTGCTGCATGCACGCAACGTGGGCAGAATAGGAAGAACAAGAAAACCTCCCGTTATTCCAACTTGGGAATGCTCACGGATTATTCAAAGATTGTTACTTCCACTGCTAGTGTTTATTAAATTAATTAAATGCCTTAAATCAGGTTATTTTCCAGTGTTACGTATAATTTTTCGTTAAGTGAAACCAAATACAAAACAAATGGACATTGCTCCTTTTAAATTAGCTTAACAATCATTATTTGTGTTGATATTGGATTTTATTTAGACGTAACTGCCAGTGACGGTGAATTTGCAGCCATTTTGCTAACGGTTTGTTCACACTTTTGTACATCTTTTCACAAATATAACGTGGTAGATGTTGTCGGAAAATTCCAAGATCTCTGAGTCTGTATTCCAACTCAGAGTCTGATGTGAATGTTTTGCTCATAATTACGGTCTAAATGATGTGATGCAGTATTACAGTCAATATCTGAGGAATCTCTGAGCAGCCTCTTGTAGCAACGCAGCTGTGGCATGTTTTTAAATCCATGCCTGAGTTTTAGTATTATTATACACCAATGAAAACATAGTTATGAATATTTTATTCCCTCTCTGCCAATAAATACCTCTTAATCCTATAAACTGCTAATTTAAAGTTGGTACAGAAATCCATGTTCCCCTCTGGGTGAATTGTAATTTCTATGGTGATGCACTGACCTTTCTTACATCAGGTAAAAAAGATTTTGTCCAATACTTTGTCCAAACTAATGACATTCCCGTCGCCCACAGCTGTACAAGCTGTTTACTGCTCATGTTAGCATGTTAACACCAAAAAAAAATGGTGAACATGGTTATTAACATTACAGCTGCTTAGCATCAGCATGTCAGCATTGTCATTGTTAACATGTTAGCATGATGAAGTTAGCATTCAGCTCAAAGCATCTTAGTGCCAAACTACAGCCGCACGGAGCTGCTAGCATGTAGACTCTTAGTCTGTTATACACAACATAATATAATATTACAATAATATAATATAATGTATATTTTTCACTGTATATTCTGTCTTGACAACGCTTACGCTTCTAAACTGCCTAATACTAACTGGTTGCTGTATATTAGAAATATCCCTTCTCCTTTTTCTTTACTCTCTCAGTCTCAGTTCATCACACTCTTGCCTTCACTGGTTCATTTAGAGGATATTTTATATTCAGAAACTGAGGAAGACAGAAGAAATACAGAGTGCAAACGTTCTTTTCACATTCACAGGCCAATGAATCCATCCACATTGGAATACTGCTTCCAATTTCTGCACGCATATTACACAAATACACAAATGCAGCTTATATATCCCGTGTATAATGAAACATTTTTGTATGGTAATTAACCAGTGAATGACATTTTGAACTGGGTGTAATTACTGGGTGACATTAATCTGACCTCAGTCCTTACACACACAACCTCTCACACAAATCACACATACAGTATCACAGCTGCTCCCTCTGATATCACTGTGAAGTTCTCTGTTGTATAAACAATAAACATTGTTTATTCATTTATCCGTCTCTCCTTCTCTTCTCCTCTCATCCCTCTACCCCCTTCTGTCTCTCCTTCATTCCTCCTCTCTGTGGGCCATCCGCGGAGCGTTCAGGCGCTCTGACGACATGCACGGCTGAGTTCTCAACATCTTGTCTCGTCACGGCAATTACACACACACACTCACTCAGACACATACAAACATTTAACATTTAACATAGGCTACTCAGCACACTCAAAACATGTTTCATAATGTCTTTTATATTGAACAATACAGCATACTCTTATCGCTTCTAGAAAAATAACTTTTTTGGGTGATTCTGAAGGGAAGAAGTCCTTGTATCTCAATTGGATATACCTTTCCTATCCAAGAAAAGACAAACAGTTGCACAGTGCCTCCAGCAAGAGAGACAGTTGAATTCAGGAGTGAGAGACTGAGTCACACTGCAGGGAGCAGGTGGTCTGAGAGGTCAGGTCAGGGACCAGTCACTGACCCCCTCCATACTACTGTGAAAGGATAAGGGTTAATTAACAGCAGACTTTAATCGCCTCTGATGAATGATTCATAACTACCTGGTCCATAGTCAGTATTTAAAACACATGGACATAGCCAGAGCAAGCATGAATTATTCAGGTCCTACGGTACCCAGCATCACTTTTCACTCACACTGAGCAAAGACAGAGCTGGATTTCAGCCTGTGAGCATCTAGCCAGCCTGTTGATAAAGAGCAAACAATTAATGTTTTGCAATAGATGGCACAATCTGAAAAACGCAGGGAGAGGGGTTAAAGAGATAATGACTATGGCAATTTTCTGAAATGAAGCAATCGTGATGCACGGTCATTATTAAGCAAAAAGAAAAGAAGACAAAGTGGGGCACGAGAGAAATGTTGGCAGACTGCTTCTGAAAAAAGAAAACGATAGATGAAGAACAGAAAAAGAGAGAGGGAGTGAGTTTGGCCAGCTGAGATTTACTGTCTCGGCTGTGAATGCAGCAAATAATAAGTCACCAGCTAAGCAGCTTCGATATATTCTTACAATCAATGGCCGTCTTGTCTTTGCTTTTTCAACACATCATTCAACCCCCTGTTCCCTCCTTAGATAAAGTATGCTTCGGCACACAGACACATCTGCAGTGAAAATGTTAGAAGTGGTGGGATACAACATTGACCAATAAGTCAGAGAGTGTGGAATTAAAAACAAACATTGTACAGACTACAGACTATATAGTTTTACTCCACGTTTCTAACCAGAGTGATGTTGCGTTGATGCGGTTGTGTCATGCAAACGCAGCATGTGACAATGTGGGTTTGCTCGTTACGGACGAACCTACAGAGATGTATCACACAAATATGCAGCTCCAGCTTTAAAGTGCGTTTCAGCTCAATGTTTAGCTGTCCGGCCCACAACTTTACTGTTTTGGTTCACTCTCACCGCAACACTTTTGGCATCAGACGCTGTCGTCAGCGAAAAAACCTCTTAAAACCCAACAGCTCTGTACCATACAGCAGACGGACACAGTGAGCGACTAGCTGGTGAACATTTAGCAGCTGAAGAGTCAGATATTTCCCTCAGGGGAGGAGAGTGAATACTGGACTTTCATTCATCAGGTGGCCCGAAACACAGCGACTGTTTGCTGAAAAGATTTACACTTAAAAAGTTCAGCAAGCAAAGTCCCAACAGTCAGTAACACCACAACGCTCGAGGGACTCCTGAAAACCATCCTGATTATAGCCACATCTTTTGGCTCTGTCCGGTTTTTCGAAAGTGTATTGGAAAAAAAAGATTTATACAGAAATCATCTGTGTTTTGAAAACGGACCTCAAAATGAATCATGAGGTTATTTTGTTCGGAAAAAGAGATAGTTGGAGCTGAAGATAAGTGCCTAATGAGAATATTGAGCACTGCTCTTAAACTTATAACAAAAACTGGTGTAAAAGTAATGGAGAAGGTAATAAAACTAGAGAAACTCTTAGAATGGGACCATATTATGAACCAAATGGGATAATTGTGTAGAAAGTTTAACACTAAATATATATTATTTTATTGCAACTCAGCTTAATTAATAAAAAGTATAGCAATTCCAGACATTCAGATAGGAAATAGATTGTTATTGGATTGTATATTGTTTTATCCCGTTTTAACGAATTTGTCTCCCAAATTGACGGTATACGAATAGATACATCTTAGTTCAAAAACAGATTCCCAGATAAATGGAAACAGTCAGAAATGTCTGGAAAGCTGAGGAAAAATAGCTACATAGGTACAGTATGAACCGTTGTATGAGAATATTTTACTACATGTATTTATGCTTGTGCTAAAACTCCATAGGGGGCAGCAGTACAAGTAGGTTACTAATCAGGTGATGAGTGGGAGTGGAGGAGTCAGAGAAAGTGATTAGTGGAGAAATGTGCGATGACAGAGCGTGAAGATTCTGCAACACATACTGAAACTGGGAAAACATACAGAGTCAGATGCTAAAAAGGTAAAGAGAGAGAGAGAGAGAGAGTTCTGGAGCCATGGTGCCTTTTTTACATTGTGTGTTGGATTTAGAGACTAGAAAGGAGGCTCGTCTCCTGTCTAGACATGACACATGGCGCAAATATACTCATTCCTCTTTTTCTTTTTTCCTCATTATTCATTATTCGTATTATGTATTTTTCATTTCACATGTAATTTCTCAAATTTGTGCATTTTTCACATTTCATCACAAGTGTGTCATGCAGTGTGTGTGACTCGCACTGGTCTGGTCTTTGTCTCGACTCAATCTCAACACTTCAAAGTCTTATCTCGTTCTCGATACGCTTTGGTCATGACTTGGTCTTGGTTTAGGTGGTCTTGATTATAACATTGCTGTCCGCAGGCCTGTGGTTCACCTCCTGCTCACCTGCGTCCCCACATCTTTATTTTCAGCACTGTAGAGTCTTCAAGTGGCTTTTCCTTTCTCATCAGCCTGGTGAGCATTCAAGAAACTTTTTCAAATAAGGGCATCAATCATTCCCCAAACAAGCCTCAGCAAAGCATTATCTACAGTAAAATACCTCATGAGACAGTTGATAAGAACGTCTGATGAATCGTTGGCGTTATCAATGGATCATCTGAAAAGATCAGTGACCAGTCATGAAACTTCCTGGAGCCATTTATCGCTAAATGTCCAACATGAAAAAACACAATTAAGCTGAGAGCACTGAAAAGAACAATGCTTCTTTTCAAGGAAATCGGAACAACTAAAGCTCCAGCTATAATCATTTCCTGCACATGTTTTTCTCTCACAGCGAAAGATGGAGAGTTTCAGTTTACCAACCCACCCAAGCAGAGGCCAAATGATACGTCGTTAACCACAAGATAAAAACAAATGAGGCCTTGTGGTTTGTGGAGAGACAAAGGGAAAGAGAGCGAGAGCCGGAGGTAAACCATGAAAAGAGGGAGAACGGGTGAGACTGTGTGGGAGGAAAAGAGAAAAAGTGCGGAGGGGGGGGGATTTGTTCCTGCAATTGTGTCTGGAGCACTTGTTTATCCAACAGCAAAGACAGCAGAGACTTCAGGTTAGGACACAGATGCATAGTTTTAGAGACATAGATTATGAGATGGATGTCTTTTTACCGTTAGATTGCACATTGAAGCCAAATGGTGGAAGATGGATGCTGTGGATTTCTATAGATAAGACATTGTATCTCCCACTGTTGCACAGTCTTGGACCATGGCAATGTAGCGTTTCAAGACTATGTACTGTGCTTCTACAATGATGTATGTGACTATAAAGTGAGTATAGCTAATAAGATAGTACTATTTATATAAGTAAGCCTATGCTAATAAATAACTAAATTGTCCTCCTCATGTTTGTATGCCTCTGCCAACCAGTCAAGTTGCAGTTAACATCCATGTCATCACTTTATCATGTTATCCTATTTATACCTAAACATTAGCGGGCTAAACTTCAACTAAAGAGGAAGATCCATGTGAGTCGAGGAGTCACGGCTAGCTCAGGCACAGCATTAGTGAACGCTCCAGACGTATTCAGAGAGAGTTAACAACTAGAAAGGAAATACATATTTTAAGAACAGAGCATCAGTGAGTTTTGTTGATAGCAGCCACTCATGGGAGCTCTGATTTGTGCTGTGCTCACAAAGTAATCATTGTTCAACTTACAAGGTTTCAATATACACAAACTGCTGTCTAAATAGGCAAAGTAAACCCCAACATGCCGTTTTCTGATCAAAACCTGCAAAAGGTAAACTCTCAGACAGCTTTTTTAAAGAACTATCAAGCTTCCTTTCCTCAAACAAAAAGTATGTAGATAAAGGGAAACCTCAAAATGACACTGAAAAGACATGAGTTGATTCATGGACTGAAAACTGTAAAAACTGAACATCTTTCTGTGTTTTGTGTGTCTCACATAGATACAAAACCTGAATAATAGTGGATTAAAGCATAAATAATCTAGCCTGAATAATTCAGTTCTAATAAGGCAAGTCAAATTAGGAATACATGAAAATCTGATGTTTTACTGTAGATCACATAAAGCCTCAAAATGAAAATTGTGTATGTGTGTGTGTGTGAGAGAGAGTTAGAGAGCATTGTCCAGTATATCAGACAGCCCCTGTCATGTTCATGTCGCAGCAGCAGGGTATAGGAGGTGTTCTTGTCTCTGAGTGATGCGATGGCATGAACAGCATGGTTTAAGAGCTAAAAGAAGGTCATCGATGTCTCGCTTCACTATCTCTCCCTCCTTTTCTCTCCTCTCTCTGTTGCCCCTGTCATCTCTACTGGATGATCCCTCGCTCTCTCTTCCACCCCGGCTGTCTTTCTGTCCTTCGTCACGGGTTGCTGTGTTCCATTTCTTTTATATATTTCTTTTACTCCATCCTGCTCCGTGTTGAACTCGACTCCTCTGGTCTGATTTTATTTGTTCGAGATTCACAGTCCACAGAAAGAAGTATTTGTTAACTGTGAAAGTAAAAGCTGTGAGACAGCTACAGTACAAGAAAGACAAGGGTCCCAGACCAGCCCAGGTTTGTGACTCAGTCCCAGGGAATAAGACATGCTTGCAGCCACCAGACAGAGTTGCCAGATCCATCTCCTGTCATCGTTTAGAGAGGCTGTGACCTCTGAGCAGTGAGAGGATCACCGCTGCTAAATCATTCACAACTCCTTTTTTTTATGTGGGAATGTGAGGGTGTGGGCAGGTGTCTGGACAATTTGGTGGGTTTAAATGAACTGTTGACTGTTTTCACAGCCGTTATCTGGGTTGACAGAAGGCTGCATCTCCTGACAGGTTCTCGCAAATGAATATCAGATTAAATTCTACTATATCACCTCCGGACATCTTATTACAAATCCATCTACAACTGTGGCTGGGTGTAATACAGTGCAAGGTTGGGTGTGCAGTTCACTTTTCTGAAATGATAGGGGAAGTCAATGTTCTGTGAACGAATGTGACCCTGTAAATGTCCATGAACTAAGGAGTCTTCAGTCATGCTAGCAGCTCCGTGAGGCTGTACTCAGGCACAGAGTCCTGCACCGGGGCCACATATCCCGCACATGAGCATGTGTAATGGGTAGAAGATACACTGACATTAATTCTTGGGCATGGGTAAAAATAAACTAAATACTGGCATTAGTTTTCTCTCTGGAGAAATCAGAAGTTATATCAAGCACCTGTGTTTTTTGTGGTCGGGTCCGGATTTTAGTAGCAGGCTGGTTCCAGTACTAAGCTTTGCGAGTGCTGGCGGGTGTGGGTTTGCAAAACTGGACTCGTGCATGACTCACTAACAAGCACATCTTTGAGCTAAATGTTGATGCTAGAATGAAACATCCTCACAATGACATGGTAACACTCCCATCCATATTTGCGGAGCGAGTCCTTTTGTCATCGTTTCTTTTTCTCAATCTTCGCAAGATGCTTTTCATTTTATTTAGTTTTTGTCGTGTTCGTTTTGCACATCCCAGCCATCAGTTGAAATGACACCCAGTACTAGGGGGTCATTTTTTATGGATCCTCATCTTCACTTGCTAAGTGTCTGTTGATATTAGGGATGCAAAAAATAAATTAAAAAGCCTTGCTCAATTATAAATATGAACACATAATGCACTCACGTTGTACATTATCATCATACCTGCTGTAATGTTTTCAGATAGATTTGCACTACAGCCCTTTATACCTCATATCCTTCTCACAGTGCTCTTGTCTCTAAACAGTGATGTGTCAGACCTGCTAACACATACACTGCACACGCATCTCATCACAGTATCATTTCCTTTTTGATTCCTAATCAACAGTGATGGTTTTTGTGCTGTTCTGAGTAACACTTGTAGTGTAAAAAATGAGTGTTATTTCTTGCACTTTTTGGAACTATTATAAAAACTTGTAGCACAATAATGAGGACTATACAATAATGATTATCATAATTATTCTGTCAGGTATTATTTAAGTGTTTCAACTGCATGACATAACAGCATGTGTGTGATGCTCTTCAGCTCTATTCTGGGGCCTCATTACAGAAAAGGAAGTCACTCGTAGCAAAACCTCGAAGTGCATTTGTGATCTGTACGACCACTGGCAGAGCCCCATGCCTCCTTGTTGTAGCATGTCGATCAAATTCAAAATGAATCGCCTTAGCAGTGATATATATAGCCATTAATACATTCCTAATACAATTTTTGTCCTAAAATGGGATTTATTTTCCCTAGATGCAATCAGGAAACACATGTGTTACCAAAAATCCTAAATGTCATCTTAAACTGAGATAAGATAGGGTTTCAGACTTGGGAAGTTTCTGTAATGATGCCCCTGGAGGTTTTCTTATCAGGAAATTGAAACCCCAATCTTTTTCCCGTGGACCAAAAATGAAAACAACTTCGTTATTTAAGTTGTCAGAAGACAGCACAAACTCACTTTTGTTTGTTTAACAATGCCACAGATTCAATACATGACATTTGCAATTTTGCTTCACATCTGTTCCAGACCTGGGTGCGTGTCTCGTTCATCCGGTGCGGTCTCGCTCTGTGTTTCCCATGTTGGAGAGATTCAGAACACAGATTTCCTGGTGGGAGCAGCAGGTTTTTGGGACAGACAAGAGCTTTGATTAATGTTAAGTGGAGGATTTCTGACACAGTTGCTCAATAGGGATTCGGGAGCTACATTTGATCCACGAGTAATGCACTGTACATGGTACTCTTATTCTGTCTCTCTTTCTGTTCACACCGGATTTCCTTCAGCTTAACATGTCACAGCTTATATAGTCACAAACATTACTGATATGTCCGAAGAAGAGGAGGAGCAGACTTTTAAGTAAGCTTTTCAGTATTTTTTTTAAAATAATGTTAAACAGCCATATGTCTATGGCAAAACATCTAATTACAGAGTACCAATACGGATATGAATTGCAGTGATAAATCATTATTTACCGATGTGAGAGGGCTTACTTAACCTTGAAGTGCTGGCAGAATTAAAATGTGGATTTTCAGGGGGAAAACCCACTCAGTATGCTCAACCATGCCGTGGAAGAAGAGCAAGACGCAAGTGCGGGGGGGGGGGGGTAAAAAGGACTGCAAGAGCTGAAGATGGAGATGCAAGTAAAAACGGCAGGAAAGGGAACAGGTGCAGAGAACAACACACAGAAAGACAACAAATTCAGAGACGAGTGGTGTGCTGAGAATCGGTGGAGAAGTAAGTCAGGAGGAGATAAAGGGATGAGATGGAATCAGCAGCTGGGAGGTAAGGGACAGGTAGAGGAGGGATAGTGTGGGGTGGAGGGGAGGAGGGAGGAGAAAACGGGAGAGGGGAGAGGGGAGAGTGGGTGTGCAGAGCACAAGACAGATGACAAATTGTGATTAATAGATGGGGTCCGGGGCAGCAGTGTGGAGCGCAACTCATTAATAGAGAGAATTAGAGAGGCTGTGCAACTCAATCTGCACACTGTCACTCGCAATCAAGGACTATAATCAGATCTGCACATAGAGGTAGATGTACAAGAGGAGGGGGTTCGTGCACATACACACTTTCTTTCCTGCTCTTAAGAGGAATGTCCATAGTAGCATTCAATCCCAGGACCTTAACTATCCTGAACATTTAACCCTGACCAAAACCCAATCATGATTATGGTCTTAACCTTAAACTGAACTTTAAACTGGCTCTTTAAGGAGGTGAGCATTCTCAAAAAGCTATCTCACTGTGGAAATGTCCATAATTAAACATTTAAAACCAAGAACACATTGTTGAATGATGAAGACAATACGGAGGTACCTTATAATGCCTGCTGGATATGAATAAATAAAATATGAATAAAAAAAAACCTCTGACAATGTTGAAGTGAATTCATGAATATATCAGAAATTAAGTTTGGATCTCAGTGGCTAAATTTACTTTTTCAAATCTGCGCCTTGATAGTGATTTTGAACATCATTGTTCTTGGTAATTGTTACAATAAATAGTCAGATGAAGTAAATAACAATATGTGCTTGTATATTTTCTTTCCCCTCCTCATAGAAACGGTGGTATCAGTGGGTCTACAATGCAATAGTCATCCAAACTAAATGAGGAAACAGGTTGTATTGATTGTACCTTGTGGTTAGATTCTTTTGTCAACTACATGACGTCAGACATTGGTTTGTGCAGCTGATAATGTGGCTTTGACTGACAAGAGCCTTGGGAGGCAATAGATATGCTCTGAATACCGAAAAAAGAACGTCTAAGTACGTACGTTTTGTAACAAAAGTAAGGTAAAATAAGTCAAGTTGACTGTTATTTTTGTATTTATTTATTTTTGAGCCATCCACCCACCCACCCCGTTTACTTAGAGGCCGCTCTGCTCACCATTACTCATGATTACATAGGTTATATACAAATTATAATGCATTACTTTCCCCTCGCTCTCATTACTTTCACTTTAGCAGCAGTGTTCTGATTGATCTGAAATTTTCTTTTTTCAGACTCTTTTGGAAGACCAGACAGGAGACCACTACAATATTACACCCTGCTGGAAATAAAGGCATGAATGTGTTCCTCTAAATCTTGCTGGACATAAGACATATAATTGTTGCTATTTGTTTTACCTTGATGTGACTGCTAAAGCTCAGAACACCAATATTTCTAACGTATAACTATAAGCATTGATATGATGAGTCAAAGAGACCATAGTTACTTGGAGAGCTAAATCTGTGTGTTGTCTGTGTAGTATTTGACCTAGCGGTAGCATGCAGGTTATATAACAGCGGCACGAAAAATCTCCACAGGTCATGGTGATCCGCGATTGAGATTACAGTCTCTCAAGAAGTATTTTATGGTCTACACCAGGGGTCCCCAAACTTTTTCCTGTGAGGGCCACATCACTGAACATATCGTTTGACCTAGGGCCCGATCATGGGGGGGGGGGGGGGGGGGGGGGGGTGTGCTACTCGCGTGCCACTCGCAGGTGAGCGACCGTTGCATCGTGCACGCGGATCGGGGCGGAACACAATACAAGCTCCCGTCTCTTCTACTTCTTCTACTCTTCTACTTCTACAGGGTGCGCGCATGACAGCTCTCATCTCGTTCGCCCCCTGGTGGTTGGCTGATTAAAATTCGATTAATTGTGCAGACTGAAAAAAAATCATAATGCGTCTCTGGTATTGTTCAGGGGGCCGGACCAAATGTGGAGGCGGGCCGCATCCGGCCCGCGGGCCGTAGTTTGGGGACCCCTGGTCTACACTATTAAAGGCTCCACTAACATCAAGCAGCACCAAAACTGAAGATTAACCTGAGTCTGTATACGGACACCTTAATTGGTGGAATTAGGATGCAAACATCGCTCTCCTGTCTTAAAGTAACACACTTAACCATCCTCTTTGACTTCCACACTAACAGTCCCACGAAACATGGTGTGGAGAAATGTTTCTATATCCCTTGCCTCGAGGATACACTATAGGGGACATTATATTTGCTGACGAACAAGTTACAGTGGGTCTTCATCGTAAGAGATGTTATAACAATGTCACTTTACCTTCCTGACGCACAGCAGGAGTTATTTTTTTGCACAGACACAAAAGGGTCCATGTCAGGTAAACGTAAAGATAGGTCGCATTTAAAGAAACATCTGGTGAGAACAGTCTCGCAGAAAAATTACTCTTTACACTGGGTAGATGTACGCACACTTTAAACAATCCCATGTCCCACTGTATACAATGTGATGCTATGACCCCTGCATTTCCATTACCCTCGCTGCCTCTCCATTCTCCGTCCTTCTCAGGCTCTTGTTCTGTCATTGTTGCTCGCTCTCTGACCTGTGAGATTGCAGGTCAGGTTAAGCCCTTTCCACAGCCACTTACTTGGCTCACCCAGCGAGATTTGTGTCTCACTGGGTTGATAGCGCCTCCACCTTAAATGAGCTGGTTAATACCATGGTAACCTCTTTGATCACATGCTGACTCTCTGCTCAAGTCTTGATTGGTTTTACTGATTGTTCGAAGCAAAGAGAGTGACTGTCCTGCTGATAAATAACATCTGTCCAGCCTTATCTATGTTATCATGCTGCTGTCTGGAAAACCAGAGTTTTGAATGACTTGGAATGACTCATTCCAACATGTGGAACCTGTTTTTAATGACCATAAATCCAGTAACACAGGAACCTATTGGCCTGCAGAGACCTGAGTTCAAACTGCCGTGTTGGGAAGCTTCAGCAAAGACACGTAACTCTCACCAGCTCCTGGAGTGCTGTTATGGAGTGCTGTTATGGAACAGAGGACAATTTCACCCAAGAGGATATTATGTTTACAATAATGCATAATTGTGATAAAGAATGTATTTATTAAAATCATGCATCAACTTGATATTGTGCCACCAAAGTTTCATATGTGGGTATTGAGAAAAACTGAGAACATCTTCTGAAGACCGTGAGATGCATTTGAAAGCTTTGGAAAGTTTTTCTTGACAAAAAATGATAATAAATCAAAAAAATACTGCAGTCTCTAAAGTGTGTTTTGAATTTCTTGTACTGTCATATATACTGTATATATATATAAATGCTTCCTAAATACCTATATATATATATATATATATATATATATATATACATATATACACACAGATCAATATTTCTAGTACATATAGGGACGTGTACTATATATATACATGTAGCATTTGAATTGTACTTTTCCACTGGTATATATGTACCTTTTAGAGATACAATAAATTGTTCTGTCTGTCTCCTGTTTGATCAGATATCTTCGCATTAAAAAGAGTTTTGCCTCTTGTGGATACACTAGTGTGGTCTATTATCGTTTCAGGTATTCGTGAAATACATTTGAGATTTTGGACTGTATAAATACAATTTACTTTACTTTAAAGGCACTACTGTGATATTACATACGGAGAAAACATCAAACAAAACAGAATTTTACTCACCTGGAAAAATTGAATCTTCTGTTACAGCGTTTGACTTCTATTGTTCTCCTGCTCTGGCTTATTGACAGGGTCGAGTCAGCTGACGTTAGTGTTAACTAAAGCAGCCATGTCCCAACTGAGCCTTGACCCGGTAACCCACTGTTCTTCAGATCTGTTGCTGCCGGAAAGCCTTTATATAAATCAAATCTCTACAGCTTAGACACATGCGGGTCAGAAACGAGATATCAGAGTCAAGGACATGGAAAGAGATGTAACAGATAACTTTGATAATAACCAATTATGAAGTCATATCCATCAGATAAAATTCAGTATTGTACAAATCAAATGAAAAGATCAAACTATTTCTTCCTGTAAACCTGAGCTCTAATTAAACACAGAAGAGGATGACATATTATAGACAAGAACATGATATCATATATCACGAGGAAACAGAGTCAGACAGACATTATCGCTTCACAGCTGATATATTCATCGGCTTAGTTAATATTTCATGGGCTCTAAAAACCTCATTCTCTCTAAATTGTCCTCCCTTCTTGGCAATAATAATTTAAATGCAGGGAGCCTCTCAGTGTGCCACCCATGTGTCAGAGCTCACATGTAAATTATATGAGTATGTGTGCACATATATATGCATATAGGCACTCACACGCATGCCATAAAGGCACATAAAGAAGCACAGCCAGGCATATAGTGGATGTAAGCAAGCAGAGATACCGTAATAGCACATGTGCGTCAATGCAAACAATTATTTTGCTTCTATGATTTGCCAATTTTGCAAAATATAGAAACCACACAGCTTCCTGCTTTCTGGCAAGCAATAGTTATTTTCTTTCTCCAAATGCAAATGTGACCAGTGGCTTGGCATCTGCCTGAGGGCTCAGTCGGCTGACAGTATGCATTCTGGGGAGTGATCTATTGATCCATATTCAATATCTGCTTCACTCTCCTGCTCAGTAAAGTTGGGAGATGAATAAATAAGGAGCAAGACTGACAGTATGCAAGCACTTGTGCCTTAGAGGACAGGGGGAGTTGCTTAAATTGGGGCCTGAGACTAAATGCCCCCAGACCATTATGTCTTTATAAAATGTGAGCACTATATTTCAGGACAACTGTGTTTATAACGTCAAGTGTGGTCCAACAGAAAAGAAATACCTGCTGTATAACAGGCATTAGCATTCCAAAACATAAAAAACAATGCCCAATTTGAGAATGTATTACTTAATAAATGCTACTAATGTAAATTCAGAGAGTGAGAGAAAGGAAGAGAAGAAGAACAGGAGGAGGAAGAGAAGGAGAGGGGGTTGTCAGCAGCGATACATCTTTCATCTCTAACGAGGTCTGAAAGCTAGAAACACAGACATGACAACAACCCTGAGAACACCACTCTTCTCCTTTCACCTTCTCCTTTTCACTTCAACATCCTTCGTGATGAGTGTCAGTCTCACCTCTGTAGCCTACGTTTTGTACCCACACTTCAGTCTCTTAACACCTGCTGTTCGGCCAAACATGGCTCCACAAGAAGCTCCATATCTGATTCATACTTAAAAATCTTTATTTGGCCAAGCAGATGCAGTTCTACGTAGAGTAGTGTGTGGTCTGTTGTCTGGAGCATGGCCCTCATAAAGGATGGATAAGGCAATCCCAACATACATTTTAGAAAAACGCTATTAAAAAAGATTATCCATGTATTACAGTAATTGACCGGTGTAATGCCAAACACTGACACTATATGATTATAATAGCTGTTTTGGGTTCTAACTGTGGTGTAAATAAATCTTTAGTACAAAAAACGTAAAGGTTTGATTAAACTATTAAGCAAATATAGTCATTTTGATTTGTGAAAAGGTCACATGCAGGATAGGAGGGTGAATCACAGTGTGTGTGTGTGTGTGTGTGTGTGTGTGTGTGTGTGTGTGTGTGTGTGTGTGTGTGTGTGTGTGTGTGTGTGCCTGCGTGTGCGTGTGTGTGTGTGTGTGTGTTACGAAGAGAGGGCGGGGGAGCAGTAGTAGGCAGATGCTGAGAGGAGAGACGCAGGACGGAAAATACAACAAGTGAGTGAACTGTTGCACTGCAAATTAAGTCGCTCTGCAGCGGGATTTCTGAAGGGCGAAAGTCTGTAAAAGTAACTCGTTAGAATGTGTGATTTAATTTGAAAGAGCGCTACGCGACTTTGAATTGTAGCCAATCATTAATACTCTTTTTTTAAATTTTATTCACTCCGTGTCTGCTCAGATTGCCTGTGAGCGCTGCTTTTGAGTATTTTGGACGGTGCGCTCCGGCCACCATGCAGGAGTCCTGGATGAGATGCTGCAAGTTTAAATATTAGTGTGAGTTTGAGTCTGTAGCGCAGCGCAACTTCACCCGATGCGACAGTGAAAGCGCTCAGTCTCGGAAGGATTTCGTTCCGGTGTCCTGGACCAGTTTTCCTGCGGCGTTTCCATCTGAACCCGCACCATGAAAAAACACTGAGAACCGCGTAGAAAAGGAAGAACTAGGTAAGCTGATTCGAGTTTTATAAAAGTTTGCTGGTGATATCCTAATTTCCTCTTGCTCTGATTAAATTGATTGCCGTATACAATTAAAGAGACTATTTTTATTAAAAGGGAAATAAAGCCTATATTTGAATATGTTTGCTGTAAAGTCAAGTTTGTAGACCATAATATACAGTAGTAGGCCTGTAATAATAACAACAGTCGACCCCAGTTCGTTTGATTATGATATCACGGTTTCCTATATCTTTTTTTTAATCAGTAATGACAAATATGTTTAAATTAAATACTCATAGTAAAGCTTTGTAATTCCTCTGTATCATGTATTACATTTTTCATTTTATTTATGTTGCTGAATATTAATTTAGATATTCATTAATTACAAAATGAATTTGTTAAATATTTCTTACATTTTCTGATAAAAGTTGATATGTGTTATAGCAAAGAGGTTTTCATTTTGTTAGTGTTTGCATAATTATATGAGTCTGTGTGTGTGTTCTTTCCCTTCTAGATGGTCTCCTGTGCTAAAATTGTCTCTGCTTCATCCAAGATGCCTTTAAAACAAGTTTCCACATTCAATGCAATTTGGCCTGCCCTCCTCTTAGCATTTGCCTTTTTATGACCTGTAACACATTTGGAGCTACTTTGAATGAAGGAGTAGACTGCTGAGATAAATCTAATCCAGGCTCCTACAACAAAAAACAGAGCAGAGATTTAGCAGTTTACTTGTTCTTCTCTTCTCATTCCTCGACAGAAAAGTAAAGCGCCCTTCCCCATATGTGGTGGGTGAGATGAGCTCCAGTGGGAATACTGTAGACCCCACCTGACAGCTCTCTGCCTGATCAACTGTAAGCTTCTCATCAGAGCCTCTACAGGAGCTGGGTAAAACAAAGGTTGCCTAAAATCAACATCTCAACGGTGATGCTCATTTTTGAAAACATATTTAAATACATTTATGTTCTTTTTGTCTCGCTAAATAATATATTATCTTTAGATAGGTTGACAGCCCTCTGACATTGTGAACCAGAAGAAACTGAATAAAAAGGATACAAAACAAATGTTCTGAATACCAAGAAATGGAAAAACCTATTTGTCATTCTCCCCCCTGATTTTCTCCCGTCTGAGACTTGCCTGTCCCACTCCTAGAAGAGTCCCCCGTATCTCTGCCCCGCACAATCACACATTTCTCTCCTCCACCTTCTCAACCCAGTAGTTACTCTATTCAGCCTTCAGCCTGGCCGGCACAACCGTTCCAGCGAAGGGGGAGGAGGACTTCCTCACGCTGGCCGCCTCCCGACTCAGCCGCAAGAAACGTGTCATCGGGGCTGGAGTCGGCGTGGCCATGGTCTTGGTCCTGCTGGTGGCCATTCCCCTATTGGTCCACACCACCAAGGGGGGAGGGTCCGGAGGAGGGGGCACGCACTTCGAGATGCTTGGGAGCTGCAAGATGGTGTGTGACACTTTCACCCCCCCACAGGGAGAGCTGACAGCCGTCTCCCCTCAGCCCCCAGACTTCTCAAACCGCAGGGGTAAACAGGGGTTCAGAGGGAACCCTGGACTTCCTGGTCCTCCAGGTCCTAAAGGGCCCCCCGGAGAGCCCGGCAAGCCCGGCCCACCTGGTCCACCTGGGCCCGGACCTGGAGGCTACGGCCCATCCTTCTACAGTCCCAAAATCGCCTTCTACGCAGGCCTCCGGAAACAACACGAAGGGAGTGAAATACTCAAGTTTGATGATGTTGTGACCAACGTAGGGAACTACTACGAACCGAGCACCGGCAAGTTCACTTGCCCTCTGCCTGGCATCTACTACTTCACCTACCACGTCCTGATGAGAGGAGGTGACGGGACGAGCATGTGGGCTGACCTGAAGAAGAACGGACAGGTGAGTGTGTCTGTGAGTCGTTTGTGTGTATGAAGTGTCCCTCTGATATTGTCATCTGAAACTTTCACCTTTTGAGACAAACTCTCAGTCTGCAGATGTTAACCAAACAAAATGTGCGAAAACCCTTTTCTACAAACATGCACCGAGTGATTGAGTATCACCCTGTGCCACCAACAGCAGTGGACTCAATTACAGCAACTCTTTTAAAACGCAGGGACGACACATATAATATATATATATTATAGTTCAGTCTTCTGAACTGATACTTCCAAAACAGATATAAAACACAAAAGTCACAAAAATAAAACAGTTTTCTAATTTTTCTTTATTTGAACATGGACAATGCACAAGGAACATTAACCTTTTAAAAAGATGAATTTGAATCAACACACACATTTTGACCTCTGCATTCAACCCATCCTCAGCATTCGGAGTAGTGGGCTTCTGTAAAGCAACTTGGGCTTCAGTGTCTTGTTCAAGAACTCTTGGAAAGGAGGAGGCGGAGATCGAAACTCCCCCGTATTTTTTTAACATCTGAGCATTGAGAGCATCATTTGGATGTTTCAGACAAAGAACATTTTAAAGCAAAGTTTCCACAAAACATATCAAAAAGAATCAAAATTCTGTTTTAATTGAGTAGAATTCAAATGAAATGACTCGTGCTGTATCTCACCTCTTGTGTAGAGAAGATCTATCAACCCTCTAATAATACAATTTAATCTGAAAACATTAAAAAAACTTTTTGTTTTCTCAAAGTTGTTAATTTACTTTGGAGGACAAAGAAGAGGAAACAAATGCAGGATGAAAGTAGAAACAGAGATGGGACTAAGAACAACTTACCAAGGAAAACGTAAACTGTAATCAATTGTACAACTTGCACACAAAGGCAGAGAGAGAGAGAGAGAGAGAGAGAGAGAGAGAGAGAGAGAGAGAGAGAGAGAGAGAGAGAGAGAGAGAGAGAGAGTGACAGCCTAGCGATCAAGAGGATAACAATCCTCCATGTCTCAGTGGAACAAAGCTAAAATGCAACAGCTGGCTACTGTCCTCTGAGGAACTCTGACTTTAACACTAATAAATAAACAAGTACAAATGCCTGGCACAAAGCCTTGAATGCTTCCATCTGGAGATCCGTGACAAGCTTGAAGTGCTAAGCCCTCACTCTGTTGAGGAGCCCTGATTCTGACATGTGTGCTGCAGAACAGAAGAGTGACGTCCTGGGGATTACCAGAGAAGAAAGAACATGCTTTGCATTGTTACAAGTCAGACGGCTGAGTGTTTGATGGTACAACAGTCTTTTCTCACAGAATTTACACGGTACATGAACGGACAGCAATTTGCTTCTGAGCAGACCATCAACCCGCTGGGCTGCTGTTCACTGATCTTTCTTTTACGTCTTAGAAGATTTTAGATACAGTGAGTGGGCCAGTACGAATTCAAGTTTTTTTTTTAAAAAGTCCACAGTTTGGACACTGGATATTGCAGTTTGTTGGAGAAAGTATTTTCCATTAGAGTACTCTGGTCTTTGTTATGTGAAAAAACATTTTTTGGTTTTCTTCAATTTTTGAATGCCGACTGTCCTGCAGTCTTCATCACTGGCTCCTGCTAACCCTGGTGTTGGTGTATGGAAAGCTGCAGCCAGACACATGCCATCGTCTGCCGGTTCTTATCACCTGCCATTGATGAGCTTCCAGAGTCCAAGGTGATAACAGTCCGGAATCCAAAGATATTAAGATACTGTACATTTGAAAAGTTGGAAAAAGAGAATGTGAAAACTAAATGAAACAACTAATCAATTTCCATAGTTGTTACATGTGGAACACTTCCAGCAAGGCTGCACAATCCACTGCATCTCTGCATCAAATCACACAGATGTGCCAGCTTTTTAAATCTAAATTATGGTGCAATAGTTCATGAGAAAACTGGGAAAATGTTCAAGATTTTTTACTTTGCAATGATATACATTTCTTTTCAAATTAATTGGCTGTTCCTCGACCCGTGAGTTTACCAGATTGGAAACTGGAAATTGTATATTCTTGAAATATTCTGCAAACTAAAATACTGTAGGAGCAAACAGCTACGGTTAAATAATAAAATGTCAGGTTCAAAATGAGATATTCTACTACTTTGGTTTTATAGACTTCCCAAATACACACATTATTGTATTATAGATCTTTTTTGTGCCTGATCAAGTCCATACAAACAGTTATTTCAAATTGTCATCGATTTGACAGGATGTGCACAAAGTGGAGAGTGAAGAGGACAGACAGTTAAATGCCAGATATAATTGGGGGACTTGGTTTGTTGCGTGCCTTCACAGACATTGTCATTCCTGTCTTCACTTGCTGATAAATCTTTCATAGCCTTTAGATGAGATCTTCTCCCCTCCACCTGTGCCCCTCCTTTTACACACACACGCACACGCACACGCACACGCACACACACACACACACACACACACACACACACACACACACACACACACACACACACACACACACACACACACACACACACACACACACACACACACACAAACTTTTACCGTCCACACTGGCTATTGACTCCTTCCCCATTAATTATCTTTTCCATCAACTAAATTATTTAACCCAATTCAGTGCTGATCTTGCCCTCACAGTTTTATTGCACCTGATGTTTTTTCAGTGAATAGACAAGTGCTCCTCTGAACCAGATAGGTCAATGAGGAAAACCTTGAGAATAGCACAGGAAAAGTTTGTCAATTTAGAGATGCGAACATTTTAAACAATTATTCATTAAAGTAAGTAGGTTACCCAACTGCAAAAGTAATTAATTACATTACTCATTAAATTATAATTTCATTAATCTGCAAAAGCCTCCACTGCTACATCTCATATTCTGTATTGACACATGTAGAAACAGAAAATCTGATATGTTTGTAGCAACTGGCTTATGTGTTTGAGGTTTGTATTCATCATCAACAGCTAGCTTAACGTTAGCCTAACACTACTCGTTAATTAAAGTACTGAAACACGCTTTTTGCGTTACTGCCAAACACAGCTAAACACATTATATCTTGTTTGTTTTTTGTACAAAAATCAAAGTGTAAAGATGATCATTTACCTTTAACACGGGAATTATGTATAAGCTAAGCTAAGCTATCATGTTGCTGGCTCCACAGCTAGGCCTTCATATTTACCATACAGAAATTACAGCAACATTGAAAAGGAAATAAAAAAGAAATACAAATAAGCATATTTCCCAAAATGTCAAACTATTCCTTTAAAACTCGGTATGGCAGTCGATAGTGTGTTTCGCAGCATGGGTGTATGAGTGTAGGTGCATGTGTATGTGTGTATGTATAACAATTGTCAGACTGAGATGCTTTGTGTTAATCAATGTCTTGTCAAAGGGAGCTGAGAATAAGACACATCCCGAGGAGAGATCACTGCAGGGACAGGCAGGAGACAAGTGGGCTGACAGAGAGATGGATGGATATTCACAGGAGAGTGGACATAGGAGGATGAGAGAATATAGGCAACATGAGAGTGTCCTATGTCCTCTGGTGAAGGGAGGAGTTGAGGGGATGGGATAAGACTGACATATATGAAACAAATCAGACTCACGTTGCCAGCTGTTGGCTAAAGAAACGTGTAGCTGATGTGCAAGTTTGCACCAAGTTTGCAGAGATGAATCACTCAATGCAAGGAATCTTCTTCACTCATCGTGTCCCATAACTCATCAAAAGATTGGTGTTGAAGTAGATGACCTTTTCAATGGATATATAATTCACCACCAATATGTACTTTGCCCTTTACAGCGATGAGCATGGATAGGGAGTATGAATATTTATAGCTGGTCCAATATGGGAGAGACTGGGCTGGTCAGTCGCTCGGTCTGTGGTGCCTGCGCACACACACACACACACACACACACACACACCCTATAGTTTTGATGACATCAGTAGTAGCATTTCATCATCTCATCTGCTATTGACTTCATTATGTGGCAGTGGGATTAGGTTGGATCTGACTTGGAAGATGGGACTGGTGGACAAAGCAGTGCCTTGTTAAAGCCCAACACAGTGGCTCAGCCTTAAAAATGTGAGGTGTAAACGTCAGAAGGAAAGATGAATTCAAAGTGGAGCGTAAAGCTTTGGAGTCAAGGTTTGGATTTAGCAGGCAAATGGCTACTTTTAAGATGGCTCTCAAGCGACAAGCAGCACAAACAATGCAGAAACTGATAATGTTATGTGTGTAGAGTACATAAACATGTAGGATCCGAAAGCTAATTAAAAATGTTAATATATCACTTAAAAGTTGTGGTGATGACAAGCTTGGGCTCAATTAGAGGAAATGAGCGGCTCGCCTCCAGTAGGTATAGGTGTGATGTGGCTTCTGTGACAGGTAGAAGTGTCAGACAAGGTGTCAACATGGGCCTCATGTGGCACTTCATTGGACTTGTTTCTTTTTGCCTTTATTTTGTGTGTTGTGTGTTGGTAGAGTAATCATTAATTAAGACACATTTTCTGTGCGGTACATTGCTTTAATATTAGACACAATTATGATGGGGAACATTTTGTGTTAAAGGATAATGGTCCACCCCTTTACACAGCATTTCTTTAAGAGAAAACAGAATGGGTCCTCTCATGTACCCTGCATTTTGCCCTTGTTTCCTCTTCTTGTCTTTTCCTCTAAAAACACACACACATTTATGCGCATGTTCATGCACACGGCTATTATTTGACGACCTGTTTCTGTTATAATGGCTGAGGCCATTATATTCTGCCGACGAAAACGACTTGGCTGGTTGTTACTGTGTTTTGTCGTGTCTTTGTTGTGCTTTCCCTTTTGCCTCCCCATTATACCATTATTTCCTCCTCATCAGGGAAGCAGGATTTCATTTCTTTCATAAACAGCAGTGTTTGATAGTAGCAGAGCTGACATGAATGAAGGCAAAATGCATATTGGATAACCATTTTTAAGTATATCAGAATTAGAGGGATATTAACTTCTTTAAATTACCTTCTGTTTGTGTATCTGTGCACATACCTTTTTTAAAACACACAGAGTTGATAAGAGACAGTAAACAATATATCATAAAGGAATACTAAAATGTAACTCCAGGGCTGAGGCTTTGCGTCTAGCTGGTGCTCTGCAGGTAGACCATCCACAGAACCCATTCATATCCAATTAAGGCATCTCCTCTACCCTCAAAGGTTTCAGTCTAGAGCCAATTAGAGACTTTTTAATCAACATCTTGACACCTTGGGTCTTGAGTGTCATGGCAAAATATTAACATTTAGTATGCCAATTAGTGTGAGTCTGCAGTGCAGCAGAAGGGTTACACGTCGACCTGCATAATAGAAACAGGATACCTCGGGCTGGTACACATGGGCGGAGGACGAGAGAACACAGCGGCTTTAACAAAAAGGGCCATTTCAATTGTCCTTCTTCTATCTCCCAGTTCACCCTTAGAGGTCCCTCAGGTAAGTTTAAGAGACCCGTCTCAATCGCCTCGCTCCGCTCTGAGAGGTCTGTACATCACAGTGAATGAATCCTGTCAGTTTTATTACCAGAGGATCAAGGCATCACTGCAAAACAAAACAAAAATTGAAAAAAATAACACATTACATGGACCACCCCCCCCCCCCCCCCCCCCCCCCTCCGCTCTGAAGCAGGCATGCTTGATCAGTTTGTTATCCAACAGGCTCCCTCCCCATCACTCAAAGCCCCCCTATACATTGGCTTCCTGTGAATCCTGTGCTTTAGACTGTTAAAAGTGCATGCAGCTTGCCACCCGTCTGTGTGTCCTTATCCAAATGTCTGCTTTCACTTACTCTTTTTCACGACGCATCCTTCTTTTCTCCTTACCAGACGCCCTCCTTCCATCAAGAGACAAAGCTGAGACATAAACATTATGAACACAAACTTTGGGTCAATACACATACAAATGTTGAAAATCTTTGGCCACATAAATTTGAAATACAGTATGTCAGCCCTTAAATATGTCACATAAATCAGAAGATCACATCTGAAAATGTAGATTTTATTGAGCATTTAGTAGTGTCTGTGAATTATTTCTATGCTGTCAATTTCCTCTCTCTCGCTCTCTCTCGCTCTCTCTCGCTCTCTCGTCCACCTTCCTCAGTGTCGCTCTCTCCCCATTTAATGTTGCCCCCTAATGAAAAGTGGAGGCAGCGTAATCTTCTCTATTGTCCCGCGGGTCTCCCTTCTCCCCAACAGCAGCAGATCAAGTCAGAACAGCGTTGAGCCAACAGACAGAAATTCACTCCCTTGTCGCTATCAATCTCCGCCAATGTTGACAATAATCCTGATTTGCCTTTCCCTCTTGTTTCCAAAGCCCCGGTGCCTCCTGTGCACTTTAAGAAAACAGGGTTTCACTGTGATTGTAGCTGACAGCCGAAACTGCAGATACATCTGTGCTGGTTTTAGTGTCACAAAGCTCTGCAATGTCAACAGCTCGGGCTCGGTTCAAGAAAATATATTCCACAGTGATGGAGGAAGTATTTAGATCCTTAAAGAAAATACAACAATGTAACAATATCAGTTCACTTTAGTCTTCAATCCAAATCTAAAAAGCACAGATCTCAGTCTTGTACACTTAGAAATAACAAGTATGACCTTAAAGTAAGCACCTTTAAAATAATGGTTAAATTTACCTAGTTTTTTTTCAAAGCAATTGGTTTCCTCAAATTTAAAAAAAAATTAAGATCAGTTTGTCAGATTTGACAGTGACTGCAGTGTATTGTATCACGGTTAAAGTTTGCACAGAAAAATGGCCCCTGTGAATGATATATTACTAATAATCATTAGAGTCTCAATACTGATGCATAAATGCATAAAAAACATTTTACTTTTGTAGCTGGTTGAGGTGGAGCTAGTTTTACCTTATTTACTACAGGTAGTTTAATCTGTATCAGTGATATATCTGAAAAATACTTGTAACTACATCTGTCAGATAAATGTACTGTAGTATACAATCAAAAAACAGTGTGTAGCAAAATGTTTTACTGCAGCACAGTACTTGATTAAATGTGCTAGTTATTGATTGTCCAATTTACAACACTTAAATAACACTCTTTACATATATATATTTCTTTGCAAATTGTCCTTATTTTTGATTTTGTTTAGCTGAATACAACTCAGATGACTGATTTATGATTCATATTCCTTTGTGGCAATGATATGCCACTGTCTTCAAAATATGTGGATAAAATGTGTTAACTGGATTACTATATGGAGGAGAATGCAACCCTGAATTAATCATGAACATAACACATTAAATGTCAGCATCTCGAGTCTAAGTTAACCTACGTGTCTCATAAGGAAGTCAACCATATAAAGCCATAAATAACATTGTGGCCTTTTGGCAGGCAAATATAATTAGCTGATGTTCATGTTTAAAAGGCATTTCAGTGAGGTGGTGTGAATATCACTGCTGAAAATTATATATAACTCTTAAACATGAGTGACACAGGCAGAACCCAGCAGTCCCTTTAATGTGCTGCATGTAGTTTAATCACTAGGATAATAGGATGGATTGTAATAATGTTGTCCATGCACATACAGAGATGAATACCAGTTTTAATTGTAATCTTATACTGTATTCCTAAGTTACAGCAGCCTGGCAGCCTCTAACTGCTGAATTTACCGTCAGGGGAATCCTGCCGCTCAACCATGTAGACAGATGTTGGACGTACAAGATGTCAGATTCTCTTTACTGTTATATTTCTCCTAAACCCTATTAGGTCTCCTCAGGGGAGGTGTTCAGTCCCTTCAGAGAAAAACAGTCCAACAGTATAAAATAACAAAATGTCTCATATACTACGTGGTTTTTCTCAGGTGTTCACTTGAGATTCATAAAAAAACAAAGAGAGACAGAGAGAGAGAGAGAGAGAGAGAGGGAGAGGGAGAGAAAGAGAGGTTGGTGGAGTGTGTGTGTGTGTGTGTTATCCTGACCTCCTGCTAGTGTTTCATGGGCCCATTTGACCACTGTAGCCTATCCTGTGCCCCCATTTATTGTGATTGTATGGAGTTATTGAGGAGTCGGACCTATTAGGCAGGGAGCTGCCATGGCTATCCGACTACCAATTACTGTAGCCTGCAGCCATGTATAGCCCGCCCTGACACATCTGGAGGTAGAGAGGGGCAAGGGATATACTGCGAGGGGAGGAGGGGAAGAAGCCAGGGGGGGAGGGGGGGTCCTCAGGAGACCTGCCACAGCAGCACGCCGTTAATCAATCCGATTTAGACCGGACAGGGACACACTTAGTCGCTGCTCCCGCCAACACTGCCATGGCGGGGGAGAGAAAATGTGTGCGTGACCTGCATCTAATTAGAGTATAAGGACACAAAAAGATGGATAGATGGGTCCAGAATGAAGAGATAGCGATGGGGTAGCGAATGGGAGAGAGGAGATCGAAGGGGCGTGAGGTGTAGGGAGAGACAACAATTAATGGCGTGATGTGAGTTGAATTAAAACAAAGGAAATGTATCGATTAATTTCTGTCTCGAGGAGGGGGATAAAAGTGTTCACCTTCGCTACATTGAAGAAATGGTTGCATGGAGAAATAAATTGAGTTGAATTGATGAAATGGGTGGAAAAAAACGTATCATTTGATGGACGATGGGGAGAGACGGATAGTTTAGTCTTATTTGATTTGTGTAAGTGATGACAAGAGAGTCAGGGTAGCTTAATGACTGGTGGAGATGATGGAACAGTCGGAGCCGAAGACAAGGATGGAGTGAGGGCATCATATTTGCATTCATTAATATGTTTGTGGTTGTGCACTTGATTTTCCTCTATTAAATGGATCTTCTGCTTGAATAGTTGGTGACTTACCCAATGAAAAAAATTGGAATTCAACAGAAACCTCTAAATAATGAAAACGGCTGCCCTATTCGCCATAAAAACAGCTCTTTATCCACATTGAAAGGAAGAAAAGACAATTCTTTGAGTTCGAAACATGAAATTACATTTAGCAACTGTGTGGGTTGTTGCAGGTGTATGACTTCATCCAGATCATAATGAAACCTCTCCTCAATAGCAACATGTAAAGAAGCATTATGATCTTGGAATATGCAGTCATAGTTAGATCTGTGTTCAGCGGTTTCGTATTAATGTTGACTGCTATGTAAACATGTACAGTAATCGTCAGATGTAATGACTTCCACTCAAATGGCTGCTCTTGCCATTGCAGACCCAGCATCATGTTTAATCAGACATCCACACACATAAACCTGTCTAGATGTAGATAAAAGAGTGAAGAATGACTCTCCAGACCGTATTACTTTTTTAAAATTGTGTCAGGCTCCAGGTTCTGTTGTCTTCACACCAGCTAATGCATCTTTAGCCGGTTGGTTTTGACTATCAGCAATTTCTGGATGGCAGACATTAATGCCAGTTTTATGAAGCTCATAATGACAAGCTCTTGTTGTAACTGTGTTATAGGGGTGTTGATTACATTGTTTGGTAATTTCGAGGCTGCGGTGTTGTCCAACTGTCTTTGTCCTTGTCCATGCATTTTGTCCATGTTTAGCATTATATACAGCATTCAATATTTCAGTTTCCTTGTGTTTCTTTGGTGACTTTTGTAAACCTATATTATAATATATATTTGTTAACCTGTTTGACAAATAAGGTGCTAATTAGAATTTAACTCCAGCATTATTTTTAGACACAAACAGGAATGAATGCTAATGTTGTTCCGTCTACTGGATGTGTGTGAAATAGGCAACTGTTTGCTATCAAGTTAAGCACACCAACTTAAAAGGTGAAAATATGCCTCCCTTGCAAAGCTGAATACCTGTGACATAATATTAGCTAATGGCATTGATTACCAATTGTTGTAGTTCAGCTGCAACAAACCAATGTCCATATATCAGCAGCAGCCAGTATGTGTGTGTCTGCACATTCATCGTGTTCGCTGTAATTGCTCGACAATTGAACTGGTCCTCCCTGATGCAATCCTTGCAATCCCTCTCAGCCTCTTCTCTGCAACAGGTGGATCAGGTGTGGGAGCAACAATCCTCTGGAAAAATTGATAGCGGCTAAGAAAGCATGTGCTCTCAGATGGAGGTTTTAGGCCAAAGATCACTGCACATCTCATCTATCTACCCAGTGGACAGGAAAGCATCTGTACTGATGACATTACACCAAGATCACAGAAGGAAACAGGAAATAAAATGGCACAGGTTACATCCAGATAACGTGAGCAGACTGGTTTAGGGTGAGATACTGTGATAAGATGAAATATATAAACCCAATAAATCATCCGCCTATAACAACAACAAAAAACACTGGATTGTCAGTTTCGATTAGAATTATCCGTATTAATCAACCTAGATTAGATCACTGGATTACATAATATTTGCGTTATTCCCGTTGAACACAGACAGTCATATTTCTGCTATGACTTTTCCCTCAACCCAGTAATTAACATTTAGATGGCTGTGGTGAATATTCCTCCATTGCAGGTGATGATTAGTGTTTTAAGTGTTTTAAGAGCAGAGAGGCTTGTGGGAGCAGAGGCTTGTAGAGGCGCATGGATGAGACTAATAAATTGGTTTCCCCCAATGAAAGATTGGCAACTAATCAGTGAAAATTGTTCATCTTAAACATACAGTACCACATATACATGAAAGCAATCAGAAAAAAATTTGATTGTAGTTCTTATTATTAAGTCAATGAACTTTATTGACATAAATGTTCTAAAGCAATGTTAAAGTAAAGAAGAATACATAAAATATAAAATGCCTCAACAGTGTTTCTAAAGTGTGTAGTATGTAGTGGGCATGCTGTGTTATTTTTCCTTGAATAGTTATTACACATTTTTTTAGTGATGAAGTTAAAACATGCTGGTCCAAGCATCAGCATCTGAGCAAAAGAGTACCATATTTTTGTCAGATATCTATAATGAGAGTGGCAGGTGTTCAGTTTGAGCCACTTTTCAGAGCGTTTCTTAAAATACGTTGTTTAATAAAAATGATATCACCACCCCAAATTTAAAATTCTAAACACTGCTCCACATTCCTCCTCTGTCCAACTTTTTCCAACCTCTTTCTCTCTCCAGTCTAGCAGTTTTGTAAAATATGCAGAGGTTCTAACTGGATGCGAAATTGCCATCTGAGTTGCATCTCCAGGGACCTTTGCTATAAAAATCCCTCCCTAATCTCTTCAATAAAGGCTAAAAATGCCCAAGATATATAAATATAGCAGAATATGTTAACTATAAGAAGCTTCAACAAAGACCACAAAACACTTCCTTGATGGTATTTCCTTATTTCTTTCCATCTTTGCATCCGATCGACATCTTTTTTTTTTTGTCCCTGTTTCAGGTGAGGGCCAGTGCAATCGCTCAAGATGCAGATCAGAACTACGACTATGCCTCCAACAGTGTCATCCTGCACCTGGATGTCGGGGATGAAGTGTGCGTACAGCTCGACGGGGGAAAAGTCCACGGCGGAAACACCAACAAATACAGCACCTTCTCTGGCTTCCTCATATACCCTGACTGACAGTATACTCACATTTATATATTCTCTCTCTGTAATCAAGCAAAAAGTTTCCTTTCCTGTCTTCATCTAACACCACCATTCCTCCTTAATGTCATTTGTCATTTCAATACCGTTCAGTACACAAACATGTAATTACACGATCACAGTTAACAAATAGAGAAATTGTGTAATAATGAATAAAGTATAGTATATATTACCAGTTAACATTCACTTCTGACACACACTAGTGTAATCATTATTCTGTGCCATGTACAGTGTGTGTAAGCGTGACAAAAAAAACATGCATACATTGGCTACACACAAAGGCGAGCTCACATGAATCGAACTTCTCCTATCAGTTGTTACACTGAGACCAGATGACCATTTCAGCCACCGGTCTGAAATGGCCTGACATGATCTCTGAATGTAGACTGTAAATCAAAGTGTGTGAACTTGGCTGCAGCCTCTCGCCTTCACTGTGAGATGGATTTCCAGATGAGAAAAGTCATGAATATATTGATCGTAGCTGATAATACAGCCAACACCATAAACATAAAGTGTGTTGTATGTTTGTGTTGATGGCCGTGTGCGAGCATACGTGTGTGTTTACCCTTCTGCTTGTGTTAAAGCATGAAAGCATCACGTTGCTGTTAGTTTCACTTGCACATTCTCCAGCTCCTGTTAAGGGAGGGGCTGTCAAGTTGTTGGTAACAGTCCCTTAACACACACGGTATATCGATACTGAGGTTTAGCTTTGAGATTTTCCCTGAGCCAGAGCTCACGGCAGAGCCTCATCATGTCCCGCTAATGAGCTGAGGCTTCCTCTACAGCCTGTTCAGTCACTCTTGCATCTGGCATCCATAGTTTGCTCTACACGCTTGTTTGCTTTCTTGCAGAGAGTTGGATGAGAAAATGTAAACTCTTTGATATCCGTCTGTTCCCTATAACGCTACGGCCAACAGCTGCTTAGCTTGTAGCATAAGGGCAGGGTCATACCAGAAAAGGAGTTGTACGGTGTGTTGTCCGACCACGCTGGCAATTAAGTGTTTATATCAATCAACAGAATGGTTACACTGGAAGGCTGAGTGTGTGTGTGACGATACGGAGAGACGACTGTTCGTTCTAAACAACAATGTCGGCTCCTGAACTGGTTAGCGTAGATGCTACAATAGCATCATATTTATCAAAACTGGTGAGAATTTATTTATTGAAAGAAGAGCAAAGAATGACTTTGCCGGCCTTTCTCGATTCTCTCGTTTTCGCTCTTCTGCCAGATGGTTGGTCCAATCACCTGCCACGTATTTCTTTGAAAGTGCCTGCCCTTTTTCACAGTTTCCAACAATGGCTTCTCAGATGGTTCTGTGTAAAAAAACATCCAGCGGATCGAATATGTTGTCGTATGGACAGAGCAAGGCTACAGTAGCTGTATCCCCATTTCCAGTCTTTGTGCTAAGCTAAGCTAACAGGCTGCTGGCTGGAGCTTCATAATTACTGAACAGATAAGAGAGTGGCATTGATTTTTTTCATCTAACTCTCTGCATGAAAACAAATAAGCATATCTCACAAAGTGTCAAACTTTTCCTTTAATTTTACTGTGAATATACCCGTGTGAAGATGTTTTTCAAATGCAGGTGACTGTTGTTGTAGGTTTTCTGTGCCTTACACTATCCTTTTCATTTTTATGCATGAGGTACTTGTTGAATCCAGGCGATACGAACAAGCTGATACAAACAGCAATCTGACGACCATTTAAAAAAATATAGATGCTAACTTAGGACGTTCATCTTTGTATGTAACATGAATGTAACTCTGCTGTGAATAAAATCCCCCAAAATGGAGAGCAAGGTTCATTCGGTATGGTGGGAAACATGAGGGAACGAACAACAGAAGCATGTACGGTTCAAACGTTGCATTCAGAATAAATTATAAATATGTTGATGTAACCAAATTAATATATTTAACAATTCTATTTTTTTCATGATATAATGCTTTGACGAATACAATATAATACTCCTTTGAGCACATCTGTTGTAGTTTTAGTGCCATGGAAAGAGTTTCATATTGGCCCAACAAGTGACACAGATCCAACTTTGCAGCCTGGTAGCATGACTGTACCCCGATGAGATTTGGATGTAAACCTTTCTGATCATTCTTGTACTGTGATTGAAAAGCCTTCTCGACGTTGTGTAGTAGTACACAAACATTCCTCCTCTGTGTCATGCTGCATTCTACTGTGTGTGTTTTCTGGCGCTGTTACCTTCGTTCACGAGCAGTGTGGATTCACTGTTGTCACTGTACTTTGCAAGCTGAGTTATGTGTATTTGTTATGTATAAAATCAGCATTTTCTCTGCCCTTGAAGACCATGAAACACAATAAAATGAAAAGAGAATTCAGGATTATTTTGCCGTCGCTAAATAAAACCACTGCTTTCTTTCTTCTTTGTTCTCTTCAAGAACTCAGCAGCTGACATGTTGTGATAAGTTCTCACTGCTCAGGGTGTTTATTTTTTATTGCAAAGATTTCAAGATTTTATCAGCATTTGTCAAATTTATCTGAGGTTCAAATATGAAAACAGCTGACAAATATATTACAGTATTTCCAACAAGAGCAGACAATAAACCTACCTGCCATGTCTTTTTTTTCCTCCATTGATAAAGAATAATATGGTAAACTATCTGACTTTGTGGACATTATTTCATAATTGTTGTTATTTTTTAATAAGGTTTGTGCTCATTTTTTTTCTTTTTTTATGTCAAACTGAATGCTAGAATTACATACATAAAGTAAAAATATACACTTCATGTGCTTCAGATACATGATTCAAATATAATGTTCTAAATATAATTTAGTATATTTTGTGGCCAGCTAAACTTATACATATATCGATGTACAGTATAAATGTCAGTAAACCCAGAAAATGAAGATGTACGATGTCTAACAACTTCTGGCGTCGATACGAATACAGACATTTTTGTCAAATAAGAAGCTAGAAAGTAAATGTGTTTGTTTGCATTTTTTTGCACTAATTAGTCAATAATTAAAGATCTGGTGGAGTTGAGAGAGTCTGTGAAGTTCTACAGATGCACTCAAAAGTGTTGACAGTACGGTTTTACTAACGTGAGTACAGTCTCAGATACATAAAGCTTAGCACTCGGGGCCATAACATATTTCGGGAGAACGTGACTTCGTCCTTTTGACACTTTGTGTGTTGGATCTGATGTAGCTCGCTTTAGAGAAGTAGCTGCCATATAAACATTGACACCACCTCTCTGTTTCAGGTGGTACGGCTGCATTTGTTCCCTGTGCTGTTGTCCCTTTTTAGCTCTGCAGAGGTGTGCTGCATTGTTCAACGAGCTCAACTTATCCTCATACAAATGTTCGGATGCACCTGGACTAAGAATGAAGGAAGTGCTTATTAATTAAAAGCTCCTGGTCCAGCAGCAGAAGGGAGAGGCCTCTGGCGTGGGGACTTCTGGGCTTGCTGCCTCTAAACCTAGGATTTTGAATTGTCTTGTTTGTATATTTTCATGCCAATAAATCCAATGGATCTGATTGTTTTAACGGTGTCTTCTGCGGTTTAGTTGGGTCAGTGGTGGAGTTTTGTTCGCCCCAAAGGGGCTGCCCAAGGGTGGGGAGTAAAATACAGCAACGCCTTTATTAGCGAGTCCACAATTAAAGGTTTGGTTTTCTGAATTGTAGCTTCGAGAAGGGTTGAAGACAAACACTAATTGGACAAATTCTTGTTGCAATATCTGCGTTCAGACAGAATTACAGCGGCAGCAGCTTGTTTTAAGGTAGCTTTCCCATTAAAATACTTGCTTTTCACCTGCTGCTGCTTCTACCCTCTGCAAAGCCACCCAGTGAAAATGAAACACTGCCTGAATGGAGTTCTCACCTCACCAGAATAAAACAAGCAGATGGATCTTTAATTAAAGGTGAGACGTATTCCTATTCTGGAGCAGGAAGTTCTTGCTGGTGCAAATGAGAGGTTGGGAGATGTCGTACTGGTTGGGTTGTGTCTCAGCAGAGTGTCCAGCCTCCACCCCCACCACCACCACCCCTGCCCTCTGAGTCCCACTGCTCCCTCCTCGCAGATTCCAGCGTTAAGTTAATTGGACAGGGAGAGAGGGCTGAGGAGGGAAGCGTTCAGCCCCATTAGCAATCCCTCTGTGGAAGGCTGAGCCGAGAGGATCACAGACTCACAAATAGGAGGATTAAAATAATCAATAGGCTTCACTCTCTCTCCTTCAGCGCAGACGGGTGCACCACACACAACACACACACACACACACACACACACAGACAGCAAATACAAACACACAGGTTGCCTGAGGAATACTAGTTCAAGAAGCACTACTCTCTTCAATGTTGTCTCTGGACTTTCACAAATTAGCCTGGGTCATGTAAGATTCATACACACACACACACACACACACACACACACACACACACACACACACACACACACACACACACTCACACTCACACACACACACACACACACATATTATCTGTTAATGAAGGTTAATTTGAGCCTCTGACTAACTGAGAACCAGTAAAAAGGTCAAAGACATGAAAGCAGTCCGTTGGTTTATATATATATATTTTCCATTTTTTTCTGATCTCTCATGTCTGCTGAATTCTTTTGCTGGATCAACTCATTATGAGGGTACATGGATAACAAAAACTTGCTGTAGTCGTATGATATAATGAATACAGGCTCGGGACTGCTTGTATTTAGGAATTTGTTGTCATATATATTAATATATTTCATTAATATTCTCAATGGGAGCTTTTTTTTGCTTACAGGATTCAGTTAGGATTATAATTATTTGTTTGTTTATATTACTATAATATCAAGTCTGTGATAGAGCACGCATTAGAGGCTGTCACTCCCTTTATCCGTGCAGGTATTGGAAATTACTTTTATGTGTTTTAATATGAATGTATATATTTTTTTACAAAGGTATCTTTTAAATAACATTTTAGATACAAGTGAAAAAAAGTTAAATATGTATTTTGTGTAGCAGAACGATTCATTTTTAGTCTTTCTCATCCTGTTACTCATTTCCCTAAAGACAAAGGGAGGTATAGAACAAGTGCCACACCGTGACTCTCCTCAATTAATCAAAGTAAAATAAATTGGATCAAAATAATTAAATGCATTAATAATAATAAAGAGATAAATAAAATAAGTAGCAAGACAGAATTGTAAAATCCACTTAATATCTTTTAAAGAGAACACTTTATAGTTCAGGTCTCATACAATCAAAATAATGAATTGATTGAAGGCCGAGTGGACGGTACCTCATTCACATGAATACAAATCAAACAGATTATTAGTAAAATGTTGTATTTGTAAATACAATGTGTGCATCCACTGCCACTGAATCACAACCTGATCCTTTAAAACTTATTTTATTATTTCGGTCTTATTTCAATAGTGCAGAATGTATGTTTTCTTTCTTTCTTTTTATTCAAGATTTACAAGTAATAGCTTTATTGGGTCATTTAAATGTTGCAGTCTATTCGAGAAAGTTACAACTAATCAACCATCACTCTCAGCGAGGAAACACAAAGTTACATCTCATCATACTCGTCATGCTTCATACTCAAAATATTCTTTCGGTTGCCACTTACAGTATCCACTAGTGCTGTGAGGTGCATCCAATACCTGTTGATTCTGTAAATTGTTTCATTTTTCAAATGTGTACAGACGCAGCGAGATCTAACGATTTGTTAAATGATATGGATTATAGGCTTTTGTATTTCATTTTTACGAGTTTTAAAATAAGTGTAAACGGAGGCATACAAAAAATGTCCTTATTATTTAATACATAGACCACAGAGAGTGTATTCTGCTTTTCATCTCTTTTAAAATTCCATTTTATTAAATAGGACCTATTATAATACTGCCCACCAGCAGTATTATAGAATTATGTCCACCTCCAAAATGTAAGTACTGCTAACAGGTTGATAATAATGATGATCCAATACTATGGTATGATACAGACAGGAGCCATTCTGCATGATGAGTAGCCTGCTTTTAGTCATGATACTTTAATTAGTAGTGTAGTATTTTTATAATGAGATTTTTAATTATTCTTCTCCACCATGGTGCATGCCGCTGCTTTTCAAATCTCTCACAGCATGCAGAAGTATTATATTTAAAAATCTTTCCCTACATGAGTGCGCAACCTGCTGTACATTGATTGTTATTACGCTCGCCATCAGCTGTAGTACCAGACTTTGGCCGTTGGGCGGCAGGCGACGTTGACTAGTAGTCTGCAGTCAAAGATGGCGGTGCGGAAGAAAGACGGCGGCCCGAATGTAAAATATTTCGAAGCGTCTGATACCGTTTCTCAGTTTGATAATGTCCGCGTCTGGCTGGGAAAGAATTACAAAAAGGTACTGACCGCATGTTTTGTATCCGTGCACGCGGAGCTGTGATTTTTCCCCCCTAAAATGCGGGTACTTACCTATTGGGCAGCGGCAGTGACAAAGAGAGGAGGGAGGGTGCTGCTGAGCGTCCAGCTGTTTGATTCACTCGAGCCGGGGATACAAAAGGATGCTGAGCCAACAGCTGCAACAGATGCAGCCGCTAAAAGCGGCATCCCGATACGTTATTGTAGCTCAACCGATTCAAAAGCAGCACACAATGAGTCCTGCGAGGATGATAGTATGCAAAAGAGGTGACTCTAGCCGGCCAAGCAGCTAGCTAGCTAGTTAGCTAATCGGCTAACGGTAATGCAGCCCAGATCCAGATGTTGGCTGTGTGGCGCGCGCTGACTGAAGCCATGGCCTGTCTGGAATAACATAGACACATTGATTTAACCAAATAACTGCATAATTTCTTTAAGAGCTCGACAACAATAATGATGAAATTAACTATATTCACCATTTAATTCCCATATCACATGTTACATAACATGATTAATAAAGAAGATGCTCCCTCCAGCTTTTTGACATAACTGAGCCGTCAGCAACTATCGGCACACACTAGTTAACTGTTATCTGTCCTCCCTGTGGCTCAGCACTCATTGCCTCTCTGTGTTGATGTCCTCTCAGTACATCCAGGCCGAGCCCCCCACCAACAAGTCTCTGTCCAGCCTGGTGGTCCAGCTGCTCCAGTTCCAGGAGGAGGTGTTCGGTCGACATGTCAGCAACCCTCCGCTCACCAAGCTGCCAGTATGTCTCCTTTATCTGTCATTCACACACACACACACACACACACTTGACTTCACCCCACAGGCATTTTAAACTGTTTTGCGTCTGCAGATGAAGTGTTTTCTGGACTTCAAGTCAGGAGGGGCTCTCTGCCACATCCTGGCTTCTGCCTACAAGTTCAAGAGTGACCAGGGATGGTAAGACTTTCTTTTTAGCTGGAATAAATGTTTACTAAACAAACAAACTGACAATGTACTGTGCTACGTGAGTGCTCTGTACATAGTTAGATTTTGGCTTTGTTGCCGTTTCGTGTGTAACTCCAGTCTAATTTCCTGGTAGGCGCAGGTTTGACTTCCAGAATCCGTCGAGGATGGACCGAAATGTGGAGATGTTCATGACCATTGAGAAGTCTTTAGTGCAAGTGAGTTTGCCACCGAGCTTTTCTCTACGTATGTTTGTAACGCACATTACCTGGACAACCAAAATGCAATCGTAAATGTTTTCAGTTCTATGTTTTGAGGCGTAATAGCCGTGTTTATAGTCCTTTCACGTCACTCACTTTTACAACATTCCCACAATTTGCCACGATTAAAATGGTTGTTTTTAAGAAATCAAGTGTGAGCTCCAGCAGGAGTCAGTTGATTCAAATTTGTGAAGTGTCTGAGAATCAGGCTGCCTGAGCTTTACAGCCATGTGACTTGAGCAGTAATCCTTCTTAATTATTCGTGCAGTTACACTACAAGATCATTCAGCTCCCTTAACCTGGAGAGCTCAACAGCACTGACGCTGAGTTTTAATGGAGATTATATGATATTAAATATGTAGATTGTATATAGATTTCCTGACTATTTGAATTTTGATTTTCACTAATTCACACATCTGCTGCATTTCTTTTAATTTCAGAACAACTGCCTGAGTAGGCCAGTCATCTACCTGAGCTCTGACATAGAGCCAAAGCTGCTTGGGAAACTAAAAGACATCATAAAAAGACATCAGGTGTGTATTTTGTTTTGTTAAAAGTCTCAGTACTACATACAGAAAACACACTCAAAACATATAACCATTTGTTTGTTGCAATCTAAAATAAAACAATATTTCCTCGTGACTTTATCTGCGGCAGGGCTCAGTAACTGAGGACAAGGCCTCCAGCTCCCATGTTGTTGTTCCTATTCCCACCAACCTGGAGGAAGGTGAGGCTTCAGATGTGGTGTTAAACACAGTTTATTGTTTTTATTGTGAATTCTGCTGCAATGAATACATCTGTGCTGATTTCCTTTTCTTTGTGGTCCAGAGGAGTGGGTGCGTCCAGTGATGAAGAGAGATAAGCAAGTGCTGCTCCACTGGGGATATTTTCCTGACAGGTTGGTGCTGAGTTTACAGAGATATGAACACCATTCAACGTTTTACACTTAAATAGAAACATTTTACACTTAACTGTGGATGTATAACACTGTAGAGTGGATCTGCCGATCTCTCTTCAAGCTTACGGTACACCATGGTCTGCCTGAGTTGTTTTTACAAGCCCAAACTTGTAATCTTTTCCCCCTGCCTTGACCTTTGACCTCGTTCCTCTCGCCACTTAGTTATGATACCTGGATCCAAGCCAGTGAGATTGAGGCTGCTGTGGAGGATCCTCCCAGCCCAGAAAAGCCTAGAAAGGTATTTATTTTCTAGTTTGTTGTCTCTCTGTTTTCATGTCATCCATTCCCAATTTTTTTAAATCTGTGTTCTTTATCCTCTCTTAATTTTAACATTCTTAATAAATCCTTTTTTAACATCTGGTTACATACCCCCTAAGTTTAATTAAACATATTTCGCACTGTTAAACTACACCAAATATACAGTATATATATTTGCTGTATTGACTTGTTCCTGCCCTTAATTGAGCCTAAATGACACTTAAGAGTGAGTAACATATTCAAATCAAATATGCTGTTTTTAATGGGTGCATGAGTATTTATGGAAGTTTATTTGATGTCTCAGCCTTTTCTTTATTATACAAACCTGTCAGGGGACTGTAGAGTGTACATAGAGCTGATAGCTCCCTAGTTTGGAAACATAACATAAATTGGCACTTGAAGCCACCGTGCTTACTCTGGCACTTGGCTGAACCATGAATTAAAGGCAGCGTCAGTAGCTCTTATTGAGTCTTCAGAGCATCAACCGCTCAAGGCGCTCAGCACTCACTAGGACATGATAGTCAGAGCAGTGAAGCATTCAAACGTTTGGAGCTGTTTTCACACACACACATCAGCACACTGTGTTAGTTTGCCATCCAGTCACTCTGTTTACTCACAGTCAGAAATGTCGACCACAACTTCAAGATGACTTGATTAAGATTAACCGCATTTGTCTTCATTCAGTGACTGCTCCTTTGGGGTAGTTAAGTCTCTGTAGAATTGTTTTTACGTAAACATTAATCCTTTAACGTTTCCATTGAACTCTTAACAGATTTATTTTCTTTTTAATCCAGCCATTATTGCCCAAATATAATAAAGTTTCAGCCACAAAACCGACATAGGATCCAGAAAGCACCTCCACTAATGTTCCCAGCAGCAGTACTTTTGCTGTGGGTATCCTCAAGATTTAGTGTTTTAATTACATTTCTAGACATGGCATTTTAATCCATGTGTACAAGGTAACATTGTGCCATGTTGAATGACGGATGTGGCTGAAAAGTGTAAAACTATGGAATAAGTTGGTGACATTTCACTCACGGAACGCTCTCTGTTTACAGGTCCATGCCAAGTGGATTTTAGACCTGGACCAGTATAACGAGTGGATGAACGAGGAGGACTATGAAGTGGGCGAGGGCTGCCCTAAGAGGAAGAGGATCTCAGCCAAGACCCTGACAGATGAGGTGACCACTCCTGATGAGCGGAGGGACAAGAAGCCCGGCAGTGCCAAGAAGAGGAAGAGGTCGCCGTCGCCATCCCCCACCCCTCCGCCTCAGGAGAGCAAGAAGAAGAATACCAAAAAAGGGTTGGTAACCAGGCGTGTCTTGATGCAATGATGTCACACTCATCAGCTGTCAGAACCAGTTGTGTCAGAGACATTATGCAGTATTGTAAAATAATGTATTTTGTGTACGTGTGTCTGCGTGGACAGGCCAACGACCCCGTACACCAAGTCTAAACGGGGCCAAAGGGAGGAGGAGCAGGAGGATCCTAGTAAAGACTTGGATGAAGCGTCACCTGTTCCAGCGTCGGAAGAGGGAAACCCACCGAAAACAAGTACACAAATGTTCAAAATATACATAAATAAAACCATATATGATCATAGAATAACCCTCTGTTGTAGTTGTTGTCTGTTACTGGCTGACGTTATACTTTCTTTTTGCAGATAACACCAAGAAGGACTCTGATTCAACTCCAGTCAAGGGAGGAACAGATATGGGTGAGCTTGAAAGTTTTGTGTGTGTCACCTCCATCATGGCCACTTATACCTACTTTTACAAGGAAATGTCCCTTTTCTGTGCAAACAGTGGAAAAGCAACAGGGATCCACTGACGTTTGTTTCAGCAATTTAATCGTGGATCTGGGTTTTTCCCATATTATAACACATTGTTTTTTACAGGACTGTTTGCTCTCACAGCATGGAGGAAAAGTGTGCATTTCAAGCTGTGAATAAGTCCTCTATTCTTTTTGAGTTCATTTTGTGTTAAGTGAATGTCATGTGTCTCTCTGCCCTTGTTTTATATTCACTTACCATTCTTTTGCGATTGGAACAGACGAGCAGGAGGATGAGTCCATGGAAACAACAGGCAAGGTAAGCTAGTTTGTAAAACTGCAGGAAAGTGTGGGGGCAGTGAGCGCAGTAAACCCATACATCAACATGAGCGTGTGTTTAAACAGGAGGAGGAGGAAGGCTCTGCTAGTGTGAAGGGTGAACCGGTGAAAGGCTCGGACCTTCACGAGGACAATGTGACCGAGCAAACTCATCACATTATCATACCGAGCTACGCTGCCTGGTTTGACTACAACAGGTAAGAAAACAATGTTTTAAGTAATCTGATTCCAGATGTTACTGGTGTATTTATAGTGAAAAGTGAGATATGGATGACATGAAAACCAGCATAGTCTCAGCTCTAGAGAGCACATGACAGGAGATGCAACTCAAAAGGTCGAAGTGAGTCATTCATACGTATTTCCGCTGCGAGTCCTCATAATGTCGTAATTGTTTCCCCCCCAGTGTTCATGCCATTGAGCGCAGAGCCCTGCCAGAGTTTTTCAATGGGAAGAACAAATCCAAAACCCCAGAGATGTGAGTATTTGATCTGTACACAAAACAAGATTAGATGTTTTTATGACAGGTTTTATCTGAAGTGTTTATCTGACACACATTTCAAAAAGCAGTCACATATGATACAACAGTATGCACCTCCTTCTTTCAGTTACCTGGCGTACAGGAACTTCATGATTGACACCTACCGGCTGAACCCTCAGGAATATCTGACGTCCACGGCCTGTCGCAGGAACCTGGCAGGAGACGTGTGTGCGATCATGAGGTAGGTTGGAGGCTGAATGTGAATATTTCTACTCAATCCAGAGTTTGTCTGTATATAGACAGTCGCTTGTTGTACACTCTGTGCTTCTTCTGCTGCAGAGTGCACGCCTTCCTGGAGCAGTGGGGCCTGATCAATTACCAGGTTGACTCTGAGAGCCGACCCACACCCATGGGCCCCCCACCCACTTCTCACTTCCACGTCCTGGCAGACACTCCGTCCAGTCTGGTGCCCCTGCAGCCCAAGACGTCCCAGGTCCACATACACTCTCACACACAAACACAAATACAAACATGCACGCACATGCTGTGGGTTGTTTTACACGTGTCCTGTCATTGTGCACCTGTAGACCCCTGCTACCCAGCAGATGATGTCCTTCCCAGATAAAGTGAAGGAGAAACCAGCAGATCTGCAAAACTTTGGGTTGAGGACTGACATGTACAGCAAGAAGACTTGTTCTGCAAAGGTACGCGTCCATGAAAATGCATGAAGGAAGGATTATTTTTAGTACATTTACAATAATTTCCCATATTAACAAAGTGGTGGTGATATTTGTGCACAGAGCAAGAGCACAGCGAGCTCTATGAGGGAGTGGGCGGAGCAAGAAACACTACTACTACTTGAGGTACAAATTAACCTTAAAATCAATTGTGTGAAAATAAGAAAGTAGAAATGCGAAGCTAAATGTAGTCCCCACTTCTCTCAGGGGTTGGAGATGTACAAGGACGACTGGAACAAGGTTTCAGAACATGTGGGCAGCCGTACGCAGGATGAGTGCATCCTGCACTTCCTGCGGCTGCCCATTGAAGACCCTTACTTAGAGGAAAACACGTCGTCCCTGGGACCACTAGCCTACCAGCCCGTACCTTTCAGCCAGGCAGGAAACCCTGTCATGAGCACAGTGGCCTTCCTCGCCTCTGTCGTCGACCCACGCGTTGCCTCGGCTGCAGCCAAATCTGCTCTGGGTGAGAAGGAGCTTGTTTTGAATTGAATTTACTGAATGTTTTGATTTTGAATTGAAATATCCCTGGTCCCTTATTGATTACTGTTTAGTAACCGATGACCTCGATCTGTCTCTCTCCCTCTTAGCGGAGTTTTCTCGTATGAAGGAGGAGGTTCCTGCAGCGCTTGTTGAGGCTCACGTGCGGCGGGTGGAGGAGGCAGCGAGGGTCAGTGGCCGACACGACCCGCTGTACGGCTTGGAGGGTAGTGGCATCGCAGGCACCGGCTTGGAGGAGGGAGACAGACCTGGTAGGAGGGACACACACACATGCAGCATGCAGAATTGTACGGCTGTAGCCAATCAAAGAAAATCTTGCTGCTCTTTCCTCTAGATTAACTCAATGGCCACAGTGCACTGTGCGCTCTACCTGGTAGCCTAAATCAATTGTAAATAAAAATATGAAGCTATAGCCTCATTATTTTATACTTAGCACCTGCCCATATTTATATGGTTTCCATGGAGTGACTTGTCTTCTCTCTAGATGAAAGCAGTGATGAAAGTAAGAGTGAGAGCCAACCAGGTGAAGAGAAGAGGGAGGCCAAGGTAGGATACGTGTTCGATATAACGTCATATTTCTGTTTTGTGAGTTCCGCTGATGAACTGCTGCGAAGCTCATCGTGTCTTGTTTGCTTTCCCATACAGGACAGCAAAGATGGAGCGACTGAGGAAGAGGAGAAACAGGCAGAGAATGGGAAGAAGGAAGAAGAAAGAGGAAGAGAAGCAGAAGGAGAGAGGGAGACGGAGAAAACGGAGTCAGAGATTGGTATGAAAATGCATCTCAGTCAGAAAGAGGAAATGGAGTGTTCTTGACAAAGGAAAAAAAAAGAAATACGCTTTTTTTTGTTCTCAAAGGTGATGGGGAGAAGGCGAAGGACGGAAAAGAGGGCACAGAGGAAGGACAAAGAGAAGCAGAGAGTGAAGGGGAGAGGAAGGCGAAGGTGGAGCGCGACGTTGGAGAGGGGAACCTTGCCACTGCTGCTGCGTCTGCACTCGCTGCTGCTGCAGTCAAAGCCAAGGTAAAGTTCATTATTACTGTATCCTTCATCACCTTTCTATGCCTCCGCGTCTGCAACAGCCATGGCATCACGTTCTTGTGTTGCCTCTCTGTCCGTCTGTGTGTACCTCCTTCTGTCTGTCCCATTCTTGTGAACGCAATATCTCAGGAACTCCTGAAGGGAAATTCTTCAAATTTGGCACAAACGTCCACTTGGACCCACGGATGAAATTATTAGAATTCGGTGGTCAAAGGTCACTATGAACTCACAGAGCACGTGTTTAACCATAATGCAAGAATTCATTATTTTATTACTTTATTTATGACATACTATACTTTGACTTGTTTTGCATCTTTTATGGCATTTATACTTTGAACTTTTTAGCATACTATTCTATGAGTTTTCATGAAAATGTTGACACCCTGTACTTTTTCTTTTTTTATATACTAAACTATGAATTATTTATGATCTGGCTTTTTTACATACAATACTATGACTTATGGTTTTTGTATAACATGCTTTACTGTGACTTTTTAAATTAATTTTTTATGACATACTATACTAAGACCTTTTATTGATGATTTTGTTTTTACATATTCTACTATGACTCACATTTCACATATTGATGACATATAATATTGATGATATGAAATACTTTTTCATGACAAAATATACTATGGCTTTTGTATTTACAATTTTTATGACATACATAATAATGACTTTTTATCCCATTTTCTGACATACTGTACTATGATCTGTTAATTACTTTTTATGCCTTTAATGTTTTATTCGACATACTATACTATTACTTTTTTATGACATTCTTGTATTTTTTTATACATGTTTTTTTGCATGACATACAATACAACGACATTCTTATGACACTTTTTTATGACATACTATACTATGACTTACTATGAATTATTTATGACTTTTTATAAAACACTTTACTATTATTTTTTTATGACATACTTAACACTGATTCTATGCTAATTATGACAATTTCAACAAATTTCTAATTGGATAAAATGATGAAGTGATGTCATTTATTACAGACAGATGTAAACTGCATGGCGGAGGCGTACAACTATGAAGCTGTGATTTTAGTTTTTCTAACTTTCCCATTTTGTTTAATCTAAGTTTCTCCTTCACTTTCTTCGTAGCACCTGGCTGCAGTTGAAGAGAGGAAGATTAAATCTCTCGTGGCTCTGCTGGTGGAGACCCAAATGAAGAAGCTGGAGATTAAACTGCGACACTTTGAAGAACTGGAAACCATAATGGACAGAGAGAGGGAGGCCGTAAGTTAAGGATTCTGGGATATGTAGTATAGAGACTAATTACAGTACAATACCTCTAACCTTTTTACTTTTTGTGTTTGTAGTTGGAGTACCAGCGTCAGCAGCTGCTGGCTGACCGTCAGTCCTTCCACATGGAACAGTTGAAGTATGCCGAGATGAGGGCCCGCCAGCAGCACTTCCAGCAGATTCAGCACCAGCAGCACAGCCAGGCCGCGGGCCCTCATGCCAACCAGGCCGCCCCAGCACCAGCCCCAGCACCCCCGACCGCAAGTCAGCAGGCTCCCAACACACCAGCGCCGCAGCCGGCCCCCAGTCCCGCGCCTCCAGCCTCAGCTTCTGCCCCGGCCCCTGAGTCCCAACCCCCTCAGGGTGCTCACACCTCGCCCCCCTGCCCCCCAGGTGCAACCCCAGCTCCCCACTCAAGCTCCAGCTCCAGCACTACTCCTGTACTCCATGGTGAGTTCAATGTTTGAGCAATATTTTGAACACACGTTTTTAAATACATATGATATTCATTATTTTAGTATATTTGTCTGCTCTCTCATCCCTATTTTTTTTAACTTAGATCTGTATAGCCATTACCATGTATTTGAATAAATACATTTTGGGATGGATGACAATATATAATATACTAAATTCTCAACACATACACTATTAAAGGCTGTGAATTATTTGTCCTGTTAACTTCACTCGAGTATTCAAAACAAGGAGATCATTTTTTGCAAATGTGTCAAAAAGTCATTACATTTTCCGGCTCCTCGCCTGTTTCCCCCCTTACAGAGCCCACCCCCCCTCTTCCTGGGGAAACACTCCACCCCTCAGCTCCAGTCCCAACTCCACAGTGAGAGAATCATACACAGCCTGAGAATCCGAATGACTCTGACCACTTGCCGGTATCATCTGAAATGAAGAAGTCATAAACCGAAGAAGAACACATTTTACATGTTCCGCTCTTTTATTTGTTTGGGTTTTTTTCCAACAGGACAACTGATGCAAGAAAGAAAACATGATAACGTATAAATCGAACCAGCTCTACTTTAACTCTCTGTTGAAGATGATGTCCTTTTTAAATTTAATCTGCCTATGAAGAAAATGTAGTTTCAAACAGAAGCTGTTCGTCCTGTGCGGTCGATTGGACAGCAACATAGCAAGCTTAACACCAGAGTGAACTCAGAGGGTCTCACCAACATGCTGCCAGTCAAGGAAAGAAGAGAAAAGACTCATCTCGCGTTTTCAGTGTTTTGGCAATTGTTGCATTTATTTTCCGCAACAGTTTGACACAGCTTGTGAAGTTGGTGCTTTACAATCTCTCCAGAGTTCCCCCCCCTTGTACTGTAGGTACTAATTACAATATATGTAAGACAAAAATGCACTTTTAAAATGTTTCCCAAGGTCTAATTGAAAGACTCGAAGCATCGATGAAATTTAACTTTAGCACTTATATCATCCTTTTGTTGTCTTAAATACTTTTTCATGCTGAAGGTTTTGAAAACTTGATTGGAAATGTTACTTTTTCCGCTCTATTTGTATTTGTTTTACATGGACAAACAGTCGCTCTACAGGGTCTGGCCTGGACGTCACATGTCTAAAACCAACATCTCTCTCCAGAGAAATGTCTGTAATGAATGAAAACAAACCAGAAGCCAGTTAGAAATACAGTTTGGATGCAGTTTGAGACATTGTACTGTAAAATGGATTTTTTGTTACAAACACATCTCGTGTCGCCCTGTAATGATAACATTTGAAAGTTCTGACAGCATGAAGTTATCATCCTGAGAAGACCTCTTTCAATATATCTTAATAATGTCCCTCCTTTGGACAGCACTTAAGGAACAACATGTCTGCGAGGAGCTTCATGTTTTTCACATCTGGATGAACGAAAGCATCCAGGAGTTTGAGAGGAATGTAGTTTTGTTCAAAAGGAATGATTGAAAGTCTGGCAACGATAAGTATACCAGTGACCGCATGAGTGTTTTATTATCATTTTAACTTTGTGTTAATTGCTCAACCAAAATGTTTTATAATCATGTTTATCTCACATTTATTCAGTGAGCTGTATTGAGGTTGCTTGGGAAATTAAGAAGATTTTTTTAGCGGCTTGTTTTTCGCTGGTGCATTTCAAGTTACACATGGAAGAAATGTGAAGCCTGTCAAAAAACAAGGGAGCTCGCACCTTAAACAGCTGACGATGGAGAATTGTGTCCTTAATATCTGCAACAATATCCTCACTTTTTATCCTATCAATTTTTATATTTTTTACTTTCTGTTTTTCCATATCCTTTCTTTGATATGTCAACATTGTAACTGTATATTATTACATTTGTATCTTATATTTACCCTCTCCACTGTTGTGTATGAATCAGGCAGGTTTGTTGGAACTGTCTTGAGATGTGACTGTGAGCATTTGTGTACGTGAACGCATGCCATTAAGATCTGTAAACAACATTACCGTTCAGTTTTATTTCCAGTGCCATTTGTCGTGTGTCAGAGTTTGAAGAATGGAAAAAAAAACAGGCTTCCTTCTGCACACGACACGTCAGTGTCAGGAATTATAATCCAGTCAGAAGGTGAAACTTTACAGTTAATGTCCGTCAAGCCAGTATTGCAGACCTCACCATAGTTGTGAGCGTGAATGGACTTCTTTTATCTGTGTTATTACTACATTGTGTGGATTTTGTGATATGAAATAAGTGTATGTTCAGTTTCTGTATGTTTTTCACTATGCTGAAGGTAGCAGCTATTGCATTGATTATTATACCGTAGAATCAATTTTTCCTCAGTAAATCATCACATTCTGACTGACAGTTACTCTGGCAGTTTGTATTTAACAAAAGTGCATAACAAAAGGGGTTCAGGTTTTAATTACAAAATGTTGGGGAAAAAAATAAAGATGTGAAGAGGAAGTCATTGTGTGGAGTAGTTTGTTTTATTATTATTATGAATAATTTAGCATTTTAAATTCATCTTGTATGTGTAAAGTCTGCGCCGTTTGTTTACGTTTTCTATGAAGATGCAATTTTTAAATGTCACAAAGAAAGTCATAAAAATGTCATAAAAAAGTACATCATTAAAAGTCATTAACAATTAGAACCATCCCAAGAGATGGTTCATAAGAGATATTATGTATGAGACATTGAAATGAAATATGCACTATGCTTTGTAATGCGATTGCCGATGTGTAATATCGATGCCCTTTAAAGACATTTGAAGACACGGAGACTGAAAGACACTTTGGAAACTAGGATTTTTATTTAATACTGTTAGATGAAACATGTCAGATGATCATATCCATCCAAACAAAAAACATAAACAACAAAAGCTGTTGACAACAAGACTGATGGGTTAATTAAGATGCAATAGGTGAAATCATCAAGGGAACCTTACTACAGAGAGTACCTGCGAGGCTGAAGAATGTTTGTAAAAATGAGATGAAAGGGTTTCTTCACATTACACTGAATAGGCACTTTCGAAATAAATTGAAGATGTCCAAAAAAAAAGAAGAGAAAGGAGACTTGTTGGAGGTAGGATGACGTGGATGGAAGAGTAAGACGAGACAAACAATATAAAAATATTCAGGAATTAAATTAAAGCTGGAAGTGCGTTTCTGAAATCCTCAACCGCTCATCACCATCCGGACGAGTTCTGTCACAAGAGAAACACAGAGAAACACATCAGCATCAAATCTGAAAGCAGTCAGACAAAAGCTGGAAATAACGTTCAACATTTGTCTGTGGGGATGACATTTGTCGTGTACGGCGATATTCTTTTGTTGTAACGAGTTGTTATTGTACATCGAGGCTGTTTTTTCTACTTTATTAAAGAGAGATTAAACAATCCCCTTGGTGTGATTGACGTTCCACCACTTATTATAAATAATACAGAGATATGTTTGTACGACCATTACCTTCTCTTCCAAAGTCCCTGTGATTGCATTACGAATTGAAATTAAATATAGAAGTTTTCTTAGAATTACTGGTATTTGGATCCCAGTAAAATGCATTTACTGTGTTGTCACCTTGTGTAGGCCTGGTGTCTTGTGTTTTTTATGTGACAACATCAGTGCTTGGAGTAAAGCATTTCTCTTTCTTGAACGTGGAGCTCTTCAGCACTAATATTCTGTCATTTGGTGTTGTATTTGTGACAACTGTTGGTCTTGTTATATATCATGCATTTTGCTTGAAATGAACTTCACCCCTTGTAGTTCGCTATTACACCTGAGAATTGTTACCTGCCATCTGACTCTCTGACTACAAACTTCTTTTTAGAAGTCACATTTTAGATTAATCAGATGACACATCATTTCTTTGATTCCTTTATTCCCTAATTGTTCATACGTGTGTTCTATGTGATTCCTTTTTTTTGCTATTATTGAGGATTTGTGGTGCTCCTACGACGGCCGCGTAGTTGTGCCACATTTCCTACTTACTCAGCTTGCACGAAGCAGACAGGTTCACTCCTAATATAAACTTTATACAATTCCCAAAATGCTGTGCAGTGTTTTTTAAGGTCTTGTTATTACATTTCAATATACGCACTATGTATCGGGACATACTGAATCTTTTTCCGACATACTAAATTGTATGGTAGTACGGGTATTGGAACGTACCAATAGAGTCATCTGAGTGCATCTGTCCACACACTGGGCAGTCTTACCTTCATAGTTAATGCAGCCATTGGCGTCTTCGTGTCCCGCTAAAAGAGTTTCCACCTCCTCCTCCGTCATTTTTTCACCTGGCACAAACAAAGATGAATTAAAACCGTAACCATATAAAGGATTCTCTGAGAGGAGACAGCACGCTTACATTGTTCTTGGTACAGGAAAGTGCCTGAAGGGATTTTACTTTGCATGACAAGACGTACACCAGCTGAACTAGATAAGGTTTACTGACAATTCTTTGTGTTTTGCAGGTTTTTGTTGACTTGCCTAGTGTAGTGAGAACATGACGCAGCTCTGCTCCCATCACTGTGCCGTTTCCCTCCTTGTCAAAGACCCGCAGACCTTCTACGATATCCTCAAAGGAACCCTGGTCTTTGCTCTTAGCAATGGCCTGAAGCATGGGCAGGAACTGTTCAAAATCCAACATCTTATAGTTCATCTCTGAAAGGCAATCAGTGACAAATAGTTTACATTCTAAACACCCCCGACACAGTTAGAAAAAGGGTCAATGGAAGTACAAATGCAGTTTTCACAATACCAGAGCTTTCTTCTGAATGCTCATTTATTAATGTACTAAATTATCAGTATTAAAAGAAATGCTGTGTACTGTATGCTCATGTCTGTGCCCCGAACAAGTCACAAAAGGCGTTTCAGCCCATACTGATGCTCTGGTGTTGTAATAAGGGGTTAGAATCAAGGCAACGATAAAGTAGGTTGAATCGGTCTGGTATAGTTGCAGCTGGTGAATCAGAGGCTTGCCTTCTAACTTGGGGTTTCCCAGGACCTTGAGCACCTCAGCATTGACAGGGTTCTGTCCAAGGGCCCGCATAACATCCCCACACTGGCTGTAGGTGATCTTCCCCTCACCCGTCCGGTCAAACAAAAGGAAGGCCTCCTTGAACTCTGATATGGAGACAGAGAGGTAGAACTCATTCAGCTGTACAGCATATAAATAAACTCCAACGTCGGAGACACGAGCAAACACACATATGCATAACACCATGCTTATAACGCTACAGATACAACCGTATGTGTGTACCTTTATTGAATACAGTTGTTTGTGTAGAAGAACAGCTGATACCACAAGTTGTTTTGACATTAGATACAGAGAGTCTCTGCATTTTCCCAGTTGCAACATCCCGACACTGCTGTGTTGGCGCATTTTCGCAAACACTTATCTTAATTACTGTGGTTTATTGATTACGTATTCACCCCACAAATAACACATAATGGCTCTCCGCTACCTGATATTACATGTTAGCAGCTTTTAATATTCGGTTTTCTGGTTTTGGGTATTACTTGGTATCAGCTCAGAAACATACCGTACTCTCATCGCCTACAACAACGGTGTTAGTTGGTGGTTGTTGTTGGAGCAAACTGTTAAACAACACCACCCAGTAGCTATGGTCCTACATCAATGTGTACTATTTGTTCTGACAAACCGCTTTAGTGAGTGCCACAAAAGAATAGTTTAAGTGATATTTGCCTTTAAGTAAGCCAGAAAAATGACGTTTAGGCCAACCCCCGATCCACACATTGCTCTGCTAAAACACAACCTGTCAGCATCAGCATGCAAAAACACAAAGATGCTTCATTAGATTACATGTTTTTTTGCAGGTTAGTACAGCATTCTGTGGCACTACTCGTGATGAATTCAAGTAGTATTTGTTCGGTGTAAGTCGTGACAGCCATTGAGCCTCACACACACTTATAAAGTGTCCAGTGTGTGTTGAGCTCAGTCTGTCAGTTACCTGAAGGAGTGCAGCGCTTTGCAGAGACAACAGTCGAGCTACAGGGTCAGAGTGACGAATTTATGAAGCTGTAACGTCATTTAAAATATGAAGGCGATGATATGTGGCTGTATAACCGGAACCGTTAAAAGGATAAAAATCCCTTTTGGTCATCAGACGTTAACGTTGACTCACCCATGATCTGGTCCTCTGTGAAGTCAGACTGCTTGAGGCGGGGGTTAAAGCGGCACAAGGGGAACAACAGACCGGCGTTAGTGTAATGTGCAAATGCTTCAAGTTAATCCTCCATTAATGCTACCGTACAGTAAAGAAAGGGATTGTGGCTAAAGGCTTAACGTTAGAATGAGTGAAGCAGGCCAGGAGAGATACGCAGCTAGCTGAACGTTGACTTAACGTTATAGTGGTTTTCACAATCAATGAATTAAGGACGACGTTGTCCTGGAGTACACATCTTTTAACAGCAGTTGTGTTTTTATAAATCAGCCCGGAGTAATACATTTACTCACCATGTCGGTTTTGAGGTCGTTGGATGAGAGACGGGCGAGGGTCTCGTATCTTCTCTAAGCTAATGAGGAGGACACCGGCTAGCTGTCGGTCATCAGCGCATCTGATGACGTCACTGCACAACAGCCAATCATATGCCCGGGTTTAAGGGATGCAGTTACACATATATATACAGTATATATACATAGATACAGTATGTGTAACTGCATAGATATATATGGTATGTTGTATGGTTGTAGATAATTACAATGCCCTTATTATGGGGAAAAATTGCTTTATAAAATTGCAGATACAAATGTTGATGCGGTGTCGTGATTAAACTTAATGTTTACCTTATTGTTCATATGACACTAATCAAAGTTACTGTGAGGAACCTTTAACTGGTTATTTAAGTCTTAATTTAATACTTTTGTTTCTGTATGACCTACATAACGGGAGGCCACTAATGACCATCTGCAAGAAGATGCGCCATTTTTTTATAGTTATTCTTAATGCTAGTCATCAATGCCACCAGGTTGCACGTGAGAACCAGAACCAGGACTGGTCGGGGCAGACTGTCAGACCCTGCTGCAGTAAAATTGAAGCTTTTCTAAAAAGGGACAGTGGAACTCGGAAACACTTTTGTCCTCAAGGACAACTAAAAACCACCACAAAATGAAGCTTCCTTATAATAGTTTTAACGAGAAAGTTTAAAACTGGCACACCATACTACAAAGTTGGCTGACCTCTGCATTACATCATGCAAAAAGTGAAAAATACATTATATTTAGTACTTTGTTAATGGTCACATGATGCGGTATGATTCAGCCATGATGTAAAACTAGAGAGAGGAGAGCATCGTCTGATAGTGCTGGGTCTTGTGTTCCAAAAGTTTGCAGCTCTAATGGAGAAAGCTGACCAGAGAGATTCAGTGGACCTGTGCTGTACTACACACTGACCTTTGGTAGATGCTCGTTGGTCTGAGGTATTCTGAGTCAAGTGTGGAAAAATCAGTAGTCAGAAGCAAGTCAGTGGGTTACCTGATTAAGAGGATGTTCATGTGGATCTTATATTTAAAAGTACTGAGAAGCATAAACAAATGAATATGGACTAAGATTTACAGGATAAAAACTGAAAAAGGATTTATTGTTGATTTGGTAATTTCATCAGGCACCAGTGCTGGTAGACCTACATATTCTGCTTTCACATGTACAATGACACTTTGTGACTGTCTGAAAGTTCAACAATAAATGGGTAGTTGAATTTCATCTTAACATTAAATAAAGACACATGACAAATTCTTTTGGATGAATGATTACCCTCCCTTCATTTAGCTTCTTCACTGTCTGTCTCGCCACACTGAAATCGGACAAAGTCCAGCACTTGAGCCTGTTGACCTCTGAGGAACTGTGCAACGGTCCTGCTGGGGTCTCCCAAGAAGGTCTGAGGCAGCAGACGTGTCTCACTTTCACCACAAGGCAGGTCATCCATGTTGCCCAGGGACACAGGGGCCTCTCCCACGATATGCTGTCCCAGCTTACGTCCCAGAACTTCCCATTCTCCCTTCTCTCCGGCCTGAAATACGACCAGGGCGCCGTACCGACCCATGGCCACCTCAGTCTGGCCACGCACACCACCGTGTACATACGAGCCAATGTGCCACTCAGCTGGGACATCCACCATCACCGCCCGCCTCACTGACATGTTCTCACCGAGGCGACCTGAGAGGAAAGAGGGGAAACATGTTTTAATGAACTGATTTCTGGCTTTTGAGGGCCCCTTCTCTGCGTCTCCATTGACAGAGGGCATAAAAAAATGTTGTCATGCGTCGCAGGGACAACATGCAGCAAAAGGCCGCAGATGTATTATTTATTCAGGAACAGTAGCTGCGATATGCCTGGGCTATACAAAGACAATATAAATCCCCAACAATAATCGTGCAACACATTCATAAAGAATAAATCTTAAAATGCTGGTTGAAGGAGCGCAGGAGGGACATGTGTTTTAAACTAAAACAACAGTGTTTTAGAGATTAATTGAACTGTGTAATTAATGGAAGAAACTTCCAGAAATGTTCATACTGACCAATCGTGACAGCCACCCGATCAGAAAGTGAAGCTCCTTCATCCACACCGAGTTTGTTTAACTCATCACCTGCCAGGACACTCTAGAAACAAATGTAGTATGTGAGCAGAATCAAAGCAGAGCAAAGGACACAACACTGGTGCGTCCTGACATCCCGAGTGTTGTATTCAGTGGTATGCATGCAGTCATATATTCCTTCTCATCAGCATCCACCTCCTGAAGACTTGTATACATTAAGAACCATTGCAGTTCTGTCTAGATAATTATGTCAAATCACTGATGACAGAAACAAAATCATTTCTGTTAATGTAGTTTTATTTCCTATTATGTAGCAACATTATATTAATATAAAGCCACATCAGTATATCCGTCCTCAATGTTTACCTTAACATAGCCTGTCTTGCTTTGGGTTTTCTTACGGTGGTGAGCCATGGTGGCAAATGCCACATCCTTAACCAGCTGTTGGAACTTCTCATTACGGGCAACAAAGTCTGTCTCACAGTTAACCTGCAGAAAAAACACAAGAGGAAACACAACAGATATTGCTGAATGCCACATCCAACAAAACAAGAAAAGGATCAACTTCAGTGATTGTGCTGGTAATTAACCGCTGTATCGCTGGCCTTACCTCCACCATAACTGCAGCTGTATCTTGAATAAACAGGCCAACCAGTCCCTCTTTGGCTTTGCGACCCTGCAGCTTGTTCGCTTTGCTCCAGCCCTCCTTCTGGGCCTGCTCATTCAGCCAGGTCTCTGCCTGAATGATTGCAAATGACATCAACAACACAGTCGCACAGCTAGTTGTGCCAGTAGTCACCATATAGATATAATGTTGTCGCACACGTGTGTTGTGAGTGCAGGTTGGGATTGAGAGGGGGGGGGGGGGTTAGGTTACCTGTGCTATGTCATTGTCAAACTTCTCCAGTGCTTTCTTGCAGTTAATGAAAGTGTAGCCGGTGTTTTTCCTCAGTTTCATCAGGAGAGCTTTCTCAGCTGCCAGAAGCCGACAGCCTGTGTGTAACGACTGTACATGCTGGCAAATACTGATCTGAGGAAGACAGAAGGTGTAACACACAGTGACTATACAACTTCCGAAAGCCCAGTGACCTAGGCCTACTCTGTCTTTAGTAGACAGTCACATATACATCTTTAAGTCAACAAATGCCATTTTTAGAAAACATATTCTACAGAGATATATAGCCACAATGACGTTCAACCATGCATGAAATAGAACCGAAACTGGCCCAGTAACGTTGAGCTGGTGAATCAGAAAGTGAGGAAGCTAACTAACACGCCAGCTTATGACAGCTCGAGCTCCAGGTAAAATGATAAAAACATGACCAAGTGTAAAGCTCAATGTACTCACCTTTGCAAAGTCTCTCGTGACTGTTCTGAATAAAAAGGTTAACGACATCTTTAAACCCCGTAAACGCGAACTGACTTATAAAAGCTCAGCATGTCATTGAAGTTCACGCTGTGTAAGGAAGCCGAGGAGGGACAAAATTATTCTTCGTAGAGTCTCGTATTACTGCGCAGCGCCCTCCACAGTTTGGGAGAAGCCTACAGTTGTTTAACGTCCTGCCCTATTCTGAACCTCACAGTACTGCAATGGTACGCTAGATGTTGATATTCTCAGTAGTCTTATGTAACTAATTAGGCTACAGTTAATCCAATATTGTTCTTTTTACAGTTCAATTTTGAGGTTCTTGAATATTTCCATTTAGTGGTATTTTATACTTAATTATCTTAATTAATATTTCTGTTTATTATGTAATATTCTGTATATTGTATTTTATATTATATTGACAAGTTATCAAGCAAAGTCTGAACCACAGTTAATGTAGACATCTGCAACATGATAACCTAGAACCGAGATCTTAATATTTGTTGTGTATTATAGAATCTTTTATAAATTAACTTTATCTTACAACAGTGATATTGGTAAACCTAAATAATATTCAAAACGGCATGGATGGTGTCCCCCTTTCTCCACCGTTTCTGACTCACTAACCTAATCTGTAAAGTGTTTGGGGGAAATTCAATTTTCAGTTTCATCCATTGTTATTTGAGACAATAGTGAGTGAAATTGCACTGACAGAAAGGCAGCTCTTCCCAAGAGAAACTGCATTACTGTTGTTATACTACTGTTAGCTCTCTTATTGTTTAAAAACAGAAAATCAATTGTCAAGTGCTTTGACATTGTCTATTTGACAGCACCTGAAAGCCTCAGAATATAATAGGCCTATACATTTCACTGTATACTCTACAGTTTGCATTACTTTAAGAGCCTATATGCATCGTTGATGTCTGGTTATTTACCGTGTGAGCAATTGACCTCAACATGACATGGGACGCTGAAGCGGGTGAGCTATTTTGAGTGTTCTGAGCTTGCAAAAATCCTGTGAAATACAGCATCTGGTCACTCTGGTCGGGGACATAAGAATTCTCATGTGTAGACGTATTTTTTAAATCAAAATTTAATTTTGTATTGGACAACATAGCTTTAAAATGCAAAAGGCTAAAAGAAACATTTAGCTTAACAGTTTCAATGTAACAGGAATTATAATAAAAAATAGTTAGAAATCTAAGATAACTGTCACTATCACAGCTCACATAAAACCTTGATATATTGAGACATTAAAGCACTGCATCTGTGCTAAGCAGGTGTGTAGTTTCACAGAGATGAGATACAGCAGACCAAAAGTTTATTTACACTTAAAAAAAAAATCTTTATAAGAGGTTCTGTTCTACAACATATCAATCACTAATCCTTTACAAATGGTCATTACCATTATGAACAATAGCTTTTAAAAAAATGTAAATGTCACACCTGACGACACATTTTATCCACTAGACACGATCATGGTGAAGTGATTGACCTCCTGACTTATGGGCTGGTTCAGTGCGAGTGTTACGTTTGGATTGGTCACGTGAAACTTGCTATAAAAGGAGGACCATGATAGGTCAGCTCACTTTGTTTTCAGGTTGCAGCTGAGCCAAGATGAAGGTCATTGCTGTCTTGGCACTTTGGGTAACCCTGTTCCACCAGGGATACAGCTGTAAGATATCTATTTCTGCTCCATTAACACCATAACCCATTATTACAGGTTTATGTATAACCATGTAATACATTTACAAGTAGGACTGTCATTAAGAAACTAATCTGTCCTGTTGATTCTCAGACTCATGTCAGGGTCGGTGTGGTCATGGAACAAACAATAATTTGTCCTGTCAGTGTCACTCTTCCTGTGAGGACTTCAGTGACTGTTGTTCTGACTACGTTGAACTATGTAAAGGTAAGTGACAAAAGCTTATTTTATAAATAATCCATAACACATCGCAGACTTCCGAAGAACTATATCACAAGTCTGTTTCTTTACCTTCTAGCTGGAGCCACATCTTGTGAAGGCAGATGTGGTGAGAAATACAACAGTCAGAACGAGTGCCACTGCAACTCCAAGTGTGCCCAGCACAAAAACTGCTGCAGCAACTACGCAGACCTCTGTAACAGTAAGACTAACCACGTGTTGCCTATAGCTGTTCTAGCCACACAGTATATCACAACTGATAGCTAGTTTCTAGCTGTTTGTGTTCCCTGAGCAGCTCCTCCACTTATGACACCTGGTCACTTTCCCAGGGTGGACACTGAATCTAATCAGCCCACTGCTACTGCACTGGAGATCAGTTTCTCAATCAGACATCTGAGTTGTCAGCAGTTCTGCCAGAAAGAGATTAGCCGTCAATACTTCTCAGAAAGTTTAATTTGTATAACAGAAAAGTCCAAAAATAAATACAAACAGCTTCAGAATCAAAGAGGTCAAATTATCTAATATTTCACAAAAAGCAAAGATTACAGAAAAGTCCAAAAATAAATACAAATCATGGTTCAGAACTTTTCTTTCTCCAATTAATCATCTCAGGACCCCTCAGATTTATCTTGTGACCCTTTGTAGGGGCCTGACCCCTAGGTTGGGAACCACTGGACTATTACCTAACTGTACATGAAGTACTTTAAATGAGCCCCACTTCTACCAGCTACAACGGCAAAATACTTACGGATTAATGCATGTTAGGTATCTCTTAAGGTACATTTTGTTGATAATAATTACTTGAGTAGAGTTTTAAATGAAGACATTTTACTCGTAATGGAGTATTTTTACATTGTGGTATTGGTATTTTTACTTAATTAAAGGATCTGAATACTTCCTCCATCAGTGGTGGCTTGAGTGACCCACCTCTCTTTATCAAATCTTCTTTCAGTTTTTGACCAGCAGGTGTCGCTGGTGTGCTATAAAACTCTGATCTTAACTTAACCTGCTCCCTTCTTCTACAGTAATAATACCAAGTGGTAGAGGAAGTACTAAGATCCTCTACTTAGATAAAAGTAGTATTAGTGTTGTATAAATATATTCCATTACAAGACTTACTTTCAAAAAATTACTCAAGGAGTAGTACATAAGTATTACCAACACAAACTATTGTATACACTGTAGGGATGTTTACTAATACATGTATAATAATCTATTGTATCTTAAAACAATATTCCCCATTAAATGTATCTACTGATTACGGTCTGTTTGTAGTTTATGTGAAATCTTAATTTGAAAAAACGGCCCGCTTGATTAAAATCTGGGATGTAATACCCCATCACATATTTATGCTCATTGGACTTTGGGTCTAACCCTCCACCGTAAATCCCATTGTTAAAACTTTAACTAATAGCTATAGAATAAGTGTAAGTACAGTAGTATACTCTGAAATGTTGTAGAGTAGAAGTAAAGCATAAAACGGAAGTAAGTTGAATAATAATTAATAACTTTCCACCACACTGTGCTATAGAAATGCAGAAATCACTGTTCCAGGTTAACAACACTAACATGATGGGGCATGTCATCCCCGTCTCTTTTATCTAATAAAAAGGCAGAATTAACACTAACATGATAAAGTTATTATCTGTGTGTGTTTGTGACGTTCTGCAGGTGACGGAGGAGGTGGAGATGGAGGTAGTGAGATCACTGATGCTCAGATCAAGGCTCTCTCTGAGACGCTCTTTGCTCTGGATTCAAACAAGGCCTCAGCCTCAGAGTTGATCATTGAGCCTCAGGCTCTGGTGCCCAGCTATGAGACGGGCTACAAAGACGATCTGTCCTCTAAACCGTGAGGAGACGATCTTATTAGCACAGCGCTCTCTTCTTCTTGATCTTGATGTAAAGTATTTATCCCCTGTTTTTGTGTCATTTTGTGTTTGTGCTTCCAGCTTGTTCCGATACCTGAATGAGAAGGCTCTGTTCTCCAGACCCACCTACGCTGCTCTCATTGCTGTGCTGGACAACTACAACAGGATGACTGGACAGACAGAGGACTTCAGTGCTCAGCAGCTGGCTGAGCAGGAAACCTTCCTCAAGGAGACCATGTCCAACACTGAGCTGGGCAGAGAGCTGTTTGCGTTCCTCTACACCAAGGGTAACTAGGTCCACATGTAATAGTACACATCCACATTCAGCTCTGTTCACCTATTAATGCTGCTGTAGCGAAATGATGTCCCCTTGTGGGATTATAAAGTCTATCTATCAAAGTTAATACTAAAAGACTTAGGCTATAATGTTGCCATGGGGACAGTGAGTTAGCTGTGGGCTACAATTTGATCCCAGTTTATTTTTTATAATATATATATCAACTTAAATTGTATTTATTGACATGACTACATACAATACAATGTTGCCAAAGCATTACATGTTGCTGTCATATTGGCACCATTTAAAATATGCCAAATTAGCTATTAGCAGTTTCTGTTTGCAGTGTACACATGGATGTGAAGACAACTATTAAAAGATTACTTTGATTGTGATTTGAAGTGTGATGAAAGTTTTACAGTTAATCATTTTTCAATGATTTCTAATCATGTATGGGTGTGCATTTGGGATTGATATGCCTGTTTAGAACGGGCCGAATACTTGGCCTGTGGTGTTGCGGCTCATACAAACAATTACACACACAACACTACACTTCCTTGAGTCCTCAGCAATACACGTGCATTGACACTGTGGAAATGCAGTCTTACTCACGGGGGAAAGAAACGCCCAGGTCGCAAAACCTGGCTGAAATACACTCAATTCAGTTCTGCTTCCAGTTGTCTGATCGTGTTGACTCCAGGGAAGGCAGTAACGTTACTATATCCACTCTCCAGCAGCAACAGGAAGTGCAGTACATTTAAGTCAGGCCGACGACAAGCTTTCATTTTTCAATGTTGACACCTCTCGTGTCCAAATTGTACCAAATTCAACACATAATTCCTGTGGGTCCCCAGCAATACAACTGCCAAGTGTAAAGTAGATCGAATGAACGGTTGTCGAGATATGCAAATACCCATATAAACAGACAGACAGACAGTGATTCCTTGTTGGATGTTATTTTGTATTTTAAGGCGTCTATGCGTCAGAGAAAGAGTTCATTCAGGACCTGAAGATGATGTGGTTTGGTCTGTACTCGCGCAACAACAACAGGAAGGACTCCAGCGGCTTTGAACACATCTTTGCAGGTTTGGACGGAGCAGATTTCTTTCAAACACCACAGATGTTTTACAGATTTTCTTTGTGATTATTTAAAAAAAACGCCTTCCGTCATAGGAGAGGTCAAAGGAGGAAAGGTGTCTGGTTTCCACAACTGGATCCAGTTTTACCTTCTCGAGAAAAGAGGAAAGCTGAACTACTACAGCCACAGCTTCAATGGGCCCGTAAGCATCACAATGTAGACCTCAATATGTTGATTTAAACTGTGACGTGTTCGGCACTCCCTTCACTTTCCCTCTTTCCTTCTTTTCACCTGCTTTCAGTGGACTTCCTACCCTGATGTCATTGGGATGCAGTTCATGTGGGAGGGCTACTTCAAGCAGGTCGGTTCTGCAGTCATTGGCTGCAGTCCTGAATTCGACTTTGCCTTGTACAGCCTTTGCTACATCACTCGCCCTGGAGAACAGTGAGTTTACCTACATGTCCTGTGATGTTTTCCAGCATGTGATTTTTTCCGATTCACATTTTCTCTTGTCCATCCAGGTGTCGTCTGAGCCTGGGAGGGAAGGAGCTCATTATCCAAACTTACACATGGGACAATTCTTCCTATGGTGGTGGAAAGAAGTACATCGGCTCTGCCTTTCCTGCAACCCCCAGAAACTGAGGCTGCCATCTAATAAAACATAAGCCACTCACAGAGGAGTCCGTTTGTGTTTCATTACTCGTGGTGCAAACACTTCATAGTAATATCCCCAGTAAGAGGTATTCATCAATGTAATTAAACGTATCAAATGTAAAAATATGTGCTGACATAAATGTATCGCAACAGCTTATATTTTCACTCTTAAAATGTTTCTATAAATCAGGAATAAAATGGACAAACAATATATATCTTCACATATTGTTTCCTTTCATAAGTGGCTCACTCTGACACATGCATATCCACTTGCATAAAGAAAACAGTAAAGCAGACAGTCGATTAATCTGCAGTGTAACCTCTCGTGAACAGTCTTACAGACCAAGAGAATGTGGTGTTCTCCCAGGGGCACGATCAAACTGTGCCTAATGGGGCAAGAAATGGGCGTTTACACACCCTGAGCTAGCACAATACTGACACCAACCCTTCAGTAGTGAGAGCATGTGTGCATCTGACACAATTGCTTATTGTCTTGTATAACAGCTAAACAAAAAAACAAAATGCAGTCTTTAGCAGTATGAACTATAGAAACAAAAAGACATTAACGGATCCTGTTCTGCTTGACCTGCTTCAAACAGTAGCCACCAGCTAAACCTGTTCTTATCAGCTGTCCATAAAGCTGTGTGTATAACTCCCCAGTGTGGGGTTAAGAGTGTGTGTGTGTGTGTGTGTCCGTCCAGCTGGGATGGGGGTTGATTTTACTCTTTCACTCATCTAGGGTGACTAACAGGATGAATTCTGGTCTGCCGACAGAACAGGGGGACACACTTGCTGCCCTGTTTGAAGAAAGTATTACAGGAGATGGATCTGCCACTGATCCCATTGTCCACCAGTCTGTGTGCATTCATGCAAAACAAGAGCACAAGACCAGTCGGCTCGCAGGAAAAATGCGGCCTTCAGCGATTTATCTGATTTGGGCCTCACATGCAGTCAAAGTGTTGCAGCAACAATAAAGTTAGCCCAGGGAAGAATTTCGCCCGAGCATATTACATTTTCTGAGCTGGTGACTCTAGAAATTAGAAGAGTAAATCTTCTCTCTTTTCACACTGCCTTCCTTTCAAGACCCCGGTGGAATCAAATTAAACCACAGTGGGGCAAATAAAAGAAAAAAAAGATTCAATTGTTTCTTTTGTCAGTCACACAACTTCATAATCGAATTATAGCTGGCCACCCGCCAGCGTGTCCTCGCATCTCCCCCAAATGGGCTTCTCCTGGCAGATCTCATGGGCCACCTGACTTTTGTTTTGTAATTATATTATCCCGCTCTCCCTTTAGCGTGTTGTGGCTAATGGCTGCGCGGGCTAGCCCAGCTGCACATGCAGAAACAAAGCTGCTTATGGGGCCAGACAATGGACCCGTGGAAAAAGGGACGCCTGAAGGCGGTCAACCAATGAGCACGCACAACAGGGGGCCAACAGAGGGTTTAGGGAAGGGTTAAGGGGGTTTAGGGGTTCAGGCAGAGGGGGTGGCTATTTTACCCAGTAGTGGGGTCCATCAATGAGATGGTTCGTAGGAGGACACATGGTCAACATCACCCCCGTCTCCTCAGGGTCGGTGCTGGGCTGGAGGGAGGTTCAAGTTTTGGCTTAAATGCCGGCCATTTCTAAAGTTGATGGGGGACCATGAAATACAGAGCAACGTTCATTCTCTAGAGTTTTGTGTGTGCTTTCCAAACAATTTGATGACCGTATTATCATTTGAAGTGGATACACACACGCAGAGTGAGAGATACAATCTTGATCCATTGAAATCACCATGTCATAGTATCGCTGCAATTAAAATATATCCAAGGCTGCTGATATTATTGGAAGAAGAAAATTATTTGAATTACTTCGGTATGCAATCTACCCACTTCCCTAAATATGAACTACACAAACACACACTGACATACACTCACTCCTTATGCTGTGGCGTTGACATCTCTCAGAGGACTTCCAGTATGACAGATGGACAAGGCCCATTTACCCCCACTGTCACAAACAGATACACTGGGGATTCATGGGAAGGTCTTGTTTGTGTGTGTACTGGAGTGAAGTTTTATCCGTCCTTCATATTATGATTATAATAAACTCGATTCCCATCTCACGAACATACCTTGTTAAGGTGAGGCAGTGTCCTCTGAGCAATGTGAACATACTGAGTGAGCTGAGCAGCCAGTGGAGGATATATGAGCATCTGAGCCACAGAAAAATAAGAGATGTGTTTCAGAGAAGGCCATCTGCAACAGAGCTTCATCATGTGAGGTCAGCACTGAGGGACCTGGGGACACATGGCATACATACAGTATTACACTTGAGCACCACTTGTGGAAGATGAAGACTGGGTGATATATAGAGTAAGTGGGTCAAACTGAAAAGAAAGATGATGTAGGTGGAAGAGCAGTTTTGTCATGACAGATGTTGTATTTAGCAGGTTGGGGTGCAACTCACACCCCTAAGACAAAATAAAATACAAAGTCTAATTTATTTTGGTATCACAGTGTTATGAGTGTACGCAACGGGGACACAAGGCCTCAGCTATCATATTCCCCTGCTAGTCCCACTCTTGGGATGCCCGAGGCCCGGCTCGGCTATTCCCATTTCAGGCTGCAGGTGTGGAATAGGAAAGGCAGAGACCCGCAGGGAGGAGCAGTGGGGAAGGTGGTCGACCTGGGAATGAACGGAGAATGAGAAGAACACTGGGCGTGCAGATTACCTCGGAACCTAACTCAAGCCTCTCTGTTTGAGCATAAGGTGCTCTGTTTCTAAATCATGCAAACTATCTGCCTCCCTGTTCCCTGGTCAGCGAGGGTCAACAAGATATCCTGTTGTTGCTCACTTCTTTGTCACAGAACTTTAGTGTGGTTCAGGGACAGATTGACCAAAATTATGATTCAGAATTTAATGTATCCTTACACTTGAATTAGTGTGTGTGTGTGTGTGTATGCCAAATCTACAACCTAAATTAAGTTTATTATTTTAGGCAAATGTAATAGATAATAGTTGAATGGTCCACTGACACAAGCCTTATGGTTGTGGCTTAACAAGTAAACTAAGAAGGACATGGGATTATTCTACTAAGAAGTATAAATTAGGCCTGTTAAGACACAGTTATCTTTAGTACACAGTCCATACACAGTATTCCCCTTTTGAATACTTTGTAAGTATACGTTTCTCAAATGAGAGCAATGTCATAGCGATAGACAATCCTCACATCCACCGTTGTTAAACTGCTCCAAAACATGAGAATCTTTCACATATTGTTTAATCCTTGACTGGTTGTTTAGGCCCCTGCTGAATGTTACAAGAGCCAACACTCCACACACGTTTTCTTTCTTGGTCAGTACAAAGCCTCAGATATTATTGATGTGTTTGTGTGAATGAGATGTGTTTCAGTTGGCAATTTGATCAACAAGTGCAAGTTTAAAGTTTGATTTGATGATCAAATTATCCGATAAGCCTTTAAAGCCTTTGACAAATCAACCTTTGGTACTTTTGGCATATGTAAAATATAAAGAAAATCAAAAACATATACATACATCATTATATCAGGATGATACAGCTATTTGCCTTTTGTGGTGGAATGTAACCAAGTACATAAGTACACTTCAAAAAGGGAAAACTTCAACATTTTTACATATCAAAGTGTATTTACAGGTTTTAGGGAATATTACTGTTTATGTGAAAAAAGTTGTATAAACCCCTTTGTGGCTGCAAAGAGAGCTGTCTGATAAATGGACTTAAGTGATGTCACTTGAGTCAGCATCAGTTGCGGCTTCATGATTGAAACATTAAAAAAAATCCGGGGGTGTGGATTTAGAAAGAAATGATCTAACCTCTGACCTGCCCCTCATGGTCTGACAGTATTGTAGGACTGCAATGCTAATCGGCGGAGTACTCTAATAAGTTGAGTATTTACATTTTATGCAACTCTATACTTCTACTCCACTTTATTTCAGATATATACATGTACTTTTTACTCCACTATATTTGGCAGCTGTAGTGTAAATACAACAGTATTCTAAAAAGGTCTTTTAACCAAAAACGATGGCATCACCATTTCCAGTTAGCACCGTTATTCACGGTTATTGTGCAGATTCAGATTTGAGACCTTAAGATCAGTATATAAATGTTTTTAAATTCTAATAATCCATAATAACATTATAGTATTAAAGAGTGAATTAGCATATAAATTACGTTTACTTTTGATATGCCTACTTATTGAACATTGAAGCAGGGACACTGCTGATACTGTAGCTGCACACCTCATGTGACCAAACTTACCCCGTCTGGTCAGAGCTGCCTCTTGGGCGAGATGAACTTGTTCAACAGCCTGTCTCCGCAGTGCAGAGGGATGGATGGCTGGAATAGGGGATGGAGCAAACACCTGCTCACACGCAACTTCAAGCTGTCACATACAGTTAGGCTCAGCCGACTGAGCGCGTCTCTCCTCCGTTCAATGCAACCGTGCGGCGGATTTGGCGGCCGCCCTCGCAAAGCAACAAAGGCCCGGGCCTCTCCTGTTTGTCTGGAGAGTTTCTGTGAGCTTATGCACATCTCCCTGACCCCACCCCCGCCCGCGACGAGTGGAGCTTCAGGGGCTTGAGCCACGGGCCGGCCACGCGCGAGCTCAAGCGCGTCAACGGAAATCGGATGGGGGAGAGAGGAGGAGCTTTAACGCGGAGGTTAAAACCCAGAGCCCCCGCAGAGTGACCCACACTGAGACTCTGTGGGACAGCTCTGCACCGGGAGACACCACACACAGACACTTCACCGCTGTTTGACAGTAGACAGAGAGACCAAACTGTGAAATAAAATTATAATCTGCCAACTTCCTGAGGAGGTCCCGGGACACATCAACACTGGTATGTTTCAAAGACGTTTTCAAAAATTGTTTAAGTAATTTATGGCGCCTGGAAGAGTTTATAGGACTCGTTTGTGTGTGTATCAGCTATATGTTTTCAGTATTCCTAGGATTTTCAACTAAAACACCACAAGTCAACAGGCATTGGCTGAATCCGATGAAAACATACTTAGAGAAGGCTTATTCTTATACGCTTTAGTAGACATTTCGCAAATAGCAGTTCAAGCACGCAATTTTGAGGCGAGGCATTAATATTTCTGCGTTTGGAAATGTCTGATTTCGATTCAATCTCAGTCGTCTGTCACTGATCTGGGACCGTCGATGTTTCATTTAATCCCATGGTCGTCGCTTCATCCACGGAGAAAATCCTGCGATGCCCCAGATTGAAGTCCTGCAGTGACTTTATCTCGCTGGGGGCATTATCAGTTCACAAGTTGACCAGGATTAACCAGAGAGAGGGGGGAGAAACTGAATAAAAACACATAATGTATGTATGAAAATGCAAAGAGGCATCATTCAAAGGTAGCCTATACAGCACTAGTTTAATTTGTCTCCATGCGCATTCCTGTGCCGGTCGATCACTCAGCACCAAAACCTGTGTCAAGAGGGAACTGTCCGGTGCTGAAACAGTTTGAGGACTGCTGAGAGAGAGTCACGGTTTACAAAATACTTATTATTATTACTACTATAGTTATCATTGGTGGATGAGATTACACTCACTGGCTCAGGATAAATCCTTTACAGAGTCATATAGCCAGAACTTTAGAAATACCAAAGTCCCCTGAAGCTGATGCATACAAATATGACCGACACCAAAAAGAAGGATTTTAAACGTTCCTTTTATTTTTATTTTTATAAATTCGTATTCCTCCAACTGTTAACTATATTTTCTGTAAATTTGAATTGCTTACTCGAAGGACAATGTGAGGTGTAGGAATACAAAATCCTTCATTTTTTATTTCCCTCAAAGTAATCACATTTAAACTCTAGTCTTAAAATACTGAAATCTTTACAAAACGATGTTTATGTTTTAATTTTATGTAAGTATCCTGTTTGTTGCACACAAAGAAATCTAATTCCCAGAAAAAAAAATAATGAGGACTTGACCTCAGTGTTCTCACAGCTGTATCTCTCCTGATCCTTTGCCTTGTCATAATTCTTTATCACAAACAAGTCAGGACAGAGAAACTATTCAGCCAACTGATTTATGAACAGCATCCTGAATAATACCAATCATTCTGCCTGGTGTTAACCTGACATTGTGGTAGTTTTCCACATAATTCTAGCATTACTGGCTACAGCAGTCATAGACAGCATCAAGAATTTACAGTTGTTTTAGTCTAGTGGTCTATTCTTCAGAAGTGGACAAAGTATGATATCCTTTAACTAAAAGTATAGCTGCAATATTTTAATGCATCATTGTTTGGTTGTAGTTAGGTGAGTTGGTAATTTAACGTATTGTATGACAACACATATTTTATAAAGTTGTCATTATGTATCAAGAATCTAAAGATACGCAGTAGCTTGTAGGTGAGAAAAGAACAATATTTTCCTCTTTTAAGTAATGGAGTAGAATAAAATAGAAATACATAAGTAAAGTGCAAATAACTGCCATTCTTTTGCTGTGGTTGTAAGTGTTGATTGAATGTTTTCTTTTTTATTGCATATGTGTTTGACAAAGATGTTGTCTTGTTTCTAGAGTACCATGATGATTAAACCATATGTGAGACAAGGCGAGGGGGAGGAGGCCGTCAGCCCTCTGCAGTGGATGGATGGAGACATGAGCTCACCTGACGGAGACGCATCAGTCTCATCACACGGCTACAGAGATGATGGAGTGAACCAACAGGACAGGGAGATGGGGAGTGAGGATGCACAGGAGGACGAGGAGGACGAGGAGGAGGGACAGGAGGATGAAAACGAGTCCAAGCGACGCGGGCCCAAGAAAAAGCGGATGACAAAGGCCCGGCAGGAGCGATTCCGTGCGAGACGTGTAAAGGCTAATGCAAGGGAGCGTTCGCGTATGCACGGTCTAAATGATGCGCTGGAGAGCCTGCGAACCATCATGCCATGTCACTCCAAAACACAGAAACTGTCTAAGATCGAGACGTTACGGCTGGCCCGCAACTACATCTGCGCTCTGTCCGAGGCCCTGGAGGGGGGCCTCTCCACAGAGAGCAGGGCCTTCATGGAGACACTGTGTAAGGGCCTCTCACAGCCCACCAGCAACCTGTTGGCTGGCTGCTTGCAGCTGGGACCAGCCTCTGGCGCTGGGATGAGGCCCGAGGACAGACACAGAGTCCGGCCAGCCCCTGCTCCTCTCGGTGGCGTGGTGAGCTACTCCTCTCCAGGACTGCCAAGTCCGCCGTATGGCACTTTTGACTCTGCTCACCTGCTTCACCTGAGGGCCATGAAAGGAGGAGCGTACGAGAATCACTCGCCAAATGAGTATAATGCCGGAGGAGTAGGGACCCCTCCGTACGATGGCCCCCCTACACCACCTCTGAGCATCAGCAGTAACCTGATGCCCAAACAGGAGCCTTCACCTCACTACCCACCCTCTCACCACTACTCCCCCTCCCCTGTGGACCAGGGCCTGTATCAGACTCAGACCGGCTATAACGGACACTTAGAGGGGCCCTATGACTCCTACCATCCACAGCACATGCCCCCCCGACAGATAACCTCCGTCTACAGAGACTAAGACGGGTCAGGAGAGTGGACTCTGTTTCACCCATCAATTCAACCTGCTCGTCTTCACTCTTTGATCCTTCATGAACACTGACTGAAGGATCGGTCTCTCCCAGTAGACAGTCTGCTCGTAGAGGAACTGTAGAAAAAACCAGATGTCCTGTTACTGTGATACAAGCACTTCTAATTTAGCTTTCGTAACATCAGATATTCTACATAAATTAAAGGTATTTTTTATTTATTCTCTAATTTAATACAGTGTATATGGACTTTGTTCTGATGTGCAGGTGTGTGTCTGGTTTTCCTTTTGTACATATTTATGGCCAAAACCTCTCTTTGTTTGCTACTTACACTGTTTATCTCCTATATTACTTTTGTGTCCTTTTCTTTGTTTATTACAGTATTTCATGTTTGGCACTCATGCACAACATATTCAGAGGTAGATTTTCCTTACGCTATGTGGTTGATCTTTGGAAGCTGTTGTCTACAGAAGGAGGATGTTTTGATCAAACAAAGGTCAAGAAGCAAAAATGTCATTCTCAGGTTAATATTATGAAAAGTAATGTATAATTTTCAACAAATTTTCATTTGGATTCAATGTCTTTTTTCTTCGTCTTTTTCATTTGTGATGTCTTTTGGAAAATGTGATGTTATTAAAATATTTTCAAAGTCAATCAGTCCATGGATGTTGTGTTTACTTTCCAACAGACAGACAGACAGACAGACGGATAGATGGATAGATGGATAGATGGATAGATGCATAGATATATATATCTATATATATATATATATATATATATATATATATATATATATATATATATATATATATAGATATATATATATATATATAGATAGATAGATAGACAGACAGACAGACAGACAGACAGACAGACAGACAGACAGACAGACAGACTCATATAACAAAATCAATTCATTATCACCAGAGCGAGCGACTTTCTTTCTCATTTTTCTGCACAGATCTCTGTGGTTTAGCTTCACTAATCCGTTGGCCGTCTTTTAATGAAAGGGTGGATGTGCGAGGCAGGATTGTAAGATAAAGATTTATGATTAACATGGCTGCCCGGCCATGCAGGAGTTCTTCTTCACTGAGACAGGGACAGCATAATCCTGTCCTGACATCCACTCAGACCACAACTTAACACTCACACATGTAATAAACACATGTCTGTACATTTACACCGTTGACCTTTCATATATATACTGTACACATACATTCAGGAACATAAAAAATGTGTAATACTGTATCTAGATAAAGATTTATTTGGTTGGAGATACCCGACTTGAATCTGATAATTGAAAAGTAATAGAAAAACATTAACTGATAAAAGGTTGAAAAGAGAAAATTATAGAGCAACTGACTGAGAATAAAATATAAAAAAGATAGGTAACTGTCGAAGTGGAGACAACAATGAAAAAAATACCAAAGATCTGATCTAAGAGCAGCCACTTGTGTTGATTCTTGGTCCAGGCTGGTCAGTTTGAGGACCACCCACTGAGAGGTCAGTTAGAGGGGGTCACAAGGTCACACTGGGTCATGGCTCAATGGTGGGAATGGGTCATGGTCGCCAGTTGAATCATCTTTCTTCTGGTCAACTCATCTTCCGGTTTAGTTCTGGACAAACCGTTCACCCCAGCTTTCCATTTAGAACAGTGAGTGTTTGGTAAGTATGATGTTAGAGGTTGTATTATGGATGAAATGTTCATAATCCTGATAAACATGCCGACGAACATCCCACGCTTGACCTGCGCTGAGAGAAATATATCACTTTGTTTTCACAAGGATTAGTATAAGCCTGTGTGTGTTTGTAGTGCATTTGCACTAGAAACCAGGGGAACCAGGGACTAACCTTGTAGGGGAAGGATGAATAACAAAAACAGGGCATCTCTCTGCTCTTTGATGGCACACACTATCCTCAGACAGGACGTCTGACCCTGGATATGTGAGATATTCCTTATTTATCCACATGATAGATGATAGACCGTTGATAGACCAATGTTTTATGGGAGAAAAAAGATTTGCCATTTCAAAAGGCCACTTTTTCCCCCAAGACAAACAAAGGTCTGAATTCGCCCTTTTTGACCCTTGACCCCTCTGACTGTGACTCAAGATGATCGAAATGAGCCCATGATGGCAGCAGAGATGTTTCATGTGCTACTACTATCTCACTTCTGTAAAAGCCATTTTTAATCTCAGCGAGGCACATTCCTTGTTCAAGGAACCTTTTGGTAATATCTTATTTTACAGGTCCATCATTTTCAAATAATTTGCTAAACAAATTCTAATTAGTTTCCTGGCATTTTGGTGCTAATCATACAGTAGGAAAAATAAAGATAATGTTCAAGTGTAACTAAGTCTTTTAGTCAGTGCACAGGTCATCTGAACATACACACATGTTACATTTAGCTACAGCTATACATACAATTCAAGATGTATGGAGAATAAAGTTTCCAATAATAAATTCACAGTTACTTGGGCTTCAATGAGAACTTCTTTCAAGGAAATGTATATGTTTCCTATAAGCGTTACTTAGCTCTGGGAAATTATGAACCCATAAAATAAAGCATTAAATCGTTTTTTCTTTCATATTGCAGCTTCTTACAACCTGATTATTATCTGCAAGTCAACTACATAACATATTTCCAGTGTATGTGTTGGATATGTATGTTTGTGTGCATAATGCGTCTGTGAAACACACAGAAAAACATTGTGCGTGCACGGCTGCCTTATTTGGGATAAAACAGTATTAAGCAGCTGATCGGAGCTCAGTGTCTGAATGGTTGCATTAACTCACTAATCCTGAAGGGAGAGGGGCAGTCGGGGCAGCAGCTCATCATCTCCTCTGCAGCACAACAGTACGCAGCTATTGTGCACTTAGTCCACAACAAAGCATCCGATGGAGCTAAAGACTCACTCAGGGACTAAGAAAAGTATCTTAATTCAAAGGAAATGCAGGAAAAAGTAACATCCTCTCCTGTTTATGCTCAAGAGGAGAGCTTTGACTATCGCAGATGCATTTGTTAGTAACTGCTCTATGAATGAGGAGAGTAGAATAACACTGCCACCAAGTGGTGAAAGCTTTTTGTGAAATAGAATCATCAGCTGGATGAGAGATGAGCATTTGGCCACTAAGTGTCACTGTTACACAACCGGCTGTAACTGTGAAGTCTGACTGAGGCCTTCTTCTAACACGATCCTTCACTGCTTGGCTTTTCTGAACTTGATGTGTGATTGAAATTCAGTTATCAGTTAAACACAATCTGCTGGAAAAACCTAACAGCCTCTTTAGTGTTCAAATTAAACATTTGACATTTAATTTGCATGAGGTAGAAACGAAATAAAAACGGAAAACATTATGTGAAATTTCATCTGCTAAACACAGCGTGCTGGCAGAGTGAGTGAGGAGTGGGAATAAAATTAACCTATTTACATGTAAACTGGTTGATGGAGTGTGTTTGGATCAGAATAATCAGGCTAATGAAGGTACCTGGGGACTCGGTTCAATCAGAAATCTGCATGCTGTCCTCTCTATCCAGCTAGCGATCATATAAAGCTCTGTTATTATTTACCGTGAAAGGACATGGAAAAGGATTAATCAAGGAAATCTGACTGATTAAATCTTCAAAGGCGGCACTGAAGAGCAAGGGCTAATAGGAAAGAGGGATGTGGTCGGTGCTTTTATCCTTGAGGTGGAAAACAACCAAGAACAAAAGCAGACAGTGCTCTGCATGACTGCTGGCAAAGTGGGCTGAAAAGGAGCCAAAAGCAATGTTGGAATACAACACAACCGGCTCTATTTGAAGTATAACTTTTATTTGGGCTAAATCTCATTGTTTGATCAATTGAATTTGTTTTTTTTGTGATATATGCCTTTATAGATAATGAGACAAGTGATTCTGGGTTTTCTGCAAAATCTAGAATCAACCACACAATTGTATTAGTTGCATCATAAATGACGAGAAAAACTAAATATCTCAATATTAATTTTCCAATTTATGAAAAAATGTGTGGGCAATCAAGTACTATAGTATATATTTAGTATGAATTTATCTCATTTATACTTCAACTCCACTATGAGTGTGAAACCCTTTGATGCTTTTACACTATTTCTCTGACAGCTATAGATATTGATCTTACTAATAGTAATTTAACTTACAAAACAGATGAACATGTTCTAGTGTCTCAAGTTCATGAACAAGAAAAGAAGTGCAAGTACAGGAGGGAGATCATACAACAAGTTGGATAATGAAAGGCAAAAATGTCAGATCCGTCCTTATTTTTCCAAAAACGTGTACAATAACCAAAAATACATTTCTATGATAATGTCAGGAAAATATAGCTTTTTCTTGATTGATCTGTATCTCTTAAATAACAATTCTGGGTTAATATTTGTAATGACGGTCAGTACTTCTAGGGAAGACAGTAAAGTATATACATGTATATAATGTAATGTAATGTATAATGATGAACCAGTTCCTGATCTTCTAAAGCAAGTGAATGAGAATAGAAATCCTGTCTGTCTCAATGTATAATATATCAATATATGGATTCATAATTATCTGAGACAAATGCCAATAGGGCAAAAAAAACATGTGAACTGAGAGTGGTAAAAAATGTAACTGCATTGTTGTGTCCCACTGTAGTTTAATTAGCTGGTTGAATGAGTTGTTTCGTCATCCAAACAGCGCCACATGTTGAGGGGACCGGAGAACACATAAACATTGATGAGCCATTTATCACAGACAGAGGAAGAGGAAAGCAACATCCTGCATTTCTCTGCCGGATGTAATGGTGAGTGTTCTTGTACAAATTGTATTGCAGAGAGAGAGAGAGAGAGAGAGAGAGAGAGAGAGAGAGAGAGAGAGAGAGAACGGTTTAGAGAAGAGCGACCCTGAGGGGGAGGAATCAGTGTGTGTGTGTGTGTGTGTGTGTGTGTGTGTGTGTGTGTGTGTGTGTGTGTGTGTGTGTGTGTGTGTGTGTGTGTAACTGTATCCCCCTGGTGAAATGTGCTTACTGCTCCAGTTTGCTGTCCTTCCTCACTGTCCCTTAACCTAACCCCTGCACGGCATGTTGCCAGAGGGTGTTTGTGTGTGTCCATAATATGCAAATGAAATAAAAGTGAAGGCGTCTGCCTCAAATTAGACGAGGTTATGAGTTTACATGGACATCTCTTTCTCTCTCAGAAGTGTCACAGAGGGATCCTGCCAAGCCAAGCTTTTACTGCTAGCATTAAACACAGTTTTTTTTTTTTTTTACTCATTTACACAAGAGCACTTCACATAGCCTACTGAATGCCATTAAGATGTTCATATAGCTTTAATGGCCTGTACTTAACCCCACAGTTATCCACCATATTCTGTAAGGTGAGTTGTAAATTGCAGGAGGCAGAGTAGAGTTGACTTCTTCTTCACAGGACTTTTAGCAATATCAGAACTAGGCTGACATTTACTCGACATTGCGCCCTGCGTCAGTCTCACCTCAAGCTTCGGCTCCAGCTCCTCCACCTAATACTCTCCTGCCTCCGTGAAACAACCCGTGTAAGCACATTTATGATATCCCATCTGAATTTATACTTACTGGCAGCGGAGTGGAATCGACGTGCTAGCACACAGGAGGCCAACGGTATCATGTTTGTGGATTTAGTGTGACTGTGTTCATCTCACAGCCATCCACATTTTAATTTCGTCATCCAAACTATTCCAGCACTTCACTTTGGGTGATGACATGCGTAATTGGGGACTGAGAGGCTGAGAGTGTTTTGGATCAGCGTTTTAAAGAACTTACCTTCTGATGTTTGACGCTTTTCTCTGTGCGATGTCACTGTAGAAAAGGAACTGCATCTAGAGGCTGTTAAAACAAGTTGGGGGTATATGACTGAGTGCATTTTCATTTCATTTTTTATTACCAGCAATAATAAAGGAAAATGTAAAATGAAAGGAGTTCATTAGAGTCTTATAATAGTGGGCAGAATGTAAAATGTCAAATGACTGTGTAAGGAAAGAGGTGTCACTCTAAGTGAGATAATTATCACCCAACTCTGCAGTTCCCCTCCTCAACTCTACGGCGCATTTATGTCTTTAAGCTCAATGTTTTGATTTTACAGCCTAAAACTTTACTGTTTTGATTGACTCTTGCCACTTTCCTAGGCGTCATTTTCATCCTCAGCAGGCTGCTGTTTTTACCGTTCACTACCTGCCCAGGAACCACAGTGGAAATGTAAAGTCAGCGACTAGATGGTGAACTAAGTGGAGCATTGAGCAGCTACAGAGCCAGATATTTCCCCCAGGAGATGGTTGAGACAAAAACAGAGCTAATAGACGGTGAATATTGGACTTTACGGTTGCTCAGATGTGTAAAAAAATTGGGTTGAAGAAATTGATATATATGCTGTTGTAAAAAATGTTCTAGATAATCAATTGAGAAACAGGATAAGGATGAAATAAGCAGACATGAATTTCTGTTTGCTGCTTAAATCGAGCAAAACAAAGAAATAATAATAATAAAATAATAAAAAATTAAATATTTAATACCGTAAATTATGAAGGTTAGCTACCACAGTATAACAAAACACAGTGTGATATGTTGTATTTATATGTTGTGTCTGTGCCTTTGCATTGTTGAATTTCTAGAACATCTTAATAACTCAAGATATTTTACTTGTAAATTATTGGTAACATAAAACAAATTTGCTGTCACACAAAAAAATGTATCACTTTTAATCCACTTCACTCTGTGACCTTTCTGCCAAATTTGCATAATCAAAACACCAAAAGGAAGACCAAGAAAACTAATTGCATGCAATTGCAGTTTTAGAACCTATCGCACCCCCCCCCCCCCCCCCTCAGATATACAGCAGCATTGAACCATGGTTTGATAGTTGTGTGACTAAGGCACACTTTGTCTGTTGTTTATTCGAGCCATTTAGCATATATGAGAAAGAAACCTGTTGGGCAGAGTCATTTGTGTGGGAATCCCTTTCCAAATCAAACAAAAAAAGAAACAACATCTGCCTGGAAGCCATTTGTTTCATCCGCCAACCATATTTCCCTCTGCTTCACCATGTCAACATTTGCTTCCTCTCCTTCATGCCTCTCAAGTTTCAACGGCTTGCCACCTTCCTGCTCCTCAACAACACACGCACTCCAATTCCTTGATTCGTCTGATCTTCCACCCGTCGCAGGGTACCCCTCCTCTCTGTCCTGCCCCTCCTTTTACTTACACTCTCTCTCTCTCTCTCTGCCTGTATCTCCCTCCTGCCACAGTTGTCCTCACATATTAGGTTCCACCGTCCGAAGAGGCAGAATTGGCCTCTGGAATCTCGTGCACTTGTTTCTTTTGCTGCCTGGAACGAGCATACGGCAGGAAGAAGAAAAAAAAAAACTCATAAAGAAAACAGAGAAACAGTAGAATAGATTAAAATAAATCTGAAAAGAGAAAGAGGCTGTGAGGAAGATGAAGAAGCTGAACATCAAGCCGCCTGCTGTTTGATGCAGCTACGCTGAGCATTTCCCTCTCCGCTCTACAGCTGACTGGTGCAAGGTCTGCTCTCATGCCGCTCAGTACTACTTTATTTATCTCGTCACAGTAACTTGAGCGTACTTTTACTAATTCCACTCAAAGAGGACCTCTGTCTACATTACTTTATGCTGGCTGACACACTGACGTTTGGACTCTCTACCGGAATTTGGAGCTTGTAAAGAACAGAGGCGACCAATGTGGGTCTCAGGTAAGATTATCACCGACTACTGAGCGATGCAAAACCACCCACAACTCTGAGCATTCCTCCTTTGATCACCTTAAAATGAACCAAGAGGTGGATAAGCCATGGATCCCCTCATTATTGCAATATTCTGAGCAGAAACAAAGAGCGAGTGACAGTCTTCGACGAAGCTTTGAAGGTTTCCCTCTTTGATGAAAGTTAGGGCAGTCTCTAACAAACGTCAGCACTCAGTGTCAGACAAGAGTTTGCACTTAGACCTGGTCTGACCCCCGACCTTTTACATACATCATTCATTGGTATGATGCAGGGAAGGAATGATGGAAGAAGGGAGGGTGAAGGAGGGAAAAGAGAGAAAGAGTTTAGGCCTAAATAAAGAGGGCACTGTCTATGCACTTTCTGACATTCCTGGCCAAATTGTTCTCTTATCGGCATCACAGCAGGATGGAAGAGTTTGGCAGACGCAGGAGGAATAATGAGCAATGTGTGATGAAGGGCACAAAGTTTTCTGTGTTAGAAGCTTAAGATTCAAATGTGCTGGAAACCTATATTCAATGCAATACAAGGAAGGAATGTCGTCCAAGGAAGACCTGTAGTTGGTTGAAACGGGGCTAATAACATTACAGAGAGTTGTGATTTCTTCGTCCTCTTTTGCAAGATTCAAGCAATTGTCCAGTGGCTTAACAGAAAAAGTTTGGTGATTAGTTTAAGTTTAACTAAAAAACACTGAACCTTTACCAGGTCATATGCACATGTTGTATGTCTGGACTTAAAAAAGAAGCAAATTAAGTACAAAAGGAATTCATCAGATGTCGGGAATAAGTCATTAGTGCCTTTCATAAAGAATTAATATTATATATTATATATATTATATATTATATATATATAATAATATATAATTAATATACAATTAATATTGTTAAATCCCTCCCTGTAAACATGACATCCGTGAAAATGTTCCTATATTTGATAAAATATCTACTTACTAGCTTTTCCTGGGGCTTTTTCATCGTCTTCTTCCGTACATGGAATTGACTCATGTGATCATGTGACATTGAACCCAGTCATGTGATTAGAGGTGGTCCTATGGGGGGGGGGATTGTAACGCCTGTCTCTGATGTAGTTAAAAGCTCCAGAAAAAACTAGTTAGAGGATCCTTAAGTTTTTTCTAACGTCAAGAATAAACGTTCACACTCAAATTTCAAAAATAAAACTGCAGTTAAATTTATAATAAATGAAAGTTTTCTAACATGTATTTCTGAGGATGTTCTGCTTTATCTGTTTAGCAAACTACAATATTTAGAGGGACGATTACCAGCAAGAAAAGTGCATATTGTTAGTTGATTCGCAGCTTAGCTCATAGTTTTCATTCCGTCAACGATTTGTTTTCATGACAAATTGACAACAATAGACATTTACAAATGCTCAAAAACATAAAATGTGTTATCTTCACCGGGAGAACCATGCAATCGGTCACATGAGCGTCTGTGTGTGGGTGTGCTCCTCTGTAACAACAAGTTTGCTGCAGCAAACTGCATAACAGTTTGTGTTGCCAGTTATGGCTGAATGCTCACGGACCTTTCCTGATTGCGATGACTCATGCTTTCTCAAAACACATTTGATTACCTGTTTATCTGCCACTGCAATTGACTGCCTGCTGGCCAGCGGTTTGCTGTGTGTTTGGCTAACAGCTAACAGAACTACACTGCTGTACTTCTTCGCAACTCATAGCTGCTAAGACGGCAGATTTAATTTAGTTTTTAGCAAGATTGAGTTGTCTGTGTATGGATGTGTGGAGTCCAATCTAGCAAACTTTATTTTAACTCCTGAAGTGCATTGAACAGCCGCTCTGCTCGGTGCCCGTCGCTGCCCTCACTCTGCCAGGACCGGAGAAAAACACTGTCAGAGTTTTCTGCTTTTAAAGTGTGTTTAGACCTGAGCCTAAGTCCAGATGCTCTGACCACAAAGCACGTAAAACGAGTAAAAAAAAGTCACAGCATTGAGTTAAAATATTCTTATCCGTTTGTCAAGAAGTAGTTCCCATAATTTGAATGTGCAGTGCAATATTCAATCATACTTGTCATGCAGGATAGAATATGGAAGTAAGTTAAAAAAGTTGCTTTCATCTCCTCACCTGTTTGGCCACTTTAACCTGTAAGTTTATGATTTAACACAATGCTTAAAGTTTAGGCCGTTTTACGTTGTTACACATAAAACGAAGACTTCATTAAATGTTGGCAGGACTCCTCAGGACTCACTGCTAACGATCAAGGCTAAAATTAGAGTTCAACAAGCCTGTCGACACATTTATGGCCTCCTGGGACAGAATGTAGGAATGACAGGATGATTGAGGTCACGTGCACATAATCACACGCGCGCACATACACACACAGAGCTACTGACTGTACAGTACTGCGCACTGCTTACAACCCATCATACCACCTTGAATCATCATACTTTTTTATGCAAGAGGAACGTTTATTTTTGAGTGACAAGAGGAAAATACTCCACCTCTACTGTATATACTCTGTACTGTACTGCTGAACATGGTTAGACTGTTCACCACAGAGCAAGCTGCAGCATTAGCATACATTCAACTACTGTCCAAAATAGTCAAAAACGAGTCCATATTTCAAAAACACAGATTCTCTTTGCAAAATGTTATTTTAATTTCTATTTCCTGTACAAGTTTTAAGTTTCAACAACTTTATTATTATACCACATTATGCTTTGCTTTGAAAAATAAGAGCTCAGTCCAAAACCCTGACTAGAAGCTATACATCAATCAGCTTTTTTTCAACTGTCTTATAAACAAGCCACGATGTAGCCATTAAGGCAGGGTTTGGCAAATAGCAGGCAACCAGTTGGACAAACAAAAGCCAAACTATACTCTTTTACAGTTCGACACCTCCACTCATTCCTTTATAGACTGCGGTAACCTGAGCCGCGAGTTCAAAACTCTGGTATCCCCGTTCTCCTCGCTCAGAGGCCATCCTTACCTCGATAACACTACTTTCGGAGCAACAGAAATCATGGCGGCTGACGGCACCACTGTTTTGCATTCTGCGGCCCACGTTACTGCAGTTTCACAAACGTGTAGTAAACTACGGTGGCGTTCTGGTAATGTGAGAAAAGATCCCCCGAAATGCTACACACTGGCCGCTTAAGTGCTCTGTTATCTATCAACGTGGCAATAACATCTTTTAACCCAAACGCAGGTTTTCTTTCTCTGAGAAGTGTTTTAATTAGTGAACATCTTAGAGCCTTACCAAGCATCACTAAAGAGACACACATGCAGAACGGTGTGTCACCCGAGTCCAGTGGTCCGATTACAGTTTCCCATGGTGACATCCATTAAAGTCATGCTGTGTCTGCCCCTTCACCCTCAGACAGCCACATTAGCACCTGGCCCATTGGCCACAACAATACACCTACCTGCATTATTCAGCCCGACTCAACTAATGAGGGAACCTTATCCCTCTCTCTCACACACACACACACACACACACACACACACACACACACACACACACACACACACACACACACACACACCATCCTGGGTTCACACAAACTTAAACACACACATCATTATCTGATTCACTGTATGTATTTATTTACTATAAATTATGCAGGAGTAGATCACTTCATGTTGCTTAAAGCTGGAGGTCATGCTGCATTATCTTGTGGGAAAAAGTTTGATGAAGTCTTGAATATACATCAGCTTTGAACACATTGAGCTAAGTAGTAAGTATTAACTAAGCAAGCTTAGATTTTGAGCATATTCAGCACTCTGCTTGTCAAACAGCTGTCTGCGTGCTCCTTCATCCTCCTGCTCCATCACATCTTCCACATTTCCTCTCTTTACACTTTCCTCCTCAGTCAGTCTGTGTTATCCTCAATCTCTCCTGCCCTCCCTCCAATGCTTCATCGAGTCTCTCGAGCTGTCAATCTCCATCGCTCTTCTCTGTCTGCTTTTTTTTGTTTTGCTCCGTTCAAATAGTGGAAAGGCAACTACAGTTTGAACTCAAAATTGAACACCCAACCCTCAAACACACAGGTAGAAAGGGAGACCAGAGCATACATCCAGCCTCATATGGGGGGATGGGGGGGTGTTGTGAGGGCAGGCGCGTGTTTCACATGCAGTCGGTGTGAGGCACGAGGCAGAGGGAGACGAGGAGAGACATAAGAGAGAAAAAAACCCGTCAATAGTAAACAACAGAAAAAAGGGTGACAGAAGGAGAGGGTGAGCAGAATCGACAGCAGCATTATCACTCTGCCTCCTCATTCAAACACCCCAAGAAAATGCTCAGCACCGACTGCTCTCATTGGCCAAGCCTTCGGCCAATCGCGGCACAGGAATGCAAGGTGCCTTTAGGTTATACCCAACCACAAAATAAAGGAGAGAGAGAGGGAGGGAGAGAGAGAGAGAGAGAGAGAGAGAGAGACAGAGAGAGAGAGAGAGAGAGAGCGAGAGAGAGGCTGTGCTGCAGAGGTTCATTCAGTGAAGCAGGGCTCCATCTCAGCTGTATTCTCTGGTGTTCTTCCTGCTGGAGTGAATATATAACAGTGAATATATTACAGGCTTCCTTGCAGTAAATTGAGTGCGTGTTGTGTTGCAGTCGGGGCTGCTGCTGTGCTCCTCCTCTGGCAACAGCTGGCTGAGCAAGAGACGCGTGTCAAGATCTGAAGGAGAAGCATCTCATGTGGACGAGGGGAACGGAAGAGACACAGCGTAGGGATGCAAAGTGAAGGTTGTGATGTTGGGACGTCTTTTTTTGTCTCACTCTGAGTTTTGAGAGCCAGAGAAGTGGATGCTTCAGGTTTGAGTCACATCCGTAGCTGATCGAGGGAGAGAGCAGTCAAGCAAGAGGAAAACGTTCGAAAGAGAAGTTGATGGTGGACATCTACAGGATGATCTTGGGTAAGACTAAATCAGCATCTCTCTTTGCTCATATTGATCCGATTGATTCGTTTCTCCTGTTACATTCCTCTTCTGCCAAGGTGATCACTCATCTCTGGCACAAACTTTTGGCTGCATACCCTGCTGTCGCCAACTTAGACGCGTCTTAGATGATGCGTTTACTTGATCATTTAGTCATGATTAAGAAAAAAAAGACCAGTGAATGATAAAAGCGTTGTCCTCCTGTTGCCCTCATAAAACGTCATTCTTATTAATTTGTGTGTTAATGAATCCTGCAGTAATCACTTTTATAATGTACGCATATGCACATGACTGTCTCTAGAGTTCATGTCCTATTTGCACATACACGAAATAGCATTAAAAGAAATGCAAAATAGACAGAAAAGTTCAAAAGGCCACATGCGTATACAGTGGACCTTCCTTAAAAATAGCTTTTATAGCTTCAAAAACACTGAAACAAATCTTTTAGTTAAAATGTAGCAAAATAGAAGATGCAACAAATTTAACTTTGACTTGACCTTAGACCAGTCAAAGACTATAATTTATATAGATACAGTAATATGTAAATGAGGTTAACTTTTTTTTAAAAGCATTTAGTTATTTTAGTTTAAGCATGTTGATGTTTATCAATATATAAATAATATATTAATATTACAGAAGTAGCTGCTCCTTGTGTTCTGTCTTATTAAATTAAATACACAAGGGGGCATTATTGCAGAATTAACCTAATAACATGCACATCGTGTACAGGATCTTTATTAAAAGACTAAAGTGTGGATTCTTTAGATTCATTTATTTTTTATCAACATGACGCAGTCCTAAACAGTTGACTTTCACATTTTCAGTTTCAACATCTTGTCATTTTCTGAATATTAATGTTTGCTTCTTGTCTTAAATTTGATTAACTACAATGACCTTGTTCAATGTACGTCTGTGTTAACTAAACATTTGACTACTTTATTTTTGTTTGCTTGTTCTTGCCCCTGCTTGAGTCTTCCTGTGATCTGAGTGTGAGTTTGAGCTCGTGGTAATCCCTCCCCAGAGCTGAAGCTTTAACTCTGTATGCATTAGACACTAAACACACTGACACCAGATCACAACAACATGGGACGATTGGGTTTTCTACACTGTATTAGTTTCCTTTAACTGAGATAGAGATGTAAGTCCAGAGACCGAAATAGTGTCCATGAAAGGCGATGACGGGGAGTGTTGACGGGAATAGATGGAGGAGCAAACACGGAGAAAAAGTCTACTCTCCGTCTATCCATCAGCAGAGAAATCTCTCCATCCACCGACATCTAAATACTGTATTTCTTTAATGAAAGGCCAAATTCAAACACGTCGACACAATCAGCACTGGAGTATGAAAGAAATGTGCTAAAGCAGGCTCATCTCTCTCGGTGCAGAACAGTGTGGAACGCAGTCCAGTAACTTAGTGATTTCTATGATGAATATTTCAGACCTAGAGGTTTGAGGTCTTTATTTATTTAAAAATGGGCCAAAGCTTCTTCTAGTCTGACGCAAAGACCTCACTCAGCACTATGAAAAAAACATCCGTGGCTTGCATCAGTGTTCACTCAACCAGTGTGAAGCAATCCATACACACAAAATCTCCCCACTCATCAATGTCCTCCAAAAGAATCACAGGTGCATGTTGGCTCTGATAAACAACGTGACCTTTGAATCGAGGCAATTCAGCGAGGGATGAAAAGTATTGACATTTAAAAGAGAGAAATGCGCCCGTCACTCTGTATGTTTGACAAACTGACACATATCTCATACGTCTGTGAAGCCGGAAACTAAGTCAAGGAACAAACCAGCAAGAAGGGAAGGTCAAATAACTCTAAAGCTCTATAGTTATATATACAGTCTGTCTGACTATATAGAGCATTTGTCATTTATTCATTCATAAAACAACCTGTTTATCTACAACAACCTAAAGAGACTATGTGACTATTATCTGTTAAACATAACGGAAAAAGATGATTAACTATTATTAGCAACCCAAAACCTCTTATTGGGTGGATGGACGGGTAAACAAAGCACGTCGGACACAGGACACGTTTTCCATTCACTACCGACAGTCAACATCAACCGTGACCACAATCTTCATCTGAGCTTACGCTGGGATCAGACTACATGATCCTGATATTGGCCCAATAGAGCATCTGGGCCACCTCATGATGTCACCAAAAAAAAAAAAAATAGAATCAAAGTGTCCTAAGACCCAACAGCACAGTGTGGTCCTCTGCACACAACTGTAAATATGGTGAAGAGAAAGATGGATGACGTTGATGCTATCAGGACGATCTGGGAAAGCAATCGCCACTCCTTTTCAATTACCTACAGTGTGCACGTCCTGCAAGCTGTGAAACACAGCGAGCTGTGATTGGTCAGGGCATGTGCAGGCTACAACATGTAGTTTACTGTTACTCTGAGTCAGGGCATCGCCAAAGTTATTACAATTCATCCTATGGGGGACATGGATGTGACAAGTGAATTCAGCCAAACGTTGAGACATTTTCCTCAAAACAAATGTTTTGAGATATTTCTGTCATCAGGGTTAATCCTCTGCGTAATCTGGATATCTGGACCATGAGAATCCAACCAATAGTTGTAAAAATGATGTGTATTCTGATCCCGGCATTAACCAACTAGGTTAACAATCACATCAATCATAACAGTCCTACGGGACTGTATCAAGAGTTTTGGAAGGCACACTATCTTGTCCTGCTCATATGGGTCACAATATGTCCATATATGTTGTTTTGGAAGGCAATGACAAAGACATATTTGTCATTTAGTTTGGAGGACTAGCTGACCATAACTATAAAATTAGAAGGCCTTGAAACCTGCTGCACAAAACCCTTGTGTAATTTACTAGTTTCAAGGATGCCAAAAATGGCAAGAGGGCACATAGGCTGAGCATAAAGTCTCTTTGTTGTTCTCTAGGTATGCAGACCACAGCTGCATAGGCCACCAGCCTGACTCTAACCCTGCACAAACCAAGACCAAGCTATAGCATAAAACCACACTCTGGCCGTCAGCTCCCAAAATGTAGCCTGTAATTTCATTTTCTGCGGGGAAAAACACAATATACTATATGTAGATCAGCTGCATATATTCTCTTTTTGTTCTATTTTGATTTTTCTGTCTATTGAAGATCAAGTGCGAATTGCGTTTGTGTGCTCTCTATTGTTTACAATCATAAGGACATGCACCTGGCTTCTGTTCGTCTGATGCCATTGTTCTGTGTGTGTGTTCACCCTTTTGCACATGTGCCTTTGTGTGTTTGCTTGTGTACTTTACTTGCTCAGGTTTCTGTAGGTCTGTATCTGCAGTGGTGTGCTCTGCCAGCTCCCAGCAGGTGTGTAAATGGTTTGACACACAGCATAATGATGTGGGGCAGGACTGCAGGTCATGTTGACACGGTGGATCTCTTAATGGTTCTTACTTCGCTCTGTATGGTTTCATGCGGTAGCGCTCTCAGTTTGCCTCAAACTGTGCTACATCATGACCGCTGTGTAATGAAAGAGAAAGTTGGCAGCCAGGTTCAGGTTGTTCCGATGCCTCCCCAAAGAGGTGAAGCCTGAAAGGAGCTACAGACAGATATTCACAAGCCTCTTTATGAAACAAAGCTCTCCAGGATCCAGCGTGGTAACATTCACGCAACTCAAAGCCACAGATGGATTATATTAATATATCTGAGAAGTTTAATAAATATACTGCTAAAATAATTCTTTACTATCTAACGTCCTTTCTGTAGCTTAAAGGGAAATTCCGGTATTTGTAAACCTAGTGTTGACCTTAATATTTTCGTCTATTGTGACTACTGCTTATGATAATATTTTAGTCAATGTGGATTGAGGCAAGCTGAGCTAACCTTCGACAGACTAAAACTAGACTTACAGTAACACTAGTCTTTGTGTGTTAAGTCAGAATGCAAGGCAACATTTAGACGTGGCATGATTACATATGAAGCTCATGGAAAGAAGCAAGTGAACAGATGCAAAGCCTACACTGCACGAACTGAGGCAAAGCTCAGCATGAGTTGGAAAATGTTTAACCAGTCCCCCAAATTAAACAACATAACCTGCTATTTGTCCATGCGCTTCAGAACGACACATAGCAGCCTTTTCTGATCTGATAAACATTTGGTTATGGAAAGATCGTGATCATGATTTTTTGTCTGACGGATGGAAAAGGGAAACTAACAGCGACCTCCTGTGTTAAAGTCCAATGTTTTGTTGACTCATCCATCCATCTTAAGCTCCTCCTTATGTAGACGTTGTCATAACAACATTACCTGACTTGCTCCTGTCATAGTTACTACGGTCTCTGGCTTTAGCGGTTGAGCGAAAACTGATATTGTTTTGGTGCCCTTGCTGAAACAACTGATGTTATCATTCTTAGTATCGAACTGTTTTAACTAGAGCAAGTCTTTATGAGAAAAATGTGGAAGTGTCCAACATGTATGAGAGTTAACATGTAGCATGTGTATGTGCTCTGATTTACTTTTATATTTTACACATCTCTTATCTATCAGTTTGTATATGTTACATTAATACTAGTCCATATAATGGTTATTTGATCATATGGTCCTGTAAGGTATTTGTATTTAGCTTGGTTTATTATTATTACTATCAATATCATGAGATAATGTTGTGTATGTTTGAGGTGGAGGAAGGGAGGGAGGGAAAGGGAGATGGGGATTCTTTTGTTAATATAATTGCAAAAAAATGAACCATTCATGACCCGTCTTCCTAACTTAATGTCTTAGTATTTGTGTAAAAACAAGACATGACATGTAGACAACCTACGGGGAGGGCAACAAAATAACCCAAAAGTGTTCATTCGGATGTGACATTTTGCATGTGACAGCCAAAGGTTAACCCTTACAAGACACTTTGACGATGTTACCATGAGATTTACAATATGTAAACAGTAGAGTATATAGTTCAAACTGTGTGGAGAACAACTGCTTTCTTCAGTTAACAGATGGCATTTTCTTTCTGTACATTAACCTGCAGGTTAACATGGCTCTTTACCTCCTCTGGTCACCTTGGACTCACCTCAAAACATGCGGCTCCCTCCCCCTCCTCCATGCTTTCCTTCCCTTTCCACCTCATCTACCCCATCGTCCAGACCTCTTTTCCTCGCTCAATCAACTTGATCCACTAAGCACGACGGCCATCATTCCCTTCCAAGCTCCTCTTTGCTTGTCATTTCCATTTCCTTGCCAATCAGGGAGTTTCCACCTCTTTGTAAGGTTTCATAATCCGACACTATGGAAAGACAGACATCATTTTTCAGGAAAAAAAAGCTGTTAACAGGGAAAAGTCCAAACACAGCAATGTACTACCATCATTACATAATGATTTAAATATTAATGAGAGCAGTGTAAAATCTGTAGGGGAAAACCCAAGTCTTCATTAATTGCAAATACTGCATGAAATCAGAGCGCAGAGCTGGCTGATCTCAAGAGAAAAACATAAAAACAGACGCACACATTTCCAGTAAAAGAGGACTTCTGAGAGTTCTCTGGGAGGTGGCATTTAAGCCTGGTCGCTGGGGCGCAGAGCATCTATCATTAAAACAAAGCGCAGACTGAAATCAACTGTGTTCTCCTCCCCCAGAACTCGCCTCTCCTCTTAACTGTGCTCTCTCCTCACTGTCCAGATCTCACACAGACAAACACATTAATCAGCGTGGAGCCTATACGTTACTTCTTTTAGAGCGTCGCTCATTCAAACTACCAACGTTTGTGTGTGTGTGTGTGTGTGTGTGTGCGTGTGTGTGTGTGTGTGTATTGTTGCCTGTCCCCGGCTTAGGTTGAAATAGCTGCCTTTGACTTGAGGGTAAGCTGAGCTGCAGTAAATTGGATTTCATGCTCAGTCCTTCACAGCAGCAGTATGCGACACTAAGACGATGCCATCTTCCCTCCTGCAATCACGACAAAGTTAGCACTCTGTTCCTTAAAAGGTTAGATCCTCCAACACAGTTACATTCCATTTACACCACCAGGGAGAGAGCTGATTTAACAAATCCTTTCAAGTGTTTATTTTGCAGAGAACTTGTTATAAGGTCACCTGATACCAAAATGTGGCAGCGCAGCACTCCTTCCACAAATCAACGAATAGGCGTCACAACTCATTTGAACAGACGACGATCGTAAACACACTAATGGTGTCATCTGCTACCAAATGGTGATCAGTTCATTTTTTCACATTGCCTTGTGCACAAAACCTGGGGCAAAGACAAACAAGAACACAGTGGATCCAGTGGTTTTTGGGTTAACAGACCCGCCGCTGCCACAGAGTTGTCTCTGCTGCAGTGACAATGACAGGGTTTTGTCAGGGGATGCTGGCTAATCTGCCACATGAAGCTCATTTCAGAGTCTTCTGTGCACAGCAGCCCATTTAGATGCAGATGTGAGGCGGCTGGCATCGTGTGCCAAGCCGCCGGTCTTCCTGGAGTGTGGAGCGGGAACTGGCTGCATTTCTTTTTTTCTTTTCTCTTTTTTCGGTGGGACCCTGCAGTGCTTCTGCCTCTCGTCAGACATCATTCTGTTAGACAGCATGTCACCCAGTCTCCTGTCCCATCATGGAGCACAAAGATGGAGGCAGCCAGGGAATACAGAGAGGCTTCAGCGACGTCACTGACATTGACATTACCTCTGTGATCATTAAACCTAAATTGGCTAAATGAATTGCCAATTTGAGAGGCCTTAGTCACAGCATATTGGAGTGTGCATGCCTGTGTGTGCACACGTCGGGGTTTGTGAAATCCACTGTGATGATAAGATTGTGTCTCTGGTTGTTGTTTTTTTCTCTCTCTCTGCGTCTCTTCATTTCTGTCCAACTACCTCTCTCTCACAATCTACACAAAAATTCAATAAGCTATTACACAGACATTGATCTTTTTCTCGCCCCAAACATTTGCATTAGAAAAAAAAGACAGTAAGATTAGAGGCCGGGTGAAATAGCGCTGTCTGTTCATTTTACTGGAGAGAAGGAGCAATAGAGGGAGAGGTCTGGATTTATAGAGTTTGGCATCACTTTAACACTTTAAAGCTCCTCAGAATGTGTCCAATCAATGTGCACCCTCCCTGCGTGGTCGCCGTTGAGGAGTCGTGGCGTACGCTTATCTGATGTCATTGTAAATCACTCAGGAAGAGGGTAGGTCAGGGGCTGTTACTGCTACACTCACACCGCATCAAGCTGCTGTGGGGTGGTGCAGAAAATGACCCTGAAAACACTGAGTGCCAGTGTTAAATACATCCCTCTATTGTGAGCGTCTGCACCGCAAATGCAGATTTATAAGTAACAGACATGACCTTTAAATTGTTATTTGGCGTAAAATGAGCTGCGGATTTACCAGAAGCGTGTCAGTAATACGCTTCACTAACCAAAGAGGAAGCACAATGATGATACCTCAGAGCTAATCCATAAAGCTGAAACTTGATTGTCCCACTACATGCTTTGTTAACCACATGTTTAATTGTCTCTCAGACATTTTCTGCTGTTTTATTCATAGTTGCCCAAAACTGCAGTTCACAGAATGGCCACTTGAGGCTGGCTCTTAAAGTGGGTCAATCCCCACGGACCCCAATTTAAAAATGTCAAACTTTACAGCAGAAATAAAAATGTTTAGAGCCTGGTACGAAAAAAAAAATGTTTTGGTCTCTAGCTAATTTCCACATTCACTGTACGGTTTGTGAATTTAAATATAACTCATCCATTTGAATTATATCAAGGCTCTAAGGCAGGGGTCCCCAAACTACGGCCCGCGGGCCGGATGCGGCCCGCCTCCACATTTGGTCCGGCCCCCTGAACAATACCAGAGACGCATTATGATTTTTTTTCAGTCTGCACAATTAATCGAATTTTAATCAGCCAACCACCAGGGGGCGAACGAGACGAGAGCTGTCATGCGCGCACCCTGTAGAAGTAGAAGAGTAGAAGAAGTAGAAGAGACGGGAGCTTGTATCGCGCACGGCGGTGTTCCGCCCCGATCTGCGTGCACGATGCAACGATCGCTCACCTGCGAGTGGCACGCGAGTAGCACCCCCCCCCCCCCCCATGATCGGGCCCTAGGTCAAACGATATGTTCAGTGATGTGGCCCTCACAGGAAAAAGTTTGGGGACCCCTGCTCTAAGGCATAATAGAGGTGGGTGCTGTCACAGGTCACTAGCTGCTAGCTGTCTGCTCTGCTTTATCACCCAAGCCCAGCTCATCTCCACTGATGATCCACCGCTTTGTTGAGCGGAGACACCAACTTTGAGCGTCTTCAGAAACACAAGGGGGACATTACGGAGACTACGTCAATAGTTTACACATTGCATGCCATGAACGTGAGCACTGCAATGTATATTTTGAGTCACTCCCACATGCACTGTAATACTCAACAGCTCGCTGAAAATATTCCCCAACAAAAACATGATTTGTTCCTGTTTGACTAACGTATTCTACGGACTACAGTGCCCAGCAAGTATTTATCTGTGGCATGATTTTAAATATCTACATCAACACATGGCCTTGGGGCTGTGGCCACTGACAGGATGGGGAAGTCAGAAAGTATTAAGATGGACTAACACATTGTTAGTTTGGGTCTTTTCATGGGATTTGTTGTCTTCAAAAATAGAATATCACCATCTCTATCCTTTACAGCTTTAAACACAGGAATACAAAATACATCAAACTTTCTATGATACTTATTTTGCACTCATTCCTTTGTGATATCTGGTGTTGACCCTTCACTCATGCCTGCATGTTCATATGTTGGTGTGAACTAAGGTGTGTTATTACCGCTGGTTTTTCACGCAGCACAAACCTTGCTGTGGTTGGTTTGGAGAGGTGATAATGGCCGCCATGTGAGCGGTGCGCTTCATTGCATGTCTGAAGGACATTTAAACCATGACCTCCACTTGTATACGTTATTTCCCTTCTACCTTCTGAAGTCCCCACTTACCATGCGGGATATGCAAAGCAGCCACACACACACATGACAATATAGCTACAGCTGAGCTTCAGCTGCCACAGCCTCCCAAGGACTAAGGCAGTCTGAGGAGGAATGCCAGAAGGAGAGACTTTCCCCTCCATCTATTTCTGATCCTGACAGCACATTCTTTACGTCTCCCCTGCTGTCAGTGAAAGGAGCCTCCTCTGCTGTTCCCAAAATAGCCTTTTCTTCGCCTCATTTTGACAAGTGACCAGTTTTTCTTTTCAAATATAACAAAATTGTTAAGTAGTCATCACAAAGCGTTGGCAGTAAAGGATGACGATTGCATATAATCTCAAAAGAAAAGATTATACAAATTCTCTGAAGCATCCTGCTGGTTTTTTTACGCTAAATAAAGAGAACTACAGGAAGCGGAGTGGAGAGGAGAGAGCAAAACAGAAAGAGGATGAGGAGGAAGAGGAACAAAACAGTGAAAGGAACTGGTGCTGGAGTGAGGAGAAGCACAGACGAGGGATACAGAGCCAGGCAGACAGAATAAGGGACCATGAAATGTGGATAGAAAACTGTGCTTGGCGAGAGAGAGACAGAGGGAGAAATGGAGAAAAGGCGGATATCTGCAGCACCCCAGCTGCGAGGCTTAAGGAGCTTAGCCTTCCTGCCCATCAAATAAGACTCCTCAAGTGCAGGCATTCACCACTGCTGAGCTACTGCTGAGAGAAAAGTGAGCAAGAGAGGTGGAGAGAGGAGAGGTGTGGGTGGGTAGTGGGGCTCAACATGGGAAATGTATGCAGAGGGGAGTATTATATTCATTTTAATGGTGTTTTTAGTTAAAACTGGTTTTACAGCAGGCACTATATGTATATTATACATTTAATGAAAAAAGTTTGACATTTTGGAACAAAACTTGGTTCTTGCCAGGGGTGGACAACGGCCAATCATATCTATGAACCCCTTTGGGCTTAAGTGCCTTCATTACAGTAAATAGCGCAGCTGCCAAAAAAATGGTTGAGACAAATTGTAAGGGAGGCGCAGAGAAATTACAGGCCGTAAAAAGACCTTCAGGAAGCATGGTCGGGGCATCTAGTGCTACGGCCCAGAATGTTTTAAGAATAGTCACGGACTTCTCAGACCCTTTTAGCAACCTTTTAGTAAAAATAACAAAGACTGGAAACAGGGGGAAACCGCTATCAATCATTTTTACACTTCACTTTTTGTACAGAATTACCAGACAAGATATAACATGTTAATTAGTGACCTTTAGAGGTGCTGCGAGGAAGATTTTGTTACCATCGGGCACAGCCAAGCCAGAGCCATCTGTCTCCCTGTCATGACAGTTGTATCTAACGCAAGAAAGCGTGTATTTCCCTAAATGTTGAACTATTCCTTTAAGAAAATATTTAATTAAATGTGGTAGCTGTAATCATCTCCTCACTAACAAACTGATTCTCATCATTATCGTCTATAAGGAGGAACGCTTGATCGGATGTATCAATTTTATGCTTTTTTCATTTTTTAATCTCTCATTTCCGCATCTGCGCTTCTACCACAGGAAGTGTAAACCGACCGGGGCCGGTCCCTGCCTTCCTCAGGAGCCCATCTGTCATCCCAACCCCGCTGGACATGAAGCCCTTCCTCCAGTTCCCCATGGAGTCGCCTCACCCGGCCAGCATCGGCCTCTTCCACAACTTCAATACAGTGAGTGCCCACCGGCATACCTGCACAAACACACACGAGCACAAATGGCGTCTGGGATTTGTTATCACCTTGTTTCACTTAACAGAAGACAGCTGGTATTGTGATTTTGCAGAATTGTCTCCTGAGTGAGGACAAGTGATAAAGTGTTGAGGATTTATACTGCATAATCCAAAATGATAAGGTGACAGCTGTGACAGCTGTTTACTTTTTATTCAGCTGAGTGACTTTCAGCATAATTGAGGAAATGCCCAGGCGAGTGTTTTACTGCAATAAAATAAGTTACAGCTAATCAATTGTATAACAGGCACAGGGCTGGATTCTCCACAGTCAGCATTTTCTGTGGCTCCTTCTCATTTCTAGATTGGGTTTCATGTGAAGGTCAGCATGGCGACAAACAGGGAAGCATCTGCACCGCACATGCAAACACAGTATCATCAAGCTTTTCTTCAAGCGCTCAGACAAAATGACCTTTGCGCAGGTCAATCATTCATCCTGCTTCTGCGAGGACTTTTGAGTGTGTCCACTAAAGCCAGAGCACCTCAATCCAAATCACTCTGTCAGCGCAGTCTAAGACACCGCTGTCATCCAGTGATAGAAGGCTGCAGCTCAGTGAGTCCTTATTTAAAGCAGCCTCCTCGTCCATAGAGACTGGAAGGACACGGAGAAGGGAAACTGCCAAAAAACACTCTTTTATTACTGCATTTTATTGTTTCAAACACAGTTATGCTCCAGTTCGGCCAGAAAGTCTTTGGAGTGTTGGACTTCAGTGAGTTACCAAGAGAGCTTATATCAGATCTGACTCACCAGGATTACAGGTCATTTTCTTAAGATTCTCGGGAGTATACTGTAGGTCTCAACTTCTTGCATTGAGACAGAAGCTGCAGAGGGAGAGAGTGAGACACTGTTGAGTTCAAACGCTCCAGAGGAAAATACATTAACTGTAAGGCTGAAGTTTAATGTGCATCGTATTAGTCTCTGTGTCAGTTACTCAGTTTAGGAAAGACATATGACTCTGAAGTTATAATTATTTATATTTCCAATACATCAAAGCCAATCTTGATGCCATTTATTGTATTTCTTTCAAGCCATATCCATTAAATGTGTTATTTAGTAGTTTTCATTGTTATTATCCACCCTCCATTGCACACACATACACCAAGGATTCATAGGAAACAATGCACGCACATCCTGGACCTGATCTGGAGCACACAATTCAATCATGAGTCATTGTTACAATATCAGATGAAAATGAATTATCTTCTTCCCTGTTAATCATACTGAACTGCAATTTTGCATTACTTCATGATTCAGTTTGCGCTCATATAATAATACATTTATTTATTATGAATAACTTTGCTGTTTTCTGTGTGGGAGGGAATGTTAGTTTTCCCACACCGATCAGTAGCAAGCGACATATCTGTTGCACATCTTTTTCAGCTGAAACAGAAGCTGCAAGACTGCTTGATGGGAGCAGTTAACAATTTTCAAGTCAAGTGAAGTTTAAAATCTAAGCTGATATTTCTTTAAGTAGACTTCCAAAGGCCTGCAGCTGCGTGGATCTCATCTATTCTTGTCAATATTGTCGTGGCTCAGGCAGAGATGCCGTCCCCTATTTAAATTCTGCCTACAAAGCTGTGATTGGCTCAGTGTTTTCTCTTACCGGGGCCGACAAATAGCTGTCAAAGAACACAACAGCAGATTTAGAGGTCTGGAACATTTTAATCTTTAGTCTTCTTTATTAAAAAACTTGAAGCGATGAATCCTTTCAGCATACAGTTAAAGTGTTAAACCGATAAATGAGTTGCTCTTCCTCTAAGGAAGCCTCTCAAGATGTGTTTGCTACTGCCAGCGGTCAATTACGTGACATTTCAAACAGAACTATGGGACCTGTGGTATTAAAACACATTCGTTGTTTCCACCAAATCCACCAAGACTGAAATCTTAAGGATTTTAACTTAAAAAATGAATGAAAAAATGTGAGATGATCTGTGTTTTAGATATCGGATATTTAAGAATGAAGCTGTAAATAAGCCCAGATATTCATGTGACACACAGTGTACATTTCTGGTTCAACAAAAGCTCCACTGTTTGAGGGAGCAGAGAGTAAAAGAGCAGACAGAAAGCAGACTAATAGGTTAATGAGGTCATAACAGTAGGGACAGAAGTATAGAAAGAGATCATGATGAGAACAGGTGGTGAAAGAATGGCAGCAAAAGACACACAGAGAGGCACAGGGAGAGATAGACATGGAGAACATCCACCAATAAGAGAAGGACATGACAATGATAGAGGGGTTTTTGTTTTAACCAAAGCTTGTTGACACACACACACATCGGGACACAGATAATAATTCACTTTGATACAAACACACACAAACTGTCATGAATTCACCAACAGACAATGTTGGAACAAATGTACCATGTAAACAACAAACTTGGAGGTGTTACAGAGGGGTGTACATAGCCAGATTAGTGTGTTAGCGAGGTATATTGAGCCTAAAGCCAGAGTTTCCTTTGACATGAAAGTGGCCTTGTGCTGCAGACCTAACCTGGTCCGGATCACTTTATGTTCCAAGTTTTTGATTGAAATCGGCTAAAAAGAGCCTTTCACTAATCAACTCTTTTGGAAATAGCCTTACTCATATAGTCAATAGCCAATCTATGAGCAGTACAGATTCAGATAAATGCAAGCTTGTTGAGCTTACATTAGCAATGCCACCAAAGGAAGCCATGCAATCACAGTTGCACAAACTCAATGCATTGCATTGCGAGCCCATTTTGTCGCACCAAACAAGCCCCCAGAGCCTGATGAAGAAACCCTGGGTTAACGGGCAAGCTGATAACCACCATAGTGGTACCCATTATCTCTGACTAGGGCTTTAAGTTTTTTCGAGCAAGCTCAGGCAAAGAAAGCCTGGCTCTGTCAAAATTGCTTCATGGTAAACCCCTCAGGTCTCCACATGAAAAACAGGAAACAAGAGAGAGGTGAACTGGAGAAACGAGCTAGAGACAGGAGCAAAAAAAAAAAAAAAGCACGCTAAAGTCATAAATATTCCGAACAATGCATTCAAACAGGGTTAAGTTTTCAGACCAATTATACCATTTCCCCTGGTGTGCATGGAGCTTGAGAGTGTAAACAGTCTCTCATTTGGCAGCAGACGTTCACAGTCTGAGCAGGAGATGAGAGGCAGAGTAAAACCGCAGCGTGCTTTTGGCTACTTAATGAGGGCAACACCCAGCGCTGTGGTTGTTGAACCCAGAGAGCTCACACGAGTCCATTCAAGCCATCTAAAAACGTGGCGTATATCTGTGTTTGATCTATGAATCACAGGCTTGGTTGTTTATTTGGAAAAAAAAGTTACAGGCTGATATTTAAATTTGGCATTTAATATGAGATATTTTTAGGTCCACGACTTTCTCCTATTTTAACTCTTTAATTGTGACGACCCTCCCACTTGCCAGGCTGTGGGCCGGCTCGCTGATGGTTTACTGGTGGGAGGAGCTGGGACAATCACCTGCACCAACCAGCCAAGCTGAATTCAGCCTCCAGGAAGGCTTAAAAGACAGCCCTTCTGGGAGTCTAGCTCTCTATCTCACAGCAGGGCCTGCTGCACCAGCCTCATGTGTTGTTCGTTATACGTCAGTTGAGCAGCTAAATAAACTATATTTGGGTTAAGATCTCTGTGTGGCATCCCTTTTTGTTGCCAGCCTTGAGCCAAGTGGTAACACATTTCTGCAGTTTTATAACTCAGTGTACTGATTATTCAAATGCATCAAAATGTGAAATAAAATTTCCTGCAGCCAAATTTGATTGCTTTTCTCGCAAAAGGGCCCTAAAGTCCCTTCTAATCTAAAATAAATGTTTATCTCTTATCAAGGTGCTTCACAGAAAATATCTCAATTGATTTGTATAATATTCTGGTATGATGTTTTGAAAAGCAGAGGTTTTATAGCACAGTTTTGGAGATAGGGGCTCTGTAATTAGGCCCTTCTATACCCCGGCATGAATTAAAGCGTTTGAACGGCACCCAAGAACTCCAGCTGCTGCTGTGAAAACACACATCCTCCTGTCCACATCAATCACTGCTCCCTCTTCAATTCACTCTTTTTTATCTCACAGCTTTCTCCCCCTTCAGCGGCTCCCCCTGTCATTCACCTGCACCTTTCCTTTAACACCTTTCTCTCTCATCCACAATCACTGGACTGCCGTTAGGAGAACAATGGAAACACTGCCCTCAGCTTCTCCTGTGTTGAATCTTTGATGTGACCTCTGGGTTATCTGTCCCCAGATGGACCCCGTCCAGAAAGCTGTGATGACGCACACCTTCGGGCCACCTATGGTGAAGACAAAGCGGCCAATAATCTCCTGTAACGTCTGTCAAATACGCTTCAACTCAGAGGTATGAAACCTTAAACACTTCAAATGAAGGATCCGCTTTTATAGCAGCTGGCACAGCGGGTCTGTCAAGCTTTGGATTCCTAAAAAATGCCAAAGCAGTGTGCATGCGGTAGTATGAGTGATGTTTGGCATTAAAAGAGTTTGGAGGACCTTGTCTCTCTTATAGCCTTTACAAAACCAAAAGCACATACGCAAAAAGTGTAGGAAATGAACTAAAGTATGTCTATCTGCCAAATGTTAGCTGCAATGTTGGCATGTCCGGCTAACTAACTAACTACTGACAGTAAAAACCAAGCATGGCATTAATGATGTGCTTGGTTTCTACTGTCAGTCAATAATTGGCTAACCACCAAGTCCTTCTCCAGCTGAGCCGAAAGAGAGCAACAGCTGACTTCCTGTTGGCTCTTCTCACACATCAATGGGATAAAATAATCTAATCGTACAGCTAGACTTTCCAAATGTTATTGAAATGAATGGATACAATTCTGAGAATGAAAAGAATACCCTCATTTTTCTAATTTAAAGCTCCCAAAATCAACCGTTGCTTGCTAAAAATGAGAATGAGAAAATAACCAAGCATTATGAGTGGTAAATCTGCAGCCGTTTTAATTGTAGACTGCATATGGGAACAAGCGTAGAAACAGTATGGGGGGGGGGGGGGGTCAAACCGTCACAGAGCACTGCACCTGCACTCTTGTCGAATTAAATTATGACCTAAAAAGTTAGCTGGCTGAAGTCAAAGTTATTTGGTGATTGACTGTACAGCTGGAGCAGGTGAGAACTTCAGAGTTTCTCAGCTCCAATTTTAGCCTGTCCAGGAAGGAGGGTGGGGGGGACTGAGAAAATCCCTGCCTGCTTAATGTATTCTTTGACTGTCCAGTATCATTGTTGATGTCCTTCTGCACTCCAGTATCAAAAGCGTATGGGGATGTTGTGTCAAAAGCAACTAAAAGGACAGCAAGCAAGTTTCAGAAAGTTTGCAAAACCTTTATTTTAAGTGTACAGAGATTTTGTTGGTCAGGCTAGAAAAGCATATTTCAGGTGAGTATAATGAGTGTTTTTTAAATCCACTCTGATATGGTTTAATGGAGGGGTGTGAGACGTGTGAGGGTGAACCACAGCTAACACAAGCTTGTCCTCAGAGCTAACTTAAAGCTGATGGAGCACATTTTCTGCATTTCACTCTTGACAGACGGTACTATGCCAACATGAGGCAGAGGGACCGAAATAAAAGAGGCCAGAAGATGTAAAACTCTAGAGGAATGACTTGAGTGTCCCCATTAAAGAGGCAGCAGTGTTAACTGAAGTTGAAAAGCAAATAGCTCATAATGTGGACATCCAAAACCCAGCTACTGGATGTCATGACTGATGTGTTAAGAGTCAAGTACTGGGCCTTTTATAGTGTGTATGTGTTTGTAAGTACACATGTACAGAGGACCTATCTTAATGGTCAGAGACTCTTTCATTGCACGGAGAAATAAGAAATTAGATAGCACATTTCTGATCACACTGCCTCTGAAAATCTATCTACAGGAAAAACTGCGTGACCTCTCATATTATGCCACAGGAAAACAGCCCACAATAAATTCTGTAGTTAGTTCTATGAGAAGTGAAAAAAGACAAATTTCCTGAGCTGAATTTGTTATGCAGTCCCAACTAATTATCTGAGTTTGACTCATGTGTATTCGTCAACATCAAAAGGTTTTTACAATAAAAAGAACACTGATATTTCTGACCTACACTGTAACCTCTAACCTAAACACGAGTGGAAATCAAGCAAAAGCCTGACATACAAGCCTGGCTAAAAATATAAATGCATTCCAGTGATGAAGCGCTAAATACTTGCACTCTAAATGCAATAGTGTATAAAGGACACAGGCAGGGAGAGGAGTCATCTGAAACTTGTGTAACTCTGTGAGGGGCCACTTAATTATATCTCCCCTGCTCAGACTTGCATGTTCTCACATAGTCTACATGAGCATGGAATACAGAACATGAGTGGGGGCTGCTTACAGCATGTTCATATTTACGTACCGTTTGGGTAAATGTGGGAAAATGCATGTGTATGTATGAGAGTGCTGGTGTCACGTCTGTGAGATGCAGTGGGATGTCTAATACTGAGCCACCTGTTTGTTCCGCCTGCTGTTTTACTTGTGAGCCTCGGTGTGCATCTGCTCCGCTGCAGCTCTCCAGCACTTTACACAGTAACCTGAGAGACTGGGAGCTTAAAGCACGGTGGACATTCTTTAATAATGAAGGAATACTCTGCTTACAGTACGGTACTTGGCTTACTCGCGCTGTCTGGGCTGCGCTGCAGCAGTTCAAAGGCAGACAAAACACTCATTATTTTTCATCAAGTCTTCTTCAGGTCATACGAAACCCAGAGTACATTAACAAGACCAACATTTATCTTTTGTGTTCATGTGTGAGGGAGGCAGGGGTTAAATGGGATTTCTCGAGTACTTACACAAAGTGAAAGAGGCAGATTGATTGATGGCGGATTGATTGATAGCGTCAATCAGACCAAGGTGCTTCTCACTGCTACTACGCTGCAGCTACTACACATGTGGCAATCATAACAATGCAATTCATTTCTGGCCACAGAGGACAGATTAGCCTGCCAGTGTTTAGCTCAGCTCTGCTGCAAGGCTGACGTCACACCATGCTGCATTAGCCATCGTCACCACTGCAGTACCATACTGGACACCTCTCTCTCTCTCTTTCTTTCTCTTCTTGTTCTTCTCGGGCCCAAACCAAACCTTGCTTCATTCATGTCTCCGTCTGTTCAGCAAGGGGGTTTGCTCACCATTTTCCTGTTTTCATTTTTCTGCTTCCCCCTCTGTGGGGTATACAGTGTCATCTGTCCCCTCTCCTTCTCTCCACCTTCTTCCCATCCCCTCTTCCTGTCGCCGCTGCCAGTACCCCGTACAGTAGATTTTCTAGACCCAGTCTCTCTGCTTTCTGTGCCTTTGTTGCTTTATAGATAAAACATCAAAGCACATCCTGCTTAGAGAGAAAAAGGATTTCAGGGACATTCACTTGCTCTCATTTTCTCCCTCTTAAATCCCATCTCTGCTTCTTCATTCATCTTAATTCCCATTTTCATGGGCTCTTTCGCAGCTTCTCTCAGTCCATTTCACCTACTATGCCCAACATCATTTATATTTTATTATTCTTCACTCTCCTCAAGATCGGATGCGTTAATCTCGTTTACATCCAATTGTTTCTACTGCGTCCCACCGCCACCTCCGAGCCTGTCAAGTCTTTTATGCTTGAATTGATGGAACACCTTCATTGATTTCCTAAGATCTGACACTGAAGGTCACAGGAAGAGTGAAAGTATCAAAGCTCAAGCAGAAGTAAAAACAACTGGGTGTTGCAGAATGGGAGAGGAAAATAAGAATGGCAGCACAAAGTGTGAACTGCAAAGAGAAAGAAGGAGCATTAAATATGTCTTTCGAGCTCTCTGCTGTCATTTGTTTGTGGAGTTGTAGGGCTTCATCTCCTTGTCTAATTGCAGGGCTTTGGGTCGCAGCAGTCAGAGGAGTTGGGTTACACAGGCAGAGCTATATCTGCCTTTCTGTCATCACCAATCAGGATGAGGGCTATTTGGGTAACTAACATTGCCAGTTAATACCTCAGGCTTACTGATACATCGTGGACACGTCCCAGTGGTCCCTTTGCCTCAGTGAAGCATCCCAAAGCCGCAGAGTCCCAAACATTTAGGCCTACTACCGGTCACGCACCTTATGCAGGTCCCTCGGCCTTGTTATTGACATAATGAAACCTATCTTATTCTGTATTACTGAATTAGTGAGGAGCTTACAAGAACTACAGCTCCCTCTTTCCTTTGATTTCATCAGATGCTGACATGCACATATCTGGACTTGAAGGGTAACTCCGATTTCCCAGCCCAGTATCTCTAGGAGTTATTTCTGTATTGGATGTTTCTGCACCTGTCCAATGCCAATGTTCATTGACAATGGTGTAATTACAGATTGTAAATATATTGAATGGCTATTGCTAAAAAAATTACATAGTATAAAAATAGTATAAAAAATAGGGTTTAATTTCATGAAAATCTTAATGATCACAACTTTAACACATAACTCGTCAACCAATACCTTAACTCTGATAAACTGAAACCCAAAGTCTACAAACGTACTGAAGATTTACCGAAAGGTCCATTCTCTTCATATTTCCCATTTCCTGACTTTACACCGATCCTCTTAAGTGCAATCAGACAAGGACAAGCAGAGAAACACACACTTATGGTCTTCTTGATTTGCTCCATTTCTTTCTCTAGGCAGCTGACAACTGACACTGGTTACCCACTGCCCTCCAGTCCATTTTAAATAATCCCACACTTAATAATCACCATGAGCCAGTTCAGTGATTACACCAGTAGCGAAGGAAGACGAGAATATTCTGGAGGGCTAATCTTCCCTGACAGCCTCGTCAGCACATCAGACCTGCAAACCACAAGGCTCAACAGCCCTTTACTGTAATGCACAGAAAATGCAGGGTGCCAGAATATGTTTCAGAATTTGTGAGTAAATATTGATTTATCCTGGGGAACAAAAAAGAATAGGGGTTTGCTTAGTTAAATATGTAATAACTCAGTTACTCTAATGGGTTATGACACACATTCATACAACCACAGTCTTTAAATGATGGTAGCTCAGCTGCAGATCTTTGGAGTTGATGTAGGTGTTTGGTTCATTTCCTGATAACTGGTTTTGAATGTGTTCAGTGAAATCTTTTTGCATTTACTTGGTAATGAACATCTGAAAAGCCTATCTTCAGCTATTAAATTCAACTGCTTATGACTGTACAACTAATCAGACAAACAAGAACAAATAAGACAAACATGCAAATATAAATCTGACTGGCAACAGAAAAGGGCATATAAATATCAGTCCATGTGTCAGTGTGTGTTCACTGCCAACATGGTGATCAAAATGAAATGTTCCGTTAAAAATGGAAATCTCAAAATCAAAAAATCAAATCAAATCAAATTCATGTAAACCTCTGATGTATCTTGTTATTTTGCCAGAGCCAGGCTGAGGCTCACTACAAGGGGAACCGCCATGCTCGGAGGGTGAAGGGCATCGAGACATCCAAGACAGCTCGTCTCCAAGAGGGCGACAAGCAGCACCCTCCCCTTACTGCTTCACCCTCCCCAACAGGCCCCTCGCCATCTAGCCCTGAGCCTGATCCTAATAAGCAGGGTGAGCATCACCTGTGACATATAATGTTACACACACACACACACACATACACAAATCTGTCACAAAATAGTGAAGATGCACAACACAGCTGTTGTGTAGAGTGATTGGATAGAAACTAACCAGAGAGCAGTGTTGGTGCCCCGGTTTCTTCTAAGAAATGTAGTCTTAATATGATTTAATGAGAACTTGCAAATCTGATCACCAGAAAAGAAAAAAACTTTTATTCCAACAACCTTCGTACATTTCTCTGATCTATACAGATCCAAAGATCTGACTTCATCACACAGTTATATATAGAGTTGATCTATGACAGTAGAAAAAAAACACAGATGTTAAAATTACACAGGTGTGTATTCGTCCTCAGAGAGGCAAAGTTATTTTCACACGACAGGGTTGAAGAGTTAATTGTATGGTTGACTTTCCACAAATGATTCACTAACCTGAAAACTTTGTGCTGTTTACAGATGACATCCAATCCTGTCTCAACTCTAACAAGTCACCTCTGACCCCTAGTCGCCTTCCAACACCCACACTGAGCTCAGATGCAGGGTGTCCCCTCTTGACTTCTGTCAGCACACCTTTGCCATCCTCTCCGTCCCCCACCGTGGCCCTCGGCACCCATCCTGCAGATCCAGCAGCGGCTGGTCTTCCCGAAACCCCGTCCCCAGCACCCAGCACTTCTTCAGGGGAGTCAGAGGAAGAGAAAGCCAAGAAGCTTCTCTACTGTTCCCTGTGCAAAGTAGCTGTTAATTCCCTCTCACAACTGGAGGCACATAACAAAGGTAGGTTAACTCCAACACGGCTCTGTGGGAGTGCACATATTCGTAGGTCCTTTACACCACAGAGTATGCACAATCTTGGAGAGAAATATAAACCTTTACAAACGACAGCATTATGCACTCTTAAAAGTAAATTCAGAAACCCTGAAGCATGGCCTTTTTAAAAGTTATGCATTTCATCTGCATTTTAAAGATGGTGCATTGGTGCCACTTAGTGGTAGGATTGCCTGGTTAAAGCATTGCATGGTGTAGATAAGTGATCTCGCCTCCTACCACCTACTACACTAAATATTGTCGCACGCCGTAAATGCAACTACAGGAATACCCTCCTATCTGAAATGGATATCATGACATTAACAGCTTTAGAGTGTGTTCACTTTTTAACAAATGTGCACCAACAGTCTCACTACAAGGTACCTTTGGTAGCTGTTCTGGAGGTCACATGATCCTCTTTACCACTTTAAGGACACCTCCATGTTTGCTTAGGTTCAAAGATCATTCTTGGTAGCATGGCCTTAATGGCCAACACAGACTATACCCTTCTTATCATTGTTTCCAGGTACCAAACACAAAACCATTCTGGAGGCTCGGAGTGGACTGGGACCCATTAAAGCATACCCGCGTCTTGGTCCTAAACCCAGCCTAGAGCAGGGAGGGGAGCTGTCTTCTGACCCCAACACTGAGGAACGCACCTTCCACTGTGAGATCTGCAACGTCAGAGTCAACTCAGAGCTGCAGCTTAAACAGGTGAGAAAACCCACACAAAGATCCAAAGACCCTGAGTGATCCTAGGTTTCCAGCAATCCCAAAATCCAATAACACTGCTTTCTCATGTTATGTTTCAGCACATATCTAGCCGGAGGCATCGGGATGGAGTTGCAGGGAAACCAAATCCTCTTCTCAGTCGGCACAAGAAGCGCACAGACTTTATGGTAGAAACTCAGTTTTTCTCCCATATTGCATAGTCCATATTTCTTATGTTTGGGTTTTAGGAGAACTCTTGCATGCATAAATAAATCTACTTCCTTTTTTCCTTAATCTTTCTCAAAGGAACTTCCAAAAACTTTGGGGGCCGGACTTTTACCAAATCCTCTGGCTGTTGCCGCAGCGATGGCAGCCGCAGCCTCCTCCAATCACCTGGCACTACGTGCTCCTTGCCCAACGTCCCACCCCCTTCACCAACACCATCACCACCTCCTACAGGGAACACCCCTCAGCCTGCTGAGGCCCGCCCCAGGTCCCATCCGCACCACGCATGGGCCAATCCTCTTCACTCCTTACTGACGGTGAGAGAATGAGGACGAATCAGGAAGAAGCACACTGTGAAGTGGAGGCCTGCAACCATGTGCCATCAAGAGCCAAATCAGCTGGTGTGGCTCCAGCTGCTGTTTCATTATAGCCTAATAAAAACAGTGAACATATGACTCTTCATGGTGCATACTGCGGTTGCAGACCACTACTGTTACGTTAACAGGGAGAAGCAGAGATAACGAATCTCAGACATTTCAAAGAGACTGTATGTTTCCATCCTTTTCAGTTTCCCCTTTATCACTCAACTATCTGCCAATCATCGCGTAGACTCTGCAGGTAGTTTGAAGAGGAACTTCAAAACAAGTTTCTATCAAGCATGGACTTCTTTGACCATCCTCCAATCTGCAACTCACTAATTATCTTCATCTAACATAATGATCCACTGTATCTGACTCAAAACCCTACCTCTCTCATGTTTTAAGTGTTCACCTCTGCAAGGATTCATTACATATCCAAAGCCTCAATGTAATCAAAAACACACCCGCTGGGTTAGATATAGTAGTTGCCTCTGATGTTAGCTGGTACCATAATGTAGCTGTCACAGTATAGTGGATTATACCACTGTAATGTTTTGTTTTTGAGGCCTATAAAGAGAAAAGGTACCATCATTTCCCATACCATTTCTGCAGTTACTGGTAAACATTTTTCTGTACTGTATGACAACATTTTCACAGTCGGCCTCATGTCCTATTTTTACCTCTGTCGGACAGAAACAGGAAGTCAAAGAGGAACAGCAAAAGGGAGGGAATTACGTCTTATGTCTTAATTAAAAATGCTCTGATGTGTACGTCAACCACATTTACAGTTTGGTAAAGGTAAACAATAAGAATAGAATGAGCAGAAGCACCAGTGCCGTTCTTCATTCTTTAGTGAAGGTCAAGATGTAACCGTCTCCAATTAAATAGTTCCCCGGATGATTCACCAGATTCTTTCTGAATGGCCACTGACAATACTGTGCATTAATTCCCTAAAAGCACATAGGTAAGAGTCTATGGTGAAAAATGTACATGTACAATGGCTCAAATACATTTAAAATCATGATCTATCATTTTCATCTGCACCTCACTGCGCAACACAGACAGGTTTCAGTGTCTTCATGAAATAGTTTCAACACTGTGAGCACAGCGGGGAAATGTATGACTTTAGTAGCAGGTCTTTGTGTGCACATTTTATTTTACAGACATCACAATCCCATACGAGGTGTGTGGAGAACAGTGGGATGTTAGACACCAGCAATATGTTACAGAAGGAAAAGGACCACATACTGTATACACAGATGAGTAGTTGTATGCAAAAAAAACAACACAAAATGGTAGTAATATAGGCTTGTAGTGAGATAAAAATGTTTAGTTTGTCTGCTCTGCCTTGTGTACTTCGAACCTACATGACCCCGAACTTTCCCTGTAAAACCGTCACGATGGCTTGTGAAACATTAGGGGGGCGCTTTAGGAAACGGAAACTGTAGCAATATTTTAAGCACTCCTGCTAACTTCTCTCGTGAACTGCAATAAAAACAAAATGTCTACAAATGTATGAATTGTTGTCTAGGAGAAGTGTATTGAAACATTACTGTAAATGTAGTTTATTTAAAAAATGAGAAAAGGTACATGTTGGGGCTTCCTAATTGTTAACTTAAGACAAAATCATGTATAACATTAAACTGAGTTTATGGTTGTAAACAATGTTGACTGGTGATTTTTTTTCTTTTTTTCCAAATGTAATGAAATAACAATAAATCACAAATGCAGTAGTTTAGTAACATGATAACGTGAGTCATGTTTATTTCAAGTTGCTTTCTCTTTTGACATACTGTACACTTCTAAAGTAATAAGTGACTCACAACCACCAAACTATTTGTGGTCAGAAGTTGATTTCAGTTTTTACAGTTTGGTGCAGTGTGCAAACAAACAATGAGGTATGACAGTTAAAAATACAGAGCCTAGGCAACTAAAGAAAAGAAAAGAGGATGCACATAAAACAACACACAAACAAGAAGCCTGACAATTAGAGGATGAGATCACCGCAGAAAATGACTTACGCTACACATAAAATATTTACCACAGCAAACTTGATGAGTTCAAGCCATAACAGGGATACCCTCTCATCTCAGCTTAATACAACTGATAACATCCAGCCTACAACTTTAGATTTTGTGGAAATTAAATTAGTCACTGACAATTCCAGTACTTGTTCTGCATTTGCAGTATGTCTGGAATTTCACACTTTGACTGGTACAAAATGGTCTTTTTTTACTTCTGTGACAGAAACAGGAAGTCTGAGTGCAGCAGGAGAATTGTAAAAAGTGTGTCGCATTCAGTCTCATATGTTCATCACTTATTCATCATCGCAGTTTCAGTGAAGAAGTAATTCCCGCTGGACCACGATCAATGATTGCCCAGGAAAATACAATGAATGTGGAATGTGGAAATAATGAGCAAAAAAACAAAACAATGTACTCTAGTATCTTCAGTGTAACTTTAGTTAATGTGTAACTGTTCCAACTCAAATGGTTTCCCTGATGACTCCCTAGATTATTTCCCAAATGACCCACAATAACCAGGCGTCGATCACAACAATAAAACAACTGTGTGTGTCTCTTTAGTGATTTGTATATATGGAAATGATAAATGGATAGTTGAACAGAAAGGTCTCAGTGTCTTTTAATGGAGCAGTCCCAACAGCACAGAGGGACACGGTACTGTATGATTACAGTAACTGTATAATAGCAGCAGGTATTTGTATTGCATGCACATTTTTGCTATCAGAAACTCATACAGTGAGTGTGAAAACACTTGGAATTAAAACATCAACGTAACGGTTCAGAATAGCCTATACACTAGACCTGTGTGATATTTGCTCATACAAATTACACACTTGACCTGACCACAAACACAAACTTCTTTCACTTTCATAAATGTGTCACAAGCATTGTTAGGTAGTTTGAGTAGAGATTTGTTTTATATATAAATCATATGTCACAAAGTATTTTAGTTGTACAGGTACTCCAATATTTGTTGATGTGGGTACACAACACATGTTAAACATAGTAATGATCAAAATAGTTGATCTACTGAGGCAAAGTCCTGTTCTGTTTGGACATACAGTCCCTTGTGATAAGTGACTTAAGCATACATAAGCAATACATAACAAATGTCAAATATAATGTAAATGTAAAAAAATATTTTTCACTAATATAATAGTTTTTAAGAAACTATACAAGATCTTGCTTACCTAATTTAAATATGAACTGGAAACCCCGACGTTATGCCATTTCATTGTGTAGACGGAACTTGAGCAACACAAAAAAAGAAAAGATTCACATGAAATGTAACGTCAGCAGGAAGCCAGACATTCAATCCACTAGATCACTGCAGAGACCGGCAGAAATCTTCCGATTTTAAGGTGAGAAATTCATGATTGTTTTGTTTTAAAATAGGGGCTTTTATTTGCCTTACATCTAATATAAAAATATTTATATTTATATATATATATATATATACATTTATATATATATATATATATATATAATATAATAATTTATCTGAAATCCCTTTGAGGTTTGTTATTGTATGTGTAATCAATGTTAAATTCTTGGCAGTATAACATTACTAATATGCTTTATTGTATGCAATGTTTTACTGTTTGATTCATAATCTATATGCAGAATTCAGCCGATACATATAATACCTAATAATGGCTAATGAGAATTCATTTGTGCTTGGCAGACAAGCAACTGTATTTCAGTTGTATATGACATTAATAATAATTGATTGTCAATTATCCTAAAACTGCAGAAAAAAACCTTGAAAATGATTTTATACTTAAAACGGCTCACAAAAGTATCATGAAACGAGGTCTTTGTTCAACAGGAAGTGGTAGATATTTAGACCACATTTAACTTCCCTTTTCACCTGTGGCACCATCGACACCACAAAGAGGGGTGGGGAGGACTGGCTTTCTGTATGAGTTTAGCTTTCCGGCAGCACATTACAAAGACGCTAACCTTCTTTCTGAATCCTGTTAGTTGACAGAATGCTGATGAACCACACAAACCACACAGAGGATGACCTCTTCTCCTGCTACAGTCCTTCAGTCGTTGGTTACCGGTACTTTGCGGTGCTGTGGGGATGTGTTGTGACCATCACTGGTACGGTGGGGAACCTGATGACCATTCTGGCCTTCGCCTTAGACCCACGTCTGAGGACTCGCTTCAATGTGCTCATCGTCAACCTGGCCTCAGCTGATCTCCTGTACTGCACCATATTGCAGCCCATATCAGTGGACTCTTATCTACACCTCAGGTGGCGCTGTGGTCAGCTCTGGTGCAGTATCTTCGGCCTGCTCCTCTTCCTCTCCAACTCTGTCTCCATTATCACCCTCTGCATGGTAGCAGTAGGCCGATATCTCCTGGTCACAAAAAGGGCCGTGTTTGACCGTGTCTTCTCTGATCGTGGTCTTATTTCACTCCTGATCTCAGCCTGGGCACTGGGCCTGGCCAGCTTTGGCCCACTTTGGCCTGTTTATGTGTTCGTGCCGCAGGTGTGCACATGCAGCTTCCATCGCACCAGGGGTCGTCCCTACAGCACCATCCTGCTCTTTTTCTACTTTTTTGTTGGTTTGGGCTGTGTTGGCGTTTTCTACCTCCTCATCTACAGACGTGTCCAGATTGCCTCACATGCTCTGCTCCGCTACAGGCCAAGTCGCCGGTCCTCCAGAAAGAGACCAGCTTCTTCAGCACAAGGGACTGATGATAGTGGTGTAGAGAGTGGCATGGCAAAGACATGTAGCTTTGAGATGAGCAGCCAGGCGGATCTAGACAAAAATACGGATGAGATAACTTGTGAAAAATCCTCCGAATCTGTCCAGAGGTCTGCCATGGCCCCAAGTTCATCAGCAATCAGGTCCCCCCCTGCTATCGTCCCAGCAGCACCTTTACCCACACCTGCTTCCACCACTGCAGCGCCCTCCTCCCACTCAGGAACTTCAGGAGATGATGACGAATTTAAGCGCGTGACACGCATGTGCTTCACTGTTTTTCTGTGTTTTGTGTTCTGCTTTGTCCCCTTCCTGTTGCTCAACATAGCCGACAAACATAACCGCGCCCCGCAGGTACTGCACATGTTCTGTGCAAACCTCACCTGGCTGAACAGCTGCATCAACCCTGTGCTCTACGCTGTCATGAACCGACAATTTCGACAGGCCTACCATGTGTTGCTCAACAGGGCTGTGGCACCATTTACCTGCCTCTGGACCTGGTGGTCACCTCTGAGATCCTAAACTCCTGGGGCTTAAACTTGCTTAACGTAAACCCAGTTTGATATTATTCTCGTGAAGCAACAGCCATAGTGCAGCTTACATTCCACCACTATCAACTTTTAGGTTGCTTTTCTATGTTACATTTATGTTGCATTTAGAGATGCACCAATACTGACATCGGATATCAGCTCGATACTGACTCAATAGCTCGATCGGGTATTGGTGATAATGGGGCAATCTGGTATCGGATACTATTATTTTAATAAATAACGATTTAATACATTTATATCTATGTATTTATTTGTTATATTATGTTTTACAAAGTTAGAAAAGCAAGTCTGATGTTGCCTTAGACAGGCTGTAAAATAATGATCCCAGTCCCTTCCACACAGTGAGGCATACAGCTTAATAATCAAACACTGGTATCGGTATCGATAGCTGTCGGGAATGGAAAAGTCAGATTAGTGATCTCTAGTTGAGTTACCAAAATTCCAGGCTCCATTATTTCACAGTCCTTATTTTTTTTACAGTAATGTACAAGATTACATTATGTGTTTATGTAACAATTGAATGTATGTTATGTATGGAATAAATTATATTTTGTAATACATAATCCTCACAGGTGCATTCAGAATGTTGAATTAGTCAATGGTGTCAGGTGTCATAGATGTCAATTAAGTCATATGAGAAACCATCAATGTTACAAAATCAGCACAGGATGTTCCTCTGTAACGCAACATGCCTTATATCAGTAATTCAGGAACTTCTGACTGTGTCTCAACTCTGTATTAAATGCTGACAGTACAAGACTGATGATGAATAGTGTTCAGGTGGTCTGGTCTTTAGTGTGGCATGTGGGTGGAGTGTGCTTGTGTTTGCATGTTTGAGTTGTGTCAAGGCATTCACTTATTGACGATACCGAGAAAGGCAAATAACATTCATACTCATGTCCACACTCCACCCTCACGAGGTGATTCATCTTTCAAGAAGACTAACACAAGAGGACATCAAGGCTGGAACACTTGTTACACCCATGAAAACTAAGTGAGTCATACTTATTACAATATTTTGTCAGAAACTTAACTGGTCAGTAAGTGCAAATCAAAAATTAAAATTGGACTTTTATGTAGAATTTTGAAGTCCAGGGATCACAAAGGTCATTCATCCTAACGTTGGACCATATTCCATTTAGAAATGTAAATAACGTAAACGTTAGTCGTGAAAATGAAGTACTTGGGGTAGTGCTCGCTTGCAACTAGAGGTAACTTAATAACATTACTGACAGATGATGCTTAACTAACCAGCCAACGACTGATAGTTTACCACATTAACGGCTGATAACAGCAGCCAGCTAACTGACAAGAATCAACAACGTTACAGAGAAATTTCACCGATCAACGTTTCAAGTTGTTTCTGGTCAGCTGCTCTTTTAGACCTTGTTGTGTCTTCATAAACTCCTGAGATGTGTATCTGGTTCTTTAGCTTGCTAGTTGTCCGCTTTTCATCGTGATGGTTTGCTGAGACAGCTGTCTGGTTGGTGAAGGTGAATAAAACTCGACCATAATGTGAACTACATAGAGATAAAAATATGTTTTAGTGTTATAAGAGAACCTAAAATCTTAGTAGAGCCACATATTTTGGTTTTATTTAAACAATGAATGCATTTTTAATATACAAGTTTGATAAGATTTGGTGTTTGGCAGTCTGAAAGTCTATGAATTCAATCTGCATTAACAAGACACAGTGAACATTATATAAAAAATATTTCTCATTAATTTACATTTCATTTAATGAACGAAACATACAATCAAATGATTTCCCTTTTTATTGGTGACGAAGTTACATTTTTGATTTAAATGAGCAGGTTGATATAAAAAGCATACAAGTGCCATGTGTCAGAACAATGTATCACAAGCTGCAGGTGGCAACAATACAGTGAACTCAAAGGAACTCACATCAAACATTAAAACAATAAATTATGTGCAGTCTGCGCAACATACTCTGCCTACATGGTCGGGTCTACATCATTCCTTAGATGTCTTATCTTAAAGTAACAGCTGCATGATATTTGAGTTGTGTAATACAAGAGCCTGGGACACTAATGGAGTGGATATTAGTCCAGCTAATTCAACTATCTCTCTTTTGTGTCTTCAAATAGTATCATTAACAATAATACAACATGATAAAAGGGAATTATAAAGGTTATCTTCCAATGATTTCAAGGTGCAGAGCTTCATTCAAATCCAGATTGAAAAAGCTAAAATCTGAATTAACGGAGGGGCTGTCAAGTATTTCAGAATAAAATTGCCAACTATTATGTTCACAGTAGACTTGCTATGTATGCAACATAACATTGGTGTTGTAATGCAAGTAGCTACAAGTAAAGCTGATGCTGAATGATACAGTGGTTTGGCTAAATATACAAAACAGAGGCTTATTGGAAAATGCTTCCACAGGTTTGTGGGGGCAGGCAATTAAATCCTGGAAGAACGAAATCAGGCTCATCTTGCAAGATGTCGGAAGCAAAGAGGTTGGGGTTGGTGAGATACATCAGTAGCTCATCGTCTGTGCCTGCGACCGAGTCAGACAGCATGGGATCAGGGCGATAGGTTTCCAGAGGTGACTGCAGTGAATGAGGACTCCCGTCTGGTTCTGAGAGCAGAGTAAAGGACAAGAGAAAGATCATGTTTCTACTGCCGTGGCCGTGTTATCTATTTGTGGAAGTGCTTTCACAAAAATGTGATGTGCGATGCAACCCACCAACAGACAAAAAGAAAGTACAGACTGATGCTGTAGGATTTGATTTTGCACAAGATTCTCGTGAATTGCATGCAGGCGTGGTACTTTTTTAATAACTCAATTAAAAGCAGTGACTGCCTTTTAGAAGTCATAAAGGAACAGTTCAGCATGTATACTTACTCCCTTTCTGTCAGAGTTAAAAGAGAAGATCGATACCACTCTCATATCTGTCCGTTAAATATAAGCAAACAGCAAACAGCTGGTTAGCTTAGCTCGAAGCCTGGAAACAGGGAATCAACTCGCCTGGCTCCGTCAAATATGATAAGAAATCTGCCAACCAGCAACTCCAAAGTTCACCGATTAATATGTTAAGCTTCATGTTTCTGAGCAGTTGCCAGACGACCAGAGGAGACACCAGGAAGTTACTGTTTTAACATGTTGGATTCTTTATGGATTTAATAAAATAAAAATTACTTTTATAATCAGTGAGTTTAAAAGGAGCTGGTAGATGGATTTTATTACCATTTGAAAAAGCGTATCCCCCAAATTTCCCCGAACTTTTACTTTCACCAAAATGGTTCATAGATCTGCAGCTTGAAACGCCATCACTGCCACAATTATTATATTATATTATCTTTGATTTTATGATTAATCATTACTGCTGGTATTCTCTAACCTATGGCTATGTGCTGTTTCTATTTCACAACGTCTTTCCATCGATTTTACTCCTTACACCAAGCAAAGTGTTAAAGAATTCAAGCATCAGAAGGTAGAATCAAAAAGCTATAAACAATGAAATAAATGTGTTAGTGACAGCTCTGCTCAAACCACTCATCGGCAGATCACATGTTTAGTAGAGCAGACTACTGTACATGTGCATGCAGTAGAAGCAGCCCACAGCCCCACGGGGTACAAGTTACAAGTTCAACAGTTTCATAGCTGACTAGACAGCATCTTCCCCAATGATTCCCCACAGCGCAGGGTCAAAACAGAGAGGGCAACACAGAGCTCTGTGACGAAGGGAGAGGGATTGGTTTGGATGAGGTTTTCAGCTGGATGGGACAGCAAGGAGAGCCATGACTCACCCGCTGTCTCTCCACACAGGGCATTCATCGGCTCCGAGCCTTCACCCTGTACCATGTCAGAGGACATGGGTGACCTAGCCTCCAGTGATTTCCTACATGACCAATGACAAACAGTCATTACAACCAGTTGCTCATGACATTAAAAAAAAAGGGGGGGGGTGGGAACACTACTTCTCAGATGAAGCAAGTGCATTTTTAGTTTGCAGTTGTTGTTGTTTCTGTATATTAAAAAAAGAGCACATTTAGAATATATAGGATTATTAAGTATTATTCTAAAAAGCAAGATGCTGTGAACCACCTGGAGGGAAAAAAAGAATACACTTACTCCTTTGAAACAAACACCAGCTTGGTTTTGATGTACTTTATGTAAGGACTGTCACCTGGAAGAGAATCAGTTTAGAAATTAATGTGTCATATTTATCCCAAACAACATCAATATATTGTCATTGTACTCAAGCGAAAACATTTGATGCCCTTACTTCCACACTTCTCAGAGTAGTATTTTCCAAAAGCCTCGTCTTTAGGGGTGTTGGGATACAGGTAGAGAAGAGGACACTCTGGGATATTCTCAGCTTCAAAGATCTGGAAATTCCTGATGATTTCTTGGAAGGGAATCTGGCAGAGATCCACCTTGGTGAAGGGCTGGACTGTCTTCACATCAGGCTCACCTACGATAGACAGAGGATGATAGCATCTGATGTTTATACTCGATGTGTCTACCAAGCAACAATTTGAGACAATATTTTAGAATCATTAGGAAATAAAAAAATATGTCACCAGTTATGGTGATTTCCACCCAGGAGAAGGTGATTCCCCCAATGACACTTTCACTGAAGCGCAACAAGAAGGTGCCTCTCTGTTTCTTCTTCAGGAGGGACTTCTCTTTGCCTTTGCTCACAAAACCCATGATGAGGCTACAGTAGAGAAAAAAACATCATACATAAAACAAGGAACTACTTCTATTTTCCAGTAATTAAAGGCATTAAACCCTGATTTGACTAAAACATACCCATCCCTCCACAGGTCTTCAAGGTACATTTTCACCATCATCAAGATGCCATCAAACCACACCCAGAACGTGTCAGGAGAATTTTCCTGTAACAAAGGGTGTGGAAAAGGTCATCAATTCACACCTATTGTATATTCCAGAACAATAGACTGAGGCTGTAATGCTCATTGTAAAAGGAACACAAACTGTACGGTGGATAAAAGGTGCACAGCTTGTCTTTGATCCTAATCAGTCACAGTGAATTAAAAGCAAAAAGTGGTCGTGACTGTAAGCTAACATGCTCACATTGTTAACATGCTGAGGTTTAGCAGGTTATTAGTTTACTATGTCTGGTAGCTTACATACATATTAGCACGAAACACAAAATACATGATGGGACTCTCATTCGTTTTTCAGGTATTTGGTCATAAACCAACAAACTGACATTTTGACCTGCTGGTGGCGCTAGAGGAAGAATTATGGGATCACTAAAGTACGGACAATTTGTCGACATTTCACTCAAGTGATGCCAGAGGGAAAAATCGGGGATCACAAATATGGAGATATTATGAGTCGAGTGGTTAAGGTTAATGCTGAAAACTATTTTCTAACATTCAGAATTCTTACCTTGGTGAATTTTGACCAAGCTACTTTGCAGGTCTCATAATTCTGCTGCTTTCCTGGTGAGATGGAGAATAAATGAAGCATTATGCAACCGTCACTCACAATAATAAAACATGCATACAAGGCCATGGAAGACAGTGAATTACAGCGGGCAATCCTTCTGATCATAATCTGATTCAAATCAATAAGTCCTGCTGGGTGTCATCATTATTACGATGATACTGTTGACAAACTTTTCCACAAAGAAGTAATGTACAATAACTATAAACAGCTGTCGTAAATATGATGAAGTTGTGACATCCAAAAAGGCCAAGAAACGGCAATTCAACGTTTTCACACCAAGGCCTCTAGAGCTTAGAAGTGTTGCTGAGGCTTGAGTTATTTGTTTTATCTTTAAATGTAAAGCCACTCAGTCTGACAGATGCATTGAGGTAACTAGTGTCAAAATCGGACAGACAGAACAACCACAAAAAAACAAGCAAAAGCAAGCAGCTGAAGCAGAACATCGAAGCAACATTTACCAAAGAGTCTGTGTGCAATCATCTCCAGCTGAGCCTCATTCAGACCACGTTTAGTGGCAGAGAGAAACTGCCAACTCAACATCTCTCCAAACTGCAGCCAAGCGGCTGCAGGAGAGTTGGCAAAGAACACGACATCCTGGAGAAACAGACGCACATTAACAAATATATACGCGATAACATTTCTAATAGCACCGTAAAATGTGTTAGTCTCTCAGGGACCTCTCACCTTTGTGTCCACACTGAGCAGGTTGAACCAGAGGACGGACGCCCAGGCGCTCTGCTGCTGGCTGGAGTTGGAGATGATGACCACCGGGATTGAGGAGGCCTAAGTTGGGTGGTAAGGAACGATAACATGCATTTAGGTCATATTACCATGAAGAAGAGAATAAAATCAACGACGTAATGCTTAGTTTGTATAGAGAGCACATGTAGTCGTAGAAGAAGAAAGGAAGCAGAGGAAACTCCACCTGCAGCTCAACTGACAAGCCTTTCATCTCAAATACAGTGTCAAAGTAGATGATGTGCAGCTCCTCCGTGACACTGAGAGAAATCTGTCAACACCAAAGAAACACACACACACGCGGTTCATTATTTGCTCGTTCACATCTCCTTGAATTATGACTGGAGTTAAGCTGTGAGCACAGATGATATCTTCAGGACCGCTAACATCTACTCACATCACTGACTCCTTTGCCGCCACCTCCAGACTTCTGCTCCTTCAGAGTCTACAGACAAATAAGAGTACTCAAAATAAATCAAACAGCAATATTAACCATCTGAGATTGAAGACATTGTCGTTAAAAGTTTTCGTCTTAATCACTACAGTTTAGCTTCTGGAGACTGATTAATGTGTGCACTTGAAAGTGTCGACAGTTAAATATTTATCCCTCAGATGTCGCAATAATTAAAGGCTTTTTATCTTATTGTTGATAAGAGTTTTATCTGTTGTCATTACATATTTATTCTCTTTTTAAATCATTATCACTCACGAGATGTCTGAAGTCTGCTACCATGCCTCCACTCTGGCTCTCTGCCATGTTCAAGGCCTTGGTTTTGGTCCCAAGGACATTAAAACGCCGATATCTGCAAACATACAAGGTTTTGTAAAAACAAACTCACATCAAATGCTAAAGTTGAACACAGTTCTTCTTGAAATACCACTTGACATGGCAGACTAAGTTATACAAAACAAACACTCACCCTTTGATCTGAGGAGCCTCCCTAAGTTCAAGAGGGAGATAAACAGAGCAGTGAAGTCAGGAACTAAAGCTGCAGGTTTGCTGTGTGTGGTGAAAGTAACTGAAACTTAAAGGAGGAACCTCACCTGTCCATGGACACATCCACTTTCATGGAGTGGTTCAGCTCAGGGAACTTAACAAGAAGCCTGAAAACATTAAATCAGGTGTAAGATTTTAGAAATATTAAAAGGCTGAATAAGTAGGATTTGACGATTGCAAGTTTTTTAACACAGAACTCAAAGTTGGCCCCGCTTTCTTGGCTCAAGGACGCCAGAAGCACACGGCCCCCACCGACTGCGGCTAGTGGGCCAACCCAAGATTCACTCCTGTTTTTGGAAAAAGCTTTGTTCCTTTGACGTTTCGCCTCACTGTATTTGCATTTTTTCTTAGCTTCCTCTTCATCTGGCACCTGGTCGTTTCGTTGTTAAATAAGATAATACTGTATTATCTGCAAATACTCACACTTCTAGTCAGCCATGCGTCAATCCTCAACCTCATAAGATACTTTATAACAAAACGTGAAAAAGGAGCACTCTCAAGGTTACAGAACATTTTAACAAAATAAGTTTGAGGGATCAAAGTCACAGATCGGAAGACTATAACAGAAGGCTTTGGAGAGAAGCATAAAATTATCATTGTTCTCATGGTCATCGTGTTCATATTAGATCAGCACTGCTGTAATGTTTACGTGGTGATTAAAACCCACTGCAGCCAGTAAACTGAGTTTAGGGGGGTTTAGCTCCACTGCAGCCCTTTGTTTGGGTACAGGTAGATTGAGTCGCTTCAGGTCAGCGGACGGACATGCATGTATATATAGATTAGGTAAAACATGTACTAAAATTTAAATAAATAGATAGCATCATAGTGGCACACTGACCTGGTCTTGACAGAGAACTGGACGTTTGTGCGGAGCACCAGGGGTCCTTTCCCCTGAGGCATGGAGGGCTGAGTCTCCACCACAAAGGAACTTCAAGAAACAGACAATAATGTCATGAAATCTAAACAGAACACTATAAGAGGTCAAGAGAGTGTATGAAGGTGTGTCCTAAAAGAGAGACCTCTTGAGTAAGTCTTTTAGAAGAGCATCGGCTCTCTTCTGCATTGTGGGTTTTTGGGCCTTCACCGGGTCGTTTCCATAGGACACTTTTCCCACCAGCTCATCCAGCTTACCAAAAAACTCCCGCACCTGGAACAGACACACTGCCACACAGGTGAACCTACAAGACAAGAGGAAAAGAGCAGAAGTGATGATGTCCACACTAGTATTAAGAAAAGAAGAAAAAAAAACAAGAATAAGAGAAAACACCAACAAATGAAGACCGTGAGTTAGAGCTGCTCCCGCCTCGTCGATTAGTCGAATAATTGGTTGTTTTCTTTAGTTGATTCCTCGTTTTTCATGCTGAATAACTGACTTGTGAGCACATCTCTAGTTAACGCAAGTTGCTTTTGTGTGATTCTTTGTGCAGAAGCTCAGTTTCACAGATCTCTCGATTAAATCAAGTAATCGATTAGTCGTCAAAAGAGTGTTAGTCGACTATATATTTCCTTAGTCGAGGACAGCCCTAACACCAATAAAATAGTGATTTTTTTCATATACAAAAGGACCATTGATAAAACAGTTACAGTAAACGTTAAAGATTAAAACTGATGTGAAGCAGGTGGAGATGAACATACCACTTCTCCAGCTGATCCAGACAAACATTGTCTGGAGCACCAATGCAGACCTTCTGCTGCCTCCTCTGCCACTCGACCAGCTCCTTCTTCACCAATATATCGATGAGGTCATCAGTCCTGTCCAGGATCTTATTTAGGTCTGACAGGGCGCTCTAAGAACATGATTGTGTGACACAAAAATTATTATTATTATTTTTTTAATCAGGAAAATAATTGGCCTAAGGAGAGATGAAGGTGTTAATTAAGAATATTGATAACTTCGTACCTTTCTACATTCATCCAGTCTGTTGATAAGTGACTGAAAAACATGACTTTGTTCCTTCTTCACCGCCTCATCTACCACAGCTGCGTAAACGTTTCCACAGTGGATCACGGTTTCCATACAAGACAAAAGAGAGCATGTAGCTGTGATTCGGGCCTCTTTATTACTCATCCGAAGAGAACATTGTCACAGCATGGAAATTTAACCAGAACTTTTTAATCTGCATACCTTCCAATTTATAGGTTTGGAATTTAAAATCAAACTCGTCCTGCTGCTCCTCCAGACAGAACATTGTATGATCCATGCACTATATCCCAAAAGTCCAGAGAATAATGAAAAAGAAATGGATGAACAGTGATATCTTTCAATTACAAATCACAACAAAGTGGCATAAAGCAACATAATCTGCACCTGCACTTCATTCCGGAGGCCAGCGATTTTACGCTCAAGGTCCTGCTGGCTGCTGGTCTCCATGGCTTCTTGCACTACATGCAAACGCCGGACCTGAGAAAAGCAAAGGAGTGGGAGGAGCAGGTATCGAGATAAAGAGCCTTTCTCATGTGAAACTGGGAAATATTGTTTTCAGTGCAAAGGGTAAGTGTGAGTGAAAGTGGCAGTTAAAAACAATACGGTGGAAAATATTGGTGGAGAACCACACACTGAGTCCTGAAGTTTGTTTTCAGCAGATGCGGCACTTTTTAAATAAAGGCAAATACATTTTTTCAGAACAACTGTAAACGGACAAAATGTAAAACGGAAATTCTTTGAACATATCCTTATAATTATAGTTATAAGTTATGAATTAAGAAACAGTACACATCCACTCTTGCTGGCTGGCTAAGTGACCATGTGGTAAAATATCAGGTGACAATTGCAATTGTTTATTCTAGAGCAATGTGTTATTGTTACATGTGCATTGAAATGTTGTAAAAGCAGAAGGGTGTTTCCCATCTATTCTGTCACAACACATTGATGAAATGTTCCCTTAACCTGCTCAGTCAGATCAACACTCTGCAGGATTTCCTTCTCTTTTTCCAAAAACCAGAGGATTGTGTTTGCCAAGGCACACGGGTCATCCAGGTACCTCTGTGTGGAGAGAGAGATCAGATGGAGATCAGAGTCAACGCCTTATGCTCCTAAAATAAAGATGTTAATTAAAACAATGGTGCTTTTGTTCTCCACTAATACCACCCAGACAAACCTGAAAGTTCTGTTTATAGCGTCTAATGTTGTGCTGCATTAAGAATGACTCCTCCTGGACAAAGCGACTGTGCTGTATATCCAGATTCTCCAGCAGGACCTGGAACAGCGCCATCGCCAAGTCATGGTCCCGTGCTGCTCGTTGCCTAAAGAACAAAATAACAAGAAACAACTAGCTTTACAAACAGGGTCATCTTTGAAAGGTATAATGTGGGTTGAATGAGATGCTGCCTCACCACTCCTGCTTCTCTATCCAGGCTGACAGGTAGTGCCTCACATCCATAGGCAGAGCATCCCTGTCGTAGAGCTCATGTAGCTGCTGTGGGTAAGGAGCAGGCAGATCCCTCAGTCGGTCCCACTGAGCCATCCTAACACCAACATGCACACAAACAGCACACCACAGTTACTGAGTGTGCACTAAAAGACAGCGCCATTACATTTCAAGGTGACAGGTTCAAAACAAGTCTGTAATCAACAGTTGAAGGAGTAAAGTGCACACTCTTCGATAACAGAGGACCGGTGACTGATGACTGTACCGGGGCTGCAAATGGTGTTATTTAATATAACGTTACTTTATTTGTATGTTACGTTAGCTTGTTTTTGGACAAACTGTCAGTCAACAGCGTAGACAGGGCCCTTTAGTAACAACATATTTGCTTACCTCGCTTTATGCTGTCAGACAGAGTCCACTTAGAAATGTCTTAGTAACTAACGCTAGCGAACTGATCGTTTAAAACAGGCGCATAGCTATCTCTATTCTTGCGTTACTAGCTAGTTAGTTGTAGCTGCTGCTAGACGTTTGTAAAACAAAACAACTTCCAAGCAGGCAAGCGTGTGAATGTCATTTCCTTAATATTTTCCTCGCATAGCTCTGTTTCATTGGCTATCTGGTTATCCCTCCCAAGTGGTTCTTCTCAAACGAACCATGGGCACCATTTTGGCTCTGACGCAATTGCCGTTAAAGCACTCGAGAGCCGAAATGTCCGGGGCAAGGTAAATCAGTTTCCTGGTGAGCGCAGAGCTAACCGCTCATTGGTCAAGCCGGTCACAGGACAGCGCGTGCTGTTGGTACATTGCTCACGTCAATCTGCAGCGAGGGGCGTGGTGAGCAAAATAGAAACTTATGGCTCCGGCTGAAGATTTCCCGAGAAATGAGGTTGTGAAAGTGACGAAGCGACCGTGTGACGCACTCAGGGGCGTAGCACGGAATGCTGTGCCCGAGGTAGTCTCTGGGGGCCTCCCCTTTATACATTATTTTACAAACCCAAAAGACAATTGAACTGGAAAGACTGGAATACAATTGTATTATTTACTGTGTAGCCTAATATGCAACCTTTTCAGCCGCTTACACTCTTACACAGTGATATGCCCCCATTGGGTTGTGAAACATATATCATGCACTTCTTCATCTCTACCCTCTTGACCCCAATCATCCTCTGCACTGATTTATGTCTCCTATTCAAGGAGCAAGGAGTTGTACAGTCTAGAGGCTGTTAATGAAGGAAACTTTGGATAACACACACTAACTGTAGCTTACAACAGGGCTCCCATGCTTTCACCCAAGGTCATTTCAGATCTTCTCCTATCCTTCACATACCAGCTGCACCTATTAAACTCTTACACACACACACACACACACACACACACACACACACACACACACACACACACACACACACACACACACACACACACACACACACACACACACACACACACACATACACACACACATATCTTTGTTATGGAAGGTTCATCATTATCACACAAAAAGAGGGAGGTCCCAACCTCCCTTCCGGGCTAAACGCTTCCTAAAATGAGCTTTCCAGCTGGCTGACAAATTCAACGGCAAACTCCAGAGCAAAACTATTCTCCAGAGAGAACTTGGTGAGGAGTTGTTTACCGTCCTATTTGATTAGGTGTGAAAATACAATTTTCGTGGGCCCTACCACAGCTTTGGGCCCTGTAAATAAGTTCACGTTGTCTTTGTCCTCCGTTCCTGAACAAACCAAATCAACAAACAACAAAAAACGTTTTTGTGTCTCTGGTAGTCTGGTCAGAGTAACAAACTACTATATAGTTTAATCTATATCATAATTTGTGTTTAAATTGATAATATTGATATTTGTATGTGAAATCCCAATAAAAGAAGAAAGTAAAAACTACAATAGGCTCTTACATACTTAAACTCAGGTTCAAGTACACTGACATTTAACCTCAGTTAATATAATTTATAATTTACCAGCACTAAGTAGCAATGTTTAAAGATGTATGTACAAATATCAACATGTTGTATTAATGTGTGTCTTTACAATGGATATCAGGTAACTTCTCATCTTTTTTTCCAAATTAGCACTTAAATACCTACCAGGGTTATTATTTGGGGATGTATTTAGTCCACAAAGCTGCCTCTGTGGGAATGGTTGCGTTTCTCATTTATCCCTTCAGTTCCCACTCTCACCAGTAGATGTCATACTTGCCACACCATTTCAGACATTAGTTTGAATTAGTGAAATAGTTATTAATAGAAAATAAATAAAAATGTGCCATGGAGAAAAACTCATCGCTTCATCATACAGGGCTATTGAAAATTCCTGTTTTAGAAGTGGCCCACCATAACCTGACACCAGATACAGTACTCATTACTGATTCATTATCTTATTTCACATCATATTTACTAATTTAACAATAATATTCTCCATAAACTTGAACTCCCTTTTGTGTCGGTTGAAAGGCAGTTTAAGGATATTGAGCGTACAAAATATTGTACTGTAATTCAACAAAGTGTAATTTGAAGAACGTAAACTCCTTGTTAGGTTATTAAAAAATATCCACATTCTCAAAAATAATGCAGAGGTTGTGATCTCAGAGTCCTAAATGGCAGCTACAAATTCCCTTTTGTTTGTTGTACAGCACACCTCCTCACCCAGATCCCAGAGGTCATCATCCTACCTTTGATATCAAAAACAAACAACGTTATCTCTGTGCTGTGGATAAATGGGGGAAAGTTACAAGTTTAAAATGTAGGTTATCTTCGTTCTAGACTAACATACATGCTATTTAACATCGTTTAATATATCTTAAACTGGTGTAGCTCCTCTAATCAAATCGAATCCCTAACCACTACCAGGAAGCAGGCTGTTATTTGTTCTGTACTGGGCTTATCTGGTTAAACATCTGGTTAAACAGCACAAAGTTTGTTCATAATCTCTTTCCACTACGTTTGGAAAGCTGATGTAATATGTTCATTGCCTACTATATATTTTATTGGGGGCTGCTGACTTTGGATTCATCAAGCTTGCTTGGAGGAGTGCAGAAATATCTGTTTGGTAAATATGTGTACAGAGAGCAAGGTTCACAGAAAAGTGCTCAAAATTGTAGGGGTGCTGGTCCCAGTGTGCATTGGAAAAGAAGAAGGCTGCACACACACACACACACACACACAAACACATTGAGTTCACTTAACTTGCCCTTTTTGGACTGTGGGAGAAGAACCACATAGAAACAGAGAGAGCATGCAAATTCAACTGAGAGATGTCAGACAGCTGGGTTCAAATAGGCCTCAAATAGACATTCAGAGACAATTTTGCCAGCAGAATTGTGACTTGCCATTGTAGTTCAAATAGAAATAACATTAACAATGTTTATTGAAGTCTCCCAGTATGTCATGTCAGTGTGACATGACATACTGGGAGTTCAGCATGAACAATACCAGCACCCGGAAACCAAAGCAGTCAAACTGGACCTGTGCTCTGTATACTGTGACATGTCCAAATGTGTTCCATGAAAAAAAGCCTTTTCAGTCCCGTAAAAAATAAATAAGCTTTAAATGAGGTCTAAAAGTCCTAGAGTGTAACCTAAACTTAGTAAAGATGATTTTACTCTCAATTAAAAAACTTTTCTTAGTGCCTGTGGGCTCGGACTTCTAATAAAACACTTGAAAACTCTGCACACCATCACTTAGCCTAAATAGAAAATATAGTTTGATGTGAACCTGCACATCGAATACTATTTCCTTACTTATCACTGTTCCTTTTACCATGAAACTGTCTTTCTCAAGACAATTACAATACAAGCAATATGAGAGTGTGCACAATTACCACACCGACAGTCACTGTATGCACACATATAGATTTAATATACACTTTATTGACATTAAAAGACAATAATTAAAAAAGATATAAAACTACAAAACTTAGTTTTCAGTCTATTGTCCCTGCAATTAACACCAGAGGTGGGAATGTAACTCTGACCTGACAAAACGTGTTTTCATGGAAGGGAAGAAAACAACAAGAGTGATGGAGAACAATGACCAGAAGAAAAGACACCGGATGTAGAGCAAAATGAAAGTCTTGAGGGATTGGAGGTTTAATTTCCTGAGACCTGTTCTTCAGAAGTTGTTGCTTAATATGATACATTGTTCAACTATTCAATCAATTATACACAAAAGGAGCTATTTTTCTACAAGCAGAAAAGGTTAAAAGCTTACTTAATGAGTTTGTTAAAGCTTGTTTGCAATTAATGTGTAGTGTAATTACCCTTTTTACTCTCAGTAAATTTCATTGCATTTTTCTATGTTGTCTTAAAAGATAAACTAATTTGCATATTTTACAAACTAATCAAAAAATCACTGACATCTTCAATAAAAAATAGTCAGTGTGTCAAACTGTGTAAAATGAAGTTTGTGCAGTCACACAAATAAAAAGCTTTTTTCCCCATTTCAAAACGTCTGATAATCCGCTGAGTAATTCAAACACGTGTAATCTTGTTTTTCAAATAATCTAGATTATATAACGCCCGGTAAACCTATATGTTACTCATCAACCATGTCAGTCAACAAACACTAATCCTGTTTTTAATTTAATGTATAAACTAAATATAAAGATATTGCTAAAGCTTCACAGGCAGATGTATTGCTCCTTCAGTCTACTGGACAGTGATGACGCCATCCTCCGAGATGAACTGGTTCACCAGCACGTCGTCCTCCTGCTTCATGGAGTTGAGCAGATACCTGACGCCTGCTTTCACACCGGTCTTCACCCCTGCGCCCAGAGCGTAGCCTGCCACCCCGGCAGTCCCCCCTGTGGCCACCATGAGGGCATCTGTGCCGAGGTCAACCGCGCTGAGGATGGCTCTCTCCTTGGCTGTCTCCGAGCAGTTGACAGAGGCATAATACACAGCGGTGCCGAGGTTGTAGAGGGTGCTGACTCCAGGGATCCACTCCACCACGTTGTACACGCGCTCCTCGCTTTTGTTGATGCAGCTCCTCTGGGGGCTTCGCCTCACCCGGCGACCCGAAGCAGCGGCGGTCAGAGCATCCTCCTCTGCGCTGCACTGACGGATCCAACATTCAGACTCCGTGGATTCAGAGGGTAAAACGCGACTGCCTTTCTTCAACACTCCCTGGTACTTCCCAGGTTTGAGTGGTCCACTGCTGGTCACACCAGCACACAGGACTCCCAGTCTCTCACAGGCGCCCACAGCCTCCTCTAGATCACCCGTGGCTCCTTCCACAGTTGTTCCTGCCAGTGTAGTTCCACTCACCCTGGTCCAACCCTCACAATGCCCTTCATGCGTGGAGGAACCTTCTCCCAACATGGTCAGCTGCTGGATGTTAAACATCACAGCCTCCATGTGGCGCCCTGCTTGATTCCTCCCTGAAGGCGATGATGCAGTTGCAGGCGTGGATGAAGACTTGCTCACCCTCCTCTCTATCAGACCCTGCACCTCCATCAGGAGCTCCTCCGTGTCCGCCACTCCCAGCAGGTCGTGCAGCTTGAGCACCAGGGTCTGTGCTTCCTGTTGGCAGCCTGCCACCACCAACACGGGCACTAAAGAGAGACCCAGGAGCTCCTGGGGGAACATGGAGGATGATGGGTCGTCCACGGTGCTGGCAGCTAGCAGCTCCTTACAGCTGACGTTCCCCTGAATGTGGAGGTGATCTTGAATCTGCTCCGGAAGCTTTGTCCTGAGGACTGATATTATGTTTTCGGCAGATCGAACTCTCTTCTCTTTTTGTGCAGGATCGGGGTTCTCTGCAGATGGGATACCGAGCTGGAGTTTGGGTCCCAGGGGAGACGGATGATCCTGTTTGGCTGTTTCCTCTCCCGCTTCATTGAAGTCAGCTCCTGGAAGCAGAGTGTTTCTTAGCGCCAGAGGAGGTGGGACCCTGCACAAAGCCTGTTCATTCAGCAGGAGCTGGATCACAATCAGCCACTTCAACTTGGAGGACATCATTCCAGTCTTGTTTGAGGTTTTTTTCCCCCAAAGCTACAACACAGGAGAAAAGAATAAGTAAAACAACCCAGCAACATAACTAGTGAGTCCTTGTTGCACATACTGTTGATCCTGCAATCGAGTAGATCAGTCTTTTACTCTCACGCAATGATTCATAGGCTAGTTTTGTCTATCCAGTCTTGTGACAGCACCTGTTTCACTGTAGACGTGAAGAAAATATGAAATGACTCAAAACTCTCATCCTGTAATGTTTCTAGTGGCACAATATAGTTATTGGTCTATATTGTATAATTTTAGATTTTAATCTAGTCCGCCTGCATAAAGCCCTCTCATTAAATGTATGTCGTCTACATTACAAACAAACAAGAAATCTATATTTTCAAATGTGCAAGAAAGAGCAACACATCCCAATACAGGGCCTCTACACTGAGCTTGGCCTCCTTTCTCTGTACTAACTACGACTGCAAATAGAAATGTTGTTCCTCCCACAACTTCATAATTTCATTACATCTTCTGATCCTGTGGCAGCTTTGTGTCCAGAACCTACCTTAATAACAATCAGACGTGGAGTCCAGAATGTAGCAGTGCGACCAAGATGGCTTCAGCGTGTAGGAGGATGCTTTTTGTTTGAGTTTTTTCCCCTCAAAATGTGCATAGCGGTCTTCTTTCTCTTTGCCTCCAATGAGAGTCTCCTCCTTTACACATGACATCCCACAGCCCTCCCTCTGTCTCATCTGTCTTTCAGCTGCTGCTTCTCTTTGGCCTCATTGCTCAACAGGGAGATCAGGGCTTGCATATTGATTCATGTGGGGAAAGTCCATGTGTTCTAAAGCAGTTTTGTTTGTCTGCCCCACTATCCGCTCATCCCTCCCCCGTCCCGCTGTTCTCTCAGGCGCTAGGTTTTGTTTTTGACCCAAATACTTGAAAGAAATCTCCCCTCATGCCGTGAGCATGTGAGGAAAAGTGATAAGTGAGGAAGACGAGGGGCTATCTGAGGTAAAGACTAAACTCATTCACAACTCCACTTAATGTATTGTTGTTACTGCACACCTGCTCATGGTTGCTACATCTTAACACATCACTTTCCTGTACCAACTTCCTTTAGAAAAGGTTTTCTTCTATTTGCTGAAGCCCCATTCACCCACACATAAAAGCTGTTGGTAAAAGTCCATCTCTTTGACAATCAGAGCACCCAGAATAGCATGGCTTTGCCCTGGAGCAGGCTGTTGCTGTCCTATGAAAACCTTTTATGTTGTATAGAAAAAAAAGTCACAGCCTCTATGTGGCACCCTTCTTGTTTCAGGCTGCAGCATCAGCACCAAATAACACACAGACAAAGGTTCTTTTTCACTTCTGTCTCCATCTCTTATTCATTTTCCTCTTTTCCTTTCCTCAGTATCTCCAAAATGAGAAATGAAGGTAAGGAAATCTCTTTCTCGATTTGGTTTTGTCAAGGGGGAGATTCTGCTCCTTCATTGTCCCCTGCTGGAGACAAAAAGGTTGTGATCTCTCAGGGAATAGAGACCTAATCCGCAGCTGGCCTCAGCCACTGTGAAGAAACAAAAATCATTAACGTCATTAGACTGAAGCCAATGGCTCATACTGTGTACTGCCTGCAAGTTAAATGTGGAGTTGTTGGTTGTTATTATGTTCACACCTGTTTTATTCAGGGAGCCTGGATATAGGGAAGCAGCCCTCTGGGTTTCACCAAGTTACCAATTTGAAAAATGTGACAATTTGCAGGTGTGATTCATAAAGTATGATGGTTTACGAATTAATTTCTGTCGGAAACTGAGTATAATTATCACTTGGTATACTCCATTAAAAAGTGTGCTAATTTAAGAAGATGCTCTTCACACAGCTGAGGTTCCGTTAATCGTCAGGTCTCATGATCTCACACCAATAGTCCCAGTGCAATTATCATGTCTGAGTCTGTAGTCCCAGTTCACTCTTGAACTTGGAGGCACTAGTCGTGAGCAACTTACAATGTTTTAATGTTTGGATTATGCAGTTTACAGTGTTTTGAAGATCCAGACATATTTGTAATGTGAAACTAAAGTTACTTTAGAAACTGTGTCAGAATATGAATATGTAATGTTAGACAGTTTTTTCCTTTACAATCAACCCTACATAATGTACTGTTAGTTAGTTAGTATGTTGCCTTTTCTTTCTTCTTAACAGGATGTAAAGTTGTTGTAAATAGACTTAGACTATAGAAATAGACTAGGCATTTTTAGGCCTCATGTGTTTGATATTGCAGACTGAAGAAGTGTCAATCAGGCAGAACACATCCACAAAAGAAGCCACTGATGTAAAATGTGATATATTTGGAAAGTCTTAGACTGGTGCCAAATGGATCAATCAGTGCTAAATCCAAAATATGTTTTAAGTAAAATCTGAATTTTGCCTCTTCCATCGTGTTGGACTGCAAATCAGTCAATCACACTGAAAGTACCATTCATTTATAGTATTTATTGTAAACCTGTAAAAGTTGGTCTGCTCTTCTGCTTGTTGCCCCAGGAGGTTGTGATGTGAATCCCAACATTGTTGGAGTGGATGAACAACATACTGACGGTGGTGCTACAAGTTTGTTCTAAATGACAAGAGAAATGTGTCAGGTGATGAAATACCAGTTCCATTATTTTAAAGTATATGTTTGATAGACATGATGAGCAATATTGGTTAAGGTTTTGGAGGTATTGGCAATGAGTAGCATTCTACTTCCCACCTTAAAGTCAATTCAATAAATCTATATTGTCTCTGGGGGCAATTCTGGTGCACCATAAAAAAGCCCAAAAAAGAAAGCATTGGAGAAAAATACTACATATGACAGCAACAAAGACACAATAAACAAGTAAAAGCAAACATCAAGTTTTCAAAGTGCAATAGGTAAAAAATTGCAAGTAGAAGAAAAGTGCAACAGTGAAAAGTGAACCACAGTTCTTGTTCCTAACAGTGTTATGAATGAAGCACATTCCAATGGCTGACGTTAAAAGAGCCCAAACTGCATTTCTTTGTCTGCTTTCAACACTAGTGAGGTAAGCATGACGCCGTAAGCATGACATCTCCAAAGATGGTTTTCATGAAGGGTTACATTCTTGATTATTTCTAAAGTAGTACTTAAGTAAATGTACTTATGAGCATGGTTACTCATACGAACACAATAAGTCAATAAACCAGGATTAGGGCAGTGCTATGAAGAGTTTAGTTTGAGTTGACGTCAAAGCTTCAAGACAATCAGGCAATCAGAAATCATTCGAGTGTTGATTTTTCATTAAATACAAACAGTTTGGTTAAAAGAGGACACATCTAACACTGCCACTCTAAATGCTGTCATTATGCATACATAATGCATACAATATGGATTAGGATGAGTTGTTGTTTTGTTGTTCCTCAAATATGACCTTACTAATTTCAGGTGGGTGTAACGAAACTTTTTGGGTATTTGTCTGTGGAAGGACTGGGTCAGCCGGAGGGCTTCCGTTTGTCCTTTCATTGGTTCAGAGAGTGTGGGAGTTATTTGGCTGTCGGCTCTTACACACCAGTTATTGACGGTGTTGACAGAAAACCAATATCCGCTTACAGGGCGTACGCTGTTTCCATGTCCAGTCCACTTACACAGGCACATAATGCACTCAATGTCTCCTGGGAGACACACACACACACACACACACACACACACACACACACACATTGTACAGTTTGTTTGCATTGTTTGCCGTTGTAAAAAGGAAAACAACTATAATATTTATGGTAAATAGTGCTACATTAAATTAGTTCATGCATCCATCTTATAACCATGTGTTATCGCTGCTTGTGGCATATCTGATTTTCAGACTTACTGGGTCAACTCGTAGAGCGATTGTTCCCTGTTTAATCAGTAAGAATGGGCTTTGTGGCATAAATTAATGATTAATGAGTCACTGGTGTACCACATTAAACATTTGTATTTGAATATTTATTTTGTTAGATAACCTTGTGTAAAAAGATGCAATACTTCTTTTATTTTTATATTATATTTATATTCTCATGTTGACGCTTTCAATTATTTGATAAGACTAATGAGAAAGTGTGTGTGTGTGTAGGGGTGGGAGGGGAGGGGAGTTTGGGTGGTGGGTGGAGCTCTAATTTGATTACAAAATGAGCTCAAGGACTGTAATAATTGAGATAAGAGGCTGCTGAGCAGGGAGACACATTTTCAGTCGGCATTGAGTTCCTTTGATATCAAGTAAACTGTTGGACGGATCAAGATCTTTCAACAAGAGGTGAGACTTTCATGTTGCTCTGATTCATTTGAGATAGATTATTGTGATAAAAGGAGCCTTATGACTTCATGAGAGGTCATTGTTCACAAAGAAGATTCTGTGCCAGCCTTTTTTTTCTGATGTAATGCTTTTATTCTCTTTTTGTCAAACTTGTATGATTTATTGGATAGGTGAGTAAATTGATTGACTGCAGGTTTGGTAATGTCTATCTGAGCAGAGACTAAAGAAGCTCTTCCTCTGTGTGTATTCATCACAGCTTCTTTTTGCTTTGCTGACAGCCTAGCCAGGCCAAACGCACGTTTCTATTAGAAATGTTAGTGCATGTGAGTGTTCCCCAATAGTTAGTTCAGGGCTGCAGTATCAACTAATAACTCCGTCCTGGCCGACAGCATCGTGAAGGAAGCGTATCACCCACAGGTAATACTGTTGGCTCTGTCAGCACTTTCCCCGTGGGTTGCACTGTTAGCGCTGTTAGCATTGTTAGCTATGAGCCGCAAGGTCGCTGTCGACATGTTGAGAGCCGATCAGAGGCAATCGAAATGCTCCCAATCTCTGATGTTGCACCTTTACATTTAAGTTAAACTCGCTTTGTATTCATCATTCAGTTATTTTTACAATCTCAATTGTCCATTTAATCTGAATTTTATGCATGTCTTCCGAAAAATCTTTTTTTCAATTTAGTAACTTAATCTGACTTAATGAATAAAAAGTTGACGAATTTAGCCCTTTTTCTATTTTACCTATTTTGACATCTGGGCTTCACATATAAAAGTGAAGTGTGACTGTTAAAACAATTAAAGACATGTTTTAAATTAGCTTGTTGGGAAAAACCTGAGACCCTGTGATGTTGGGCCTGATTGTGAATGTAGCCTACAGATATATTCTATATTATCCTATATTGTCATATTTAAAAACTTGTCACACAGATAATTACAGTGCGTGAGAGAGGAGATCTGTGAGCTTGGGGGTTTTTTTAAGCTGAAGAGATGAAAATAATATGCAAAGAAAATAAACAAATCAAAAAAAGTAGTCATACCCAAATATTTTAACCCTGATTATGTGACACACAGAGTATCAGCGTTGGAGCTATGAAGATACACTCCTGGCCACTAGTTTTTGCTGATATTGATTCTAGGCTACATGTTGATAAACCATTTACATCTGATTTCTGTTTCAGAGTGATGGAGAGAACTCCAAACGGCTGCGGCACTCATGCTTTCCTGGTTGCTTTGGTCGTCCTTGTCTTATTTCCTGTGAGGTCTGGATGTAGGGAATACACCTTCAAACCACTGACTGAGGTAAGACTACATACATTGAGGGCCTTTCTCATTTCTCCTGGTCTCCTTGCTCCTCCAGCTTGTGACATGGAAATCGATCTCAGCACGTCACCTTGAAGGACGTCCCAACTACTAAAATGCATTTCTAGAATTAAAGAAGGTAGCCTATTGTGGAGGATACACAGATGTATCCTTTGTGGAAGTCTTTGTATATATATATACCTTGCTTTAAACTGAGGTCAAGGATGTTTCATTTGTTAAATGCCTCTTGCCTTGAATAATTGTCTATTCTCCTCTCATCCCCTTTGGGCGGGAGGAAAGGAATCAAGGATGAACAAAACTTGGAAAACTCTTAGTCTTATATTATCTTCAGGATTCAGGTATAACATGCACAGGATGCGGACTAAGAGGCACCACATCCTTTGTCCCACACAGCATTCAGCTGTTTAACAACACATGGTCTGAACCTCTTTTTATTTTTCACCTGATGTCCTTTATCGATTTCCCCATTTGAAGCTTTTTATATTGTTTTTTATGATACTAATGCTAAGTACATTATGTGCGGTCATGTATGGTTGTTGATGTTCTTTTATATAATCTCTGTGCAAAGCAAATTGCCCTATAGGGGGTATAAAGCTTTCATTTATATATTTAAATAATATTTACAAACTCAAGTGACTTATGGCCTGATCCTTCAGGTCATTGTTGCAGATTTTCAAAAACATTTTTATAGTGGGAAGGTGAAAAGCCCAATCATTTCCAACAGGCTAAAGGGTGTTTCGTCTTTCAGGCTAAGCCGAAGTGCTGTGCTGGAGAACATGCAGAGCTGAAGAGATTTAAAGACATCGACTATGACAGTTTTGTGGGTCTAATGGGAAGAAGAAGTGTTGCTCAACCAAAGAGTGAGTTTATTTTCATTCACACCACGTCTTACAGTACTCTCACTGACACGGGCGCTTCTGTCATCTAACCTCAGACTGTTTTTGCATTTTGAATCAACTCCAAAAATGAAATAACTCCCAGTATTACAAAACTGAAAGCACACCCGATAATTTTCCACCAGAAATATGTGCAGATTTTTCGATTCATAACATCGCAGATTGACGAAAGCCCGGACACTTGGACATTTGAAGCAGATATCGAGTATGAGATTTGAAAAAAAAAGTATAACAATTTATTTTTATTTTTATATAAACATGTTAGAAAAATATTTGGTATAAACATTTTCTAAATCAATCAATCAATCAATCAATCAATCAATCAATCAATCTATCTATCTATCTATCCATCCACACATATATATAAAACTAAACTTTCAATCAAACTTCGTCCGGTTTGAAAAAAATAATGTTGCAACAACTAATGTAGAGAATACGATAACTACTTAAATGTTTTTTTTCTTTGTATGAACAGGAATGGCTTGTCCGTGTGCCGAGGAGTATTTACAAACTAAGAGAGGCCAATTCATCAATCATGGAAGGCAGAGGTATGTGCATGGATGTGCATCCTCCTAAAAATTAAACAAAACAATGTGTTGCTGAATCTTTAACAAACCTTGTTTTCTTTACTTAGGTTTCAACGCTTTCCGTGGTGGGATGTCACGCCTCCCCCACCTCAACACAGACTGTAGAACCTGCATTCTCTCACAGGCTGATAAATCCTCACAGCTTTGTAACAAATAGAGGACGATGTATCAAAGTTATTAAACCACAGGGAGGTGAAAAAGCCACATTAACCATGCATGGATGCTTTTCTACTGTCAATAGAAATTGTTCTGACTTGTTATTAGGTAAAGAAATGTAAAAACAAAACAAATGTACAGTAAAATATGCATTTATTTATAGTAATTAAAGTACCAAACGATCCTGCACACTGATCAGACACTGATCACACAAAATTAATTGACATAAGTGTACTGACTCAATTTAAACGTCAGTACCAACATAAATACATTTCAAATATAAATACAGTACTGTACACCTTTCCCTTAGATCAAATTTGAATGTTGGGAGTAGATTGTCGAGGACTGGATGTGTGGTATCACAGGCACCAGAAACCAAAGAATCTGCCCTTTGCTACTAAAATATTGTACAAATTCAAATTAATTTCAAAGGAAGCAATTATGTAAAACATGCTAATTTGGTTCAAACTGGATTTTTCCATTTTAATAAAAAGAAAACAAACTGAACATGCTCTGTGCTCATGTACAGAAGGAAACCGAGTGTAAACACGTACAAAAGACATTACCTCATATATTTTTAACCTTGAAAAAGAACAAGAGGTTTAAGTGGTTAAAAAGGAAAACAGCAATCATAAACAAAAGTGCATTCAATTTTCACTTAAATGACAAATCTGTTCTGTCTAAATCATCACTGAATCCTGACTGATTCCAGAAGCCAGTTTCTGTATTTGGTAATTACTGCATCACCCACAAAATGAATTATTTGTTTGTTACAAAGTACTAAAGGAACTGTTGTGAATACTTTTAAATGTGCACAATGTACTACTAAACAAAAGGTCTGGCCTATCCAGAACTTAAGAATTACACAAAATTAAAATCAAATAAAAATTCTTGTTGAAATGATAAAGTCATCTGCTGGCTTTCCCAAAGGCCATATACTCATTACATTGGAAGGATTCAATACAATGATACTCCATCTGAAGGCATCACTCTCATCGTGGTAATGTCACAGTGCAAAGTCATGTGTGCAGCTGATGAATTATACAATCTCAAATTGACAAGGCACAAGCTGATGAGCTCACAAGGAAGAGATGAGGGGGAATGGGAAGTGTGCGTGTGTAGTGCCTGTTTCAGGAAGCACAGGTAGATATGATTTGGACTGCGGTTCATTTCAAAGAAATAATTATATTTGACCAACTACTTCCTTGTCTGGCTGAAGGTGTGTTTAACCATTGTATTCCAGATCAAATTAACCCCATGGTGGAGAACAAAAGGATACAGTGAACTGGACATACACAAATGACATAAGCAAATAGAAAGCACCTGGATTGATTGACAGAAACACTGACTAGTGTGTCTGTTGTCATCCCTCATGCAAATCTTTGGCTGGACTGTATACATTTAATCATTTGGACTTCTCATTTAAAAGCATCATGCTCACATCAATGTATTTCTATTAGCCATAGAGAAATATGAATGCATCCAAACAATGGTTTCCTGCTGGAATTAACTTCGTTTTCTGTATTTTGTGGGGGGGGTTTTAAGAAATCGTAACAGGCATTTTTTACTATTTTCTGACATTTTACAGGCCAAACAGTTAGTTGAGAAATTTATTTGGAATTGATTGAAAGATAAATCAGTAATGATGACCACAATAAAAATAGTTAGTTGCAGCCCTATTCATGTAAATAAAAAACTTGGAATAAAAACTATTTGACACAAATATAAGACTTTGTTTTTCATATAGAATCAAGCTTCTCTGAGCTACCGCAGCATACAATCAAATAAAAAGGATTGAGTCCTCCACAGATTGTGTACACAGTGTTACACCTGCCTTTATCGTGAACATGCTTCTGAATGCAGCCTGACGAGTTTGGGATGCAGCAAACTGTGACATAGAAACTGGTTAACCACAGTCTGCTAAAACAAACACCTGTATCACTGTGGACAAATGGGTGTTTCACTGATTTACAAGGTGAGGCACTTTTAATTTAAATTTAATCTGAAAAGCTTTATGCTCCGTCTGAGCAGCTCTTGACGTATATTGGCTTCCAAGGCATATAGTCATCCGTGTGAAATTACGGTAAGTCAAACAACTCCTGCAAACCACAAGCTACTTTTGTTGTTGTTTTGGTGGATTTGCAATAGTCAAGAAAAAGTTAAAATATTTGACAAATCAAATTCAACTGGCTCTGGAACATACTAGTATCATATGGATTAAAAAGGTGCTTTAGTGCAGGTTACAGAAAAGCCATTCCCAATGTCTAAAGAAGATGTTCAGCTGTAAAACCACCTAAAAAAAAAACTGAAAACGAGGGTAAGTCATAAATCACCTCTTAGCCTTAAGACCAGACTCGCAGTCACAATTCACATTAGCAGCAGTCCTTCAGTAACGCATTTGTGTGTGGAGACATTTCAAATCAAAGTGAACTTATTTTCTACTTTTGTAGAAATCGGAGCGACGATTATCACAATGAATAAGCAGTTTGCGTCACGCACCCTCACAGTCAAACTGTTATTTGCCTGCTGGGACAGCAGGAGGGTCCTTACCAGCAGCAGGAGGGGGATCTATATCCTGTCTCTTGTCAGTCCTGGATGGATCATCCCCCTCTCCTTGTCCTTTCTCCAGAGAAGTCAGCTCTTTTTTTCCTTCTTTTGCAGCATCCCGGGAACTTGACTGCTTAATATTGTACACCAGCGGGACGGGGGGCTGGTAACGATATCTGTAGCCAAAGGCACGCAGGTGATATGTGTAGTACTCCAATAAATACATGTGTGGAGCATCTACATAGTGGAATGACACGGACAAGTCCGAGCAGCAGTTTGGACCCTGAGAAAAAAGAGAGTATTGTAGTTATGCAACAATACAGAGACAAAATGGTTGAGCTTTCATCGTTACTGTGGCTTAAGCAGTTTGACCACAAACAGCTATGGAAAACCTTGTTGACTGTCATCTATTTTTTCATTGCAGACTCACAGACAGCCACACTCACTGCACCACTGCCCATTGTAAGCAAAAAGCCAGTAAGAGTAATTCAGTGTGGCTTTGTAGCACAAAGGCAGTAAAACTGCCTGTGCCAAAGCACACTGTATAAAATCCATCGGGCTTAATGATATTTATTTATCCAGAAAGTTTGGCGCGCTTCTCCTCACACAGTGTTGCCAACACCTGTGCAAAAAATACATCAAAACGTGCGGCCTGATCGGGAATGATGTCCAATGACTTTTCTCAGAGATTCGCCCAGCGGTTTTCCCGAAAATCTCCAAAACTGAACAAAATTTCTCCATTCACTTGAATGGGGTTTTGGCGTGAAGAGAGCTAAAAAAAACACTTCACTTTTGGCCCATATAGACTAGCCATACTTTAACGTAGAAACATGATTCTAAGTTAAAACCGTAGACAAAACGCTGCACTTTATTGAGCCAAATGGGCATTTTGATAGCTAGCAGTTTTCATTAAGTCACAGATTAAGTTTCAGGAAAATTTTGGGTCCGTTTCAGATTTTATAATGGGTGTGTATTGCACAGCTAGTTGAGAGCTAGAGTGAGGGTATAAGCAGAGCAGGAAAATATTCCGTGATTTTTCCAAACAAATTGCTCCAGCCCCCACAATTTTTACTCTTTATACACTGTTTTTGGCCAAAAAGCTTGGAAACGTCGTGCTGTCGCACACAGATGTCTGTGGAATCCAACGGACTTACAGATTTGTCTCAAAGAGCCGCAGAGCGACATTAACTCCAACCAACTGCTCCATTAGACTCCATGTTAAATCTGACTACTCATTTCTCAAAGAAAGCAGACGGTACCAGTTTTGTATATTGCTCTGGAGCTTACATTTTTAACACCACAAACATAAAAACCACCTCACCCCGTTCAGCAGAGTCTTATCTTTCTCATGGTACCCATATTTTGGCACTCAAACTCATGCTTTTTGTTAAAAGGAGGCAGGGGTTTTGTTCAAAATCACCGTTTACTGTAACGTTTCTTAATCAGTCTGCCTCTCCAACCAGGTGCGTCCTCACCATGGCAACCACACACACACACACACACACACACACACACACACACACACACACACACACACACACACACACACACACACACACACACACACACACACACACACACACACATACACACGAGATATTCAAAGGCATTGACCGTCTGTCCGTCACATTAACAAATGTTCTACTTTGTTAATGTAATCTATGCAAAACATATACAGAAGACAAAAATAAACTCAACGGAATACAGTTCATTCAGGTAACTTGGGCAAAAGCTGCACTGAAGCAACAAACACTGGAGGACACATAGGATGGAGGATTACATAGAGTGTTTGTTATTTCATACTTTGATGTAGTGCTGGGCGGTATACCGGTTTTAATTTCCCCAGTGCTATTAATTTTTCACACACCGCCATACCGGTGCATAGCCGAAACAACTGCTGTCACTCTTCAACAGGCAGTTAAATATATTGTTCGCCACTATGAGCGCTACGGTTGGAGCTAGTTGTCTTACGTGTATTGAGAGGGACCCCTAATCATGGTTATAACACAACAATGAATAACCCACAACTAACGCTCTTTAACAGGACAAAACACCACGACACAACAGTTTGTGACACATAAACAATTTGTAACACTAATAATTGTACATTTATAAAATTTCACCGACAAACGGCATGCTGGGTACAGCTTGCTAGCTAGCCCGGTAACACAACAGTCTGTTAACAGCTGGGAGAGGCTCTGTCGCTACAGTAACGCTACATTAACGAACAGAAAAGAGCGATGCAGGATGAACAAAGACAGACCGGAGATGCACCAATAGAGTCTGTGCCCAAGAGAGGAGCTGGGTCTGCTGTTTGGAAGAGTTTTGGTTTTAAAAAATCGGACGTTTTGCGAGTGTTGAGCCACTGTTGTTGCCGCTGGTGGTAACACGAGCAACTTACTCCAGCACCTCAGCAGAAAACATGTGTTGGAATACCAAGAGTGTGACGACGGCCGTCGGAATCGAGGCCGTCAACCGGTAACGTTAGCGCTAGTGAAACAGTGAAGCCGAAGGGTCAGACATCGCTTGAAGAGGCTTTTGCTCGAGGCAGCATATGGCAAGATAAGCCAGAGGCGGAGCGACATTACGAACACAATAACGATCCAGCTATTCAAGGACACGGTCCCGCTACAGACAGTCGAGAAAGACGGGCTCAGAGCAATGATTGAAACACTGGATTCAAGGTACGTCTTACCGGGGCGAAAATACTTCAGCCAAACTGCTATCCCAGCAAACCCTATAGTAAGCAAAGCCTTCATACATGATGACATTAAAATGTTTTTATACTCTATGTACTTCTGACAGTAGAGTAAGCCACTATAAATCTATGTAAAAACAGTCAAGGAAAAAAAAAAAACTGCCGTGATATACCGTGAAACTGCCAGAATCTTAAAAAATACCGTGATACACATTTTTGTTCATACCGCCCAGCACTACTTTGATGTACATTTGATTGATTTTAATACCTTTAATGTAGCCTACTTGAAGTGTGCACTATGCAGCCATATTAGGAAAATAGAAGTATCTGATGGGAACACGGTATCGGCAGATACTCAATATTGAACTTGATCGGTACATCCGTTTTAACAAGCATACAGTTGTCCGTCTTAAGCTACCAAAAATGACCAGTTGTCTTTTCAAAAATTAGCATAGCAGTGCTGAAGTTGCATCAAACCAGTGTAATACCACGACAACAACAAAGAGAAAGTCCAGAATGTTTGCTGCACTTGCCTCTGAGATCGGGTAGTAGCAGTAGCTCCAATACCAGAAACTCTTGGGAAACTTGGCAGTGAGGTGCTGCTCGGGGACAAATGGGTGAAATGTCTCCCTCTGCACAGCGTCTCTGGAGTCCCCTGCCAGCACTCCAACTTTCTCCATGCACTGCCCCATTGCCAGGTCCTCTACAGAGCTAGTGTGAGTGCAGACTTTGCTTTTAAATCCTTCTACAAATCGCCGCAGAGCCTCTCTGCTCAACACATAGCCCGCACCGCCACTCATGTAGCCCTGCTTGGTGTAGGGCTTGAATCTTCGGCCAAAGTAAATTGGCTCGTCCGGCGTGTGGTTCGAGAGAACCAAACGCAGGTTGTCTACAATTACGTAGGTGTCGTCATCTGCCTTAAGGAACCAGTCCGCCTCGTTGCTGTGATGCTCGTAGACATATTGGAAGGCCCGGATTGTTTTCCAGTAAAGCTGGTCTCTACCCTCCTTTGTGTCTAAGCCCACCGTGGGGAAGTCGGGGTCGTCCACAGAGCTCATGAAGACCACGATATTGCAGTGGCGACTCCAAGTAGACTTCACATGGCGAGTCTTTTTCTCCAGGTTGTTGGGTCCAGTCATCACCCAGCAAAGAATACGCACCTTTTTGTATAGTTCATCAGCCATGCCGCTATCCTCATCTAGTAAGGAGATACAAATATTAATATAACATTTTACACTGTAATCTCTCCATAATAAACTGTGATAGTATCCAATCATACAATAGTTAATATAAAATATTGTTGAAGGGGAAAAGACAACATTCAAAAGAGGAAATAAAATATAGGGTGTAGGGTTTAGCATATAAATCCAGAACCAGGAACTCAAATTGGATGGTTAAAAAGCCAATCTTAAAATGGGGTTTAAGATGAACTAATATGCATCAGAAAATCAACAAACATTCAGAGGTACAACTACAGATCCAAACCAAATTCAGTGAGATGATCATCAAAAAGAAATGTTTGGTCAAACTGGATCCAGTCCACTTTCAATTCTAACCACACACAGCATGTTTAAGCATGCCAATAATCAGGTTAACCAGAGGAAACAGGTTACAGGGTAATTGGGGAATATGTTTACAGGCACTGTAAAGCCGTGTGTACATACAGCTTCTGCAAATTGGTTACTCCTCTACCGCGTTGCTTAAAAGGTAGAGCAAACCGTAAATCTCCTTTCAAGTGTAGAGTGTAGATTGCGAAATGGGAAATAAAAACCGGTCCCACCGCCACCACATTCCTTGTGTGAAATGTTGTGGGTGGGGTGGTGGTGGTGGTGGTGGTGGAGGTAGAAAGCAGAAAGGACGGTTCTTTCAATGAACTTAGTAGTGATGGAAAAAATGTGTACTCTTTTTCGTACAGAGAGGAATCGAAGCTGCCAGGGCTCAGTGAAGCACATCCCGCACTTCTCCAGCAGCCACCAGGTCGAGACTAAACCTCGGAAGAGGGGCCTCCACCACAGCCACCGTCACCAAAAGTCTCTTGCCCTCGGAGCATAAACACCGCCCCTACAGCCACCAGCACCTCATGCACCTGCGCTCCCACCCACACATTAGCTACAATGTCTTGGGAGGACAAATAGCTTGACCCGGTTCTGCCTTTGTCTAGGTGTCAATCAGCTTGGAACCTGATGCGATGTCAATAAGGAAAAAGGGCAGTACTCACACACACCTTTTACCCAAAACAAACAGTGCCTGAGAATAACAGTTGTATATTACACTATTTTCTAATATTGTTATATATATATATATTGTTATAATATTTTCAAATTTTCTGAGGCAAAGTCTTTCAAGCACCAAAACAATTTGTCTACATGAGTAAAGGTATGTTTTTATCCTTTAAATAAAACAAAAACTTGGTAAGGGACCTGATATTGAGGTGTGTCAACATATTCACAAGGCAGACACTTTGCTCAGCGTGGGAACACGGTGGAAAGAAAATCTGCTGGACACTAGTAAGACACTAGCTATTCTCGGATTTCCAAATAAAGCTTTTGACTCAGTTGAACATAAATGTATTTTTGACAGTGATAAGTTACTATGATACATAAAGACATCCTAACAAGCTCAGCAATAACTAGTTTAATAATATGTCCTATAAGTAACTAATGTTGAGTTTGTTATTGTACTTATTTTCTATATACAAAATAAACTTCCATATGGCGCACCTGTATGATGAGGGTGCCTTAGGTTGAACAGAGCAGACCTCTCCTTCTTCCATATCTTCCTCTCTTCCTCAAGCTGTTGCTGGTGGTCATGAAGTTGAAGCAAGCTGCTGGCCTGCTGTGCTGACATGGTCCTCTCAAAGCACACCTGCCGCAGAAACACGTACAGCGTGAAGGTTCCCACCACGAAACCCGCACAGAAGGAGAATCTGGATCCGAGGGCCTTCATACTGGACCCGGTGTCCTCACCGTCAGTCGTTCAACTTGGCAGGTGCTGAATAAGGTGGCGAAGGAGACAACACGGACACACGTTTCACTACAAGGGGCCCCAGTCACGAGCTGCGAACTTTCCAAGTCTCCTCGCTGTTAGCGAGTGTGTGCATAAATTAAAGTGTCAACTGGGTGACAGCGTCACTCAGTGTTTAAGGTGGGGTTTAATGGTACTCACCAGCAATATCGCGTACACCATAGCAGCTGGAGTATTAGCTACTTCATCGTTACACGACACATACACTTTGTAAAAGCGAAAGCTGAGACAGTTTTGACCACGACGAAGCTGTTTGTTTCCCCCTCCCTGAACGAGAACTTAGCTCAGCTAGCAGCACTACGATGTAGCTAACAGTTATCGTGGCGAAACTGCGAGCGAGCTAACGTTAACCACGAACAACTAACATCCGGGATAGAAAATAACCGACTTATAACAGCAGTTGCTCTCATCGTCTCCTGGCCTTGTTGGTCCGTTGGTTTGATCGACACTGCTAACGGTAACTTCAGTGCTAAGTTAGCAATCCTTCCTTTCGTGTCAACATAACATCAACTAACGGAAACGTTACCGTTATCCAGGTGACCGGCCGAGCAGGCTGGATTTACTGATAGATTGGATTTAGCCCAGTAGTTTAATAACGTTACAGACGAAACCACCCATATAAAAATGTTTCAAAACGCTGCAGAAACTACTTCTAACTAATCTGGGTGTCGTTTTCCGTCCAGAAGACACAGCTTTTTCCGGTCAGGTCGGGATATTTCAAAAGAAAAGCGCAGGCGCGTCCTACTGCAAATAAATATACAGGTGCAATTACTTGGCAAACATTTTTACTATTCCAAATACTGTATTTTGTTTATTTATCCTAGATCAAAGGTATCTGATTATAAACAGATCCTGTTAACTTTGGCTTTTCCATCTCATTGCGATACAGCCCCAATATCAGATAAGACCATTAAAAGGTGCATAACAATGCAAGAGCAATACAAATTCTTTGAGAAGACAAATCCAGTTAGCCAATTGAAGAAACGCACCTACACACATCCTACTGCATTTTTCTGCTTTCTTATCTGATCTTGAGCCTCTGGATACTGGCATATAAAACTAAACTTTCAATGGAAACAGGAATGGCTTGTCCGTGTGCCGAGGAGTATTTACAAACTAAGAGAGGCCAATTCATCAATCATGGAAGGCAGAGGTATGTGCATGGATGTGCATCCTTACTTAGGTTTCAACGCTTTCCGTGGTGGGATGTCACGCCTCCCCCACCTCAACACAGACTGATGATGAACTGTTATGAATACTTTTAAACAGTGGTGGGCCGTCTGGGCCAGCAAAGCCTTCTCTGCTGGCCTAAACAGAATTACAAAGTTATAGCTTTTTTATAATTTAATATTCTTTCATAAATACACTACATGTATAATAATTATTTTTCACATTAGCTTATTTTTTCATTGCACAGCTACTGTTTTCCTCTGTTGCTCTGCTTCCAGCATGCAGTGCTGCTTCCAGTGCAGCTTTTTTTAAGTAGAGCTTTTATCCAATCAGATTTCACCCCTATGTCTGCAGGTAAGTAGAGAGGCCAGAGGCCTTCTGGATAGCCTTTGCAGATTAAAGTAAATGGAGACGATATTGTTGATTGTCATAGTATTCAACCAATCACATCTTTAGTTTGACATGGTCCTCATTTGATTCTCTGTTTGCGGTTTTGTTTTCTTTCACAAAGCAAGAATTATGGTCTGGAAAAATGGGGATTGTGTGGCGATTGCTTTATTCCTCTGTGAATCAGTAGGGAACAGCTAAATGCTGTGGGGAGAGTGTAGCTTGTGTGCTGTTGTTGGATTTCCTGCTAAGCTAGTTTAACGTAGCCTCTCAGAACACACACGCCATACTCCAATGTTTTGTTTCCGGGGTGGGCGTGTCAGACAGCATGTTGCTAGTTTGAGCGAAGTCCACCGAAAACATTACATTCCCACAATTTAAGCTTCTGCATTTCCCAAATGCACTAGTATTATTCAAACATATTGTTCGGTTCGTAAGCCTCGTACCAAACGTTTTAATACGAATACGTGTATTGTTACACCCCTAGAAACAAATAATAATGTAGCTGTGGCGTCATAATGATGTTATAAGGAGGTAGTTAAGAGGATTTGCTGCTTCTGACATTTTACAGGCCAAACATTTAGTTAGTTGAGAAATTTATTTGGAATTAATTGAAAGATTAATTGTAATGATGACCACAATAATAATAGTTAGTTGCAGCCCTATTCATGTAAATAAAAAACTTGGAATAAAAACTATTTGACACAACTATAAGACTTTGTTTTTCATATGGAATCAAGCTTCTCTGAGCTACCGCAGCATACAATCAAATAAAAAGGATTGAGTCCTTCACAGATTGTGTACACAGTGTTACACCTGCCTTTATTGTGAACATGCTTATGAAAGCAGCCTGACGAGTTTGGGATGCAGCAAACTGTGACATAGAAACTGGTTAACCACAGTATGCTAAAACAAACACCTGTATCACTGTGGACAAATGGGTGTTTCACTGATTTACAAGATGAGGCACTTTTAATTTAAATTTAATCTGAAAAGCTTTATGCTCCGTCTGAGCAGCTCTTGACGTATATTTGCTTCCAAGGCATATAGTCATCCGTGTGAAATTAAGTCAAACAACTCCTGCAAACCACAAGCTACTTCGCTGTAGAGAGTAGGTCAAGTTGTTTTGGTGGATTTGCAATAGTCAAGAAAAAGATAAAATATTTGACAAATCAAATTTCACTGGCTCTGGAACATACTAGTATCATATGGATTAAAAAGGTGCTTTAGTTAATTAACAAATGAGTGCAGGTTACAGAAAGCCATTCCCAACGTCTAAAGAAGATGTTCAGCTGTAAAACCACCAAAAAAAAACTGAAAACGAAGGTAAGTCATAAATCACCTCTTAGCCTTAAGACCATCTCGCAGTCACAATTCACATTAGCAGCAGTTATCACAGCATTATCACAATGAATAAGCAGTTTGCGTCACGCACCCACACAGTCAAACTGTTATTTGCCTGCTGGGACAGCAGGAGGGTCCTTGCCAGCAGCAGGAGGGGGATCTATATCCTGTCTCTTGTCAGTCCTGGATGGATCATCCCCCTCTCCTTGTCCTTTCTCCAGAGAAGTCAGCTCTTTTTTTCCTTCTTTTGCAGCATCCCGGGAACTTGACTGCTTAATATTCTACACCAGCGGGACGGGGGGCTGGTAACGATATTTGTAGCCATAGGCACGCAGGTGATATGTGTAGTACTCCAATAAATACATGTGTGGAGCATCTACATAGTGGAATGACACGGACAAGTCCGAGCAGCAGTTTGGACCCTGAGAAAAAAGAGAGTATTGTAGTTATGCAACAATACAGAGACAAAATGTTTGAGCTTTCATCGTTACTGTGGCTTAAGCAGTTTGACCACAAACAGCTATGGAAAAACTCTGTTGACCTAGGCAAATATCCCAATTTTATCTCAAAGATCGACATCGGGGTGAGTCAGGGCATGGCCTGATCAGATCCTTTGTTTTACATCAGATGTCAAACAGATGTTTTTACTCCCGAAGCTTTCATGCACATCAACGCAACGAGTGCAGCCACTTCAACTCTTAAAAGTCTCCGTTGACCGCAGACTCAGACAGTGGTGGAGAGCCAACGACAACCACACTCACTGCACCACTGACCATTGCAAGTGCAACAAAAGCACTGCAAGAAAAAAGTCAGTAAGAGTAATTTGTTGATGTTTTGTGTTGATAATAAAAAAAACATTAAGGAACAGATTGGATGTAGGGATTGTTTTTTTTAATGCAATACTAAACTATTCAATTGTTAAGGATATACATTTGATTGATTTTAATACCTTTAATGTAGCCTACTTGAAGTGTGCACTATGCAGCCGTATTAGGAAAATAGAAGTATCTGATGGGAACACGGTATCGGCAGATACTCAATATTGAACTTGATCGGTACATCCGTTTTAACAAGCATACAGTTGTCCGTCTTAAGCTACCAAAAATGACCAGTTGTCTTTTCAAAAATTAGCAGTGCTGAAGTTGCATCAAACCAGTGTAATACCACGACAACAACAAAGAGAAAGTCCAGAATGTTTGCTGCACTTGCCTCTGAGATCGGGTAGTAGGAGTAGCTCCAATACCAGAAACTCTTGTGAAACTTGGCAGTGAGGTGCTGCTCGGGGACAAATGGGTGAAATGTCTCCCTCTGCACAGCGTCTCTGGAGTCCCCTGCCAGCACTCCAACTTTCTCCATGCACTGCCCCATTGCCAGGTCCTCTATAGAGCTAGTGTGAGTGCAGACTTTGCTTTTAAATCCTTCTACAAATCGCCGCAGAGCCTCTCTGCTCAACACATAGCCCGCACCGCCACTCATGTAGCCCTGCTTGGTGTAGGGCTTGAATCTTCGGCCAAAGTAAATTGGCTCGTCCGGCGTGTGGTTCGAGAGAACCAAACGCAGGTTGTCTACAATTACGTAGGTGTCGTCATCTGCCTTAAGAAACCAGTCCGCCTCATTGCTGTGATGCTTGTAGACATATTGGAAGGCCCGGATTGTTTTCCAGTAAAGCTGGTCTCTACCCTCCTTTGTGTCTAAGCCCACCGTGGGGAAGTCGGGGTCGTCCACAGAGCTCATGAAGACCACGATATTGCAGTGGCGACTCCAAGTAGACTTCACATGGCGAGTCTTTTTCTCCAGGTTGTTGGGTCCAGTCATCACCCAGCAAAGAATACGCACCTTTTTGTATAGTTCATCAGCCATGCCGCTATCCTCACCTAGTAAGGAGATACAAATATTAATATAACATTTTACACTGTAATCTCTCCATAATAAACTGTGATAGTATCCAATCATACAATACATAATATATTGTTGAAGGGGAAAAGACGACATTCAAAAGAGGAAATAAAATATGGGGTGTAGGGTTTAGCATATAAATCCAGATCCAGGAACTCGAAGTGGATAGTGTTAAGAGATTGTAGGAAAATATGAAAGCACAAAAGTATAACCATTACAACATATAACTTGTTTACACTTTTTCTAATAATATAGTCACTCAAGCCTTGAATGATCCTTACATCCTGTGTTACATCCTGTTTTTGACTTACTTAACAGGATGACTCGTGTGTGAGTGATGAATGATTTTGAGGGAGGTTCCAGCCTCAGATAAGCATAAAAGCAGCAGTGAAACTGAGAGAACGGGCTTCACCCTTAGGGGTGACTAGAGTCTTCACCCTGAGAGGGGTGACTGGAAGACCCTTCAGAAGACAGCATGAAAATAAAAAAGGAAAAAACTCACAGCGAAAGCTGACCAACAGTTTTTTCCCAGTTTAGAGACTGGACTTCCCTTCTTTTATAGAAGACCCTGTGAGACATTTCTGCTATCAGAAGACAGCTTACAGTGACTGATATATTTTGCACCACATAGACTTTCCTTGAGTTGAAATTGTTTTATGTAACTGTTTTGAGAAAACCACAGCCTTACTATTTGTAAAGGACTGGGACTCAAACTGAAGACTGATTTTTTAGATTAAGTTACCCCTCTTCCCCTTTCCCTAAAACGTGTGATACAGAGGTGATGACCGACTCGACCAGAGGAGCTTAAGGTAAGTTCCCTGGGTGAAGACTTGGCAGTATTAGTCAAAAATGGTGAGAAAACTAAAATAGGCAGTAGTAAGGTACAGACGTTCTACTTAAAACAAATTCAGTGAGACGATCATCAAAAATAAATGTTTGGTCAACTTTCAATTCCAACCACACACAGCGTGTTTACAGGCACTTGATCAATAATCAGGTTAACCAGAAAAAACAGGTTACAGGGTAATTGGAGAATATGTTTACAGGCACTGTAGTAACCTGGTTACTGTGAAGCCGTGTGTACATTCAGCTTCAACTTCTCCATTATCTAAAGAAGCTAAGAGCTGAAATACAACGCAGGAGAAGCTGCAAGCTAAACTGTTAAACTGTAGAAGTCGTAGTAGTAGTAGATGTAGTAATTGTAACAAGAAGTAGTAGCAGCAGCAGCAGTATTAGTACCAGAAGTTGCAGTAGGAGCAATAGTAGTTGTATATCAACAGTAGTAGTAGCAGCAGTAGCAGATGTAGTCGTACTAGCAGTAGTAGAAGTATAAACAGCAGTAGTAACAGTAGTACATCTTTTACTCCAAAGGGAGGTTTTTTCATAAGAACAGTGGTGTGAGAGTAAGAGAGTGGGAGTGAGAGAGAAAGAGTGTAAGAGACAGACAGACAGAGTGAGTGAGAGAGAGTGAATGAGTGAGGAAGGGAGAGAGAGTGTGTGAGAGGGAGGGAGAGAGAGAGGGAGACAGACAGACAGACAGAGAAAAAGTGATAGAGTGAGAGAGAGAGAGAGCGTGCGTGCGAGTCACTGGTTGCCATGGTGAGGAAGCCGCAGGTCGGAGAGGCAGACTATTTATAGGTTAGTGTAGAAGAAGTTGAATCAAGATTCATATACAATGGTTGGGAAGCTGCTGAACCAGTATTCCAAATGTTGAAACAAGGCTTGGTCAAATAAGTACCTACACCTTGAAAAGGCTTTGAAGCAATCCAAGTAGTGTTACACTTCTACATTATTAAATGGTATTGTAGGATTTTCACAATAGTCTTGGCAACGAGATAAGAAATTGGCATTTCAGAAGTTAGTCGATTTTAGAAGTAGATTAGCACAACCCAATCAGGATTCCTCAAAGGAAGATCTACCCATAATAATGTCTGCTTAGTTCTGGACTTTATTGATTACGATTATTTAATTGAGGATGATGGTTTTATGCTATTCTCGGATTTCCAAAAAAGCTTTTGACTCAGTTGAACATAAATGTATTTTTGACAGTGATAAATGTAAACACTTTGGGAACAGGTTTTTAGACATGGTTACTATGATACATAAAGACATCCTAACAAGCTCAGCAATAACTAGTTTAATATTATGTCCTATAAGTAACTAATGTTGAGTTTGTTATTGTACTTATTTTCTACATACAAAATAAACTTCCATATGGCGTACCTGTATGATGAGGGTGCCTTAGGTTGAACAGAGCAGACCTCTCCTTCTTCCATATCTTCCCGTCTTCCTCAAGCTGTTGCTGGTGGTCATGAATTTGATGCAAGCTGCTGGTCCTCTCAAAGCTTACCTGCTGCAGAATTACATACAGCATCAAGGTTCCCACCATGAAACCCGCACAGAAGGAGAATCTGGATACGAGGGCCTTCATACTGGACCCGGTGTCCTCACCGTCAGTCGTTCAACTTGGCAGGTGCTGAATAAGCTGGCGCAATCAAAGTGTCAACTGGGTAAAAGCGTCAATCCCTGTTTAAGGTGTGGTTCAATGTTACTCACCAGCAGTGTTGTGTACATATATGGAAGCCCATTTTGTTTTGTTGTTTTTACATTCACAAAAACAAATCCAAGAAAAAAAAGAAATCACTAAATTGAATAAAATAAAAATAACTACAAAAAAATGAAATGAAAAACGTGGTACTAAGCAAACGCACCCTTGAAAGGATTTTCATCAAGAAGCAGCTCTGGCGTAGAAAGAATAAAACTGATGTGGCAACCTTCATTGAAGAGCAACTGGAAACATCTCGGCAGTGTCATGGTTACAGATGGATGCAGCAAAAGTGTTGGTGTATTATTATTTTATTTTTTTAAACAATTAAAAAAAAATATATTTTTTTTTTGCTGCGGAAATGGGCTTCGATACATACACCATAGCAGCTGGAGTATCCCACAGCTACTTCATTATAACACGACACATAAACTTTGTAAAAGCGAAAGCTGAGACAATTTTAACCACGACGTAGCTGTTGTTTCCCCTCCCTGAACGAGAACTTAGCTCAACTAGCAGCACTAAGATGCAGTGGCGGGCCATGTATTTTATACCTGCACTGTAATGATTTGCTGGAAATGTACGGTAGATTTTCAACGGTATCTTTCAGTATTTCATAATAACTGTAACATACAGTTAAATGTTCATCCCTCGTGCGATGTTCACGGTAGAACCACGCCACCTGGTGGGCGGTATGTGATACATACAAGCAGTCAGCAAGACGGCTGGAACAGCGTGTATACGAGCCTCGGAATAAAAGCCTGTTGCAGTGAATCAAGTCGTTGTTCATCTGGGTCTTAATTACAATACAGAAACATTACACCCCGCATGTAAATTAACAGTCAATTAACAATAACAGCAGACTACTGTAATTTATCAGCATAATGCAGTATTTTCTGTAAAGTGGTGGATATATACGCTTCTCTATACAAGTTCTGTGAATCACGATCCATCTACATCGTACGGTCTATTGTAGGTTAATGTGTCTGTAATGATCTGCTCTGACTGCAGTGCGAGGCGCCTGTGTGTGCACTTTGGGGTGGCGGAGTATGGGGTCAGATCAGTCTCAATAATTGCAAATGCACACAGATAGACTCCCAAATGCAAACAGAAAGATTCACAAATGCGCACAGAACAATTCACAAATATATTCGATTTACAAATGCACACAGAAGGATTTACAAATATATTCGATTTACAAATGCACGCAGAACAATTCACAAATACATTCCAATGCACAAATAAATAAATTACGATTTATATAAATGTAAAAAAAAAAATCACAAATATATTTCTGCATTTGTATGTATTTGTGTGTGGATTTGTATGTATTTGTGTGTGGATTTGTATGTATTTATTTGTGGATCGCACTGCATTCATTTGCAAATCGCTTCACATTCATGTACGGATTTTTGAGACTGCTATTTCATCGAACTGTATTCACTGTGTCTAGCAAGCCACACGTCGGCTGTTTACCATAGCTGTATGAACACAACATAAACTGATTTGGCTATGATTTAACGGCAATAAACCAACAAAAAGGAACTCCGAAATAACATTTATACACATAGTTTGGTCCGGTCTCTACTGATATGAGGTATCGTAGAGCTCTGGGTGAACACAGACGGCTACAATATGTATGAATATGTATGAAGCTGCGCTCATGTGATTGGTTGAAAATGAGGCTGACATCTGATTGGCTACAGACAGGTCTATGTTGAAAAAAACGCATTTGTGAATCCAGCGACAGCAGAACAGTCTCAAAAATCCGTACATGAATGTGAAGCGATTTGCAAATGAATGCAGTGCGATCCACAAATAAATACATACAAATCCACACACAAATACATACAAATCCACACACAAATACATACAAATGCAGAAATATATTTGTGATTTTTTTTTTTACATTTATATAAATCGTAATTTATTTATTTGTGCATTGGAATGTATTTGTGAATTGTTCTGCGTGCATTTGTAAATCGAATATATTTGTGAATTGTTCTGTGCGCATTTGTGAATCTTTCTGTTTGCATTTGTGAGTCTATCTGTGTGCATTTGCAATTATTGAGACTGATCTGACCCCATAGCGGAGGGGCTCACGGCAGCTCCCGCTGCTCGTTCACAACAGTGCAGAACATACGTGCTTTAACGTCAGAGTCACCAGAAAAGTCTCCAATAACTCCAGAAAAAGTCGCTAGATTTGTCACTAGTAACTTTTGACAAAAAAAAGCCATGAGGGTTTGGAAAGTTGCCAAATTTAGCGAGAGACTCGCCAAGTTGGCCACACTGGCACCAGCTAAATATGTCCCCAGAGCAACATTGGACGTAACAATGGTTCCTATCACATATTAAACCAAACAAAAATCCATCTTCATACAAATAATAATATATAAACAAGCATATTAAAGCTACTGCAGATGTAAAAACAAACAAATTTAACTTACCAGAGCTGCTGTTCACTATTTAAGGACAAAGTCCTCCTCCTTTCTTTGTTAACAAACAGTTTAATCTCACGGTTGTTCAGTACATCCATGCGTTTTAGTTCCAGTAAGAAGTCCTTCTCGATTCATGGGCACCAGTGAAGACAGTTGAGCCTCCCCAGTTGTATTTCTTGAATAGGTTTTAATGCGTTTGAGGGCTGAAAATCGACAGAGGCAGCAGATATTGGGATTGTCACCACCCAACATGTCAAGCCCACTAGCCCACTGACCAATCACGTACATGTAGGCCAGCTAGCAGGCTCTGGCACGTCAAAGAATACGCCCAACGTGTCAAACTAAAGATCTGATTGGTTGAACACTATGACAATCAACAATATCGTCCCCATTCAGTTAAACTGCAAAGGGTAGTTTAATGAAAATAACGATACAGACAAAAACACCCATATAAAAATGTTTCAAAACGCTGCAGAAACTACTTCTAACTAATCTGGGTGTCGTTTTCCGTCCAGAAGACACAGCTTTTTCCAGTCAGGTCGGGATATTTCAAAAGAAAAAGCGCAGGCGCGTCCTACTGCAAATAAATATACAGGTGCAATTACTTAGCAAACGTTTTTATTTTTCCAAACACTGTATTTTGTTTATTTATCCTAGATCAAAGGTATCAGATTATAAACAGAGCCTGTTAACTTTGGGTTTTCCATCTCATTGCGACACAGCCCCAAGATCAGATAAGACCATTAAAAGGTGCATAACAATGCAAGAGCAATACAAATTCTTTGAGAAGACAAATCCAGTTAGCCAAGTGAAGAAACACACCTACACACATCCCACTGCACTTTTTCTGCTTTCTTATCTGATCTTGAGCCTCTGGATACTGGCTTCTTTGGGAACAAATGCCTAAATTGACCACATTTACTCTGGTAACTCGAGTCTGACTTAATTTGTGCCATTATACATCAAATCAATTCAAAAACATATTCACGCAACAATTATGTACAAGTTGAGTTCCCAGTAGTCACAGTTATTCACAAATTCAGCCCTTAAATACACAATCCTTAGAAAAGTTGTGTGGATTCATTATTCGGGTACACTGAATCTGATTGACGTTGTAGCATTCTTTCTTTTCCTTTGCTAAATTAAATTGTCAGAAATTAAAGTACAAACTTAAAAGATATATCTTCCTAAACTTCTTTACGTGTTTTTTTTCTTCTTTTGGATCCATTTAACAGCAGGACAACCTGAAATAAACAGACATTTTTGTGAAACAATGTTAAAATTCTGTGCCACAGCATGTGTACAAACACTTCAGTAAGCTACAGTTGTGTTTAATCGAATCACCAAATGCAGCAACAGAAAGTTTCAAAGACAAGTGGGAACTGAAATGGGAACCCTCGAACTCTTTGCTTTTCATATCCAGACACAATCAGACTTTGGAGTAAACAGTAAATTGAACAACCTGTGCAAACACTCCTTCAGTTTGAGGCATGCACAATTCCCCCCCAGCTGTCTTTTAAATCTAAGGACTTCTTTGTCAACAACATACAAGTAATAATTGAACTGTGGACACAGTGTGCCACTGACAACTTCAGAACTAGATGCAAATATTCAGTTGAAGTCACTAAAGAAAAAAAAAAAAAAAAAAAAAGTACCATCTTTCAAAACTGAATCCCTTCAAAAAGGGGAAAATGCATAACTTCATTCAACTGCACAGTACAGCTGAGGTGTTGCGGGGTCATCGTGCAACATATAACTGGTGCCTACTCCAGACACATATTGCCTATTCAAGACACACAGACACATTTTCTGAATGTGCAAACAGGTGAGTAGATATTATCCACCAGGTTTAATAGCAGTAATTGAATAAATTGGGCTCCCTCCACAGGAGTTCACCGTCACAACAGGTGCACTGAATGAGCTCATATGTCCACGTCGTCTGAGTCAGAGGGGCCGGATGACTGGGACTCCTCCTGGGACTCTCCCCACACAAACTTATAGTTGTTCTCCAACTCCTGCTGCCTCTTTTGCTCTTTGTAAACCTCTTCTGTGCCTCCAGTCTGTAAGATGGGGGGGGGGGGAAATGATGGTTTTACAAACAACCACCTTTATGATTGCATGTTTATATGACTTGTGGAAAATTAAAAGGAAACGTCACTTTTTCAACGTTTTACCCACATAATAAAACGCTTATTATACGTGTCAAAGTCCTTATTCTGATTTGCTGAATGTCAAAGACAAAACACACACATTTTGTAGACAGTTTGGCAAAGGTTGAAGAGAAGTGTACTTGAGGGTGGTAAGAGGGTTTCAGTGAGGAGGAAAAAACAAAACAATAATCACACTAGTTGAAAAGGCTTCGTTGGCTGTGTGAAATAGCCCTTCTGCTCCCTTCCCTTGCAGGTTAATGTTTTACCTCGTAAAACATGTTTTCATATTTTATGATGTTAGATGAGGATCTACAATAAAATGCTGCACGAAACCCTGTGGACCTAAAGTAAGTAAAGTAAATAAGGGCTGGAATAGTATTGAGCAAACTCTACAGCACACAGCTGCTGGTGAACACAGTATTGTGTGCCTAAGCCCCACCCAGAGGCATCCAAATGAACCCAACAAAAAGTTACTACCACTTCTTAAATTACCAGGAGATTTATGAGGAGCTCCCTGAAGGACTTTGTGTCTTCTTCTGTCAGCCACTGATCACCTGCCTCCTCTGCATTTTTCCGTGTCAAGATCTTCACCTCAATTTTACCTACAAAGAAAAACAGGGGAAAAGGCAGGCGTGCCGATTACACACATGTACTTCCAAGTGGCTCCGAACAAATAATCGTGATGAAGCGTGATAAACATAACTGTGAATGAAAAAGAACGCACATGGACACACCTTTCATTTCCCTTTAGTATAAGCTTCAGCTAGCAGCAGTCAGAGATATCTTTTTGCGTCTGTGATCTTTACATTTTCAAAGTATTCGGTTTTAAAAAGTACCTAATTTAATGTGTCCCTGATCTAATGTCTAAACAGTTTCTCCATCTTCTGAAAAATGAAGGACACCCTTTAAACTATTAGCATGTTAAGTGTCCTTTGAACAGCTTGACCTGGGAAAAACCTAAATCTGACAGTAGTATGCTTTTTAACAAAGATGAGTGAAGTACAGAACTACTATATGCTCAAGATAACAGAGAGAAGAGAGAAAAAGGCCATGAGTGTTTCGGGCCCCTCCCCCATCATACCTTCTGCCTTCAGTCCTGCTCTCTCTAGCTGTTCTTTAACCACGTCCTTTATGTGCTGCCACTGGGGGTCTCCTTCGCCCATCTCCTGAACTTTGACCTCCCCATCAGGGCTGCTGCCCGTCTTATACTTAGTAATTTTGATCTTAACATGGTCGTCGGCTGCTTGGTCTGGGGTGACGAGACAAAAGAGGGACAAACAACACAGTTCACCTCAAAAACCTATCAGCAGGGCCACAGGGTGGAGGAGGTAAGAACCAAGATTGTGTATTCCAAAACACTATCTTATAAGAATTACATTTCTGCACTGTCATCAATTTATAATACTGTGATTGATTTAATTACAAAACTTCACCCACAGATACATAAATGGCAGTAGAGGAAAGACTACTAACTAACCAATGGAATTCAAAATATCAATCTGAAAACATAGATCCTCCGTGGAGAACTCCATGTGTGCGTCTAATCTGGGATGAAAGATGTCACAACGGAGATCTACACCACGTATGAATGAAACATGACAATGATGGAGGTCGACACAGAGTTAACAGATATGAACATGACCACAGAGGGACAGGGTGCCCAATTACCTGGCTGCTTTGGAGCCAGGCTGGGGCTGCCCCTGGTGGGGTCACTGGCTCTTTGGACTCCTGGTGTTTGCTGCTCTGGGTCCTGGACGTCTTTCTCCTCCAGATGATCAAGGAGCTTGTCCAGCGTCGTCTCCAGTGTCTGTGTTGCTTGAGTGCGATCAAACTCCCCTTTTAGACCTTCTGTCTCTAATTCCTGCTGAGCCTAAAACACAACGACAATTGCATCAAAGCATCCTTAGATTGTTCCATTGTGTCTGATAACATTTGAATACATCAATCTTCATGTTGAAATGACACATTGTCTATAATCTGAAACCTCGTTTATGATGTTGTCAAACTCCTTCTGCATTTCCTCCTTTATCTCTTCAATCTTCTCAGTGGTCACGGAGAGATCGACCATCTCATCCTCGAACTCCTGTAGTAGTCGTTCATCTTCATCTTTCTCTTCCTCGCCAAGCTTCTCTGTCACCCTGTCGCTTGTCAGTGTCTCTCCTCGACTTTTGACCTGGTTTTGTGCTTTCTAAAAAAAAGAAAAAGAAGAAGAAGAAAAAGCAGCATTGAATTGGAATACCCATACACTGCAAAGAAACGTTCATCGTGATCTCGGCGAGTACTGACCTTCCTGTTGCTCTCTTTGAGATGTTGGACAAATTTCATCAGGTCTGCTGGGTCAGTGATGATTTTAAAGTTAAATTTTTCAACTGAAAGACATTAATGTGAAGAGAGAAATGTCCAACAATGAACAACAGACAAAATAAATGTTTGATTAACAAAGTTCTCCATTTGGAACATTCAGTTTGCAAATCTGAGAACTTAACTGCAAATAAGAGACTCTGCGGTTCTATTAATCTTGTTTGAGGCTTTGTGAAGCAGCAGGACATTGAATGATCATGAATAACATTGGTCTTCGTTGTGTGTTTTTGTGTGTGTGGTAGAGATGCGATACCTTCATCGCCATCATCTATGACTTCATTGTCTGTCAGTGAGTTATAGCCATCATCTGCCGCCTGTGCGTAGAAAACAAAACCCTGTTAAGAGTCGAGAAGTGGTGAAGGAATCAACCTACAGCCTCTAGCAGTTGGGATCTGGCTGGAGAAGAACCACCTCAACATTTAAGACATATATTGCCAGTTAACCACAACAATGAAGTTTGAAAGAAAAATGTATCAACAAAGTGTCAATTTAGTCTGGTTGTTATTAACAGCACAAAGAGAGAAGAGAAGCCGTGAAAATATATTCTATTAATATGGGATTAAAAATACTACAAAGCTTCTCCACTAAAGAGAATTTTGACATTAAAGCATTGGCACAGTTATTTACAAGTGAAGCATCATTCATTAAAAGAGAAAACGGATTCCAAGACGTATTTCTGTACCTGATCTTCCTGTTGAGAAGCAGATGTTTTTGAACTCCGTGGCTTTGTAACTCCCTCCCAGAAGTCAGAATCTTCTGTCTCCTCTGACCCGGCGTCCTCAGACACATCAGCAGTATCTGTTTCAAAATAAAGGCACACGCAAGTTTACATCTAGTGTGAAGGACTTAAAAACCCAGTGGATATTTATATTTCGCGGATTGACAAATTTCCACAATATTTTAAAAAGGTAATTTGTAAAATAAATGCACCTTTTGTATCTGAGTGGTTCAGGTCATCACTTGGTGCAAATGATGTATCTTCTGCTGTTACTTCCACTGCATCATCTGCCCCTTTATTACCAGCCAACATCTCATCAAGACTCCTCAGCTCCTCTGAGATCTGCTCTACTTTACGCTTTGTGTCCGCTGGGAACAGACCGAGGAGGAGGAGGAGGAGGAGGAGGAGGAGGAGGAGGAGGAGGAGGAGGAGGAGGAGGAGGAGGAAGAGGAGGAGGGGGGAGGGAAAGAAACAACAATCATATGACACATTTGTTATTGCTTTAAAATTAATATTGAAGATTTCATGTATCAAACACCTATTCAACAACAAATGTCAACCAAGTTGTACATTGTACGGCTTTATCTTCCTATCCGATATCACCATCACACTTTCAAATACTCCTTCCCCACATTATGTTGTGCCCCAGTCTCCTGCTTCAACAGGACACAACATTCAGGGATGTAACATACAGGACTCTCCCCAAATGTTGCGACCCAGTGTGTACTTACAGACTTGAGCCTTGACGTAATCCATGTACTGTTGGGCACTTAGTGCTGGCTGGCACACAATACTCTGTGGCTTGGCAGTGGATGGTGGCTGCAGGAACGGATGCAGGCAGGTACGACTGGTGTGAACTGTCAGCACATAGCGGCACGACTGAGGCTCATCCACTCGGGCAAGGTAGTCACCTGAGCCTTCTTCACACACAAACTGGAAACAATAGAGTCAAATTAGAAAAGCAGTTTCTGAAGGAATTGCGGAGCAAATACTGGATGCTGAAGAGCTGATGCTACCCTGTATGGCTAAATGTGTAAGAAGGGAATGGGTTTAATTAGTATAAATGTCATCAAAAAGTTGAAGAACACCAATAGCGCTCTGCCTGAAAATGTCCACGTCCTGCGTGTGTGTGTGTGTCTCTGTGTGTGTCCAACTGCACTTATTAGCTCATCACAATCAGCTGTGTTTGTCTGGTTGGTTAAAATGCGGATTAAGTTTGCTGTCCTCCAGAAATGTTTGGTGGCGGATCTTCTCACTTTCAGGTTCCCACGGCACAATGTGGAAGTCGGTTTGCTTCCACAGCTACATTATTTGAAAGAACACAGATTTAACTACATTTTGACGTGAAATTAAGTATGAAGAGTGAACATTGTGGGAATGGGAGCATGTTGAAGATCATCAAGACGACATTTCTGCTGCTGCTACGTCAGCAATCAATGGTGATGGTATTTGAAAAGTGACTCCTCGGTTACTTTAGGCAGAGGTGCACATCTCATAGCCCTGCTTCCCAGGCAAAAAACGTAACTCCTAAAGCTTAAATATTTTACGCAAAGATTTAGGACTCCCTGATGAACACATTGTGTGAAATGTGTGTGTGTAGTTTTAAAAATGGGAGCAGGTTAGAGAACTGGTACAGCTTGTTGATTTTGGAGTCAGTTAACATGAGAGCCGATGCAACAGTTGGTTGGAAATCCTCTCACTTTCAGGCTCCTGAAATCATTCATGAAGAGTGATAATTATGGGCCAGAGAGCAGGTTAATCATCATTTTTTGAGAAGATTTCACCCCGTAGGCCTTAGACCTATAAACCCTGTATTCAAATGTCTCACCCGGACTTCCGTCTCTCTGGGATTTCCATTTAGGTCACACTTTGATCCATTTACATAGGTCTGACTGTGGTAGCGCTTCAGCCGGTGCTGTTTGGAGGCCTGCGAAGTACACAGAAGAATATTTTTTTTTAACCAAACTGATTTGCACTATTCTTGGAGACTCAGTGCATCATCCAAACGTTCAATGCCTCTGATGTTTGTGCACAGTCATGATTATAGTCATCATTACTGGAAGCTGGTAAATCAGGACTATAATTATAATGTGAATATGTAAGATGAACACCTGAGGCATTCGACCGTTAAGTACCCATTGCCACACACAAGTACGAGGGTTCAGTTTATATCAAATCATGTTTATCTTTCTTTCATGCATAACAATAATCAAAGATCACCAAGAATGATAGAAAAGACAACTGCAACCACAACATGGAGGAAACTTTACCTTGGCTGTTTCATTGCTCCAATCAAATTCAGATTCATAATATCCGAGGAAGAGAATGTCCCCTTTGATTTCTGTGTCTAAGGAAAGAAGAACAACGGACGTCATCAAGCGATCGTCATGGAGAACACTGATTAAAAACACGGGGGTAAGCCCTTACCTTCAAGGTGGTACTGTCTGATGTGCTGACCGTGGCAAAACTCGTATGTCCACCAGTCCTTCGTCTGCCGAAGACAGAGACAACAACATTTGAATAAACAGTGTTTGACCGACACATTTTCCTGTCATCTAGGCTACTTGCTCATCAACAATATCATTGATCATCCCGTTAGAACTCCACACACTCGAACAACTTGTGTACATGTGGTTATGTTTTTGAACTGGTTAAGAACAATGGGACACCTTCCAAAAGACTTTTTAACTCGTTGTATTGTTTGCTAAATTGTTGTATTTCACAAAAGTGTATTTATTTGTTATGATGGTGGTGGAGGAGGTCTTTGTTTCAGGTGGGTTGGTCCACCTCTGCTATAAAATACAGAGGAAACCCCGCATCAGAACTGATAGCATCTCTCTTTGATGAGCTTCTCCTGATTTTAAACATAGTCCCCCACACAGCCATGTATTTGAGGACCAAACTATAATTTCACCTTGCAGTTGTATTCTTTCACCAACCAGTCAAGTTACAGTTTACATCCATGGCTGTCCAGGGCCTTATAGTGCATGTATATGTAGCGACGACTCTGAAGGAAAGTAATCCAAGGTATTAGGTGTATTTTTTTTGGTGAAAGGGAGGTTATCAGTATGTTGATGTACGATTCCAGTGAATAATTTCCCGTGAGAAATATGCCATCTTCACTATTTCTACAGAGGAGCACAGAAGATTGATAGAGAGCTTTGTCACATGGTGCAACGATAATCTCACACTCTCTACAATGAGCTGTGGCAGATTAGCAGCAAAACAACATGTGTGTGTGTTCACGTGTTCTAATGGAACACAAAGTTGTAGACAATGCTTCGTATATGGATGTTGCTGCAAAGATGCTACGAATTATAAAACAAATGACACACACACACACACACACACACACACACACACACACACACACACACACACACACACACACACACACACACACACACACACACACACACACACACACACACCACACACACACCCTTAATCTGGCGGCTCAAAAGATCTTTACAATCATCAGTTTCTAGTTAGGCACCCAAGATTAGTGTCACATATTCAGTATCCGACAAAATGTGCAATATGGTTACAATCTCCCCTTCTGTTCCTGAGTTATTATGGTGTCGTATAATGGCACAAAAGGTGTTTTTGCAGAACATTATGTCATAATTAATATCGCGTTCACCAGAATGGGACATAACTCATATAAGGATGGACAGACAGACGGATAACCCCGAAACATACAAACGTAAAAAAAACAACATAAAGCAGCAATACAGAGACGTGTGTCTCTTTCATCATTTTCATGCTGACAGGACGTTGATTCATGTTGGTACTGTACTTTCATGTGTAGCTGAAAATGAATCATTTATATCGTTGTATATTTTGAATATATCATTATCAGTGTGTGATAGGTATTGTAAGCAACCACTTCCTGTTTTGACATCTTCTCAAGGAACGCCATACACTTAAATAATACGGCTGTGTTAGCTCACATGGCATGTGCTTTATCCATCTCTCTGTATTTTGTCTCTTTTTTACGCACACTGCAAAGTTGACAGAAGTTGTAAATAGGCAGCCAGTTGTCAGCCCATTTGCAACCCTAACCCCTCTCACTCTGCCCACCCCCTCTTCCAGCTGATGAACTCTAGGGATGCTGTACGACCCTGCCTGACAAATTATTCTGTTTTAAAAACAGGTTTTTCCCCACTGCAATAAGAACTCTGAACACATCTAACTAACCCTGACAGATAAACTGCGCTTCATAACTTTGTATTCTTTTGTACTGTGGATTTCTATCTTATGGTTGTATGTGGATAATGTCTGTTGTGTGTCATGTGTCTAATCTGATATTGATGTCTGTGTATAGATGTTCTGTAATGGGCTTATCCACCATGCTTTACCGAAAACAAATCCTACCGACCTCGGCCATGTGGTCGTTAATAAGTGATTGACTAAGCCTGTTTTGAAGGTTAAAATAATGCCCCAGTACCTTTTTGTGCAATTTTCAGTGTGCAGACTCAATTAAAAGAAATGTGCCCTTCTATGTTTGCACCTGTACCCAGCAGAGGACGGATGTGCTCAATATCCTCAAATGTTACGCTGCAAAGTTAACTAACACAGACAAACTAGCTTTCAATCTACAGTCACATACAACATTCACATCATCAGCTATGGCTCAAGTGATCCGATCTGCTTCCTGGTGTTATTTTGTGTAGTCACACAATAGCCATTTGCTTAAATAAGTCAGAATATAATAATTCGTTTTTAAACAGCATAAGCATCTATTTAGATCTCATAGATACAGCTGAGAACTCACCTTTACTAGACACTGGGCAGTGTGCATTGGACTGAGTAGGTCTGGGATGTCAGGCCCAGAGTACCCGTGTGAGTCCGGCTCAGAGGCAGGGTCCTGATGAAAGCGGACGGCCTGGGCTGGAAGTCGACACTCGTACACCTGCTTGTACTTGCTGGACACGATCATCACCTCCTCTGTCTTGGTCTGAAGGAGAAACAGCCGTTACGCCAGCTGCAGTATCTTCAATTCCATTGATTAGCAAAGTAACGTTACTTGAAGTTATTACACAACGTCAGCTGACTGTCTTCGTGGTTAGTCAAACTAAAATCTAATGAAGTTGTAACTAACTAAAGTGGAATTGAGGAAGCTGAGATTGTGTTGTGACAGCTGTCAACGATGGTTGCTGCGTAGGTTCCATGTAAACAACTTCAGCAGCAACTCTTCCTCGTGCAACTCACAAGAACATTGTGCATTTTAAATTAGGATTCTCAACCAGACAACAAAGAGGTTATTCGTTACTCGCGTCAGTAACGTTAAAGGCAGATATGTGACGCTAGCTAACGGCAGCGTTAGCCTAACGTTACTTTCTAGCTAGCAAGCTAACTGTTAGCTTCCCCAAAAAACACCCTCGCTCACCTGGCCCAACATGACGGGGTCTGGAAGAATTTGAATCCCATATTTCATCTCATTCAGCTCTTCGAAATTTAAGAAGGCTGGGACACAGAGGGGACATGTCAACATGAAAACGTACAGTCTTTTTAGCCACCGAACCACGGAAGCAGCCATGGTGGACTCTCTCCTCATGACAGCAACACAACACAGGACGCCTGACATGGTAGCTGCTGATTGGTCGATGCGAGAAGTGCGGGTCTGTCATTGGCTGCTTTTTGTGCCTGCCAATGGTTCTGGGGTAAATTAGTATACAACACCGGCACAATGTGAATGGGCGGAGCCTCTATCTTTGTAGCATTAAAAAACACATTAACAACCCACATGTAGGCTGTTTGTCCTTCCATATAATAAACTCACATTGGTACAAGCATGGGCACCAATTGGGCTCAAGCCATTTAGTTTACAGTCTATGGCTCAAGCTAATTTGGCCAAATTACAAACATACGGAACACCACACTAGTGTTTTCTAAGATTTATAAAGTCCAATAATTTACAAATATATATTTTTCACGACACATTGGTAGCCTGAAATGTGAACTCCCACTGTGTGGTATAGCCACCTGTGTCTAAATTGAATACTGAATTTGCATGATATAGCCAGTAGATCGTTTAAAAAAATGCTCTCACATGTTTCCACAGATAAAACCAGACACAGGCACACCCACCCACCCATCTGCACACACACACACACACACACACACACACATCTACACACACACTAACGCATTATTGGTGAGTAATGCGCAGGTCTTGTTATTGGAACATATTTGAAAAATAGCATACATGAATTTTCAGCAACCGTGCTGTAGTTCATGTATTTAGTGTGTTATATGTGATATGCTCCATGATGCCGCTGCTCCGCTGATTGACCGCTGAGTGTTGTGTTGAGGTGCGGTTTGCTCTCCGCTGCTGCAAGGGGAGCGTCCGTCCACATGCAGCTGCAGTGCTGTAATGTGCGGTCGCCTGTTTTTCTCCTTGTCGCTCCATTTTTCCACATCTAATCCCATTTACAAGACCACAGAGGAACACATTTATTAAGAGGGACAACCTCCGTGCAGGCGGGAGGTGAAACAGCCTACACACTGCGTCTTTGAACTGAGGTGAGCTCCCTTTTCTTCTGATTTGCATGGAATATTAATAGGCCTATGAATCTGTTTTCTGCACGGTATTTCTGTCGGTATCTCCAGCTCTGGGTGAACGTTTGACGGTTTCTCGACCAGGCAGAACATGTAAAGAAAAGACATGCGTGAACAATTTCGGAGCCAGAAAATTGTCGATAAAATGCCTGAATGCAATAGAACCTCGTTTTGGAGATGTGATTCAGCATGTAAGGCATGCAGGCCTAATCCAATCAAGCTTTGAGTGCATGATTTTTCTCCCTGCTGTCTTATCGCTACAAGGGAGGCTAATATAGGCCTCTCTGAGAGAGCGGAGGCTATTTTATCTGCAGCCATTAATGGTCGCTGGACAGACGATTACATTACTGTGACATTATGTATCTTATGTTTAAAGATGCAGGCAGCACGTTGTTGATGCTAAATAAAAATATTTAATATTCAGAATCTGGATGAGGCATATCTGTCACTCGTAATTTGGGAGGGACCCACAGAGCTGTCTATGAATCATGTCCACAGCTCTCCTTACCTTCTCACACGCTCCTTTTTAGGTTATCTAAAAACAGCAGCACAACTAATACAGTTTCATTCTGATTGGACGTGGACATTTCCACATGACTTCAGGTCATCTCTTCTCTCTCTCTTGAAATACTCTATCTTGGTTACTGTACATCTAAGGATGGTTTCACCATCACAGCGATGGCTATAGCACAAGGTAATCCCATTAATGTAAAAAACAACAGCCACAGATTGATGATGATACTCTTTAAAGAATTCCTTCCTGTGCTTCCAGTTTGGTGATATGATCATATCATGTCATCGTTTGACCACTATATTGTTGTCAAAATCTGCATATTCAAAGAGTTCTGTGTTCTGTGATGCATAATTGTGGATTTGTGTGGTTTTACATGTGTCATGCTTTGAAACATATTAGTCTACTGTGGCATACAGTTTATCTAGACAACCAAAATAATTCTGAACCTAAAAGCCTGGTTGTGAAGTGAATACAATCCTGTTATTGGATTAACTTTTCAGTTGTAAGACCTAAATTCTTGTGTACTCAATTTCCAACCAAATGTTTGAGTTCACACCTGTGAAGGGAAGTGAAACGAGTGCGTTTATGAATGTGTTATAGAGGAAGTGCTTTTAAAATGAACACATGGCGAACCGTTTCCTCTGAGAGATGTTTAAGTGCACAGGCCCACATTGATTTTTTTTTCTCTTACTACAATAAAGCTAAATTCACCCCCCCCCCCCCCCCCCCCCCCCCCAAACCCTGCAGAATTTCCCCTGGGGGTTTTAGGGGCTGATGAAGCACCATGTGGACGCGAGACAGTGTTTTGTTTTTTTTCCACACTTTATTTTTGTCTTTTCATCATAGAACACACATACAGAAAGAAAAAACTAACAAAAAAAGGATCTGGATTGCTCTGTCCCCTCAAAAGCATGGTAAATCCTGAGACATATTCGGGGGTTCTTATCTTGTGTTATCGTTGACATGTAAACATCGTCCATTTCTCCCACTTCTCACGACATGAGCTCTTATTCCGTGTCCATATCATATATTTCATTCACAATTTTCAGCCATCCATCTTGAGATGGTGGTTCTGCCCTGTGCCATCTCTTCGTAATAGCCTTCTTACAAGCTGCTAGCTAAATTTTCAGCAGATACCCGTCTTCTTTTAACACAATATCTGCTGTCATATTACCAAAGTAGAGAAACATACATGACTTAGGTATATCATAGCCCAGAATTTGGGTGATAACCGTATGGACATTTCCCCAAAACTGTTTTCTGGACATAGCCAACATACATGGGAGTGGTCTACATTTACTGCCCCACATTTCCTCCAACATGATTGAACAGTAGACAGACATTTGTTTGTAATTTGGGGATCTCAGATCAGAGGACCCGGGATAAAATGTCTATCATAGTCTATCCATCGTTGAAGCCTGAGCTTTTCTTTAATCTGTATTTTCGTACCAATTCAAACCACATCTCTAACGTAAATCGGGTGACAACATCCATCTGTTCAAGTAAATGTTTTGCTATATTTCTGTCTCCAATAAGGCTTTGAATTTCCCTTCCTCCTACATATCGTTCTAGGTTTTTCCATTGTGCTTCATAATCATTGGTACACCAATAAATGACTGGTCCGATATGAGCTGCATGGGAATATGCCCTACGGTTTGGTAATGACGTGCCCCCTTTATGTTTATTATGTACCTCAAAATAACTTTTTCCCAGGCTTGTTTCTCAGGGATCTCGATTGGTAGTGACTGAAAGAAATAGAGGAGTCTTGGAAGTATGCTCATTTTTATAGTGTCTATCCGTGAGCTAAGATCTAGAGGAAGAACAGCCCACCTCTCCATATCATCCCTAATGTCCTGATCCACTTTTATTTAAGTTAAGTGTTTGTTGTATAGTTTCGGATAGTTTGTAATTCAGTGTTAAAATCTCTGTTTTTGACAAGTTCAGTTTATATCCAGAATAAGAGCCGAACGTCTTAAGGTTGTTGATTAATACAGGTACATGTGTCAGGGTCCTCTAAATAACAGATCACGTCATCTGCAAAAGGGCCAATGACGTGTTCTTTGTTTCTGACCTTTATCCCTTTCAGGTCTTTATTCTGCCTAATTGCATGTTCCAGAGTCTCTATAAAAATGGCAAATAAAGTCGTTGAAAGACAGCATCCCTGCCTGGGAGACCGTTCTAATGCTATACTATCAGTCAGACTGCCATTTATTGTTATCCTTGCTGTTGGATTTTGGTAAAGTGTTTTAACATATTGAATAGCTTTTTCATTTAGTCCAAATTTCTCAAGTACCTGATACAGAAAAACACTGTCACTGTCCTGGTTTACAGCAGAACTCAGACAGCTAAGGCTGCACAAGGAACAGGCATGTAGGAGTGGGGACAAGGACTTGTTCAAAGGGGCAAAATACAGGTTTAGTAAGGCGGTGAGAGACGCTAAACGACTGTACTCTGAGAAACTGCAACTTTCAGCAAGTGACTCTGCTTCTGTCTGGCTTGTCTGAACAGTAGAACTTGTTCAGCTTGTCTGCAGACAAGCTGAACAAGTTCTGCTGTAGATTTGAAAGATAGTGGGACAGTCCTGACTCCCCCCTGTTGTTGTAATGTTATGCACCACCCGCCATGACAAATTCCTTGTATGTGCAACATACATTGGCAATAAACGGTTTCTGATTCTGATTCAAATGCCTTATTAAGGCTGCATTGATATTTTATGGTTAATATGTTCAATTATGTGTAGGGTTCTCCTTATGTTATCTTGGGTTTGGTGCCCTGTGACGTTGTGATGCTTTTTTACCCTATCATTTAATAATCCATGTGGCTTATTTCTTTTTGTTTCCAGATGGGGAAGGTGTTAACTCATTTCTGTGAATGTCTACATGGTTTCTGGAGATGCAGGTGCCTGCAGAGAACGCGCTTTCACTGACTGGATAGAGGCAGCTGGGTAAACTTTTCCTACTTATTATTAAACACACATGCAGTGCTGGTAATGAAGAGAAGCTAAGGAATGTGCTAATTGTATAATTGTATTCAAGATTTTAATTCCACAAATCATATACAAATGCAATTTTTGACCACTTATTTTAGGTGTTTGCAGTAAACAGCAATTTCATACAGACAGTGTGCACAGAGACATTTTGTTAATTAATGGAGGAGGCATAATGCAGAATCCTTCTGAATTTCCATTGTCATCCCTTTTATGTCACAGCAAAACAAACAGAAGTATTTATTGATGGTTCGTAATAAAGGCTCCCCTTATTCCTTTAACATCTTTTCATAGCTGAAAAAGCAAAAGAAAGTAGTTTCTTTGACAATATTCAAGTGATGGTGGCCGATGGTGATTTTGCTGGCATGTCGGACTCCTTTTGGCTCACTGAACTCAAAAAGATAGAAGTCTGGTAATTGTGAAGTAACTTCAAAAGGTACAGGCCAGATGGATTTGAAAGAAAGAAAATCTCTTCAGACATTTGGTGCTTTGTCAGATTAGATCATCATGCTCTAGCTTCAGCAAGACAACCAGCTTATCTCCTGTGTTTGTTGGAGAGCACATTGCTGATTGTATGTTGTTGTTCTGACACCACATAAAGCAACATAGATATGTAGCTGCAATCTAGAGTCCAGTTTTTATTGAATAATTGCTTTCAAATCCATTTCCCGTGAACCAGTAAGTGGCTCTGCCATAAATGTAACCACATGGAGTCTTAAGAATGCCCCGCAGCTCTGGAGCCAGAACTGATTTTTCAAGTCTGTCTTTCATACTGCTCATATTTATGACAGGGAACAAAAGCCACAGTCTTTCTCCTTTCTGTTTCACAAGACAGACAGTGTCTGTGTGCTGAGCTGCTGTAGAGGGATTGTAACACTGAAAATAATAATAAAAAAGTAAATTGACTGTGATTTTGAAAGATATTCTCTTGTTTTGGGCTAACCTTTGCTACTTTGGCTAGCTTTAGGTAAACTTTAAAGTGGATCTCTTTACGGTAAGTGTGGACAGGGGGAATAATTACAACGACCAGTCTTTGAACATACATATGTCTACGTGTCTACGTCAGGTTTCAGGATGCGCTCCCTGAGGAAGACGGTGTTGCTCGCCATCCTGGTGTCTGTGGTTCTGGTACTTGCTCTCCTCCATTCGTGGCCCACTCGGGCCTACACCACCGTGGACGTGTGGCAGCGACCGGGGCCAATTGAAGAGAGGCATCTGGAGGAGAGGCTCCCAGAACCAGACCACCGATTCGGAAACATCGCCTTTCACGTGAGGGACAATGTGGCAAGGTAGTTAATTTATTCCATCTATAAATTTCCTCAGTACAACAGAGCTCAGCTAAAGCCTGATTTCCTCACATGCTTGTGTCTCCAATGATTCGTCCAGCTTGTTGGCACGAAACGGATGCGTTTGTGAGGGTGAGAGTGGAGGAGTAAACCTGCCCTTCGCCCAACTCTTGTTCCCGCGGGTGTCAGCTCACCCGCTGCACACCGCCTTTGAGGCCTCCGAGCTGGAGGAAATGAAGAGGAGACGGGCCAAAGAGTACAATAGTTTCCAGAAGAGGTAAGCAGATAATGACACATTGGCATCTTTATGCTGAAACAATTAATGAAGCATGAGCTGTATTTTAGCTAAAAACAAACTACTTGAAGCACACTTATTGAATACAATTTTAATGGAGTTGGATTTGATTTCTAGTAATTCACTTTTTATTGCTTTTCAGTAGAGGTAACATCACACAGAACCAAGAAATCATGAATAGAAAAGAAAACATTAATAACAATACAACTAATAAAACAACAGGAAGATAAAATAATAATAATAAAAAATAAGCATTGGCATTACACATATTGCTATCACTCACATAGTATAGGTTACATATTAAGTGTAATTATGAATCCTAAATAAAAATTATATTAACGGTAAGGGCAATTATTACTGCACACATCACTTTTTATTGCTACCATTCACATCTAAATGTGATCATCCTTCAAATATACTATTAACACCTATTTGGGTAAATATCATCTTATGTTTATACAGTTATGATCATTCACAAGTCATAATTCGACGTGACCCAACACATTTCTATCACTTACATACAGTAGCAAAGCTTGTGCCACCATCACAACACCATTTATCACATTGTAATCATAATGGTAAAGGCATGACCTACTCTGCAGGCCATCTCTCACAAACCATGATAATAACATCTTACATAATTAATAACATTATCAGCTTTAGCCTAGTTAGTGATTCAATATTGTATTCATGGGGGCCACATATTTTTAGAAATACCTCCTGTCTGTTGTTCAATTTTTAAATGAATTGTTCATAACTGGCTGTTTCAGTCATTCCTCCCAACCAATAGAGGCGATGGTATTTTGTTTTCCATTTCGTGAGCACATATTGTTGCTTTATTTGACTAAATCTATCTTTAGATCACAACCTTTCTGTCTCTCGCTCTCTCTCTCTGACGTGGAGAAAGTCATCAGTGCCCTCTTATCAACTGTCTCAAACCGTCACTATTTACAGTTTGGTACCACTCAGGATTCATTATTCCATCATCATCTGATCCAGAACAACAATAAACTATTAAGGAGATCAAAATAAAAAACTCTTATGATGTGGTTTGTCTTCAAGATTTTCTTTTTCAGCCGAGAATAAAATCACATGGTTACAATGTCTTTTATCAATAGCTGCTATTGAATTACCTCTGCTGTTTGTGTTTTCAAGGAGCAAAACTCAATTTGTCCATGTAGTCTATTCCTGTCTATGCTTGTGGATTTATATAGTGTGTATGCATCTTCCTGATGTGGATTTTTCGCCCCTCAGGACACAGACGCCTGCAGATGTTCTCATCATTGCAGAGGCTAACAACCCCTTACAGTATCCAACGCAAGGGGTGGAGGTACGACCTTTGAGAACAATCATCATCCCAGGTAAGACTTCAGATAGAGCGGGACACAACAACAATAACTACTTGTTAAATTAGATTCATGTCCAACACCTTTGAACTGGTTTGTGTTGCTGTATTGGATTCGATGATTTAATTGAGGCATACAGCTAATAAATGATCAAGCTACTTCTTGAACTGACAGTGACTTCTACCGTACCAGTCTGGTGTACAAAAAGCACACTAGATATCACTTATCTGCATGACATCAGGAGCATGTGTTTAGCACAAATAATCAGAAAACACTGACTAATTTCATCATCATATGCTTTCAGGTCTGGCCTTACACAACCTTCCCAGAGACCACAACTCAGTAAGTATTTCAGTATGTCTGTCTTTACTTTTAGAGATATCTGCTGGGCTTTTATCACACCCAGATTTCTTTCCATCTCGCCGCAGATAAACATCACTGCCACGCTGGGAACGCTGAACGTGGCAGCAGAGGTGGACGGGGTGAAAATCAAAGGTGATGGCGAGATGCGCATGACTCTGTCGAGCAGCCTGCTGCCAAACCTGAACCGACAGCTGCAGTTTGTCACCTACACAAACACGCTGTTCCACCCCAGCACAGCCGACACAGGTGAGGCCTCACACTAAAAACACCTTTTCTCTGGACTAAAAAGTTAGTGGGGAAACTGGAGAAAAATACATTTCGTAAAAACAAAACAGTTTTTGTTGCTGTTTCTTTGTATTTAGCTTCAATACAGAATTAACAATGGTGAAAGCCTGAGGACAGACCATGACCAAAGACCAAATTTACCTCTCTGAATTATCTGTCTACCTGTTACCCTCTCATGGCAGGTGTTAACTTCAGTATTAATCTTTAGTGGATTGTACAAAAATATGACATTCGGTACATGTGCAGTACTGCATGTAAAGCAGATGGCTTACTCCAAACAGCATATCAACATATGTGCAGCCACCCGTCACAGCTGGATCTTATTATACTACTCAAATGCATTAAAAGTAGCTTGTGTTGTGTCTTTTAGTGCAGTTTGAGACAGAGGGGCATCAAGCCAGCTTCAGCATCAAGATTCGTCACGGTGTAACACCCAAACTGTACAATACAGGATCCAAAGGAGGTAAAACACAACACCATCTACCATGCCGTTATTTAACCACTGAACAGCAAGCCTTAAAAGACGTTAAGCTACCTTTCCTCTGTTGTTTGATCTTCCTTCTCTGCAGAGTACAATGTCAGTGCCCTCGTTACCATAGCGACAAAGACTTTCCTGCGGTACGATAAGCTTCAAGACCTTATCGACAGCGTGAGAAGATACTACCCTACCGTCACCATAGTAATAGCTGATGACAGCGAAATCCCCCAAACCATTTCTGGGCCTTACATCGAACATTACATCATGCCTTTTGGAAAGGTAGGAGAAGTGCCAAGTTCATACGCAAGACTTTAGATTTCACATTGATGCTCTTTGGTATTCCAGCTCTGCTTCATGTGTCGTAGGGTTGGTTTGCTGGGCGAAACCTGGCCGTCTCTCAGGTGACCACAAAGTACGTGCTGTGGGTGGACGACGACTTCATCTTCACAGCCAACACCAAGCTGGAGAAACTGGTGGACGTTTTGGAGAGAACCACTCTGGATCTGGTGCGGGACAAACTGTTTCTTTTAAACGACTGGGACAGTCTGGTGTTTTTGCTGTCAGTGACGTCAATCTGTGTGTGTGTGTGTGTCCAGGTGGGGGGTGCCGTGCGGGAGGCCACAGGTTACACTGCCACCTACAGACAGACCATCTCCATCGAGTCAGGGGAGGAGGATGGTGACTGTTTACACATGAGGAGAGGATTTCATCACGTCATCCAAGGCTTCCCCAACTGTGTTGTGACTGATGGAGTCATTAACTTCTTCCTGGCTCGCACCGACAAAGTCCAGCAGGTCGGCTTTGACCCGCGCCTCACCAGGGTAGCTCACCTGGGTGAGTACAGTGAAAGTTTAACTTTCACATCAACCATACAGTTCAGATGGGAGCAGTGAAATGACTATATACCAACATCTTTGACTATATTCAATGTGTTGCTTATTCAGTGTGTACCCACTCCATATTTACTTAGCGTTGATTACATACTCAATGTTTACTTGGCACATACAAGAGAAGAAGAGAGATTAATAAGTTGTTCCATCAACAGTATGGTCTTCAGTATACGCTTCACTTTGTATCTGAAAAAGGCACTGATGAAAAACCATTAGACTCAGCAGCGTAATCAGTGTAAAAGCTGTTTTAAGTCAATTGTTGCAAAGATTCATATCTCATTTCAGTTATAAAGATAGTATCGTATCATAATTGTTGCAGAGAGATTATACTGTGAAATGTTCTTGTCAGCACATACCAACATACCAGAATCAGTGCTCTGCTATAATTCAATTAAATGCACGCTTTAAATCAAATTTAATTACATTTTTTATTTAGTCCCCTAACATCCAGTTACCAACTTCTTTTTTATTCTATATATATCCTATAAATTTCATATCTGGTATCTTTGTTAACTATCCATGTGAAACCTTCATTGACTGGCCCACTGAGAGACAGGTTTAGAAGTGAATCAAGCTAGTCAACTAACGTTTAGCTTGCGTTTTGTTTTACAGAGTTTTTCATCGATGGATTGGGATCTCTCCACGTGGGCTCCTGTGATGACGTCATTGTCAATCATGCAACCAAAATCAGACTTCCCTGGGTCAGCCAATCAGAGAGCGACAAGACTTACGCCAAGTTTCGTTACCCGCCGGCCTCTTCTGACGCCACACACACGAAAAACGGCCTCCTGTTCTTCAAGAACCGATTTCAGTGTTTGACTCATAATTAGTTCCCCTCCTCTTTACCCTGAGGGTTCCTCTGCTCTTCCTGAGTTGCCAAAGAAGTTCTCCTCCGCCACGTCCCTTCAGATAAGCCTTCAGACATACACTTTGGTTTGCCTTTTCTTTATGCGAAAAACAGTTGCTATTTTAGCAGTTTTAGCATGTTAGTTCTGTCAGTGCTAAAAAAGTCCTCATACCAAGAATATGAAAGTCCAGGCTTAGAGAATCATCTGTAGTAACAAACTTGTTGACACCGTTAAATCACAGCATCACCGTGATTAATTCAAGACTTTCTTTTCGTTAAACCTTATCTGGCTATACATGTTCGAGTTGTTCTCACACAGATACCGAGCTTTGGGAAAAACCCAAACAAGTAGCATCTTTCCAGTCTGAGTCACTTCATTGTCATTCTAGGCTAATGTGAGCAGAGGTACATTTGTCCTCCTACAATATGCACTATCTCGAATCAAAGACTGAGCTCGGAGAAGCAATAGCGATGTCTGAGGACCTGAGAATGAGGACAAGAAGACACTTCTCAGAAAGTGACAATCCTGTAGACACAGAGCATACCGTAGGTATTCTATTCACCAATGCCACATGAAGAACGTGTTCAGAACTTTTCCACCTGTGGTACCTGAGCTCTGTGCCTGAGTGGCCGTGCCAAAGTTTTGGCAGCTGGCTTTTTATTATTTATTTATTTTGTATCTCTTTGTGTTATTGTTTTGCTCCCCCACCCCCCTCCCCCCTTACCCAGAATCCCATATGTCCTTTGTGAGCGATTAATCACGTCTGTGGAGGAGAAACTTTCTGTCCTCACACGTCTGGTGTCACCTGATCTAGGAGCAGCCTTGTTTCTATGTCTTCTGCTGTCTGTCACTCTCAACAAACATCTAAGGAAGTGGAGCGCTTCTGTCCAGTGCACGCCGATGAATGACGATGGAAGTGATTTGCATCTTTACATGCTGCCCAAAACACGAAGTTGAATGAATCAAAGTGCATGTTTATTTTTTCTCTCATTATAAGAGAAGAAAGGAGGACAAAACAGCACACTGAGACAGAATTAAAGAGAGTTTGGTGATGAATATACATCTTAAAACACAGAATGAGTAATCAGAGTATGAGAGGAAAACTGAGTGACACCAAGTCAATAATGAGACAAGGTGAGACGATGACGCACCGAGGTTTGAAGATCAGGATTTTATACCGACTCTTTGGAGACTGGCATTCATGCCTGAAGTGATGATGCTGTTGTTTTATACCATGACTTTCAGATGGCGCCCTTGTATCACTCTTTCTTTTCCTAACGAGTCAAATTAGTTTTTAAAATTGATTTATTAGCAAAGAGGTGCCAGAGATTCATCAGCTGATGTTGTTTTTCTTTTTAATCTCGAGAAGAATATTTTTGAACCACTTGTGTGATGTTTCTTTCGGTTTTGGATTTTTCTTTATGTTCACCAACATGTGACGTTAGCTCTGTGAAGAAGGGTCAGATTGAAACTTCATCAGTGACAGTGTTATAAAAGGCTCATGTGTAATGTATGTTCAAAAACTTGTCTCATACTAAGATTTGTAACTGTCGACAGATCTATAGCTGAGCTGAAACCCTTTTTTCTTTAGACAGTAATCTTTATTGTGTTAGAACAGCAATTAACTTGCCTGCTTCACCCAAAAAACACTGGTGTGATTCATCTGGTCACGGCATTATGAGCATTTTTTTATTTAGTTAAAATGTTGACATATTAAAATGTCTGTGGAAAAGCCTCTCTTTCATTTTCATTGCCCAGGGTGGGGGAAAGAAATGACAGGTTCAGTCTACATTATAGTAACGTGTCTTTCAAGGCATCACTGTGGAGCTCCAAAAGTGTGAGACACTTATTATAAAAACAAAAATGTATCGAAGCAAAGGTCATAGTTTGTATCTTAATGTTGGACTGTGACTTCTTCACAGGACTCAATTTCAAGTTAGTACCTTGTTTTTTTTTTATTGTCAAATGCAATAGTTGGCACCTGCATCATTAAGTCTTGGGTTCATATAATTATTGTCATTATTGTGAGACTCCAGGAATAACGGCAACTAAAGCTCAGGTTATATTTGCAGTGAGACAACAGCTGTGACCACGGAGTCACCATGAAGCTCCTTGATACACTTTATAATATAAAAAATATGAAAAAGATGTGAAACTTTAAGAAAATGTTAATTTACAGCGTATTTACAAGAACGACATAGTATTCATGTTGAGCAGTGCACAGAAGGCAACACATGCTAAATGTATAAGTGAGCAGAGATGTATAAGATGTTGGAGGTGCATGTGCAACCACATGTGCACTTGATGGGAACATGGGACCACGATGCCATCAGCCAAACTGAGGAGACAAACAGGAACTTTACGGTAGCTTGTTCAAGCACGGCCATTTCAATAAATCGCTCTATAAATACAAATATTCATTATATCAAATCTGATATCAATCAGTTAAGGAATATCAAATTGACAATGTGCTTCATCAATTCCAGCAGAGGGTGCTGTGCACCAACATGTTGACTGTTAAAGTTCAATTGCAGTGCATTTTTTAAAGTCTAATCTCTCTAATCACATTTTTCTTCAAATAAAACACACTTTTCAAAATAGAAAATCTACTGTTTCAATATAAATGAAGGCAAAGAGAGCCATAAAGATACCCTTTGTATCATAATAAGGTATGGTGGACATTAAATTACAGAAAAAAAGACCAGCAGGCTCCAATCTCCTTACTGAAGCATCACGGAAGAGAATCTACTTGTTTAAAAAAACATTTTCATGGTTTTCAATCAACCAACTACAAAGAGACACAAAACAACCAACAACACAAAGAGATTCCGAATGACTACAACAAGATGCAAAACGCCTACCAAGACACGCAAAGAGATGCCCAACAACCACAAAGAGACACAAAAGGACCACAAAGACATGCTAAACAACTACGAAGAACTGCAAAATGGCCACTTAGAGACTCAATATGATAAAAAAATAAATAAAAACCAACTCAAAAGATGCAAAATGTTGCACAACAATTACAGGAAGATGCAGGACAACTAACAAGACATGCTAAATTACTACAAAGAAACACGAAACAACCAGTCTGGGTGTTTTGCTCCCTTGAAGGAGGGCTGGGGGTCCGCTGTCTCATCCCTCCGTGACTGGTAGAAATGTGAGGAAGTGTTTTGTGCTGCAGCATACAGTCGCTCTGAAAGATGTTTTAAGTATTTTAGGAAAATGATAAAGACCAGAACTGAACAGCATTCCTTTTTAATTCTTTGTGTGTATTCAAGACACCAAAAGTCAAAGAGTTTTAATGATATGATCCCACATGAGATTATTTACATTCACGATGACAGTGACAGGTGAACACCTCTGTTTTATCTCCGTTCCCTTTTTCCTCTGGCTGCTTCATTAGGACGTGAGCTTTGTGTGAGTTTTCTAATGTGTTTTGTTCAGATAACAGCCTAACAATGACGTGGGGTTAAAATAGCCCACCAAAGGGAAAACACAGCTATTAGCTAACCTGCAGGGAACGCACAGACAATACAAATCTCGTGTGGATTCAGAGCCCGCAGTGAAGCGAGAATCTGCAGTCACTTTTGATAACACATAGCATGAAAGGGATTTCAGATCAGAGTCCTCTGGGGGAATAAAATGGAAGTGGTCCCTTATGAAAATATTAAGCATTACAAAAATATCCATCCATGAATTTTTAATGGAAAAAGTAAGAAATATATACATGTACAATATGAAGTTCAGTCTCTGTGGTGCTTCAAAAGCATATTTTCACACATTTCATCTCTGTCATCACCACATGTAGACGTGAATATGTTCAGAAATAAAACACACACAGTCAAACCAATATGATTACAAATATTAAATCCAGGTTAGGCTAAACCATGGTGGTATTTGAAGGAATTTTTGGAGGCAAATCTAGAATAAAATGTGAAGATTGGAGACACTGAGACCTTGATGACTTCTGCACAGAAGTGAAAAACAGCGCTGACGGAGCACTCTGACTCAGTCGAGGCACTCCTGCATAAAGGTAAAGTGAGTTAATTTGCAGGTTATTACTGCTCGCTCTCCTTCAGCCGATCCAGATTGTTTGGTCGATGTGCACCCTCGTCTAATGCGGTCGCCTGGAAACTGGCAGTCACACCCTGAGAGGACAGAAGTGATTACATTCTTTAAAATACTTGTGTGGTTTAAATGTGCTACTTCAAACAGTTGAAAAACATTCTTACTTTATATTACCAGCGTTAAAAAAAGATGTAAGTTCTTTGAACAGTTAAAGTTAATGGTAATGACACACAGCTCCTTATGAGGAAAACACTGATTAGAAATCAACATTCTGTCTTTTTTTGTTAGCTTAAATGGAAATAAAATGCCCTATATTACTTTGTGTAATATCAAAATGTATTTGAAAAACAACAGCTAAACGGTCAGATAAAATGTTTATAATTGAGGTCTATGGAGTTAGTCACATCACCCTGATATAACCATTAAAAGTATCAACTATACGCTGTAAACATTTAATTGTATACAAACCCAGTCCGTCAAACTATGCTGACTAGAGCGGTACGAGTGAACCAAAACAGTAAAGTGACGGGTGTAAAACCAAAACAATGAACTGAAAAACACCAAAAAACTATTTTTCTTCAACATTATGGGACAGTTTCATAAAAATGTCATGTTTGGAAACAGAAAAAATCGGAGAGATAAGCACCATATAAAAAGATTTTAGGTATGAGAAACCTGTCTGTACTCCTGAACCTAAAGCAGGATGGAAACACAAAGACGGACTCAGGCCAGATAAGCACATCTAAAATGGAACAACCGTTTCCTCCTCTTGGTGGAAGTCTGAGTGAATAAGATAAAACAGCAGGTCAGTGGGTTTTTCCAAAAACTGGATGCCTAAATGACACCTGCTACAGTTTAGGTCGACCTGGTTTGTAAATCTACACAGAAACAACAACAGGATATTTCACAAAGGCAACCCGAGAGTAATTTCCGCTCGTCATCAGTTATCGAGACAACAAACAGGCTGCTGACATAGAGATAACAGCTCAATCTGATCCTCCCAATTTAAAACATAGTGTTAATGTTATTTATACTCTGCACAATAAACTCTTAACGGGTTATAAAGAGTCTATTGATCCTAACATAACCTGATAAACCTCAAAGCTGCACCATTGCATCATTTGGACGGACAGAGATGGAAAGTAAAAACTTAGATTTACTGAAAACATCCACCTTTCCTCAAAATATATATTTTCACTATTTATGTATATTTCACTGTTTTACTGCTTTGATTTGAAAAATGCAAAAATCAAACCATGACTTATTTTAAGAGTAGCCAGACTGAAAAACTTCATTTCACTTCCTTTTCTGGTTTTTGAGTCTTGGAGGGCAGAGATGTCCTGTGTTGCACTTGCAGCCACACCAAAGAGAAATGTCACGGTGTACTGACCGTACCCTGAAGTACACAAATACATCGCTGCAGCAAGGTTAAACCGAATGGAGGTTAGCGGTTAAAATTTTAGTTTTAAGTATAACAAAAAATATTTTCTAACGTACCCCTATAGAATGGAACTTGTTTGTGGGGCTCACAGTGTTGAAAATGTATATTTAAAAAAATCATCAACTAGCTGTGCAGCCAGAAACAATGTAATGTAATGCAAGTGAAGAAGTAATCTGAAAAAAAAGACATGAATATCTCTTAACTATCCTCACGGCTAGATACCAGCAGGTAATTTGTATGAATCATCCTTTTAAACTGTGATGTTACCACATCTACTTACGAATTTGACATACACACCTTTCACCGCTGTGTGAAGAAAGACTGATGTACCTGCATGCTGTGCTGGCTGGAGGGTGACAGGCCATTGGACGCCCAGCGGGCGTGTCTCCCCTCCGTGCACACACTGAGCTGCTGGTGGGAGGGAAGTGGAGGCAGAGCTGCTTCAGGTGTCACAGCACAGGGATTAGAGAGCTAGAGAGAGAACGAGAGAAATCAAAGAAAGAGGATATCAGAGAAGGAGAAATGTTTCAATGTACACGCGGTGTCCTAAGAGAGTTGTTGCTGCACACTCACCACCTTCAAGGCCGGGCTGTGGTGTGGCGGATGCAGAGAGGGCAGGGAGGTGTTGTAAGACAGCAGGCAGGGCTGCTGGCGTCGGTCCATGGATGCAGAGGAGTGAGGTCGCAGGCCAGATGCTGGCGCAGTTGGAGACTTCACGTTCCTGCCCAGGCTGTTTGACTTGCTTTCCTTGCGTTGGTACTCTATTGGAGACTGCAGGGCTGCATGGGACAGGAAGAGATGTCACATCACTCAAACGCACCAAACTCTTGAATTTGTGGATTTATTAAAGAAACAATGAGCTCTGTAACCATTAAGGAAGTTCCTCTGATTCTCTAAGATCTGGACCACGTCATCGAGCCAAGCTTGCTGTATTTCCGGAGATGATGCCTGCATGATGAAGCGCGTCACACTGCTGTCGGTCCCGCGGGAGGTCAGGACCAGACAGAATGGATTATTCTCAGAGTGCTCCTCCACACCCAGACAGCTGACCTGAAGCACACAGGACCCTTGTTAAACATAAAGGAAAAACACTAACACAGAGATGTTTTAAAAGATGCTATAAAATACAGTGTCACTCGCACCTTGATGCTGTTTTTAAAAGTGTACCCTGGCAAAGAGAAGCCCTTTTTCTTATCAATTGGCTCGCTGAAGATGACCAGTTGCTCAAACAGGAAGACCCTCCTCTCCTTCGCTCTGGACGGGAAGCCGCTTTCCTGCTCGCTGACAGAGAAGGTATCCTGCTGCAGCAGCTTCCCCTGAGCCGTGATTTTCCCCTGAAACAGTGTGTTCGTCACAAACATTGTCACACACTGTAAGTCACCCTGGATATGTGTTTCGTCTGTGATGAAATAATCAGTATCTCACCTCAAAACCTTGGAGCCTGCCCACATTCATCATATCATTGCAGCGTTTTGGCACGAAACACATCACCTCCACCGCCCTCTGATGAGAGAAATTGGATGGAGAATCCGTAAGTGAAAACATAATTTAGTGAAATGCAGACTCAGAATAGTACTTTACATGTTCAGTTACTATTTTATTAGGTACATCCAGCTACAACTAATGCAGTCTAATATGACAGACCAGCAACAAATCCTACCTTCATGAAGGTTGGAATGGTTTTTTGACTGAGAGATTTACAGTTCAACATTTCAGTAACAACTGAACATTATGAACTTTACGAAGGTAGTATTTTTGCAGGACTTGTATTGTATTAGACTGCATCGGCTTTAGGTGTACCTGATAAACTGGCAGCTGATAGTATATGTATTTGTACCTGCAGCTCCTCAACATCCCTTCCTGCTTTGCGGTAGTACTTCAGGAAGTCCTGGCAGTCAGAGAGATTGCAATAAAAAAACAAAAGAGGAAATGCCACTTGGATCTGACTGTGATCCAAAGAGGCTTTATTACAGGAGCTACATGATTAATAATCGTAATTCCCGGGGAGGACTTTTATGAAGCAGTTTGTCTTTAATCTTTAATGTTGTGAAACAGTGCCGTGCATGCAGATACACAGTCATGTTAAACTGCAAACCTTCAGCAGTAGTTGATACTTCATGATCCTCTGAACAGGTTTGATGAGCAGATCATTGAGCTGCAACCTGTGACCCAACAGCTGCCTGAGATACTGACAGGTGACATAGAAAGAGAGAAAATGCTCTGAGTAACTAGGAAAACATTTTTAAAGAGCTCCAGTCAAATTGACTGTAGTATAAAAGTTGACTCACCTCAAAGTAGGTCTCAATGAATTCAGAGACAATGTATTCTGATTTGGGTTTGTTCTGACAGTAAACCACATACATGTGAAGACGCCGTTCCTGGTTTAAGAATTTAAGAGAGAGAGAGAGAGAGAGAGAGAGAGAGAGAGAGAGAGAGAGAGAGAGAGAGAGAGAGAGAGAGAGAGAGAGAGAGAGAGAGATAATGTGACAAATATTCCAAATAATCTGTGCAGCGTGACGAAGAGGAAGAATTAAGCCTCTGAGCTGCTCTGACTCTTAGTTTCCTTTCAGTTTTGTATTGTTCCCGTTCCCCTCAAGAGTTTTTCGGGAAGTTTTGTTAAAACAGTGCAGGACATTTGCCTCATTAAATAGTTCCGGTGGCTGAGAAAGAACGGTTTGAATTGCTGTGGCTTAATTCGGCGTGCTACACTGAGTGAAGCAGATAGGGGAGCTGAGCTGGAAAAGCTGCGCCAAAGCATAAAAGTGTTTTTTTTCCAGTAGTTTATTTTTCTGCTGTAACGAGACTATACGTATACTCATGTATTCAGTGTCAATAAATGTTTTTTTAACATCACTAAATGTGATCAGTGTCTTTCAATTCAGCAGTTAATCTGTGTTTATGCCCAGCAATACAGCTTGGGCCTCAAGCAGCGTGGTGTTGGTGTTTGCTCCCAGCAGGGACCGGCAGAGCAGCGAGGCAAAAGCTCTGCTCCTGACCGGAGGAGGAGCCGCTGCTGAAGGGTGCGCAGCTCTCCGCCTCCCGCGGGAGCTCCGACTGAAGGTCGAAGGCAGCACCAAAGCTGGATCTGGTTCTGTGAATCATTTTGTCTGATGTCGCGGTGAATCTGACCCGATGACAAGGATTAAGAATAACTATACAGAACGAGAGCCAATCTTTTCACTTGTGGTCTTGTTTCCTGAAGTAGGTCATAGAGGCATCAGTATTAAATTAAGATTGTTTCATAACCAGTTAAAGATTCCTTATAGTGACTTTCTCAAAGTTAAGTGTTAAACAACCACATATGAAAAACTTCAAGGTGTGCTTAAGTAGTTTTTATAGAGCTCTGGAATCTGTAATTCCAGCTCATTTTCATACACGGCGCGGTCTCTGCAGAGCTGATGGTAACAAGACCGTTCACTCTGCAGCTGCACCTGCAGACGAACTGATCTGCAACATGAAGACACATCTGGATGGCGGGGGGCCAAGGCTTCACACACAGTCAGAGCTCTGATCTGTGCGACCTTCAGCCAAACTGAAAACACGCAGAGTGAGGAAAAGGGAAACTTGTCATCCACATTTGTAACTCACTGATCTGTAGACTCACATGTTTGATGAAGAGCTGGGCCAGGCTGTCTGGATCAGCCACACATTTCTCCAACTCTCCCAGGAAATATCTGTGTGACAGGAAACAGAGAAGGTCAGGATGGAACAGTCATCCAGTCAAACACACACACACACACACACACACACACACACACACACACAGGAAACAAACAGCCACAGGGGACGTGACACACGCTGAACCACCATGAAACATGAGGACCTCAAAGAAGAAGTGTTAACTGTAAGAGATTGTTCATATTCAGACGAACTGAGGGGGGGGGGAAGAGACATCTGTGACTCACTCCTTATGCCAGTCATAGATCTGATGGATGTTTCCAAACACAATCCTGTCCTTCCCTTTCAGATCCTCTGGAACTCCTTGATTGACCATAGTGCCCATATAGCCCTACACACACAGACACACACACACACACACACAGACACGTCACCAATGAAATCAGAGGTTTCCAGATAGAAAATATAACTTCTCCCTCCGTTTTTTTAAAAATATGACTGTTGCAGCATGTTATTGATGAAGGAATCTCAGTTATGTCATAAACAGATTATTTAAAAGCTGAAAGAGAGACACACCTGCACTATGAGGCCAAGATCTTCCACATACAGCCTTTCGGTCTCTATCAGCTCCGTCAGCACATATCTGAGAGAGAGAGTTTAAAACAGCAAATAAAGGACATTAAGAAATAGAAATGTACATTTTGGCAAAATAAAAACAAGAAATGTATTATACATGGTAAAGGATGTTCAACATTTTGGGAAATATGGTAATCGCTTTCTTGCTGGGAGTTAGATGAGAAGGTTGATACCACTCGAGTATGAATGGGAAACATCAAGCTACAGCCAGGAGACAGTTAGCTTAGCTTAGCATAAGGACTGTAAACAGGGGGAAACAGCTAGCCGAGCTCAGTCTAAAATAAACTAAATCTGCCTAGCAGCACATCTAAAGCTCATTGATACATTACATCCTATTGTCTAACTGTGAACCTTTCAATTTGCCAGGCACAGCGACTTCCTGTAGTCTCCGCTGGATGCATGACAACATCACAGTGACAAGACTGCAGAAAGTCACTTTTCCCAGACAGATCACCCCTCATAAAGCCACAACTTGTGGTTATACACTTTATTTGGATGAAACAAACACGATGTAATGTGTTTAGAGGTGATGGTAAACAGATTGTTCCTTTGGACAGAGTCAGGCTAGCTGTTTCCCTCAGTTTCTAGTCTTTATGCTAAGCTAAGCTCATATTCATTATACATACATGAGAGTGGTATCAATCTTCTCATCTAGCTCTGTGCAAAAAAGAGAATGAGCGTGTTTCCCAAAATGTCAAACCACTCCTTTAATGTAGAGGTCAACACCTACATGCTCTTCTCTAGTGCAATGTTTCTCTCCTCTTCGCTGTCCACTGTGACAGACCACTGGCTAGCTGAGTCATCAGTCACAGTGCAGCCGTCTTCCCCTTGGAGAGTGTTGATGCTTGATCTTTGACTCTAAAACACACAAACAAGACAGAACAGCTTTTAGTGAGCATCACTGTAACATATTATGTAAGAGGAGACAAGCAGAGAGGCATCACGATATGTGAGGCACAGTGGAAGGTACACTTTCTCAAGTACTGTTCTGTAAAAAAAACACAGTGCGCTTATAAAATACAATGTATTGAACTAATGGCTCCTACACTTTTGGACCCTTGTCACCACCTTATAAAGCAGTTTCTATCTGAGGCCCCTTGTTAAAATGTATACTTCTATAAATTATGAGCAGTTTCACCAAAGACAGATTTGCCCTCTAAAGGTAATGAGGTAACATCCATTATATCACAAAAATAGCTAGAATTACAAAAAAGTCAGACAGATGAATACTAACATGTGTAGCAGAGACACCCCCCGGATCTATCTTGTGACCCTTTGAAGGAGCTAGACCCCCAGGTTGGGAACCACTGGGCTACACCTCGACCAGACCAAGACCAAAATGCTACTTACACATTGAGACATCAGTATGAACAATCCAATATAATACTATTTTACATATCATATAATAATATATTCGTCACAGGGGCTCTTTTTCGGAATTCAATGTACTTTTACTTTGAATACTTTAATTACATTTTGCTGGTAATATTTCTGTATTTGTACTTAAAGAGGAGTTTGAATGCAGGACTTTAACTTGTAATGGAGCATCCTTAAATTGTTGTATTGGTCCTTTTACTTGAGTGAAGGAGTGATGTCTGACCACTGTGCATCAAGCACACAAGCTTAAAATCATTGAGCTTCATCTACAGCACCCTCTGAACCAGCCAGCACACATCTGGAGAAATATACAAAGTTGAGAGGGTCCTAAACCTGGAGAACACATCAGTGGAGCAATTTTATGCTCCCTTTTATGATCCCTTTTGGAAAGTCATGCCACCCCCCAAATCCCAAGTAACCTGAGAATAGTAATCACTTTTTAATGTTTCTCCTTAAAGCTGAGGAGACTGTTGGGCAGAGAAATTTGGAAAAGCAGAGTCAGGCCTGACAGATGAAGGTGAATAACGAGCAACATTTGCACAATTTGTCCAGTCAGATAAATGAGGTTGGGCATGTATGTTAAGTTGTTACTGTAGCAAATATCTCTCTTTACCTAAAAGCAGTATAATCGACTTTCACTGCAACATGTTGTGCTCTGACTCGGTGGACTAGATGATAATCCTTCTGCTGAGTCAGTTTGTAGGTCAAATATGCCCTCTGTTTATTTTCAGGATCTGTCTTTTTTTGCTCTGTTGCTCTGTCTGACATCCTGCATATGAGAAACATCTGAGGCTGATTCAAACTCCATCTCCCCTCTGCTTCTCATCAACTAGTCAGCCGCAAATTAAAAATGTGCTTAGCTTGCTTATTGCTCTAAATGTTTCCTCCTCTCTTACAGTTACTTCTCATCAGCTATAATCCATTAGCTCCTCTGGGAAAGGAATAGTTCCGCATTTTAGGAAATATAGTTATTGGCTAGAGTTAGAGTAAAGGATCGATACCACTCTCATGTCTGTAGGATTGATATCTGAGGGGGTTATGTGTCAGACTATGTGACGGAGACTCCAGGAAGTTACTGCTCCCAGGCAAGAAATAGTTATATTTTTCTTTGTTTGAGAATTAATTGTCATTTTTACACTTTAGTTTTTGTATTTAATAAACAAACGAGAAGTAACTCGTAAACCTGCTCCTTTACCAGTCCAACAGCAAACGGCAGTATTATGTTTACATACGGCTGAAGGCCCTGGATTGACCTTTGGCTAATTAGCTCTTTATTGCTCGGGCTGCTTGGGTGTCATGAAAGTACACTCCTCACCCCCCAATCCTGACCCTGTTTCAGCCTGTTTCAGACCGCTTTGCTAGTTGATTACTTCCAGATGCCGACTACAAAAGCCCACAGGATTGATTCCACTCCACAGGGCCTTACAAAGAGTATTCACTCGTGTAGGGTTACCAGAAAAGTAGTGGTATGTGCTTGTGTGTGTTTGTGTTTTTGAACACGTGTGGAAATATGTGCTTTTCATTTGACATAATTGGTGGAAGTCAAATTAGAATTATTTCACATGCCAATAAAACTAAACATGATGTAGAGCGATGTGCATGTTTATAATTCATGGTTTCTGTGTGAGTTGTCCCAACATGTAAGTGTGTTTCTGTAATTTATACATTAATAACTCATGAGACCTGCAGTACCTAAGGGTTGTATGATGAGAGAGGAGAGAAGAATTTAGTGGCGAGAGCACCTCTGACCTGAATAGTTTGCATTATTTATTTATTAATTCATGAATAAATATAAATCATACTTTATTTTTTTAATTTGTTTCTCTCTACTACTTTGGTCTGTAATTACATTTAAATTGATTTCATGCCATCGCAGCAGTGACGTGCTATATGTTCCTCAACATTTATTGCACCACAGGTTATGGATTATTATGGGTTATGGACCCAGGTAAAAACATAAATTAAAAACCTTGTCTTTTTTCTTTGTTCATATGATTCAGTTTTCTAGTTCTTTAGTTTTTTTATTTTCTAATATATCTTAATTTGAGACACTGAATTTCTGTCTTGACAAAGGTTGGTGGAGCTGCAACTGCAGTTTATCTGCTGAGACGGACCATTGAATAGAACAGAATGGAGTAGAATAGAGTAGAATAGAGACGTTACTGGAGTCTGAGTGTCTCCGCCTTGCAGGAGGTCAGATAAGTAGCTCTGACAGGGCAGCTGTGTAGGAGGAGCTGCAGGACTCAACAGACCGTCTGTCCAAACCTGTACAACACAAATACAACAACCATTACAAACAAGAACATAAAATGCATTTCCTCAGGAGGTATAAACGTAGCCGTCTGTCTTTAAGTCTCACCGTATCTCCTGATGGGAGGACGGTGTTGTTGTCGTGCGGTTCCAGAGGCCTCGGCTGAGTTTCACTATGAGAAAGGAGCGATGGCGGCTGCCTCCTGTCTGACCTGCACATCTGCTTCTCGACTTTTCCCGCTCCTCCTCTGGCATCAGAGCTCAGCTTGCGGATGGGATTGGTAAGCCATTTCTTGAGAGTGCTGACAGGGTGCCGTGATCCTCCAGACGAGGAGTGTGAGCAGGGGCTGGAGCTGCCTGAGGCCTGGTGGGGCACAGGGCCCACTGATGGGGTGATGCTGCCGGTACTGCCCGCCACAGAGTAGGACTCTGCTGCAGAGAGAAGGAAAAAGAGGGAAAAGGAGCGGGTTAACATACAGCAGCTAATTGTGGGGTACATCCTCTCAGGTCAGATGCTACAGACAGACTTCTGCACAAAAATGTTGGTCAATTTCCTGTGTTAAGCCCTAACTGTAACTTTAGTAGCTGCAGCTACTGTACCCACCGGTCCAAAATTATTACAAACACATCTGTTCTCACGAGGAACGACTCATAAGTTTAAGTGGAGATTATTTAAGGCAGCTTGACTGCGTGCATTTGCTAGAGATTTAAACCAAAAAATGTGGTGACATTGACGAAGGCCCAACACTGTCCTGTTCAAAGTATTTGCAGTGCTTTTACTAAGATGTGTCAGAAACAATGATGAAGTGAAGAGGCAGTTAAAATAAAGCATAACTGAACATGGATAGTATTCCATTGAGACACACTTTATTTGCTTTTGCATAGGTGCACGTAGATCAACTGACATGCAGATAACAGGACATTAGTTAGAAAGAAAGCAATGCCCTGAATCAGTCACAACTGAACGCATCACGTCTGCATCCACAACTCAGGCTGGTCCAACTTGAAGCTGACACCCTTTTACAACACAGCTGGATTTTGTGTCGAGTCTCTTGACTATGGAAACTGGTACATAATTCTCTACCACACTGTTTTAATCAAGCACCCTAACATTAACATTTCACTCTGTTCTGCTGATCGTAGCAAAGTGGAATCTTTCAGGAGGCTCATTTTGTCAACCTGGACTCTCGCCAGAAGCCACTATTCCCTGTCAGCACATTTATGTAAGCTGTAATCATAATAACAAGCTTTCAAGAAGCCAGTGGAAATCTGGGTCATCCATTTGCCAAAACTGCCTGATACTGCCATTAAACAAGGCGCCATATTGACGGTAGAATATTAAATAAAGTGCTTTTCGCACTTATTCAATTCAGTTCTCCTTTTATATCACGTCGATCAACAAAACCTTCCCCAAGCACACTAATATTTAGTTCACTGTTCACGACATTGGTGATGAGCTTTCGTGATGATTTTATTCAAAGACATGTTTTGTATATTTATCATGTTAATATGATGTCAGACAAAAGTCTCTAGCCTCCGACTAAACAATGCAGACAAGTAAAGTAGGTTGAATTCAAATAAGACTGTAATCAAACTAATTCATCGCCTGGTACTTCATGCCGTGAACGACACAAACTCATCTCTATAATGGGATGATTAAGAGTCAGTGTGTGTGTGTGTGTGTGTGTGTGTGTGTGTGTGTGTGTGTGTGTGTGTGTGTGTGTGTGTGTGTGTGTGTGTGTGTGTGTAAATAATGCGCTTTAGGCAAGAGAAAGAAAGTGTGTGTGTGTGTGTTTGTGTGTGTCCTTGGCCGAGGTTTGAACCATTGGCTTATCTTCAAAGTGAATCTAGTCGAAAGTCATGTGGAGCAACAATAATCAACCAGTTTAGGACAGTAGAAGAAAGAAAAATGTATCAAGGAAATTTTAAAAAGGCAAATAATTGATGGAGATAAGGAGAAGGAGAGAAGAGAAGCAGAACATAAGTAGTAGAAGCCTCGTTTCTAGCACTCTGGCATCAACAGTCTGAGTGGTTTGATAATTGGAGTGCAGCGTCCAGTCCCTCCTTTAAAGAATGGCAACCAACACTTTGGTCTGCCAAAATACTCTCTCTGCACTGTCCCAGACCTCCATGCAACATGGAAGAGCCCAACAACCTCCCTACAATTAACAATCAAATGTCAAAATTACTTTACCAAAAATTACTTTTTGACACCACATCCTCAGCTTTGTGACTCGAGTAAGAACATAACAGAACCAATTTAACAGAATCAGAATCAGCAAACATTCAGATGTCCACATAAACACATATATACATGTTGTCATCCACAAACAAAGACAAGCATCTGGTCTCCTTGTTTTTTATCTATCAAGATCAACCACTTTACCATCTGTTGAAATGATAAAAAAGTGCACCTTTCTGCAGGCTTTTCTACAAACACATCAGCGTTTTCTATGAACTGACCCTTAATGGTGCATAATGGTCAGCGTGACGTCCAAATCACCGCTGAGCTGAGCGACTCGGCTTGTCATGTTTGCTTGAGACACTTATGTAATGTGTCATTTTCCCACAGAGTAACAGCTGGACCACCATCCGGACTGCAGGGAGTGTTAGCAGTCAGCCTGCTAGCGTGCATGCTGTGAATGCATCCTGCAGGATTTATGATTTACATTTTCTTCTTGTGTAACCTTTCTGTCCGTGAAAATAGTAAATAGTGGACACTAAAGGCTAACTTAAATTTCAGGAAAAAGATTTTCTATGACCATTTCGACATATCACTGCAGCAGATTTGTGTAACTTCTACGGTGGTGGTTTTATGTGCTGCATAAATGTTCTACTGCATACAGATTGATGGATTAAATCTTGGGTGGGGTTTAATTCTCTCGGCAACCAGGTTGGCTCAGACAAGACACCTACACAGATGGAAAGAGAAGGCAGCACACTGGAACAAAACATTAGCAAAGGGTCAGTTTCTCCGACAGTAATCCCGTCTGTTGCACTTTATGTGTATAAAGACAAGATGATTCTTCTCTAATGGACAGGGTATATTAATAATTAACGTATTAGATGAGAGGAAAAACATATACTGTATTTGTGCTGCTTCCTAATTCAAATAATGGAAGTCTCCCTCTCTGTTAAAGCAGACGGTTGGGAGAGTTACATCTTCCCCCAATAAACCCCATACATGGTCATGGTCAGCTACAGCAGGAATTACTGAGATGATGACACTTCACCAAGTCTAAGCATGGCTAAAGCTTTGCACATGTTACCTGCCAGACCTTCATTTGTGTGCGTATGGGAGATTATTACTGTTGGTGCTTCATATTCTGTGCGTGCTCATGTAGGAAATGATTGTTATTGCAATCAAGCCCAGTCATTTTTGGGGTTAAATAGACTGCTTCACTTCCTGTTGGAATACTGCCAAGGAAAACACTTCTCAGTCTACAGCGCTGTCATCACCAAAACCCCAAATCAGACTCTTTCATGTTGTCTGCATCCACTCATGCCCAAACAGGGCTGATGCACAGTTTATCAATCCAGCAAAGTGATAGATTAATAGAATTAAAAAGCCACACGTACACACACACACACACACACACACACACACACACACACACACATATAAAAGACTCATATTCTTTGCTCCACATTAAACTAATGAGTGGTTTCATTCCTAAACACAAGAGAGGACTTTCAACATGTAGGTAAAAATGCTGCACAGTTACTCAGGAAAATGGTTGGCCACATGTAAAAAAGCTAAAGGTTAAACCAGGATCTAATCAGCTGATCTCCCTGTACAACTGCACAGAGTCTATCTATCCCAATGCATACAGTCGCTACTGCTAACCGCGTTCACTTGACAGTCATTGGAATGTAACTTCTGTGTTATTTACTTTAAAATATTGCTGCTTCCAACCAAATTTGTTGCTAATAAATGCTACAGTATCCTGCTATCCGCCGGCCAGCTCCCACATCACAAAATGGTTCAGTACGTTCCATCAAACTGAGATACACCAGGTACTTGAAGATACATTTCATCATCTCTATAAACAGTCTATGGTTGCCATATGTGTATAGTAATCAATACAAATATAACGTGTCGTGCCTGTGGTTTGTCTACTCTTTTCGTTCTTTGCTTGTAGTCTGTGACCTGAGCTATTATTAGGTTGATTGTATTTACTGGTAAAATATGACAAGAATGATTATGATTAATGTCCCTTCACATCACATGCAAAAACATCCTGCATGTTGACAACTGATCCAAGTTTTCACAGTATCGCAGGACATCTACTCCTCGTGCTTTCTTTTCCCCACGGCGCTGCAGGCTGCGGATGTGGCTTCTCACCCGCACATTGTTGTCAACCCTCATTGTTTTTGTCTGCTGCTCAAAAAAACTCTCTCTCCACTCTATCCCCCCTTAATGCAGGTCTGGTTAAGATCAGAGTTTAGGTTTGAGTTTAGGGTAAGACGAGAATGAGTAAGTGTACAGTAGATACATAACGTGTTTTGGTAATAACAGCTGCTGCGGCTGGAAACAATGAGCTGAAAGATGCTAAAACGCTCTGTAGAGCTGAGGGGGACTGCAGATTTGGCTGATATTTATCTGAGAGTTCATCACCACGAAAACCCCTTTCACATATAAGTAATCACTTGATCTAATGTTGATGAAAAAAAAATGTGATTAAAGTAACTTTAATCACTCCTTGCACTTACACCTTGAGAAGATTGTGTGGATTGAAGCATTAAGTTGATGCATTTATTCTGGCTCTCTGCTCTGTAACATTACTACTCCACAGTTACTGCAAAACCTCACCTCAGTGAGTCCGTGAGTTGCTGTAAGTAGGTTTAGTTTATGTGGAAGTTAGTGGTTGCAATTGCAACGATACACATTGAAATGTCTGCCTGCTACATTAATTTGACTGGGAATGTTCGTCCTACTCCTATTCTATCTCTATTGTCCGTACGTACGGAGCATTCTTGTGGACGCAATATTTAAGGAAGGAAAGTTCTTAGGTCACTGTGACCTCACGTCTGTCCCATTCTCGATATCTCAGGAACACCTTCAGCGCATTTCAGCAAACTTGACACAAACTTTCACCTGGACTCAAGAATGAACTGATTCGAATTTGATGATCAAAGGTCACTGTAACAATAACTCAAGACCACATATGCCAATTATGATAATTTCACATAAATGCCTAATAGAATAAAATGATGAAGTGATGATATTTTGGACAGACATGGATGTAAACTGTAACATTAATGGATGGCGGACACATGCGACCGCGAGACAGTCATTCTAGTTCTTTCTAACTTGTATTTTAATGTTTTAATCTATATGTCTTTGCTCTGCAGACAAACGTGCCTTGCCTAAGACGAGTGTCTGCTGGACACTTCCCCTGGACCATGTCTAATTGTCTTAAGTTTAAATGAAGATCAGGCACTCCTGTGGTTCAGCAACAATATACCACAAAACAACCACCAAATGCAAAAGTGCTACATGGCTGAGACTACAGCTAACCTTCTGTATATGTAGGTGCAATGGGGTACTGGACACTTTTGTGCTTGTTAGTCATCATGTTTACTTCTTCAGATACTGGCAGTGATGACCTCACACACACTGGAGGACTAATGGACTGTTAGTCATGGCAGTTTCTGAGCCTCAGTTATGTATGTGTAATAAGACAGTGAGAGTTATTGGCAGGAATTGTAAGTAGATTTCCAAGCAACTTCCCTCAAACATACTTTATCTGGAGGCCTTTCTCTGCCTTTATAAATAGCTGTTGGACATTGAGCCAAATGAAATAAAACACTCCATGAGCGAGATTGCAGAATGAAGGGGTTATAAGAAGGAAGTCTTCAGGGGAGGTGGTGGGATATTGGAAAGCCAAAAAAACAGAAGAGAAAGCCCCAAACCACAGAAGAACAACACTTGAAAATAAAATAAAAGGCTCTGCAGCTCAAGTATTCCTGCAACCACAAGAATAGAACAAGTGTGAAAGAAAAGACAAACAGATTAGATGAAAGGAGAGCAGCTATCCTGATTGTAACTGCTAGGCTTTCTGTAAACACAAAGCTAACTGCTCAATAAACTCACAAACAGACAGAAAAGGTATTTTTAGAGTCAGGCTGGAAGAAAACACCTTGTATAACAGCAATACTGACGCCACATCATCGTAGCAATGTGCATTCCAAAGAAAAGTGCCTGAGATGTTCTTATCTTTGCCATCAATGGCGAGAAAGCAAGGCATCTCACAAAAAGACTGTTTTCATTTTAATACATTTAACTCGTCTATTTGTCTGTCAGAGCAACGCAGCTCAGAGAAGAGCTGTTCTGTAATCACTCCCCGAGCAACTGGAACAACAGAGGATTTAAGGGTCGGGGCAGTAATGGGAGGTTTTTGTGTGTCTGTGCATGTGCACGTTCAATAGTGTGTGTGCTGCCTTTGCTGCCTTTGCTCTGAAGCAGAGTCACAGTTTTGGAGGGGTAGATTAGGAGAATCACTCTCTGTTTTTACATGAAGTCAAAAATGCATCTAATATGGAAATAGTAACAAACGTTACGCAGGTTTAAAGAGAGAAAAGAGAAAAGTCTTTACTAATGGAAGCTAATGTTGTCATCAAGCTGTTGGTGTAGTTTATACCTTTGGAGCACCAAAATTAACAAGTTAACAGTCAAAATATGACATTATTAATTAAATAATTAAAATGGAGTATAGAAAAAAAAAAGTCTTCAACTTCAAATCAGTTGGTCATAAAATAAACTATGTTTTTGCTTTACCACCAGTTAGAGATTGGTTATATTTGTGAAAGTAGCATTTTAGCAGCCAGGCTAATGCTTACTAAGCTTACTATCTTGCGCTACTAGAAAGCTTACAAACCAGCACTCTTAAGTGCTGGACTTTAGTGTGTTATCCTTGATATTTTGTAGATTTGTTTGATTTAATGTCTCTTTTCTCATAAAACACACTCAACTAAAAAACGTCTACGTTGTGCTAGCTAGCTGACATTGACAGCAAATGCTTTAGCTATTGTTAAAAGAGTGATGCTACAGCAGGAGGCCGCATGAACAAAAACAGAAAAGCTTTCATCTCATAATATCTAATTATTGTCAGTGATGCAGACAGATCATAATGAGGATGTTCTATTCTGGGTCTCATAAATCTTGTTATCTTGATATGATATTTAACTGTGTGTGTGTGTGTGTGTGTGTGTGTGTGGGTGTGATGGGTGTCTTTAAGCCTAATTTTCTAGGGAGAGAAATGTCGGGAAAGTGACTCATTGATTCATTTGTTTCAGAGATTCAGTGATCAGCAGACTCCATCTCTGACTGTTGTTGAGACATGAACCCCTGGCTGCTCTCGCTGTATCTCTATCACATCCTTCTAAATACAGACTGCAGATATCCAAAAAAATGAATCCTGAAAAATTATGAAGCTAACAATTGTCAGGCCTTTGGTGCTTGGATGACAAATATATGCATCACATTTTCTCTCACAGATAAACCACAACGAAAGGGGACAAAAAAGCCATTGACGAGCTAAGCTGTAGTACCCTATTTCCTAGTTGCTGTTTACGGTAGCTAGTTAGCAAAGTTAATCTGGTGAGCTTCATCGTTTCAGCTGATCCTTCCTACTGTCAGTGAAGTAGCCATTTTGTGGTTGTTCTGCATCATAACAGTGCAAACAATGTTGTAACTGCACACAATGAGCACTCATTAGAGTGCAGATGTTCACCAGGTGTGTCTGTAATGACCACTACTGTAATGTTTGATTGAATGAACCCAACCCACAATTGACTAAGCCTCCATCTAGACTGCAAGAATATCAGACAAGTTTTTTACCCGCACATCTCACACAAGTACCGCACAGGCATGAGTCTTCGCTTCTTCTCACGGCCGTTTAAATGTCACTTGAAGTGTTTGTTTAGGCAATAAAAAGCCACAGAATATCTGTGTCTCTGGGCGCAGAGCAGCACTTAAGTGGCAGCCGAGCGGCAGTTGAGTGGCGGTGATGCAGTCAGCTGTGTGTGTATTTCCGTTAGCTGTTAGTTGCCTAACAATACATGTAACTGTTTTCCCCATAAGCATACAGTCTATGGTCTTCCTTCACTGTGTCTCTGACCGCAGAGTAGTGGCTGGGGGTCGGAGATGCACTCGTCTGTGTTATCTCTAGTGGCCCCTACCGGCCGGGGACCGTTTAAGAGACGTGAGTGAGGAGTGAGCAGGCAGTCAATGTCAGTATTAGGCAAGAAAAGGAGTTTTGAGTCACGACTACCATGAGAGGTCCTTCAGCATGCAGCCTTAACTAGCCACCCAAAATTGCACGCAGTTTGCTGCAGCAGAATGTGACATTAGCCGTGGACAGACACAGAGGTGCACACTCCCTCACGGACACATGCACATATGCGAGCTATTGCGTGATTCTCCTGGCGGAGATAATAACAGGGCAGACATTGGGTTGATAATATAAGCCGGGAGCCAAGCAACCACTTTGTGGAAGCTAATGTGGATTCACAATAAGAATAAAGACAATTAGTATAGCGGGCCTCGTTAAGGGGTGTGTACATGTAAGAGTAAGTAATAATGTTTGCTTTTTTGTGTATTTCATACTTTTTTGCATCTACTAATGCAGCGAACAGTTTTTGGTGCCACAATATAATCAGTGAAGTTTTAAGTGAATAATTGTTTTTATTCTGCACTTTTTCTTGAGTTAGGTGAACATGAAGGACACACAATAGGAAGCCTACGATTTTGTCCAAAAACAACACCATCATTTGTTTTCTGACCATTTAATATTAATAATTATTATGATTATAATTATCATAATACATCAGATTACTGTAGCGCTTTTCAAAGTCCTCAAAGCTTCTTTACATATGCTGCTGCCCTCTCGGTATGACATGCACAATGAGGATGGGAGGTGAATGAATGGAAAACATAATAATGATTCATGAAAGTGTTGCAAAAAACATGTATAAAAAAGGTTCTTTGGATTTGACTTTGCCAGAGAAACTACCGTTGGCTTTGATGTATCATACATAAGTAACAATCGAGTCCATCTCCTAACATTACGAAATATTGTGTACAATAATCATAATCACTAAGACCGTACTCTACAGTAAAAGTACTCCTGAAGAGCATCTACGTACCTCTAACTCGAACAAAGCAGCAGCCACATTTGCTGAGAAGTTTTCTGAACAGGTGCTGACACCCACAGCCTCGCTGGTGGTGACCCCCTCTCATGATGATCCACTCCTGCTGCTAGACTTAAGACTGTCAGAAGCAGACATCATGCTGGATGGACACACACACAAGCACATGTACGCACACAAACACACACACACACACACGCACTATTCCTGTGGTAATACCCTGAGGAGATGGGAGGTAAAGTGTACCGAGAGCTCCACAGTCATAGTCCAACTCTGAGTAGAAACCCCTGGGGCAAAAAAATGCCGTTTCTATCCCATGATTTGAAGAATAACAGCGGAAAAACCCAGAGAGACAGCACTCTCCTCCGCTCGCCAGCCTCTCTGTGTGGTCAGATAGTGGACAAAGATTATGAGAGGGACCAGAAATAAGTGAGGGAGCGACAGAGCGGCAGGGAATGGGAGGGGCTGTGATGAGGGAGGGGGTGGTGGCTAACATGGTGCACTGCTGTGCCAGCATCTGTTTCCAAGTCCCACCCCCTCTCATTCCTCTCCCTCTCCCCTTCTGCTCCCTCTCCCCTCTCACCTCACTTATCAGCTTCTCTTCTCAGTGTTATCTCTGTGGCTGCAGGACCTTTAGTGCTGTCATCGCGTGAGCAAAGGACTTTTCCATGAAATAATGCAATAACTTCAACTGTTCAACTTTCTCTTCAACCATGCAGCAGGCTAAATTACTAAAATAGCACAGAATTATATGAAATATAATTGCACGCATGTACATACTGTCACATGTTGCATTTTGGCCGGGACTCCCTCGGGGTGCCACAAGATAAATGTAAGGAGTCATTAGATGATGACAGGGTAGGAGAAAAATCATTTTTTGTTAAGTTTTTCTTCTTAATCTTAATCTAGCCACCAACAATTAAAAGTTCAAAGAGTATATTTACGATTGTGCGATTGCCTCCACACCGCTCTCTACGTGGTGGCGGCTGAGCCAGCGGCTAGCAGCTAACGACACACACAGCCGGAACAATGCAAACAAGGGCACCAGTGATGACAGAGCTAACAGAGTTTACCATGGGGGAACCGGAGGGTTGGGGGTTATGCTTATGTGATGATGCTCGGGGTTGGGATGGACGTTGTCAGCAGTAACCGCCGTATGAACGCATTGCAGAGCGGCGGCAAGTAGCTAGCCAGTGGGGCACACACGCTCACATGCACTAACATGCATGCGCAGGCTACGTAAACAAAGCAAAGAGAAGCTTGAATTACAACACACAGACTTCATTCTCTGCTCAGGACGACATTACCCCACCACATCTTTACATATAGTTGTTTGCTGGTATACTAATGCTCTTTTAAAACTGCAGATTAACCTCCCTCTCTAATCGATAAGTCAGTTGTCTGCTCTCTTTTGCCACCAAAGGTACTGAAGCGTTTCCTCTGCTGCGGAAAAACCAACATGTGGAAATATCCCACACACAGCAAACTGAGCTGGCAGGATGGAGGCAGACCGATTTAATCTGAAAACCAAGATTAAGCATTCATGACTAGATGATCTTCTGAGCGCAGCTGTCCAGGCTCGTGGCAGCCGGTAGTGTGATTTAAGGAGATTTATGCATAAACATATACAAACCCAAACAAGGATAAAGCCAGTGAAGAAGAAAACCAAACAGAAAGATAAGACTTCAGCTGCTGTTACTATGTGACACACATTTGTAAATGAGACAGCTCCACGCACGCACAGATAGATAAGCATACATTCACGTCACATGTCGACCAACATGACCCTGGAATCTCAATCCACTGAGGCCAGATTACAGCTATAAAAAATATCAAAATGCTCTCTTGGCCGTCAAGTTAAGCTTTAAAAAACTGTGCTGACATGATGATCCATGTGAGCTGAAAAGCCCTGATCTCTCCATAATGTAGGATTATTGTCTGTGCATGCATGTGTATGTGGGCGTGCACACGCCTAATTAGCCAATATTTAATTATATGGATATGGTCGCGTGTGCTTTCTGTTTTTGGTGTTGCTTTTAGTACTTAAAAGTTCAAAAGCATCCATGATGTGTTGTGTGCAAAGTGAAACATCTTCAGTCAAAAACCCTGATGCTCTTCCTTCCTGTCAGATAGCTCCCCATGGTTGACATAAGAGGGGCACACAGCAGTATTTATCAAAAGTCACAGAGCACATGAGTAGAGCAGATTACCTTTGCATCCTGCAGCCACACTGGACTTCCTGGCCCCCTTGAACTGCGTCTGAGTGTCCTGGTTGTTTTCATCTAACAACAGTCTCTCTGGGCTGGTGTCTGAAACCTTTCACAAAAGACAGATTAAAGAGTTAACAAGTTAAAGTTAAATCAAAAACATCTTGTCCTCTTTACCAAAACACTTTATTTGTAGCTGTATTAAACGTATACGTGTGACAGATTTAGAGGTAGGCAGGAACTGACAGAACCACTTTTCCACTCTGTTTCACCTCTCTCTCTCTCTCTTTCCTATTTTTGCTTCAGTTTAAGTGGTTTCTTATCTTATCTGAGGAATTTCACTGAGCGGACTAAACTGATCAGGAGAGTACAGGGCCACTTCAAATCCTGAGCCAAAGAAGTCTGATGCTGTCTGATGAATACAGTTCAATCTAATCTATACAACACTAAAAAACAGAAATCAGGGCTTGATTTGCCAAACAATCAACAGACAAATTGTATCAGCACATGAGCTAGATTACTAAAAATCATGATATGTTTTTTTTTATTACATGGCCAATTATAATTACACTATATGCTTGTCTTAAAATCAACCCTATTTCTAAAACAAATGAATGTAATAATATAGATTATATGATGAGCTGCAGCAATGTTTGGGTGTTTCAATTCCTATTACAAAGACTATAAAGGCCATTTGTCACAAACAGACGCGTGTATAATATTCTTACTTTCAGGTGTGGTCGTCTTGTTTTGTGTTATTAATGATGGCTCTAACTCCATTACATTTCACACAATTTCAGCATTTATGTAAGTGTATATAACAATTAAGAGTAGCACAAGTTGATATACGCAGGTTTTTAAACTTTGTTATTTACATTACCTCACTTGCACAACATTGGCCTGTTAAACCAAAGACACTTACTTTATCAGCCCTGTAACCCAGAAGTTGTTCAGTCCGCCCTTGCACTTTTGCCAAAGTCTTCATTTTGCATCCCTTTCTCTTCCGTTTGTCCTAATGTGACGTCCTTTCTCTTCACCTAAATGTTTTTAAATTCAGTCTCCTCCCCTCGATTAAGCATCCATGCCCAATTATTTGATGTTTACCTAATTAAAAAACAGAAACAAGTTGAAAAAGATCTCTGTCGTCCTGCCTGACGTCCAACAGAAGGACAAAAGTAGACAAATTGAGCAGATGAGGACAGCTGTTCAATTGCAGTGGGACCTGTCCTCAGGCCCTTCTGCATAAGAGGAGGCTCAATCTGTCCAGACAGGTCCGGCCACGTCCCACAGGCTGATTTCAGACTGTGACCATCCCTAAAGCAGGAGTTTTAACTAACTCAAAATAGCTCAAACAGTGCATACCATTGTCATTGAGTAGACCAGATTAAACTCTATGATTTCCTTGTTTGATTTTCATCAGTCCTGTTTCATTAATTTCAGTTTCTACGACTGCACTGCAAGTCCTGCAGTGGAACCAAAAATAGATCTCAATCTCTCTTCAGAGTTCAGATGCACTTCACATTTAAATCATGTTCAGGGAGTTTGTACATTCCTAATATTTAGGACACATGTATAACTGGGTGTTCATCAGTTTCACTCTGACCAAATTTTATAAAACTGATATTAGAGGCTGTGATTTGTGCGTGAGAGCCTCATCCTGAGAAACATCATCACTCAGCCTCGGCTGCCACTGCAGTTCTGTGAAACCGCTTGGTGTTTAAACTATTGAGTTGTGGATCTGTCCCACCTGTTCAGAGCAGGTCAGTCACCTCTGAGGCGATTTAATCTGCTAATCAGTCTGAACAATGAATTAGATTCCTCTTCCTAAGCAGTTTACAGTTAACAATTTGTACATTTACAGTTTGATTAATTACTTATTTGTGGACGGAATAAAAAATACTGTTCTGTGTTTTAATAAGAGGTTGTTTGCATGAATCCATATTCATTTATATTTGACAGAAGATAAAGTGTGGTTGATGTTGGAGTGTGATTGCTATTTTTCCTCCATATTTCTGTTTTCATTTGTTTTTTAAGTTTATCATCGTGATTTGTGCCGTTTCATTGTGGGTCATATGTATGTGTGCCCGTTTATGACTATTATTTCCCCAAAAATATCTAAATAAAGACAAAAAGAGAAGAAAAATGGTGTTGAACTTTCAGAAACTCTCTTTAGTTTAAGAATTAAAAACAGGTAAAAGTAGCCGGAAATATGGACAACACTGGTGTTGTGTTGAAAGATGAAAAAGGCCAGAAAGTAATCCTCTCCATAAAGCTGTAGTAATTGGGATGAGCTAAGCACAGAAGCTGAAAATCCAATGTCTTTGTGAAGACTCTGCAGAGACTCCTCCTCTCAGTTTTATGTCAGCACAACAATATGTGGGATGCAAATAGTAAAGTACCTCTATTTACAGGCCCAGGAGGAAACTGTGACCTCTCGGCTGCTCTGAAAACACAGTAGGAGTGTTGGAGGAAGTCAGAAGGCGTCCAACAACAAGTCACAAAGGAGTGACATACACTGACCGACACGTGGATACATCTACATTCACAGCTGGTTGATTTATGGTGAGTGTTTATTCTTTATGTTCAGTTAGTTTGATCAAAGGGATTTGTCTGTACTGATGAGGGGTGGTAGATCGTGCAGTTCTTCCTCTGAATCTTCACTTCTTTGCTTTGGTTTCATGAGGTGTGGTTTCACATTGATCCGTGACATAAAACATTTGGCATGTCTGAGATTCCTAAACAGTTTTCATTGAGAGAAGTGCTTTCTTGTACAACACGGGTGATGTGTGTGTGTGTGTGTGTGTTTCATGAAAATATCTGTAAAACCACTGTCAGCGCTCCTCTTTCGACATTTTGAATATTCCCAAATCACAGTTCTTTTGCTTTGATTTCATTATCCAGGAAAACTTGAGTACACGTGTACACATTTGCATGTGTGTAGGTACAAGCTACATTTCAGTTGTCATTGGTATCGATAGTTATGTTTGCTTCAGAAAGCAGCAATAGAGTCAAAGCATGAGTTGACCATGGCCACATGTGACTGAGGTTATTCTGAGGTGGGTTGTTCTTCATTTAGCCGTACTGTGTGTTCAGCGGGGCTTTACGATGCTGATCCAGTTACTCAACAGCAAAAGGCACACTGAGCTCATACAACCACACCCACTTCATGACACACAGATAACACACTCATAATCCCTGACTGGACTGACAGACTCATGTTTTCCCTTCGTCAATCTGACAAATAAGCAAACTTCTTTTAGGGTGGCAGATCTGAAGCTTTTCAAATAGACTACAGCGAGTTTCGGATTTTCAACGCTGTGCCTGCAATGAGGAGATGATTTCAACTTGGTGTTAAGTTTCCATCTCTCGAGCGCACCTGATTGCACCTTTGTTGCTACAGACAACTTCCACATGGTTTCTTTTTTTGATTTTCTTGTAGATGTAGCCAAAGGATACAACAACGTCTCACCTGTTCTGCTGCTAGACGATGGCCACTGCAGCAAAGGACGTTCACCTGGGCTCAGGCCCTGATGAGGATGACGCGAGTCTGTCGGGGAGCGAGTCCGACTCAGACAGCATCCTCTCTGATGACTCGGTGCTTCCAGACTACACTTCAGAGGAAACAGACGGGCCTGCGGCATCAACACTGTATCGAGCATGCGCCCGTAATGAACCCGTCTCTCTGCAGAGAGTTCTGGGGAGAGGGGTCACAAAAGAGGAGGTCACAGAGCTGGACATCAATGGCATGGTGAGAGTCTCAATCATGATGGTGTAAACTGTAGCTCATAATGTCAACACTCACACAGTGGAGCGGGGCGATTAATTCATGCGATAGGTTATCATCTTTCAATGGACGACACAATTATGTTGTCTAAAGGGATAAAAACAAGCACATAATAAGTCAAATCTCTCAGAAAATCTGATGAAACTGCTCAATTAAATCAAACGATTGTCTTGATCTGATAACTCTGTAATTATATGCACAAAAACTAAGTCAGTGTATAGCTGGAAATCCTTTTCTTTTTTGGGGGATTATTCTATTTTTTACTTTTTTTAAATAAGCACACTCGCAAGGCATAAAACACCCAGCAGCACTACACAAAATAACAGAAAGAAAGACAAGGGATACATGATAAGAACAAATGCGAAGCTGCCAGACGACAGCAATATTTATCTTATATTCTATAACATTTATTTCAATTTACTTTCATAATCTTACTTGAAACTGTTATGTTCATTTTGCATTTAAATGCTTAATTAAATAAAAAAGATATCTTTCATTTGTCAAGTATTAAATTCCTATTGTGGAAGTTTAAGCATCTCAGGGCTGCACAGTAGAAGTATCAGACCTGTACGTTTAAAGCCACTACTGCTGAGGACATCACCGGATGTATACAACAATAGACTTTAAGTGGTTATTTCATATAGACTATTTATTGAACTAACAGAAAATATGATATATATTGAGATATATATTCAGAAATGAAATGAGCTATGTCACGATTTTGTCCATATCGCCCAGCCTTATCCTGAAGTCGTTGATCCTTACCGTTGTCCTACAGAATGGCTTGATGGTGGCTTGCTGCAAAGGTTTCGTGGACATTGTATATGGGCTTCACAGCTGTCCCTTCATGGACATAAACCACCAGGACAATGAAGGCAACACTGCTCTGATGATTGCATCCCAAGCAGGTAAGCGGTACCTACACAACAAGCATTAGCAAAACAAAACAACGGTCAAGTTCAGAGGATAAACCAGTAAAGTACAACACAGATATGGTTTAATAAGACAGGAGCAATATCATATACAGCAGGATGTGTCTTATATAGACTGAAAACTGTCAAACTGAAGTACTTTAATTTCATCTGAACGCATACAGTCCCAGCCAGGCTACATGTTTTCTGACGCACAGCTGATTTGATCTCTGAATTCTGTGTTTTTTACATGCAGGTCATGTCAACACCGTCATGTATCTCCTAAACTACTATCCTGGTATAGACACTGAAATAAAGGATTGTCGCGGTTTCACAGCACTCATCAAAGCTGCGATGACCGGCCGCAATGACGTCATGGCTGCCCTTCTTATGGCTGGTATGTGTTTCTGATGCTGCACTATGATATCATCGGGTATTTTTTTTTGAAACCCTGACACTAGCTCATTAACCAGCACTCGTACAGCTCTAGGTTAACAGTTACAGCACAGGTGGTGAGAGTAGCTGAGCCCGCGGTTTATCTGTCCATATTTGAGGTCAGCTAATTTTGTTTGCAAGTGAACGCGCCAGTGACGCCAGACCGGTTTAAGGGATCATTCAGAGGACATTATCACATCTTAATACACCCTCAAGTAACCTCTTATATAGTCTGGCAGGCTGGTTGTAGATCAGCCACACATAGAGCTATTTGTACTGCACACGTTCCCTAAAATCTCTGCAAGTCATGAGCTATTGTTTAACATTGCAGTAGGGCCACAGATAATGATTATTTTCTTCACTGATGAACCTACTTGGTTAATTTGCTTGGTTAATTGGTTAATCTTTTAATCTATGAAATGTTACAAGGTACCGAAAAAATGCTTCAATTTGCCTGTTTTGTCTACTAACAATGCAAAACCTAAATATGTTAAATATACTGTCATATATGATCCTTTAAAAACAGCATTTGATAAGCTGAAACCAGAAAAATGACTGAAACAATTATCAAAATATTTGCTGATTAATTTTGCTTCAATTAACTAATGAATGAATTGAATAGTCGTTGCAGCTCTGCATTGCAGTTAAGGGTCGGACGAAATTGCATCAGACAGTAAATTGAAGTTGATATAGCATATATTTTTGGTAACATTATGAATTTAGTTTATTGTAATGCCCTAACTGCTGCATCTCACCAAACCTAAGCTACCCACAGAAGATATTCCGACATGTTACAGTGGGAAGAGCACGGGCTGCATTCCAAATAGCTGCTTTTCGCTGGTGTTGTTCATACCGGCTTACTCTCACATTATCATGGCTTACTGGGACACTTGAATAGAACTGGGCCATTGTTTGTGGTAAAGTTAAGACTACTCTCTTTCCACTATGACAAAGTCAAAATGTGTGCTGTGAAAAAGGCAGATACAGTGAGAACCATGCTGTATATTGTTTTGTTTAGGGCAGTAATTGTCCTTTTTTTGTGGCAGAGATTTTGTAATATTATAACTGAAAACACACAGGTGTAAATCATCAATAATAACGGTTGCAATTGAATGTTTCAGATTCAGGGCTCTGGGGTCGTGCTAGTTGGCTCACTGGTATACTGGGACAGTAACTGTAAACTGGAATAGACCATCGTTAATGTGATTAATGATACCTGTGCTTTTTGTGCTTTGACAAGCTAAAATGTCAGCCATGAAAAAGGCTTATCGGCTCTCTGCAGATCTGAATGAAACCAAAAAGAAAAGAAGAATCAATTATTCATTTAAAAATCTAAATTAACCATTGCCTTCCTCATTCCCTTGCTCTACCGTCTTTCTTTCCAGGGGCTCACATACACGCAGTAGACTCCACCAGAGGAAAATGCGCTCAGGAATGGGCAGCGAAAACAGGTCGCTATGAGACCCTGTATCGTCTCCGCCGTCTTAATTTGCGGCCAAAAGCTGAGCAGTGCTGTGAAAGTTATGTCCCTGACTGGCCTGAGCTCCAGGAGAGGGTAGCAAAGGCCACATCTGATAAAAGTTCCAGGGAGAAAATCACTCAGCGGATCAAAACCACATTCGGATTCAGATTTCCTCGTGACCCCCAGGACAACGGGGCCTTGGACCACATGGTGCGCATTATAACCAGTGTCCACAGTCCCCTCATTTCAACTGGATGCCGTCCGCTCTGCCCTACAAGCCCTCCTGAGGTGGGGAAGAGGCGCATGGCTGTGCCAGAGCTGATGCAGAAACACCTAGCTAAGGACTTGGAAGGGAGCTCAGTGTGCCACAGCAACGGCTCAGTGTCACACAACATTCCCACAATCCAATCTTTTGAGCCCAACCTTGTAAACTGCTGCATCGATACGGAGCGGCGAGGCAGCATCCTCTCATTGGCTTCAACCAAAGTTACAACCACATTCATTTCCCGCGGTATGGCGAGAAGGAACAGCGTGTTCCCCTCTGGCTGCATCCCCAAGATTGATGTCATCAGGCCTTCAGACGCAACGCCAAAGAAAGAAAAGAAGAACAAGAACAAGAAGAAGAAGAAGGGCTTCTTGGAACCACCCAAATGGAGGTACAAGGAGATCAAGGATGAGAAGAAGAAGGAGAAGAAGAAAGCTGAGAAAGAGAAAGAGAAAGAAAAAGACAGCAAGAAAGTGAAAAATTAAGAGTTTAAAAAAGGGCTGTTCTGCTGCATGAACCATCCCTTTTGAAAACGATATGCTTTTTAAAAATGTGCAGAAAATATAGAACCTTAACCTAAAAGGGAAATAGGTAAGACGGGAGATATTTTTTCTTCCTAACACTGAATGACCTCAAAGGAGCACTGCAGAGGGTTTGTAGCTTTAAGCCTCTAATGTCAAAAGGTTGAGGCAAATATTACATGTATTTCGAGTTAGCGTAGAAAAAAAACGAATTCAATGAATATATAAAAAATATATAAAATCTAAAAGACAAAAATGACCGTTTTAACTGTTGTATGAAACCCATATTTATGGATTCAGTTCCACAGGTGCTAAAGAAAGTATGTCTACCTCATTATCATTCACACAAAACACAGGCAGGCAGGCACATGCTGTATGTATACCTGCATCCATTAAGATGGAAACATATAAAAACATTGCCACATCATAGCTCATTTGTAATGTTATGGGTCTGTTGTTTCATGTGTTGTGTATTTTTGTAAATAGTTAGCCAAAATCACTTGTAAATATTGTACAGTATGGAGCAAACATGCATCACAATGGAGGATCTGTTTAATCCTCTATTTCAGTTATACGGTTTATCATTTTCTGATATTGCCAACTATCTATTCCTATGACATCTCCTGATTTTATTAACTCTGTGAGAAATTAAAAATAAAAATAGGACAGTGAAAGTTTTTTCATTCATTGGTGTTTAAAGCTGTATTAATCAATATTTTCCTTTTAACAATGGATCAAATGACAATGTGTAATGTGGAAGGTGTCGCTCGTAGGGATGAACGCACAATGAGCAGCCACCAAACTAAGTCTATTTTAGTTCATTGTCTTGGTTTTCCTCTCATCAACCTTGTTTCCAGCCGCAGCACAAAAGCAGGCATACATTTAACAGGTAAAGAGACGGATATCCTTCTCCGAGGGTTGTGTTGTTCCATCTGCTTCATTCGAAAATAGGAAACTGTTTGCGAACAATTTGGTCATTAAATTTATTCGGTGACAATCACAGCCTGTATATAAGGAGTGGTCAAAGTCACCGTGATATCACTCATTGGTTTGTGGACTGACGTTTTGAAGTCTTGAGTTCGGTATTTTGGCCGTCGCCATCTTGAGTTTGAGTGACACAAGCTAAGAACAACCAAACGTTAAAGACATTTTTAGGCAAATTCACTTTCATGAACTCAAAGCACACTGTGAAAGGGTTTAAGTTCCACAACGAAAACACGGACAACTGTCAAACCAGACAACAACCAAAATGTATTAAATGAACATCGCACATAACCGCCAACTCATGTTTACTGAGATAATATACCAAGTGAGAAGTAGGGTCAATTTCTCATAGACTTCTTTACAAACTGACTTCTTTCTGGAATAAGAGGAGTCGCCCTCCGATGGCCATTAGAAAGAATGCAAGTTTAAGGCACTTCCACGTTGGCTTCACTTTTCAGAACTGGAGGTTGCTGTCTGGTGACAATGCCTCGATGTCAGTGTTGTATTTTCAGCCTGTTCTTCTGAGAGGCCATTACAAATCAATGCAGCTGTAATGTCCAAATGCTGAAGGCGGTTAAGGCCAAAGACCAATGGCCTGTCATGTGAACATGTATGTGAAGAAATGTGACAAAAACATATTTGCAGACTCAGTCTTTCCTCCATTCCTCTGAGACATTTTGGGAAGATCTTACAGCTGTGAGACCCGAATGACAAAGAAATGTAGCTGTAGGACCTGGTGTTGACAAATAGGCCATTTGTAAGTGACCTGAAATTATTCTGTCTCTCCGAGCTCCCTGACAGCCACATCCAGGATTACAGTCATGATGTTGAAAGAAAGAAAAGAAAGAAAGAATAAAAGACCGAAAGAGAGACAGAAAAAAAGAAAGAAAAGACAGACAGAAAGAAAGAAAGACAAAAAGAAAGAAAGAAAGACAAAAAGAAAGAAAGAAAGACAAAGAATAACTGAATTACTCACTCTCTGGTCTCCAGCCCGTGTCAGTGCTGCAGTCTGTGTCAGTGCTGCCACCTGCTGGTGGGAGCGTGTATGTCACCCGTTCACTGACAGCCTGGTTAGCTGTCATCATCACGCCTCATCTCACGTTAGCTGATGTCTTAATGCGATGAACCGGGAATGTATTGATCATGGCTAACCTTCGGATTCCGTTCGCCGTCGTGGTGGTCCAGGTCGTCCTGTACAGAACCTGCGAGGGTGAGCGACTCATCGCCGTCACCGAGGCGAACCAATGTGGCATTATAGCTAGCTGCTAGCTAGCGTTAGCTCGGTTAGCTAGTCGACACATTTCATTGACACAGAGACATGAAACCAGGCCAAGGTCCGTTTGTTTACACCTGGGTGTTAATCTAAATAGCTGTCATGTAACTGCAATGTAACCAAACACGACATCTCACCGTCTCGTAGTCGCCGTCGAGCTAGTGCACCGACGTGTTTGGCTGTAAGAGTTATTCTAGCTTATTAGCATTGATTATTTAATTTACGACACTGTGATTGTTGTTGTCAGCGCTGTGTACATCCTTTACCGAATATTTTATTTTAATTTAAGTCTGCTTCACTGTGACGTTATCTCAAGACGTGTGACATGTTGCTGTTTAGATATTAATGCCATGTGGATGTCAAGATTTTAATATTATTACAGATTAAACTACAGACATTAATGATCTCATACCTTCAGCCTCCAGGCACAGATATGGAGATAAAAAAACCCTTTTACAGATAAATAATACACCGATGTTTGATGTCGTGTATTGTTACACGTTGGTAGATTACTACATTATTTGGTAGTGGGCAACAGCTTATTTATAATCCTTCATTCCTGAAGATTCAGTGGTTCTTAGATAAAAAAAAAGATGGTAAAGAAAATAGTTAACGACATTGATGCAAAAGTCATGAAGAAGCTCGCGCTGCAACTGACAATTGTTTTCATTAGCATTTAAACTGGTGATTATCTTCTCAATAAATTGATTATTATTCCATAAATTGTCAAAGAAATGAGAAAAATAGGCATTAAAATAGGCTTTGTTCAACCAACAGTCTTAAAGCCCAAAGATAAAAGCACATTTTAGAAGCTGACACCAGGTAGCTTTGGTGTTTTTGCTTGATTATTAAAATAGTTGCCGGTTGACTTTCTGTCCATCCCCTAAAGTGTTAAGTCGATCAAGAGAAACAGAAACTATTTAACGAGTAGTTGCTACAGTATAAACTTGTTTTCTTCGAGGTAAAACATACACTGTTTAACTATTTACTTTGTATCACAATTGAACTGCAGTCGTCAGTATCTTGCCAGTATTTCTTCTCTGAGGTGTTTTGAAAACAATCAGCCAAATGTGGATTACAGGTGTGTGACATTTATAGCCACGGAAAGTCTGAAATGTCAGTCTCGTTTCATATTTAGTCAACATTCATCGTCCTTATTTCCTCTCTGGTTGTTTCGTTTCTCGCTTTTAACCGCCAGCATCTGCCTAGTAGGTGTTGAATGATTCAGCACCACAGAAGAACACAACAACATTTCCCTTGTTCCACTTAGATAAGACTGAAATTCAGCTGCGTGTATGTGGGTCTTTTAACAACACAGGTTCTTTAGTTAGCTCATTTTCTACTGGGAATCCACCAGAGGCTTTTCCAGAATTACTGGAATGTCACATCATGCCTGTGTCTTAAGGATAATATTCAATTTCACGGAGGAAGTCTCAGTCTCTCATTTAATCTCTACTCCTACATGCCCTCACACAAACTCTCCGCCCATCCTATCAAAGCTCCTGCCAGCTCGACACACCCCAACACTTCCTCCACTTCCTGACCTCACCAGCACCATCCTCCAGCTCTCTGTCCTTACCTCCACTTCATCTTTGCAACACAGCACTCATCAGAAAACGTTCCTTTAGTGCTTGAAATATTTAAGAGACTCTTGAGAGAGATTTTTGTTTTCTAACCTGCCACAAATCAAAACGGATGATATAACCATCATCCTTAGCAATCGAAAAGTGAGGTGTCACACGCTAAAGGAATCAGAATAGGAGTTCAACAGTGACAAAGTATTGCTAGTTATTGTCCTTTTTGGGCGTCATGTGAGGGTATGTTGCACGATGTCTATAAATCCATAGATTATAATGTTATTTATACTGTCACTGTATGCTGTTATTGTCCTCCACTGCACCTCACGTGTACTCTAAGTTCTTACATTTGACTGTTTTGTAAAGTCCAGTATTTTTAACCACGCAAACTATTCGGTTTGCAGCTCTGCGGTGCAACTGCACCACTGCCCAGTGTGAGAAGACCGGCCTCCAGTGTGAGACCGATGGAGCCTGCATGGCCTCCACCTCCTTCATCGATGGCCAAGAGCAGCACGTCCGTGTCTGCATCACACGGGACAAACTGGAGCCCCCCGGACAACCGTTCTACTGCCTCAGTGCGGAGGGCTTTCTCAACATCCACTGCTGCTACACGGACTACTGCAACAGCCTTGACCTCAAAGTACCATCAGGTGAGCACTGGCAGGTGTCACACAGCATGTACATTTACATTTAGTGCTCCTGTCACCGAGTGTCTGACCATCAAGGTTCAGAACACAAATGTAGGTCAGTCATTCGACTTGGAGCAAATACATAATACAAACAAGTGTGTGTTTACCTGGAGTACCACACATCTAACCTCAGGCGTGAACACGTATCTCTTTCCGACACAGTTTTGTGACTCAGGGTTCCTGAGAAGTGTCCTACGGGCTTTTGTACAGTTCCTGTGGAGAGAAGAGAAACTACTGTACTATTTGAAACTATTGTGACGGTTCATATGATTTTAAATTATATAAAGCACTTTAAAAGACTATAAACAAGGGGATTCTCTTCAGAACTGCCCCACAATGTATGAAAGATGGGTGTGAAAGACTACAAAGTTGTCCTTTCGATAGTATGCGTGTTAGATCTTCTTGGATTGATTGTAGAACCAGAAGGTTATGTGAGACCGTTAAGGACCCTGAAAGTCATTCATTTTTCTGACTCAATGGTGGAGTTGAGGAGGAACTCGAGCATCACAAAGATATAATAAGCCGGAACAAGCAGGCTTTTGCACTATTATGATGCTGCTAATGGAATTTCAACACTTCTTGCACTCATTATTTTTACAGTAAAAGCCTTTCAGTGTAGAGATTTGAGCATTTCTGTCTTAAATAATTGGGAATAATCAATAGAAGTTTCAAGAGTCAAACGTTGACTCTTGTTTTCTAATTGTCTGCTTAGTCAAAAGCTTTACACTGTCATCCCGCTAAGCCCTCTAAGCAGTTCATATCAGGGAGCAGCGTCTGTCTGTGTGCCAGATGTTTCATTTTAATTTTTCCACTGTTATCTTTCAGGTCTCAGGGAAGGATACGGCCCAGGTGGGACATGGGGGCTGGTGGAACTAGTGGCTGTGATTGCAGGGCCGCTGTTCCTGTTTTGTCTGCTGCTGCTGATGGGTACATTCCTGTATCAGTACCACCAGAGGGCCTACAGCCACCGGCAAAGGTTGGAGATGGAGGACCCCTCCGGTGACCACGTCTACATGACCAAAGACAGGACGCTGCAGGACCTCATATACGATCTCTCCACGTCTGGCTCAGGCTCCGGTCAGTGCACCGACGTGTTAAAAGTAGCTGCGGGCCAGCGCTCACGTTGCAGATTACACTGGGGGGGGTTTTTTCAGAAAAGCGCTGATGACTGTTCTCATCCTTTTGTGAGCAGGTCTGCCTTTGTTTGTCCAGCGGACCGTCGCCAGAACAATCGTCCTTCAGGAGATCATTGGCAAAGGGCGTTTCGGGGAGGTGTGGCGAGGACGATGGAGGGGCGGCGACGTGGCCGTGAAGATCTTCTCATCCAGAGAGGAGCGCTCCTGGTTCCGTGAGGCTGAAATCTATCAGACCATCATGCTCCGCCATGAAAACATTCTGGGCTTCATAGCCGCTGACAACAAAGGTGCAAAACAGGGGGGTCGGCATATTTGTGTGTTCGTGAAATAATGAATCATTCTCACATAAACATTTAAACTCTCTTTATTTCTGTCTGCTGCCCAGACAATGGCACGTGGACCCAGCTGTGGTTGGTGTCGGACTACCACGAGCACGGCTCTCTGTTTGACTACCTGAATCGCTACTCCGTCACTATTGAAGGAATGATCAAACTGGCTCTGTCGGCTGCCAGCGGTCTGGCACATCTGCACATGGAGATTCTAGGAACACAAGGTGACAGCAACACGTTTCACCGCTCGTCCCCCTCTGAACCGCGATCCTTATGTTTCCTCTCATGTTAACAGACTGGCCTTTTAATTGATGATGTGTCACAGTACCTCTGTAGAACTTGATTGATTACACAAAATAAGATTATAACACTGTAGATGATTTGCTGTTAATTTATGAATAGAAAACAAATGTACTTATTGGAAAATGGCAGCTTATGCAATGTGAGAAGGTAAGTAAATGGACCCCTGTTGAAAAATAGAGGACAAGGAGAAATTCTTAAAGTCAATAATGTCGTTTTTTACTTTGGAATGGCCGAGGGAAATAGTAAGCCATCCGATCTTTATATCTATAGTATACTGGTTCTCTTTTAAAGCAGGTCATTACTGAATCCTCTGTTTAACTATCCTGGAAAATTAAAGTGCAGTTGAAGACATTTTGTTGCACAATAATATGATTGTTTTCTATTTTATCAACCAAACTGTTGCCCCCCCCAAAAAAAGGAAAATTGCGTCTGACATGTACATTTATACTTTGGTAGGAAAGCCGGGCATTGCCCACAGAGACCTGAAGTCCAAGAACATCCTCATGAAGAAGAACTGCACCTGCGCCATCGCTGACCTGGGCTTGGCCGTCCGACACGACTCCGCCACAGACACCATCGACATTGCGCCCAATCAGAGGGTGGGCACCAAGAGGTCCGTGTCAACACACACACACACACACACACACACACACACACACCTGCAGCTGCTCACCGTCCTCTCTCACAGATATCCTCGACACCTTTCCCAGACAATCCTTTTATCCCTGCGCATGATTACAAACGGGGATTGTTTTCACATCTCTCAGGTACATGGCTCCGGAGGTTCTGGACGAGACGATCAATATGAGACACTTTGACTCATTCAAATGTGCTGACATCTATGCTTTGGGGCTGGTCTACTGGGAGATTACTCGCCGCTGTAATAGTGGAGGTCAGACTCTTTTGTTTCTACTCTGGATACTCAACCTGTGTTGTTTTATTTATTTTTTTTTTGTTATTGATGTTAACAGCTGAGATCCCAGCACTGTTCTGACCCCGACATTGTCCCGTGTTATCAGGTGTCCATGAAGAGTACCAGCTGCCCTACTATGACCTGGTACCTTCTGATCCTTCCATAGAGGAGATGAGAAAGCTGGTGTGTGACCAAAAGTTACGACCCAACATCCCTAATTGGTGGCAGAGCTATGAGGTATAAAAATGATCTTTTAAAGCACAAATGTTACCGTTTAAGAGCTGCGATTACAGCGGAGGTTTATTACACCATCAGGTTAGTTGCTGAGATCTAGGAACGCTGTGAAATCACTAAAAAAAAGTAGTCCAAGAGGTTATCAGGCTCCCCAGGGTAAAATTGTTTTAATATGGTAAAAATGAGTACTCGAAAAAATATTTGTCACTCTGTCTACAGGCTGTTTTCCATTCCAATCAGGCTAAGCTGTTTGCTTATTTACAACCAGAGCAAGATATATCTGCTGGTATTACTAGATTCAGTATGTCAGACGCTAAGAAAGTGGAGCACATACTGTACATGCTCAAGGTATGTTTGATGTGATCTAGAAACAGTTTCTCCATCAGAGAGCATTGACTCGTTCACAATTCTTTCAACAAATGATTGAAGGATTCCAAATATAAAATCTTTATGTTTCAGTTACTTGCATATGTAAAAAAAAAAAAAAAAAGTCCAGTATTGGTTGTGCGATGTTTACGGCCTGTTAGCTGGTTTATGTTTCCTGCCCAATCTGATTCACCAGCAGTGACTTAAGTGAGTTACTGCAGGAAATGACGGCAAAAACTACAAAAACAAAAGCGACGATGCAGTTATCCAAGCCTCGAACACTACTTAACTTCTTGAGCTACGTTTTGTACCATCATAATCATTTACACCCTTAATCCTTGTGTGCTTTTCCACTCTGCCGTTCCAGGCCTTGCGGGTTATGGGCAAAATCATGAGGGAGTGCTGGTATGCTAACGGGGCCGCCCGCTTGACGGCCCTGCGCATCAAGAAGACCCTCTCCCAGCTCAGCGTCGAAGAGGACATTAAAGTCTGAGCTGAGTCAGCGCCGAGCGGGACTCCAGACTCCAGACCGTATGACGGTGAGAAGAAGGCGGCCCAGGCCCTCTGCAAAGAACGCACAAAGTAAGAGAATGTGATGGAGATTCGCACTTTGTAAAATATTACTCCATTGACACTCCTGCCAGTTTTGAAGCCACTTGATTTCTGACGAACCCTACCTCGCTTACCCAGCCAAACTACCAAGAACACCTTTCCTGTCTTGTCCTCAGCTACTGCTGCCCTTCTGGTTCCTCTCTACACTCCGCACTAACAAAGGATCTTTGGATTCCCTGTGTACTTGTATGCAATCGATAGCAGGATATGTAATTAACCATTTAACATTTTGAAAAAGCAGCTGCTGATATTTCCTCACGGTCTCTTTGATCACAGTTGCTTGATAGTTAACAAATAGCATTTGCTGTTTTTGTCTTTTTGAAAGGGGGACAAGCTGGGAGGAGTATTTTTAACTTATATTTTATTATTTAATAACTAGATCTTGTTATTAATATATGGGTGTTTGTGAGGCTATTGTGCAGGTTTCTATTTGCCACCTACAGCATTCAGGCACATTACAAAGTCATTACACTGCTACAGCTGTGTTGTTTCGTCGTCTGATGATTACTATGTAAGCATTGTACAAAGCAGCTGAGTGTGTGTAACTGCAGCCCATTTACTTTACAACAAGGTGTTCAAGGACTTCAAAGTCACCGGCGCTTTAGGGCAACTTGCCAAACATGGTTTAGCCTTTTGGACCACTTGCTTGGAGCCCTTCCCATAAGCTGTTGTAAACCTCAGGTTTTCCTTATGCTTTCCAATCAGCCCTTTTGTTTTTGTCTGAATACACATATAGGATATATTAAGCAAAATGCATTTCACTGGGATGGAGGGTTACACGTAGAGCAACAGCTGCCAAGGAGTGGATGCTGTATGTTTTGTCTTTGATCTTCTTACAAAACGCATGAACAGAATGTGCAGAATATTTAGATGATAGGATTCCAATCTGAACGCAGCCGCTGTCGCTCGATCAACCCGCAGACCGTAACCCGCCGTGAGAATGAACGTTGCCGCTCGCCCTCAGATAAGCTGATATGCGCGACATTCACGTGAACATTTTGCCCTTCGCAGCAGCCAATCGTATTTACACTGTGCTGTAATACGGGACAATTCTTGTTCATTTTTAATCCCTTTTTAAATACACTAACTCCAGGAATCGGAATAATAGTTTGTTTTTATGTTCATTTTTTTATATTGTCAAAGAATGTCCAATGTTCTTTTCCCCTCAGGCAAGTATAACTACTGCACATATACGAGCTTTTTAAGGTGATACTTTTGATTTTATGTTGATACTTGCGTCATGTTATAGATGGTTGAATCTTTTATATCAGCTCTTTGGTTGGTTGTGAACAGAACTGTGTACCGACCTACTTTTTGACCTCGACATCGTGCTGATGTTGACTTCCTCCTTTAGCCCGCGTATTACGGCAGAGCAGTCTTTGATTTTTAATCAATGTTTCCCCTCACGTGTCTGTTCACCATACAATACCTCCTCAATGTGCAACATGTATGTGGATTGTTTCCGTCGAGCTAATCACTGTCTACATTTTCATGTTTTCAGGAAAGTGGTGCACTTTTGTCATTGCCTGTATGCAAATTCAACAGGTACTGTCTGTGTGTAGTCTTTCCCGTGTTATTTATGTGCGTGTGCTGTGAGTCCCGTGTGCACTACTACTGACCTCACAGCATTAAAACCAAATTGTTCTCAGAATCATCTCTGGTCGCGGCCTCCAGTGTTTAGTTAAGATCACACCACTGAAAGATGAGACTGTTTATTCAAATCATGCCAACCAGTTGCAGTACTCTCCATCCGACTGGAAACTGGAAAGAGAATCGTGACTTTTGAGAGAAGAAATGTTGAAACTAAATACTACTGAAATGTCTCAATGCTGTCTCGCAAATGTTTGACCAATACTTTACTTTAAAATCACTGGCTGACTACATTGTATTGTTCAAAGCTTGCTTGAAAGACTGGAGAGCTCTACTGTTTGATAGGCGGTCGATCATATTCATACACTAAAGAGGTATGTTTGTTAAATTGTATCTGCCTTACAATGTTTAAACTGCATAGAGTATTTAAGGTTGTAATACCCCCATGGAAGAATAGGAGGGTGTGAGTCAGAGACATGATTTATTATTCTACAAGTCTCTGTCTAGTTATGGCAAAGAGACAACTGCATCCATGTAAAAAAAAAAAAAAACTTCAGGATGTCAATCATGTAACTTCTAATACTGAGTAATAAATGCAATTGTTTTCCTATGTGGTGTCTATTTATTTTACTTTCTTTCATCGTGGCCAACCCCAACCTTGTATTTAATAAAGTTCACCACACACGGAGGTTTCAGGTGATAACATGCCAGTGTTGTTAAGTTTGTTATTTCACCCCAAGTGGCCAAAACACCTGTTAATGTTGGTTTAATAAACAGTGTAAATCCCTTTCTCGTCAATAATAACCAGTTGCATCGCTATACAAAGGTTGTATTTCATATATTAGATGTAAGCACTCGACAATAATGCCGTTTAAAACAAACTCAGAAACTTTATTGCTCATCCTTTCATTCACAATCTCAATGCAGAGAACTACAAAATCTGTTCACTTACATACAGCTGTACACCTTCCATTGTAAATATACCAAAACGGGAAGTTTAACATGTCCATGGGCCGTTTCTCTTGAAGGAAATGGAAAGGAAATGCTGGTATTGAGTGATTTTGATTGAGTCCCTCAAACACAATGAACAGATAACTGTTGAATAAATGCACTTGATGTTCATCAGTGACTGTAACGGACATCATAACACCAAAAAGGTAGAAATCAGAAAACAAGCAATGCCACAAAAATTGTTAATCTGTTTTCAAATGGACCACTTTTCTAGAAACTGATGAGATCTTGCAGTGTTGAATAAGTTCCTTTAAAGCCAATAATGCACAAACCCAAAACGTGATTAACAAAACAGCCAGAAAAAAAGTAAAATGTGCAATACATGAAACATCTGTTATACTTGACAACACAGACGAAATGGCAAAACATAAAACCATAAATATCCAGAGCTTGTGCATTTAGACAGGATGCAGAACAATGAACGGTCAGCTAACAGCAGATCCATTGATGCTGTTCTGCACTTCACAAACTACATTTTCACAAGAAGTGCTCTTCCAGGTTCGCTACTTTTGTCAGATTAAACGGTGACTGCAGTAACTTGTTTGTTTGGTTTTTCTTACTGGCTTAAATTATATTCAGCTTTTATTTATTTTTTGAAGCAATAGGTCCTGAAGCTGAAACCTGCAGAAGTCCTGGCTTATTAAAAACATTTAGTGAGACCATGATCGGCCATTTTTATTTGAAATCTAAACTGACCAGAGCAGACTGTTTGAGATCTTCAACATCTAGTGTTAGAATGAATTTGGCTATATCATTTTTATAATATACATTCATTTATAGTAGCATGTAGATGGTTTTTGTATGCATGTACAGTGTATGTACATTATGTATGACACATACAGATAAATAACCCTGGACCCTTATGACCATCAATATCTTATTTGCAGATTGGTAGTTGAGAATAGAAATGATGAAGAAATCAATCCCCCCCCTGCTTTCAAATAATCAAACTAGCTGGAAGCCGGAACACGTCATACTATTTATATGTACAAAGAACGAGTCTCAAGCAAATGTCAGAACAACAACTCACACCATCAGACAAAGTTACACTGTGTTTAAAATGACTCGCACATCGGCTTCGTGTGCATCTAGATTTCAGCCTCGTTATCAAAATTAAATGTTGCCAACAAAAGGCAACACAGGTAAATCAGTTTTCCTGTATCTTGTTACCGATTACAATTTACACTAATGGGGGAAACACTTGTGATCAATGGTCCTCTACTGTACATAAATCAACCAGCACAGAGGTGGGAATGATGCCTGGTCATCCTGAGAGGCTGCCACTCTTCAGAGGTCTGTTGGCTCCGCCTCTTGTAGCTTGGAACTCAATTTGCAAGCGCTTCTGTACGTCTGTGCTACTACAATTTTATATTGCTGCGTTAATAAAGCATCACATGTCTGCAGGGAGGGAGAAGTCTTCATGTGTGCATATAGGAAGTCTGATCACAGGAGCTGGGTGAGGATACTTCAATGTACTGTCAAAACGACCCTCTTACATGCCTGTTCCTTCTCCCTTTCCTCTGCCGTCATCTTTAAACTGTGTAGCCGTTCCTCATCAGGGTCACTTCCTCAAGCTGTGCCTATGGACAGAAAAATCAATTCACTAAGTTTAACATGAACATATTTAGAAAAATGTCTGAATGATTACACTGCTTCAATACTTCCTGTGTTTATAAGCTATTGTTGCCAATTAAAATCTTACCACAGTTACACGATTGTACTTACCCTCTTCTCCGTCAGTCAACACTAGCGCCTGGAGAATATCTGAAAGGGAGACAATTCCCTTCACCACATCCTGCTCGTCCACCACCACCAGCCTGTGCACCTGGAGGGAAACACCGGAGGACCATTTACGTTACTTTTACCTTCGTAAAATAGTGTTGTTGTTTCTATGGCAAGAAGAACGCATAGAGTAACTGATAAGGATAAAACATTGTTTATCAAAAGGCTCGAGTTCATTTGAAACTGGACAGCGATAGACAAAAACAACAGGGGGAAAAACCACAAGAGACGCATAACGACGTCCAGCTCTCACCTCGGCATCCACCAGTCTGTTGATGATGGCCTCCAGAGTCTCGTGCCTGTGGCAGGTCAGCACTCCTTCAAAGTACTGCGAGCGGTGCTGCAGCGCTTTGGTCACCGTCAGATCCAGGTTGTTATACGTCTTCTCTGCTGCCAGGTTCTGTATGAACACAGGCCTTACGGTAAAAAAACGTTTCTTTATCTTAAATGGCATAACAGGCTGAGTGATGTGAATAAATCCTTTACCCCAATATTGATATGTATGGTGACCCAGTGGATGTATTAGGCTAAATAGAAGAGATGTAGATAAAACAATCATAGAATATCTGTTTCGGGCTGATCCAGTGAGTAAATTAAAACCTAACAAGTTGAGATAATCACATTGAAGCAAAAATACGGTAAATTTGCCAGAAAACGTGTTTTGCTCATTGACACTACCCACGATTACTTTGCTAGAAAACGTTTAAAAAGGTCTATTGTCTCTTGCTATAAATGTTGTCATGTTACTGTAATCTCAATATTAGAGCTGCAACGATTTCTTGACTATTGATAAAACAGAAAATCAACTATTAAGTATTTTGATAAGAGATTAATCATTTTCAAGCTAAATATATTTGCTGTCTGAAACTTCTAAAATGTGATGCTTTTCTTTGTCACATCTGATCGTGATCTGTATATTTGGGGGTTTTGGACTGTTGGTTAAATAAATCATAAATCATCCTGGGCTCTGGGCATCTTCCACTATGTGCTAATAACGCCAAAAAAAAGAGTGAAAGACAGATAACAACTTACTATTACATCAAATTTTGAGTATATATCCACCACTCGACCTGCAAGAGAGGCAGCACATCAGTACACAAACAAACGAAATTCAAGGAGGTCTCTGATCATTATTGCAAAATCAACAAGGGTGTCATTTCAACCCGCCCACGTACCTTTGTCATCAACAACGGGGAGCGCCGACACTCGCTGCTCAACAAAAATACCCAGCGCCGTGTACAGCGGTGTGTCTGTGCGGACCACTGCTATGTTCTGGAAAGTTCCGATGTTCAGGTCCTCTATGGTTTGTCTCAAGAACGAGGGTTTTGGCATCTCGGATATCTGAGAACAATAACAAGAGATTGTGCAAACAACACTTTGTTAAAACTGTAGGGGGATGGATGTCTTTGTAAAAAAAAATAGTTTCATACTTTCCCATTTTGCTTAACTGTAGCTAGTTGTCTCTACTAGACGTCTGCCGTGTTACTATCAGCCTCAAACACTGAAAACAATTCTAAGTATTCAATGTAGGAGTAGCGCTGGGACTTACAAAAAGCTTCAGGAACTTGAGAATCCTCTTGTGTGTGAGAATATAGAGCGTGTTCCCCGTCAGCGGGTCGATCACAGGCAGTCTGTGGATCTTATTCTTCAGCAGAGACGATACTGCATCATACAAACTGTGACACACAGAATGTCCGAGAGGACCAAGCTAATCTCGTTATTTTGGACACAGCGTGTCGTGAGGTAAGATAGCTGAATATAAAAAGTGAACGGTTAAATAACTAAGATATAGTTACTTAGTAATATTAGCTTGTAAACTTGTTGGTATCATGGCAACAAATGTAATAACTTGAAGTGTAAGTTAAGTGAAGCATTTGAACAATAAATATTATGGTAGAAACAAAACTTTAAATCTCTTTATTTAGACAACAAAAGGTTTGGATCTGAAGTTTGACACCAGCAACAAAATGCAGATGTCTAGAAGTACTACAGTCAAACCAAGTATTCATCTAAAAAAACTACTCACCTGGCATTGGGAGATATGCTAACCAAGGGCTTAAAGGAGTCTTGAAGGTACAACTCTATTATAAACAAAGACAGACAAGAAAGTCAAGACCTTCAAGATTACATGAGTCAATGACAAGAAGTACGTTATATATTAATACAACTTTTTCACCTCTCCATGTTTCAATTTTGTGCTCTTCCAATTCGTATATCTGTACCTGAAAGATAAAGAGAAAAGGTGTCAACACATTTTTGAAGAACTAAGAAAGAAAACAAGCTCTTGATACAAATAGGAACATATGATGTTAAAATCCTAACTATGACAATCCAAAAAGTCCTGTAGTTCAACTTTGAGATTTAAATGTTACAGTTCATCGAACAATTCAACCATTGGGTGTCCAGCATCTTACCAATGGAGATTTGTAGTAGCGATGTAGAATATTAATAAAGTCTGTGATGGTCAGCATACCTGCGGAGATGCATGAGGAGAATCAAGTCAGTCCTCCATTTATTTCGTCTTACACAGAGTCAAAGTGTGCCAAATGAAAACGGCTCTCACCAACAAAGCACTGCTTCTTGCTGTCCCACAGAGGCGCTGCTCTTACCCCGTTAGAGACGAGAGCAAAGAACGCCTTCTTGACCTGTGAAATGAATCACACCAAAGGTTCAGTCTAAAGTAGCTAATGAGAGATAGATCTCGTTTTAGTTTTTTTGTTTCAAAGCTTTTGTTTTACCTGAAGTGAGGTATCAAACACAACCAGTTTGGAGCTGGTAGGTACGAGGTCATAACACCCGTGGGACTTCATGAACCTGGTGTACACATTGTGCTCTGGGTCTGAAGCAATGACAGAGAGTATTTCATGAATTGATTGTCATTTTGAAATAGCACTATTTCTGAGATTTATATAAGTTCTTACCCTCTACGACTGGGTCCTTTTTGCCCTCAAGATCATCAATAATCACTGGAATCTTGAAATGTAATAAAAAGTTCATTATAATTTAGATTGTCTGGGCAACAAGTCAAAGACTGTTATTCAAAAGCCTGCATAACATGTCTAAATAATCCATAGCGTAGCAAATGTATTGATTCCAGCAGGGTTATGGGCAGAGGCACTGATTGGTAAATAGTTTAAAATGTGTGTGATCAGCAGTTAGGAAAAACCTTTGACATTGTTTCGTTAATGTGCAATTTAGTTATAATGCTCACGGTTAGGATAATGGTCTTTACTAGCAACTGATCAACTGCATTACCAGGATATCTGACACACATAGTACGCATTAAGTGCACACATATACTGCAGTCAACAAGTTAAACAACAAGGAATAAAAGCTTTGTAAAACATGTCTTTAGTTGTAAAGCTCTAGCTATTAAACATTTATTAATATTAATACAATGTAATGACTCCTGGTTGGGAAAAACCAACACAGGGCGTCGACGCTGTTTAAGTTATGTGCACATTGGACAACGTCACTTTAATCAAATAACATATTAACTTTGGCAAAGCATCAGCAACACGCTAGCTAGCGTCACTGTCTACCGACTGTCTGTTGACCTAACGTCACCCTGGTGAGGTTTTGATGTTATGTGACACACCGTCTGGACTAATTATTGGACACCGAAACCGGGTCTGAGACAACAGTTAGACGGGTTGGAATATGTGGCTTCTTGACGGTTGACAGCCGTTACAAAGAAGTGAGCTAGCCTCAGAACTACTTTGCCAATAATTAGCTTAGCTAGTTAGCTGCTATCCTTAGCATGCTTCGGGAAGTTATGTTAGTTAACTTAACGTTAACTCAGATGGAGAGGGTTTGTTAGAAAGCTAATTATCTGTAGACGCTTAAGTCAGCTAGATAACTTACACACTCCATGTTTCATTCGCTGTGTTGTCTTTCTGTAGCCGGGTCCGTTGACAGTTGGCAGGTAAGATCTTGCCAAACACACACAGGTCTTCCGCTACTCCTCGCAATGAGCAACTTGAATGGCTGATCACTCGTTCTTCTTCGTCTTTGGTTTTAGCGGCAGCTTGCACCCTAAGCTTTGCACTATCGCCGCCCTCTGGAGTAATGTTAGATTTCCCTCATCAGTCCTGTTCTCCTGTAGATGCTGACCAAGCATCTTCCTTGACCACTTCCACCACACTATATGTTCTTTCCTCCTGCTCCTGTTATCCCTGGTCTTTTCATGTCTTTTCTCTGTGATTCATAATCTCCTGTAACTAACCAGCACATCATGCTCTACAGTTTCAGGCACCTGACAATGATCACAGAAACCGGTTGGATGTTTCCCTCTAATGTGAAGTAAACTGTGAAGAGATATATTTACCCCTATGAGTTCTGCACACCTTATCTCCATTTGTTCCTAGTATCTCTTCCAAATTAAATAAATACATGTCTGTAAGCAATAATAAAATTATTCCTCATCTGGTTTGCACCACAATTTTATGTCCAAACTAGACCATAAAGTAAACCCTCATTATGATGCTGTGTTTCTATATTTCTTCACAGTAATAATGTGTGGAAGTCCAATAGGAAGTTATCGTAGTACATCAGCCTATGCAGCAATATACTGCGGGTGACCTTGCTTTTTGTTCATTTTCAGCTACCTAAATAACAGACAAAATCAGCACATCAAATGAGTAACAGATTTATTTATATACAAAACTGTTTACAGCAAGATTTCTGAATTTAACATCGACCCACAAGGGCATATTGGTGTTCAGGTGCACACCACCACCATGGTATCAAGTCAACAGGAGGAGAAAAATAACAACCTTTAAGAACACCGTGAGCCCTAAAGGGAAGCAGATGAGGAACTGTAAGGCACCAGACACAGCATCACCAGCTTCTGTTCAACCATCATCAATCAATCAACTACTTACTCAGCAAAGCATGTGATAAAAAGGTTACAACTACCCACTACAGGTACAACATGAGGATTATGAGGGGAAACCCACATTGTGTCTTTGTAAGGCTACATGGATCTAAGGAAAACAAGTCATTAATGATCTCCAGCTTGTGACAGTGGTCATGCAAATCCACAATATGAATTAAATGGACTGCATGCCTTCCTGGCTTGGTTCTGTCAAGCCTGCATAAACCATCCCATCAAAGCCATGAGCTCAAAGATTACTAATGTAACTCTGTAGCTTCCAGCCACTTAAATGGATTTGGGCAGTGTTTAAATGCAATGTAAAAATTGCAAGTCAATAATATTCATATCTATAACGCACTTTTGAGAATATACTCAGGAAACTGGAGCGCAAACCTGCACCACGCAAAATATAACCAATAGTATCAAACCATTTCCTAAGATTCTATTTTTATTGTATAAAAAAAGGCCATAACTGGTAAATATCAAAGATCTATTTCAATCTATACTAAATTTCTCTGAGGGTTGTCCATAAGATAACATCCTTATTACAGTCAATAAGGAGAAGTTTAACCGTAGAAACATAGAGGATTAGTCTAATCTGCTTAGCAGAAGAGCTTAAAATGTGAGTCATTAAGAGTTACAAATAGATTCCTACATCGTGATGACGCAGTTCATAAGTTCATTGGGGAAAAGGTACCCGAAGAGGAGTTGATAAAAAAATGACAGTGAGAAGAACCGTGAAACCAGTGAAGCTTCTTGTGTGAAATCTCATTTCAGGGTGTTCAAAGGAAATCCACCATTTGTGAGAGAAACTGACATTTTAACACCACATTTAAAGCAATGTGAACTTTGACTCTCCATATTGAAATAATACCAGTCCTTAATAAAGTTAACCAGCCCTACATGTACATGATGAGAGTTAAGTAGTTATTACTGTATATTAAAAAAAAAAAAAAAAAAAAAGTAATGTAATTAATTGGGACCAATGTGTTTGGCAATATTATTATGTTTTCTGAGCAGTTGGTTGAAAAGTCCAGATTTTGCCACGTTATAGATAACGTTTCGATATTTAAAGAAAGTGTTCACCGACTGTTGAGTTCTTTGTCTACAACAAAGATGAATGTTGCTCTTAGAAACGTCTGGCCGTAGGTTACAATTAGTGGGATAGTTTATCAACGGTCGCCTTGCTATGTAAATCAAGAAGATATCACATTTGAGCAGAAAAGTTCCACTGTGGTGTCTTGGGTGTCGGTGAGATCACGATTGGAAAGCTGGTGACGTTGTGGCTCCTGTCTTCAGCTAAATGAGCTTTTCTGATGTCCTGGACAGACTTTTTTTTTTTTTTACATCACAGCGCACTTCTTCTCCTCTGGGGGACCGTTCCCATCAGCTTTCTCCATCTCCAAAATGATCCGCTTGAAAACCTCCACAGCAGTCTGCATTTCAAGAATATTGTCAGAGTGTGAATGTGCGTCAGAATGAATATTGTTGATATATAGTTGGTATTCAAAAGACACCTCCGGCATTACCTCGTTCTCCTTGGCGGAGGACTCCATGAATGCAGCACCCCAGGAATCAGCAAGAATCTTTCCCTCGTCTGGCTTGATAACTCTGGAAAAATAAAATGTAACCGAAACTTCACTTACAGAAAACACCTTTCGTGTTATATTTGGCTACACAGGCAATGCATTGTTGGTTCGGACATAATGTGGTTTATACTCTAAACACTTTAAATAATCTTGATTACCTTTCCATGTGGAGATCTTTTTTGTTCCCAACAAGAACAGTTGGGACCCTAAAAATAATAATGAAGAAATAGTTACAAAAACACTTGTCACACAACAAAAAAAGAGAGAATTTTGGAAGCATTGAATTTTAAGGATCCAACTAAACTTACTGAATCTTTCCAACCATGTCTAGCAGCTTGTCATGTAGATTCTGCACAACTTCAAAACTGAACAAAGACAAGACACGGCGGTGAGAAGAGTAGTCGGTATGCATGTTACTTACTAACACGTTGGAATATTTTGTTTAAGCAATGGGCAAACAGGCACACAATGAAGTTGAATACAACACCAAAACTACAACAAATGGAACATTATAAACGTATTTATCGGGCAATTATATGCCATTAGAAATTACACTGCTGGCATATGTAAACAACAGCAGGTTTAACCCTTGTAAATCTTTGTGGTTTGTATTATGAAGTCTGTAAGTTAGATCACAGAGCTGGTATCAATTGTAAGACACATATAATGTTGTCGCCCTAATATAGTGTGTTAAGACTTTAACACCGTGTGCCTCATTATTCATACGGATGTGAAAACACAACCACCCACTTACCTTTTATTGGAAGTCACTGAATAGACGAGGACATAACCATGGATGTCCATTGAGTGGGATTGGTGAAAAATGGAGTACTCATCCTACAGACAGAGGGGAGATATCTTACTGGGTATGACTATTACCAAACACAACATTAAATGGAGTCAGACATACAAGAGTATAGCCTCTAGAGTCTAGACTAAACACTTTCAATTAAAATAGACAACTTGTCAATCTGACATCAGAGTACACGCCATTATTCCAGCCTAAACCAGCAGTTACAGTAAGTAATACGGGCGGTGTAGATAACGCTGACTTGTCACATTAACTGTCTGACTAACGCTAAAATGGGCTTTCAAGTGTCTCTGTGACGTCTTGCTTAACGCTAACTAAACAAACCAAGGATTTATTCTAAGGTTAAATATTAAGGTTTAACAGATCAGTTCAGATTAGATCAAGAGTTGATTTAAAACCTAACGTTTAGTGCTTGTGTCAGATATGATGGTACTAAATGAACTTACTTGTCCAGCTGTATCAACCAGTTGAAGATTGAAGTCTTGACCATTCACGTTGACCAGTTTGTTGAAGGCTGAGGGGAGGGATGAACTAGTTTTAGGAAACATTTCTTTACATTAAGCGAAAAGCTGTGTGACTTTTTTTTGGGCTGAAACATCTTTATAAACAATCTAATCCAACATACTGTTTTCGATGGTGGGGTCATAGGAGTCAACAAACTGCCCTTCCACAAACTGTATCGTAAGAGATGACTTTCCTGTACAGGGCAAAGAAACAGAACAGGGTTGTTTAACTACCATTTTGTAATACTTTTTCTTTATAACAATCCTCCACGTAACACTGGTAACACATGGTAAAGGCATCATCAAAGATGTGGCCGCTGTAGTATTTCGTAGTATTTAGACACAATATGATAGCTATGATTATGGTGAACTGAAATATGTGAGCTTCCAAATTCTGTGACGCCAGAGCATCAACTATGTGATACAGTCAGAGAACATACAAATAAGTATAATAGAAACTGAACGGCAGTACAGATACATGTAATACAGCTAACACAGAATCTGATCGCTCATATATTTTAAGTTCATAACGAGTGGTATTAACTTCGAATGAGGTCGAATATTGTTACACGTATATATCACACTTTCTTAAACTCTGTACTTTAGTTAAAACATGCTAGACTACTAGTTTCGACAGACACCATTTGTCTCCACCACACCAGGACGTCAGCGCTAAATGCGTTTACCCAGTACACGTTACAACTAACTCAACGTTAGAAACGGAAGACTTTAGCTTCACAACAACATAGTTGGTTTACGTGTAAGTTAGTAATCGACTGCTCGTCAAACACACGTAGCACAAAGACACACGAACACGGGCAATACAGCGTTACTGGCGTACGTGTGATAGAGTGAAGAGGAAAACAAAGCCAGGACGTTAGCCTGTTAGCATGCTAGCTGACTCACATTAGCAGTGCGCGAGCTCGTGTTTACTCACCTACTGATCTGTAACCTATAACGGCAATCTTTCGATGTTTCGGTTGAGGCATTCTGGTAAATGTTGTGTTCAAGATGTTTTATACTATTTAAAGTACGCCACCTACTTTTATTCTCGAAGCAAACTTTTATCGCCACATTCGTCTCACATCACGTGACAACAACAAACTTTTCAGAGCTGCCCCGCTCGAGCTCTCTGCTGGGCCTCGCGCTGGAAGTTTAAGAGTTTAAGTACAACTTGTACTTATCTTTAAAAAAAAAAAAAAAAAAAGGTATCGTTCTGTATCTGATATCGATATCGATCGGTGGTTTGAAATTATGAAATTGACGTTCCAGCTGAAATTGAAAAAACGAAAACAAAACGCTCGCTCAACGCGGTTACGATTTGCAAGTCAAAGTGACGGAAACTGTCATGTTGTGTAAGCACACCGTCGTAAAACCAGGGGATACGTCATAACTGACACGGACGTGCGTTCTGGACCGTGTGTACGGCAGAGGTCACTCTTTGCGCGTGCCAGCTTGTTTCTGTCGGACAGACCCGTTAGACTGTTCCAGAGCGACCTTCAGGCCACAATCACCAGGGTCCATATCAACACGTCTGGGTTTCCATTGATTCAGTAGACAGCAGTATGGAAGAGGGAGGTTTAGGTAAATGTAATATGATTAGAATCCAGACAGCTATTCAGTCACAGCGTCATCTGAACAGATTTTGATCCCAGAAAACCCATCTGAGAAGATGCTGTTAGGATTAGTGTGTAAGCAGTTAAATAGCTTAATGTCTTCTGTATACTGTCCTTATCCGACCTGTCGTCTACCCGGAAGACAAATACAACCAAATACGCATATATTGTATATATGTTTACGTCATTCTCTTTTCCTATTGCGCCAACATGTATTAAAGGAAATGTGATTTAAATCTCTTTTGGTGATAAAAGTGAAAGAGCAAGAGGAGCATACTTTGTGAACACAATTTCTTATATTTCACTTTATTTTATATCTTACTTTATTTTATATCTCTCTGTAAATTGTAATATGTTTCTACTTGCACTGATTGTTGTTGATTGTTAAATGTTATACACCTCACGTCATGTCAAATTCCTTGTATGTTCAACATACCATGGCAATAAACGGTTCTGATTCTGATTCTTATTCTGATTAAAAGTACCATGGCTTAGTATATTGTGTTAGTTCTTGACTTGGAACCATGTGAAATGGAGTTTTCTTAGCCAACTCAAGTAATTAAATAAGATCAAAGAAAAAAAATGTATCAGTAATATACACTCACCTACCTCTTGTTTATGAAATCAAGAGAACTTGGTTTAAGTCAGTAAATGCTTTTAAGCCCACCCATACACTCCACTTGACCCTCTGAATATATATCTAGTGACCTCTTGGAACACATAGGCCTACATATAATTCACTCCAATGCCAGCAACATCCCTGCTGCCACTTACATTATCAGACGTTTGCTGATTAAGGAGCTTCAATAGTCTGGGGGTATTGATCAAAACACCACAGACTATTGAACACTGTTGAGTAGCAACAGATGTGTTGACTTATTCTTTAACTGGATATTTCCACACATCTAATATTTTGCACGTTTTCAAGCAAAGTTCTTGCACGACTGGCTTTTGTTAAACATAATGAAACTGATGGTTTTCATAAGTTTGACTATTTCAGCACAAATAAGGGAGGTTCTGTTGAAAGATATATATAACTTTGGTATGCTTTTTGGGGACCGAAAATGAGGTATTGTATTGCCATTGATATCAAAACATTTCAATGATACCAAGCACTACTCTTGACTCAACACTTTGCATTAAACAAAGTCAAAGATGACAAAGATGGGACAGATAACGATGGCTGATGAGTTCCTCTTGATGCACTGTATAGACTCTTTGGCCCATTCATCGGGTCATTTTACTAAAGACTTGTGAACTGTCACCAGAAACCAATGTGGTCTACTGCAGCTTTAAGAACAGCTGTCTTAATTAAAACACAGCTCAGTCATCATGTATTCTATTGTGTGTGTATGTGTAACGTTACGTGTTGAATAAAAGTTCCCCAATGTTAGATTTGATGCAGATTGGTGGCTCGTGCAGCGTTAATACCACTCACTGCTTCTGGTTAACCGGAACTTGTTTGGAGCTGGAGGTGAACGCTGCCGGGAGATGCTGCCGTCATAAACAAGCAGATGAGAACACAGAATAACCTAACTGACAGGGACAGGTAAAGCTACACTAACTGAGAGAACCGGGAAACTTTAAAAGCACTTTTTAATATGTATAATTGACTGTCTCTGTTGTGTTGTAACTGTCCGCGTGAGTGCTCCAGGGCTTCAGGGAGAACACAAGCTAGCTAGCTAACAAATAGCTGGCTAGCCATAGCATTAGGGAGGGGGTGGGTGCCATAGCAACCGTTTAGGAAACATTGAGCGGTGGCTAGCTAGCTAGCTAAGACAGTTCAGGCTAACGCTGGTTTGTTGTGCTAGCAGATAAACACGGCGTCGTAGAGACTTAGATGTCCAATGTAGCGTCATGCAGTCAATTGATGTCACAAGTCAGCGTTGTTTACTTTGCGCCATTGCCCATATTACTGAGCTGTAACTTTGCGCCATGCTTTTTAGTTGACGCTAGCTGGCAGACTAGATGGCAGACTGGTTGCAGTGTTGAGTTTAGCTAACTTGGCTAACGGTGATTTCCATCACATGAAGGAAGCTAACGTTAGCCATGGAGGCCGACCTGTAAACTTAGGTTACCTCAACGCCACCGTTATGTAAACGTCAAAGTAAACAAGCTTTCTTTTGAACTGATTAGTCTTCACGATGAGCCTGACGTTAGATTAGGTTTAACATCAAGTTACTTTATCAATGTTTTCATGGGTCAACCTCACGTTAAAGGTAACCGAGTCAATCAGCTGATCGGTGGTTCGTGCTGGTGCTTACTTAGCTTGTAGTTAACGCCTAAATATGTTCTGGTATGATTAATGAACTCAGCTAACACTAATCTTCAACACATTTATTGTTCGAATTAGGAGCAAGTGTTACATTGCAGTTCAGAATGTATAGTTGGCTGACATTCACACTAGACATGAGTGTTTTTTTCCTTATTTTTGGGGTAATTTAAAGTGTTTGATGTCATAACATTGTCGTATTCTTATCGTGAACCCCTCTGAATTATGTCTTAAGCAATACCAATTTAATTTGACGTGCACCAGAGGTTTTAATTTCATGTGGTGTTCAATTGGACCTCTACCTGTAACTATTGTATGTTTTCCTGTTGTATTAATGGGGGTTGACGTGATGTTTTGTTATTTTATGGGTGAATGGGTTAGAGAGATAATTCTTTCATCTTTCATAACTGTCATTTCAGTATTCAGCGTGAACTAGTATGGATGTTGATGACTGCAATGGCCGGTCTTGCATATCAGGTAGGAATTGTTTTCTATCACAGATATACTTACCTTCATTAGTTGGCATGTTGTTCAAATGACATCCTGCTTTTGTTTACTTTTTGGTTGCAGCTAGTGGAGATTCGTCAATGGAAAGAGAGTTTTCTGGGGCCCTTGGAGGGCCAACAGTGAGCACCCCAAACAGCAAGGAGACCTCCCCTTGTCGCTCCCTCAGTGGTCAGTGAAAGAATAAGTGTGAATCCCACAAAACAGACGATGTAATGGTTCATAAAATCCCAAAACTTTAATTATTTCTCAAATCACTTCTGTTTTAGCTCCCAATGAATAATCTTACTGTGATATGTCAAATGCTGTGCAAAGATATACATACATTTGCATAATTAAAAATTATTCAGATTTCACTTAATACATCTAATATCAATTTGAGGCATTCCTACTGTTTATAAATGACATGTAATCTGATTTAGAGCCTTCTTTATCTTTGCTCCTGTGCGTCTGTAGCCAACTCCATTAAAGTGGAGCTGTACAGTGATGAAGACCCCGGTCGCAGTACTGAAGATGAAAGAGGGGAGCGGGTAGAGGATGGAGGTCCAGAGCAGGGATCCGAGGCTGTCGGAGGCTACAGGGAGCTCACCAATCCTGAAAACATGCAAGCTGGAGCCACCAGACTGCCCAATGGAAAGCTCAAGTGTGACATCTGTGGAATGATCTGCATTGGGCCTAATGTTCTCATGGTGCACAAACGCAGCCATACAGGTGACTGATGAGTTGACACAAGAACTGAACAGAATGTTGGTTGTGCAGAGATGAACCCCGGCCATTAATCAAGACTGAGTCGCAGAAAAAAAAAGCTGCTCTGATGATGGATAATATGTTGAATGCCTTGAATTTGAGTGAAAGAACAACAACATACGAGGCCAAATGAAGCAGACACTATAGATCAATCAAACAAGTTGGGTTAAAAGGTTTTATCTATCCTCAGGTGAGCGACCATTCCAGTGTAATCAGTGTGGCGCCTCCTTCACTCAAAAGGGTAACCTGCTCCGCCACATCAAGCTGCACTCGGGGGAGAAGCCCTTTAAATGTCCCTTTTGCAGCTACGCCTGTCGAAGACGAGATGCGCTCACTGGCCACCTTCGCACTCATGCAGGTAGGACATATTCAAAGCCCGATAATTGATTTGTTTTCTTATGATAGTGTAAAATAATGTGACAATACTAATGCCATCTTCCCACTTGTCCCCAGTGTCCTCTCCAACTGTAGGGAAGCCATATAAGTGCAGTTATTGTGGCCGTAGTTACAAGCAGCAGAACACCCTGGAGGAGCACCGTGAGCGCTGCCACAGCTATTTACAGAGCCTGGAGTCACATCAGCCCTCCTGTGTACAGAATCCAGGTACGGTTTCATGACATTCACGGAGATGACATGTCAGAAGAACAACATTTTCTCAGATAAGACAGGAACCGAAAAATTATAAAATGGTGTTCAGTCTCCAAAGGGATTGTAGTGGCATCTAGTGTAGAAATGTAGTCTACCTCTGTAACAAGGTAATGTACACAAACCCCGCCCTTAGTTTCTCTTCTGTCCAAATGTTGAAAACCAGCAGACAACTTAAACATTTGGGATAAATGCTGTCTGGGTAATAGGAAAACCCTCAAAATAACATTCCAATTTGTTTGTACTCTGTGCAGGAGAGGAGATGAGAGAGCTAGAGTTTATACCAGACTCTCTACTGCAACCCTCCTCAGACAAGATGGCATTTATCGATCGGCTCGCCAACAGCATCACCAAACGCAAGAGATCCACACCACAAAAATTTGTAGGTGAGCAATTGGTCTCAGTGTGGACAAGTAGAGGAAACTGAAAGCAGATTTAATTGGTTGAATTGGATACCACAGACAATAGTACTGACCTCAGGCTTCTACAGATTTATGTATCTAAGCTGTGATTGGCCATAGATTCAAACCAAATGAGGAACTTTCCTGCTTTGTTTTGAGGTTTATTGATTGCAGTTACACAAAGCAGAAGAACAGTGAAAACAAGACAAACAGTATAATTAGAACAAGTTAACAGTGATAAAGCTTATTGTCTATATATACTTCCATTTTGGACGGAAATTAAATAAAAACTAGATTTTAAGTTTGAACTCATTTATCATAACCTCCAATCTAACGTTGGCAACCAGAATGAATCCAAATAACTTTGCTGGCTGGGCAGTTTGCCTGCCCATGTCATTTCTTTCTCCCCAGACTTCCGTAGTACAGTATCATAAGCTTGTGTTTCTTTATTGCAGGACAGAAGCACATACATCTCAACCTTGCAGATGCACCTTATGAGCTCAGCGCTGGTTTGGATAAAGACGGAGAGATGCCCGCTGGTGACCTGGAAACCCCGCACTTCACTGGTCTGGGAGGAGAATACACCGGCGTGGCAGGAAATGGAGGAGGTGGGGTATCAGACACACTGAGGCCTCTACACCTTCCCACCACTCACCCTTCATCTTTGTCGGAACTCAGGCCGGTCCACAGCTCCATTCACATCTCTGCCGCTCTCGGCCCGAGGATGGATTGCTCAGGGACTGGATTGGGGCTGGGAGGAGTCGGGGGGAGGGAGGCAGCAGAGGGTCACGAAGATCTGCCCGCGAGCCGAAGTCGCGCACCCTCACCCAGCAACGGCTGCCAGGACTCTACGGATACGGAGAGCATGCCAGACGAGCCTTGCAACAGCACAGCTCTGACTCTGACCCTGCACAGTAACAACGGCCACCATCTTCAACACTCCAACAACCATCATGCGGCACCTCCTCCCGTTGCACACCACAGGAGTCGGAGCAGACACAGCCCCAGCCACGCCAAAGACATGGAGGTGAAGAGAGAAGACGGAGGCCACTCTGCCCTACGACCCACTGGCGTTGCGCCAACTCCGAGCTCGCCTACAGCGGCCTCCTCCAACTCTAGGGAGTCGCTTCGGGTCGTAGACGGGGAGGGGCGAGCCGTGCGCTCTTTCCGTTGCGAGCACTGTCGTGTGCTTTTCCTGGACCATGTCATGTTTACCATCCACATGGGCTGCCACGGCTTTCGCCAGCCTTTTGAGTGTAACATCTGCGGCCACCGCAGCCACGACCGCTATGAATTTTCTTCACACATTGTCCGTGGTGAGCACATCCTTGACTGAGGATGAAGGCGGGGGGGGGGGGGTCAACCTGCTTAAGCTACAGCTATTTATACACTGAGACAAGGACCCGGCTGGGTTTGGTCTGCACACTAAAGAAGACACTGATGACGTGAAAGTCATATGAATATTTTAAACTGGCACAGTAAGCATGTAACGACATTACTGGCAAGCTCATATGTGTGTGTTTTCTAAAATTACAATAGAGGTCCTTGTTATCTTTAATGCACTTTAAACAATTAATCAATTTAAGATGCACTTTTAATTCAACGTGTAGATGAAGAGCCAATGCACTTTTTTAATCCGCAGATGTGCCTTGCTCCAAAATTCAGGATTCAAACCTGATGCACAAATTACAGTAGACAAATCTGACTTTTGTCTGTAACCTGAAAACTGTCCTTACTTGTGCACTTTAACAGAGATAACACATAACAGACAATAATTTGAAGTTTATAGGCTCACCTACAATGGCATGTGTATTTTAATGACTTGTTCTAAAAGCACTTACTCAACGAAATGATTCCCCAACAAATGCTACGTTCAGCAAAGTTCTTTTCCAATGTGGGTTGGATTCTGTAATCGATTGCTTTTTATAATTCTTATAGTGCAGACCAAACTCAAAGACCAGGTCCAAGTCCAACCGATGTGTTTGAGGGGTTGTTCGTGACTTAGAAATGCACTTTTGTTTTTAAAGGGGGCGGGGTGGATAGATCCGTGTGTGTGTGTGTGTGTGTGTGTGTGTGTGTGTGTGTGTGTGTGTGTGTGTGTGTGTGTGTGTGTGTGTGTGTGTGTGTGTGTGTGTGTGTGTGTGTGAAAAAGGGAGCACGTGACAGACCCTTTGTTTTATGGAAGTAAATTGAATAAGTGGAAAATGAATGCCTTTGTGTGAATGCCGTGTATGAAATGTTTGTTTTTCTTTTCTATGACTGCTTTATTGTTGCACTGATCCCTGACAGATTATATTAAACTATTTTATTGAATACGTTAATGACCTGAACATATCTCTTTAAGTGTGAGAAGAACTGATGGACTGAAAATGAATACGAGTATCACTGCCACAACTTCAGAGATTACTGGAGAGTTGAGGGTCTTTACAAGTCGATTCATATTCTCCATTTCGTAACTCCATCAAACCTTAAGCCAACACTAATCTGTTTCTTCTTAAATGATTCTAGTGTTCTCTCGTTGTATTGTGCCTTTCTTCACCATGACCACACCTTGTTGACCACACTGAAGGACATGAACGTCGTATCTTGAGTCAGATCATTGTGAGAGATGTTAGAGATCATGAGTTACAAAATAATTAACTTACTCAAGTTGGGTTTTTTTAGGCACAGTCTCTGGCGTCTAGCTTTGCACAATATTTCTAGTCTCCTATTCCTCAAAAGTCAAGTTGAATCAATGTGTTGGCAAAGAACTTATTCTGCTAATTTATCAAAGACTAGATGTGCGTGGCGTTTGGCGCATGCTGCTATGACATGAGTGCAGTGCGGAGTGGCGATTTACTGCCGTCCTCACAGGTTAAATCCCCCCCAAAAAATATATTTTATTTGAATTTACTTGGAGCACATGGTGTGTGTTTCCAAATAGGTTTTGTTGGTTGTGGTCTTTAATGTATCCTGTTGTGGTAATATGGTGCAGAAATGAAATGTAAGAACATCATCAGCTCTTGATTCTGTCTTTATCCGTTTACATGTTAAAACAATAGACGTCGTCGTTGTTGTAGAAACTTTGTTTATATTTGACTTTGAGGACATTGAGTTGTACTTCTAAACGGGTACATTTGTTATCTCTTGGTTACAGAATTGGGTATAAAAATCAATCCCTAATTTGTATTGATGAACAGGACAGTTGTAGATGAAGTTTGGATCCACTGATGTCCTGAAGGCTATAATCATCAGCTGACTTGAGCCCTTTAACATTTGGGACAAGAGTTTCTTGAGTTTGTCATAACTGGCAATTGGTAGAATAAAGAAATGTTGCTTTTCAGAGGAAACCAACTGAACCAGCTTTAAATGGATATTTATGGTCATGGTGCCGTCTTAAACTGAACTCAGCCCTGTATAGAGTCGCACATTTTTAAGTAGTGGTCGAAATGCACAGAAGCTCTGAAATGTATTTATTTAGAGGAATACATTTTTAGATCATGTGTGGTTCGGTATAGCACCAAATAATGGTTCCCCCATGGCTGAACCAAAGAACCACTACTTTCTGCTGTTGAGCACTTTCCCCCTATTACAGTGGCAAAATAAAAATAGTTAAACATATTTGTATATAAAGTATGAATTAGGAAGAAGGTGCAAGGTCATATTGTATCAGTTGGGGTTTCCCTTTCAAATTAAACATTTTTAATTTCTTTAACTCAACTGACTTGTTTTAAGAATTGATACAAGTTCTAAAGTTGAGCTGCTTTTCTTTTCAACGATGGTTAGAAAGCTGACTTTGGTGCACATCACTGTATTGAGTTAAGAGGGTCAATGCATTCAGTACATCAACGCTCTTAGTTTATTGCATTTTTCTCTTCCAAAGTCGCTTCATTTGATAAAATGATCTTGCCTTAATATAGAGACTGTTAAATCATGTCGGGACAGAAGATTGAGATGTTTCCTGCAACCTGATCTATAAAACATTGAAGTGTGACTTTAAATGATTAATTATTAAATCTAATTGTCATGTCTGTTTGCATGAGGAGAAACTGCTTTGACCCCATTACATCTTCCTTCACTTTGTATATCGTGATGTAGGCACCAGCTTGTATTGAGACAATAACCCAGGTGTGATTATTCTTCCGTTGGTGTGACTTCTTTGTAGTAGACTTTACTATCGTGCTTTTGGCCCGAGGTCTTTTCTGCATTTTGTTTTCTCTCAACAGTTAAAATAGTCACATTTGAAGTGTAACGCGTAACTCGCCAGTTGTTACTGCACATTTTAAACGGCTCCACATTATTATCAGAGTACAAATAATACCACAAACCAATGACCGTGGTCAGAACCATGTTCATTTTCACAACCCATTGACTATCGGAAGAACTCAATTATTTTGGTGAGGTAGACTGCCAGGAGCCAAAGAACTAGATATATGTAAAACTTTGTTTACCCGACTCCTCAGCTATTTTGACAAACTGTACAAAAACAGTCAATGACGTGGCTAATCCTCTGCAGAATTTATATTTTTTAGTTTAAAGTTGTTTTTTTATTCATATGTGCAACACCTAACTAATGTGCTTCTAAGCCTGATGCATGCGATACCGATGCTGTTTGCTCAAACACCTGCAGCCACCTTCCCTTTTAGATACGAGGACAACCAAATAAACTCATTTCAATACTTTCATTCAGAAAAGAAGTTCTACTTTTGTGTTCAAATGTTTTTCTTGCTGCACCATTTGTTCCCCTCAACTTCACCATCTTTGTTAAACTTCCTATCCTGTAAATGGTCCGATATTGCTTTAAATAACTGCAGAGCTTTTTTAAAATGTATCATAATGCAATTATGCATTTGCATAATTCGATCTTATACTGTTAAGTTTTGTACTGTAAGAAAGTCTATTCCAAATAAAGTACTTGACAGGCCCGTCTTTCCTAACACTACACAACCGATGGTTCGTCATAGAACAATGAGCTTCACACATTCAAGTTTTTTGCAAAGACTTTTGAATTTATTTTTCAGATGTACAGCATCTTTAAATTCTGCTTTACATGGGCTTAGGAGGGGCTCTTGGTGCACCAGCCTGTAAAAAAATAAAGAAAAGAAAAAACAATTAAAATTGACATCCGACATAGACCCTTCTCAATGTGACACGTAAATCACAGGTGTTAAGTTAAATGATTGCATTGCATTCAGGTGTGCCAGTTCTGACACACCTGAAGGTGACAAAACCCTCATTAATGTTATTAGTTTCACCTGTGCTTCTTCTGCTGTGACTAGACAAAGACTAGGACTTTGTAGAGCTTCACTGAACAGATCTGACAGTAAACAGTAGAGGTACTCACAGCGGGCCTGAACCTGGGTGGTGGAGTGCGGTCTTTCCTGGCCTCACAAGAGCGATTCCTCACCACCTTACTATGGATGGCACAGCTGACACAGTAGTGCAGCTTCACATAGAGTTTGGGTAGAACATAGGCTGCGGAGGGAAAATAAGAGAACGGTTTAAAGGAGGACACGCCACCAGGGTGAAGATACAAAGACAACTTATTAAAAGTCTGACAGGAAAAACAAAAAACACTTACAGTCGAAGACACTGGCCTCTGAGATGTCTCTCACGGCCGCCGCCTCCACGATGTTCCTGATGACAAACTTCTTGATAGCCTTGTCCTTGGGCACACAGCGGGCACAGTTGGTGCAGCGGATGGGCTGCACGTGGCCACGGCCCTTCTTGGCACGACCGTTATTCCTCCTTTTCTTGGTCTGTGAAACAAATGCCACAGTTAGAAAGAAATACAAATTACAGCCCAGACAACCTGGGCTGCACAAGAAAGTGTACGCAGCCTTCGGTATTAAACACTCATGTAGTGAAAACTGGTGTTTAAGCCATTTAGACACATCTTGTATGTTGTGTTTAGACGACATTTAATACATTATTTGATAAAAGAAAAGAGTGAAACATGTCTCCTGAAGGTACATTAATGTTTAGATATCTTACAAAGAATATATCCCATATCAGTTTTTTTTTAATTAAAAAAATACCCAACCCTAGAAACTACACTTCCAAATCACTTAAATGTTGCAGAGTATTACACGTTCTCCACAGGCTTTAGAAAATGAAAACAAAAAGATAAACCCTCACTTCAGTAGTTCAATTCGCCATACTAATAAACAGCTTCATCAGTCTGGTGGAGTGGCTACTACCCATTAACTTCTGAGTCTTGTACACTTAAATACAGGAGATCATCGGATGCATGTGATGGCTGCGGGGACTCGAGCCGGCTGCCATTACAACACACGCAAACTAAAAATCTACATCATTTAGAGCTTTACATTTCATTCAACTGACGGATTAGTTCACATCATCGTGAGAAACTAAACTATGTATTGAATCTACATGGCTTCGCTGGTTTTCTCCGCACATTAACATTACCCTTCGATGGTTCTCAGGAACACATGCACAAAAACGGTTAGCATGCTAACAGCTAGCATTAGGCCCAGACTTCATTTTTAATATACTTGAGTGACATCGAAGCTTTATCCCCAACATTGTGGTTTAGCTATGTGATGAAAACACCACATAAGACCGAAGCATGTGTGATTATTCAGGTAAAACGAGAGCTTATTCTGTTTTTGCTACACGACAGCCACCGAAACACACTCACCATGTTGCACGGGAAGCTGGAAAGAGGACCGGAAGAGGTTGCACTGCGTGAAGTAGTGCCATCCGCTCCGCCCTCCAAATATTATTTATCAGAAATATAAGCTCATCGATGTCCTTAATTTTTTTTATTATATACAACGTTATGTGTATTAATTATAGGTTCAAAGAATGCTAAATTACACATGTGTTCTTTAAGGAAATGGTACTAATACCATTCTATTCGCGGAGGGATATCAGAGAGGTCAAGGTTTATACCAGCGTCACCCGAGTGAGCGGAGTGTTATATTACTGCAATCATTGTAGTCAGAGAGGCGTTGCAGCCGGGCAGCGCCGTACAATAATACAAGCCCACCTATGTTCAACTCTGCTTATAGACTCGACAGTATTGATTAAAGTGTGTTCAAATATAATAAATATCGTCTGGCAAATCAATACATTTTAAAAGGAAAAGTGAAGTTCAGTAATCCATTTGTTACTGTAATAAACTTACTGTGTTTTATTGGCCTCGTATTTTTTACCTTTAAGGGGAAATGGCAGATGGTTTATTTTCATCCATGGTTTGCTTACAATAGTAGGAATTGGTGACCAGATATTTACGTGCAGCTGAATTATTTAAAATTATAGAAAATCACAGCTGGTAATTTTCCAAAACAACCTGGGTGTTCTAAGAATGTATTTGTATTAACTTTAAAGCATCTATTCATTTCAAATGCATGGTATGACATTTTGAGTTACACTTGAGTTAGATAACTTGTTGAAAGTGAGTTTAACTTTGTAGAAATTGTGTCTCCACAGAAGTCTGCACTACATTTACACACAAGAATAACATACCTTTAATGTAACTTTGAGGAAAAATAAAAATACATCATCTTGTCTATCCACTGCTGTGGAAAACCTAACTAATCAAGTTTTAAGATTTCAAGATGGTCATACTAAGGCAATCAAAGGCTGCCTGGAAGGTAGAAGATATCACAAATTCAATGGTATGCCTTCATTAATGTTAACATTAAAAGCTATAGTCCTTTAAATATATTTTGGATTTGACAGCTTTTGTATTAACAAACAGTTCAGCTTCAGGTCAAACGGGGCAGCGTTGTGTAGATGGGGAGTGTCTCTGAGAGGTTCTTGTGTGTGCGGTTTCCTGTCTCTTTAACTACAAACTACAAATACTCTATGGCACAAAATCAGAAAGTTTAATCTATTTGGAGGATGTAACTTCTAAACATCTCTACAAAATGGACAGTAAAGTCCATGGGCACTCATGATGACATCAAAGTAGGGGGATTTTTAGCCGGAGAGGTTTCATTTAATCAATTTGACTACAGTTTTTTATAGACAGACAGCTTTTTTTGCATCCGATATTACAAATCTCTGATAGCTCATTCTTCTCCTTGGCTGGACCTTCGAGGAGACGCTCTGTGGATCCAGACGTGGGTCAAGCTTTAGCACCTGTTGCATCAGGTTCTAAAGGCTCTGAGGAGTTGCAATAAAGCCACGAGAGATCATCAAATTGCTTTAATACAAATACAAAAGGAAAAGCTGCAGATAAGCAGATGTCATATTTTAGTCAGTTACTATACAGCTTAATTTATTCAGTTAATTTTAACGTGTGCGCCCATCTTCTCCAAAGAAAATCGCTTAGCAATATGTCACCTTTTTTGGTAATTAGTCATGTTTCTTTATAAGGCTATTACTCGATGGTGCTCTGCCATTTACCTGCTAATAAAGGAGCAGGTCTGTGCACAGGCTGCTATTTAATACATTCACAATAAAAAAACACAGACAAATGTCAGAAAATGTCAGTGAAGCATTCTGAAGGCTGTGAAAGTGTCCTTGCACTTTAACTCAATGTCCTGTAGCTGTTAAGTATTTGATTATGCAGTTTTGTAGCAAAGGCAAAACTGTTTCTTAAATTGAACTTGTAACATTGTCATTTTAATCTCTCTGCTTCTATGAGTTGATTTATTTTTAGTTATTGTGGAACAGGAGGTAGAGCCTGGGTTGGCGGTTTGATCCCCAGTTCCTCCTGTCTGCATGTTGAAATGCCGTCCTTGAGAGGCATTTTGTACTTAAAACCATGTATTTTCTTAACACATTGATTGAAATTGCAGGTGTTAATACACATATTAAAAGCCTGTATTCATATTAAATAAACATGAAAACAACCCAAATAAAATGTTAAACTTTTATTTAAATAATTCTGTGCCGTGTCCTTATTTCTTCTTGATCTTCTTATCTTTTGCCTTCTTTTTGCTTGGCTTCTCGGCGTTGGCTTTTTTGTAGAGGTAAAGTCCCACCAAGCCGAGCAGAGTGGGCACCAGAGCCAAACACACGAGGGGGAACACGTCGTTCACCATTTTCTGCCACGACGTCTGCTGTGTCAGAGAAACCACCTCCACCTCAAACTCAAGGGCAGCATCACCTAGGACAAGTTCATGTTCAATGTTTTGTTCCTTTAATTCTTCACTTTCTCCTTTAATTTTTCACCCATCTACATCATGCACATGTAATAAATGAGGACGTGAAATACAAAAGAAAATAGATATCAAATAACATCAACAAAAGAAAATTCAGTCAACTTATATCTAACAGAACGACTGGTGATATTCTACAGTTGTCTTGTTGTCAACAAAAACGATATTTAATTACTTAAACTAACAAATATTGTTATATCTTATTCTTTTGTGCCATGTACACATTTAAAAGCCACACTGGGTGACCCGTTCCTTCATTATGATAAACAGGAGCACAGTAGGTTGTTTTGAATCATTCCCACATGCAGCATCTTGGCGTAAATACTCACTAGTGTGTATATCAATACGCAGCTGAAAATAGTCCCCAACAAATGCACTATTTACTCCAGTTTAAGTGTTTGCTAAAAATGTTGTGTCAAATCACAGACCCTTTTAAAAAAAAGAAGCTGAACTCACGACTATCACCTCGTTGTTTTTGGTCTTTTCATGAGATTTGTTGACAATAAGACAACTTTAGAATAACAGCAGCTGTATGCTTAAAGAATGGTTTAGTGATATTGTGCTGATGTATGTGATCATAGTTGTGTAGAGCTGCTCAGTAAAGTGCAAACACTGATCTTCAGAATGTACAGAATTGGGACTTCCTGCAAATAGATACTGTACTATTGAAACAGAGTTCATTGCGTTCAACACCAATTAGATTTCTGTATGAGATTTAGTTCAGTACCTGGAATCGTAGGAGGGTAACCTTTTTTTCCATATGCAAGGTGAGATGGGATAGTGGCTTTGATTTTTTGCCTGAATGATAGAAAGAGAAATACAAAACACATTTCTTGAGGAAGTATTTCTCGTATTACACTACAAAACAATAGTGATTGAATTGGTTCATGACTGCATGCAGCTGTTGAAAAGATAATCTATTGCTACGCTCTTTCTTCCAGGTGGTCCTTTACTTTTCACTTACCCTTCACACACGCCAACCAAGCTTTGTTCCAGACCTGATAAGAAAGTCACACAGAGAAAGTCAATCAGCACATTCCTCAGCCGGCACACAACCGGCTGCAGTTATCTCTCAGATGTAAGCAAATCAATGTGTCACTGATTAAGCAACACAAAAGGATTTACTGTCAATTTACCGGCAATAACAGTCCTCTTCCCCAGCTCGACCACAAGAGGCTCCAGGGATAGTGATGAGTCGATCACCTTTCCATCCATCAGTTTACCCTGTGGTGACATGAAAGAAAGATGCTGAGAGAGATTTCATCGCTTGATTTGCTGAAATGTATTCATACTTGAGCCATTTTGATGGATTTGACTCAACGTGTGTATATAATACTTATACTTACCTACAAATGATGGACAACCTAGCAGTTTTGATAAATAAATAATACACTCATAGTGCATATCCAAGAAATAGTTAGACATTTTGTCAAAAGTTAGGAAAAAACATTGTTACCATTCTGTATTCAGTCTGTATAAAGCAACCATCTGCAGCAGGTTAGCTTAGCTTAGCACTGGAAACAGCTGCCCTGGCTCTGTCTAGCAGGCACATTTTGTGGACAACACCAAGCTTTTCCCTGTTTCCAGTCTTTGTGTTAAGCTAAGCTAACCTGCTGCTGGTTCCAGCTACATATTTGAAAGACAGATATGAAAGTGGGATCTATCTTCTCATCTAACTATTGGCACAGAAGTAAATAAGCCTATTTCCAAAATGGTCAAACTATTTTTTTAAATAAGAACGTAAAATTAAGCACTATAGGAAATGTAAGAACTATTTCTGACTTTTGACTTCCTCTGAGCGTTCTTACAGCGTAGGACTGCCGATCAGCTACGCTCAAAACTCCAGTTTATAGCTGTCTATATAGCTGTCAGTTTATAGCGTTTGATAATCAAAACTTTCAGTTATCTGATCATTTCTGTAAGACAATCTTTCATTCAGCATAGTTTGCCTCTCCCGTGTTAATAAATCACTAAATCAGAAATTAAAGTTAATCATCAATCAGAAAGCATTCTCAGCCTAACTGGGCTATGAATTGATGCTCTATTTGTGGCATGTGCATTGGAGGTTAATCCAATATGTTAAAAATGCACAGACAGTTTAGGTAAATTCTCATAAAATAAGAAGTCACATATTATCAGTTCACTTATTTCCTATGTTTGATTGGATACATTCAATTTGAGATTTGATGTCATATTATTGTTGTGTTATAATAGTGATATTGTAATTGTATTATTTAATGTATGTATTGTACAATGTGTAAACATCTATTCTAATAGCCTATATATATTTAACATGTATTTGTTATCAATGTAAAAACTACTTGAATAAACAATGATCAAAACCTATATATTGGCACTATTCATGTTCATTTGTTCATTATGTATGCTGTGTATCAGCCCCGTTTGTTCCTCTCGTGTATTGTCATTATATTTGAGACACAGAGCATCGTTTTTTTAATTTTGTACCTGTAGTTTAGCAACACATTGGCTTACAGCTGCTATATACATTAACTGGCATTAAACATTTTGTTGCTGTGCCATGTAGCTTCAATTAATATAAAACTGAGTTTTTAAATTCCTGAGGATCAACATGCATGTGGACTGAAAACCACGCGCCTCCACTGGGGTATACTATGCATGCATGGATGAAGTGGTTTGGGTTTATTGCTGACGTGTTGCACCGCCCTATCACTCCATAGTAAAATCATAGGCGAGATAAAGCCCACGAGATAGAGCCAAATAAAATACCCCGAAGGACAATAAACCACAATCTATCATATATTCAATCAGAAAGACATTTCTAACAGCTGCTGACCGCAGATCGGTGTGCTGTTCACATATATGCACCAACATAGCGGCACGAGTCCACATGGGTCATGCAGACGGTGCCACATAGACAACTGCATGCTTTCGTCAGCAGCTGGGCCGGTTTCCCGACACATTATAATGAAATGTAGCCTGCACGCAGCGGACTGGATTGTTTTATTGGTTTCAACGATATGCGTGACTTACCGTGTAGTGGATTCGCAGCGTGTCTCCCATCGTCGAAAGTACAGAGCAAGTTTCGGGTTTCACCTTGGGTCAGAAGAGTTAACTGTTAACACCGCTGCATTTATTTGGCACTGGGTGTCATTGTGTTGAGGAGCCGCCGTGTTGCTGCAGTAGGCCTGTGACTGTGTAACACAACATATGCGTCTCACTCACCAGGGTCTCCACCTGCAGCTCCTCGGCTTCGCCGTCCTCTCCCCGCGCGAGTCCACAGGTGAAAGCCGCGAGCAGCAGCAGCAGGAAAACGCTGCTCTTCATTGTAAACTTCTGGAAAACAGCGGCCGTCCAACAACTTCCGTGTAGGCTTCTTCGACACACAGGAGAGAGCTGCGCGCTAGCCTCCGAGTCCAAAAATGGCTCAGCGCCTATTAATGCTGATGTGTTATAACGGAGTAGCGATAAGGACTCGCGGCCCGTGGACGTTGTCCCAACACCTGGGTCTCCCTGTAGAGCCCGCCTCAAAACATTCCGCCAGCATCCCATCAGGCTGCCGGGGGTGGGAAGCGGAAGCGCTATAGGGGGGTGGGGGGGCGCTGCTGCTCCATGCGGGAGACCGTCAAGAGCATATCCACAGTTAAAGGCTGCTGTGCACACGCCACGTCGCTGCTGGTCCCTCACCAGCCCTCTGGACCCGACTGCAGAAGAATGAAGCGGTTAGGGAGCAGGCAGATGATGTTAAATACAGTGATGAAAATATTTACCAAAGCCCATGAGAACTACAATTTCAACACGCAGGGCTAAATAAAAGTTCGGGGGAAAACACATTATTATTTACTAGAATGTATCACTGAAATATTAATATGTTTGTGGGTGTGCTTTTATGAGCTTTGATTGAAATTGGTCATGGCAGCAAAGGCAAACAGCCCCACAACTTTCAAATGTTGCTTAACTCTGATTGGTGCATGGCAGTACATTACATCATCTTTTCCCAAATGAGCTGACTTCAAACCCTTAAGAAAAGCAAGACCAGAATAATAACTCAACAACCAGAGCTGTTCTGGAAAAAAATGTTTTCAGGGCCTTTACAATCTTGTAACTGCATTAATTCTATGTGAGCTAAAAATATGTAAAACAAAACAAACATTGTGTTGTACATGGTCGATTAACGCATATTCAACAATATGACTCTTATAGATCTGTTATATAGGCTACAGTAAGAAATATTGAGATAGATTTTCTTCACCTATGAGTCACTCTCATCACTTATTTTTAGTTTCAGTGTAACGGTCGATCCTGTCAGGCAGAAACCCTCAGTGGCTTGTTAACAGGTAACGTATGAAGCATATAGTTGTGATAAGAAAACGAGAAAAATATTGCTTAATTAACAGAAGTTTGGAAATGTAAAAACACTATAGGCACATTTCCGAACTACAAGTACATATAACTCTCCAGCAACAACCCAGGAACATGATCATCACACATTTAACAACTTTATGGACTAGTGGACATATGTAGCATTTAATAGCCATTTATTTGTTTATTTAGAAACCATGAATCTATGTCAGAAGAGAAAACTGAATCTCAAACTATACATGCCAAAGAGATAGACTGGGTTACCCAAAATCTGTTGCATTAAAGAAGAGATAGCATGTTTGGCCACAGACTTCATTTCTACTTGTCATCTGTGTTGCTGTCGTCCATGAATTTATTTCACTTCCCCTTGCTTTTATTTGCAACAATGACCTGGAAAAACTACAACCAACTGTCTCAAGTCCGTGGTTTGTCTAGAAGGAGATTGTGGAAGTATCACCGGACCAGATTGCAGTATTTGTGCCACATGCTCATGCATTAGAAAAAGGCTAGTTTTCATGCAGAGAAGTTAGTTTGGTAATAAACTCTGTTAGATGGTGCTAACTAAAACAAACTGAGGCTGCTCAGTGATAAATGTGGTGTGATGCCATGCTGCTTGCAGGCTCAAGCACTGTGCTGCTTATTCATGTCTGATTACCGAACCCTGGTGAGCAACTTTGTATGTCAACATTATGCCAACAAGCATTGTAAATGTGCAGTCAATATAACTTCAATGTCTGAAAGTCATTGTAAATATGATCAACAACATTAAAACCCTGACACAGTTGAGCACTGAAATAGAAACAAATGATTCGTCTATGTGTGCAAACCAAAGATAAAACCTGCTTCCTTCCCTTAGATCCCATATGTAGATATGAGAGTAAATGCTGTTGAAACTCAGTGTTTGTTATTAAGTACCTGCTGGTCCCATCGCCATATTGAACTACATCAAAATTCTCTTATTGGCTTTTGGATTCACATGATAGTGTTTTTACAGCAACAACATGAATCAGGACTATATCACACTGAAATGCTCTCTACCATCTATAATACTTTATATAAATGTTTTCTGATAATTTAATGTACTTCAAGTTAGAAAATTTACTTTGTTCCTCATTTTCGGATGAAAGTATTGCGCAAGTGTTATGCAATACTGACGACCAAGTCTCCATTTCCTGAAAACATCACAACTTCACACATAACAGGGACTTTATATAACAGGGTGTTAGGCTCAGTGGCAATTACATTTACTGCAAATCCAAATGATTTCTTGTAATTTCTATTTATCTCCAGTTAGCACAAAATTGGTCATCTCTTGGAAAACCTGAGCTGGTTTACAGTGTTTTAATGAGGGACGCTGGTGAAGCTTCTCAGTATTTGGTATTGTCAGTGTATTGTGAACTCATCCTGCAAATGTATTTCATTTATATTTTTATATTTACTATGATACAGAAAAGAACATTATTGAAAAATTTCATTGATATATTGTCATGGGCAATCATTTAAAAAAGGTATACAGTTATACTAAAGTTTGACAATATGTACATTTACTTATATTTTTTAATCTTATGGTATAGCACATTTAAAGAACTAAATTGGCTCGCATGGAAACTGTAAATGTTAAGCTTAACCTGGATTTATCTGTTGTTACCAAGGCTGGACTATATATGCAAAGAGGGACACTGCCATAAGGCCCCAGACCCCCAGAGGCGTCCTTTGATACCATAAATTCCACCTGCAGCATTACTGATATTACCACAGGGCCCAAAATAAACTTGTATTGCCCCCTGGTAGTTACTCTGGTGTATACAGTGGGGGGAACAGGCCCCACACAAATGGACATGTACCTTTTGACGATCTGATGTAAATGTGTTGATTCAAATAATTGCAAACAAACGTAACTTTCTAACGTCATTGATAAGCATTGTGCTGATGTTTCTTCCAGTGTAAACAAGGGCAGAGTTTAATGAGCCCCCACAGGTGTTTTCACTTATTCTGGTTGATTAGACGTCTGCTGGGGTCACTGAATGGCACTATGACCATGGGTGTATGGAGGGCCTTTAAAGGGTAAAAAAAACAATCTTAAAGTTGCCTGTGCAGAGCTCATCTACTGTGTCAGTATAGTTCAAAGACAAAGCAAGACTGAGGTGACAATGTTTTAAGAAACTGATAGACATGTGCCACATAGTTAAAAATTAACAAATACCCTACAAACGTGGTTCTTAGTCCTCTCAAAACGACTGTCAACAACATTACCGTTTTGGTTTTGGCCTCAACTCTCGCGAGATCCTGTTTACTGCTGAGTTGTCCCCGCAAGGGTTATTACAGTGAGACGTTTAGTAGAGGACTACTCGGCTAAGGTAAGTGAGGACACTGGCACCTCCACCAACCTGGTAGTACACACGCAGGTCCCAGCAGGCGGTTAAATAATGGTGTGTTTGAGGACCGACTCGTGCTGGTTGTTTAGTCTCTGTGTTGGCGGCTCGCTGGCAGCGGGATGCCCGCTGAGGTGGTAAGCGGATGGATGAATGGGGTGGATCGGGACGGAGGATACGCTAGCTACCGTGGCGTCTCATCGACACGGCGATTACAGCTAAATTACACTGATAAAGTAGTTCACGACATACTAGATCAGGAGGAAACTCTTAACGTTAGCTGAAATTAAGCGTTAATCTTTATCTACAGTCTAGAGATGTGCGGGGCCGATGTAACGTTAATAACGGTCGTATAGCCGTTAACGTTAATGGCTAATAACGGTCATATAGCCTTGACGTTACCTTAATGTTACCTTAGCATCTCCGGCTAGAGGTTAACGTGACTTGAGTCACCCCGGAGCTGAATTAACATTATCAGGCGGCCGGTATATCGTGGCCCTGTTCCCACGTAAATCACCACTTTAAGAGCTCATGTTTTAAAACCTGTAAACCCATCTGTGAGCGGAGAGGAGCTGGTGTGAGCCTGTGACATGTGTGGTGATCACAGTGGTGATCCTCTTCAGCACCATGGACAGCTAGCCTCAAGTGTATCTTCTATTTCAGTCTGTGCATTCTCTGAATCCCTCACTGGTTTGGTAGGATGCTCAAGTCAATGCACATTATATATAAATATATATATTATAACAAAATATACAAATGGGCATCAGTGGACCTTTTATGCCATGTTGACAACCATATCTGCAAAAAGATTTTTTCCGTTCGCCTCTTGATATTCAGAGTGGACAACTAGACTGCAGACTCCTCGTGAAAATGTGTTCTTCTTGTCCCTGTTTGAGTCCAGGTGGCTTTGGGGTTGGAGTTGAGACGGATTGTGTTTAAGCCCGGCCTCGTAATGTAGGACATTGTGCATGTGCCCCGAGGGCTTGGCGAAGTTGTTGCAGGATAACATTTGAAGGAGTCTGAACAGATTGTGCTGCAGCCCGGAGTCATGGCACTGACATGCATCTCCTCCGCCCGCTCTGTGATAATGACCGTGGGCCATTAGCATAGCATGCACACCTGTCTCGAGGTGTGCATGCAGAAGGGAGAGTTTCTGGCATAGTGGTGCAGTCTTTTCACAAAAGGGAAAAGGTGAGCTGGAACATTCCCTTAGGCCTTACAGGCAGGTTAGCTTATTAATTATCCTCTCTTTCTTCCAACATGTTTGTGATTTAGAACAGCATCCTTCATTGGATTTTGTTTATCTAGCGCACATAAAAGTATCACTAAATAGTTATTTCTTCTGTTCCCCTTTCAGCCCTCCTTTATAATCTATCCCTGCTGGACGAGTCTAACTTCGCAGAAAGGCATCTGTAATCACGATTGTAGCCACACACTGATATTCAAGAACTTCATCTGAATCATGGGGAACATTTTCGGGAGTTTGCTGAAGAGCCTCATAGGGAAGAAGGAGATGAGGATCTTGATGGTGGGGCTCGATGCTGCAGGAAAAACAACAATCCTCTACAAGCTCAAACTGGGGGAAATAGTCACCACCATCCCAACCATTGGTAGTTGCACAGTCAAAATTACATATGTGCCGTGCACACTAATGAGTGGACCACCATGTTTGCTTTACACGTTGTGTGACCCTGCGCTTATTTTCAGGGTTTAACGTGGAGACGGTGGAGTACAAGAACATCAGCTTCACTGTGTGGGATGTGGGTGGGCAGGACAAGATCCGCCCCCTCTGGAGACACTACTTTCAGAATACACAGGGTGAGAAGAGCCGATCAAAGGGTAACTCCGGCAAATTTCCCATTATTCTCCAGAAAATAATGCATTTTGTTTGTTCCGTTCGCTGTTTCAGGTCTAATCTTTGTGGTGGACAGTAACGACAGGGAGCGTGTGAACGAAGCGCGAGAGGAGCTGATGAGGATGCTGGCTGAGGACGAGCTGAGAGATGCGGTCCTCCTTGTGTTTGCCAACAAGCAGGCAAGAAACCACAACTGCTCTGCATGTATACACACATATTATAGACAGTACATATACATTAATACACAACAGGGTTGTAGTGGAGCATCAACCCAAATAAACCCACCTCTTAGTATCTTTGAGATAAAAATCTACTTCAAGCTGATTATTTGTGATCCGAATTTAAAGACGATATTAACTTTAGAAATACTAGAGGTGAGTGATGGAAAAAGCTGCTCTGGCTTACAATCCTCTGTCAGTTTTTGTACATATTGAACAAGTACGATGCAATATGTTTATTAGTGAGCTTTAGTGGTGCTGGTTGGCAGATGTTACCTTTGGACAGAGCCAGGCTAGCTAAGCTGTCCGCCTGCAGGTTGAAGCTTCATATTCAGCACACAGACATGAGAGTGGGATCAATTTTATCATCAAACTCTCATCAAGAAAGCAAATAAATGTAGTTCCCAAAATATAACACTATTCCTTTAAAGTTTACCTTTCCATTTTCCATTGTATAACTGTAGATGCAGATGAGCATGTCATTTTCAATTAATCTACCGATTACTTTTTGGATTCATTGATTAAGTGTTTATAAAATGTTATAAAATAGTGTAAAATGCCCTCAAGGTGATGACTACAAACTGCTTGTTTTGTCTGAAGAACCATCAAATATCCAAAGATGCTTAATTTAGTACCGTATAACAAATAAAAGCAGCGAATCTTCACATTGAAAAAGCTGAAACGAGACCACATTTAGCAGATTTCCTTAAAAAAATGATTTAAACGATTAGTGTCAATAGAATGATCCATTAATTTACTTCACATATGCATAGAGGTGCGCACATACATCCATAGTAAATGCATACCTTTCACACTCACTCGCCTCTTTAACAGGACTTACCGAACGCCATGAATGCTGCCGAGATCACAGACAAGTTGGGCTTACACTCCCTGCGTCACCGCAACTGGTACATCCAGGCCACCTGCGCCACCAGCGGCGACGGCCTCTACGAGGGCCTCGATTGGCTGGCCAATCAACTCAAGAACAAGAAGTGAGAAGAAAACTGGAACATGCTTCCAAACCCGTCCGACTTTTTACTTGTTTTGGGTATGGGGGCGGGAGTTAGGTACAGGGGTTTTGATCAATAGGTGAAAAGCAAGATTCAGGGTTTGATGGGAGATTTTAGGCTGTTGCGGTTCCCTTCTTTAAAGCCGATTCTCATATACTTCATATTTAACCACACACACACACACACACGCACACACTAAACGTAAGCAATCACAGCAGACACATGCTTTTCCTGTGTCCACTTCTTGTCCTTAGGTGCAATGTACTGTATGTTCGTCTCTAGGTGCTGTACCACGTTGTGTGTGACTCCACTGAGTCAGCAATGAGTCAAATGTGACTTTTTGTTGATGTTTGTCTTTCAACTGTCAGTCCTCCATACAAAGAACTCATCTGTGTCAGTTGCACTTCCTGTTTTTTTAACAGAGCCATGTTTGGGAACAATCACAGCTGGCCGATTTTAATGTGTGAGCAATGCTGAGGCACTTAGATACTCAGATACAGTGTGTGAGCGTGCCCACAAACTGTGTGTGTTTGTGCAAGTGGCCCAGTCAGTATCAATCATGAAAAAGACAACAGGACTGGTGTTTCCGCTGTCACACGTCCTCTTACTGCCTCATTTTGAAAATCTTTTGATATCTGTGGCGTGTTTTTACTCCCTGCGTGGCAACCCCAAGCATTGAAGCCGCCCTTTTTAAATATTTGAAAACGCACAGCACGCTCTCGACCGCCTGAGCCGCATGCATCCTGGTTGATCTCGCTGGCATTGTTGCATACTTTTCCATCCTCGGAGCTGCATGCATGTTGACGCTGTTTGTGGATTTTCTCTAACTGCCCTCATCGTGTTCTGCATTTAGTTGTTAACATGTGCTAGGTACAGTATAGTCAGCTTGATGGTCTTTTTAACGTGAAAGCAGTATACAAAACGCAGCACTCATGACCTGCACAGCTGTTGCTTGTCTGCCTTCATGTGGGTCCGTAACGAGTACTCAAACTGCGTCAGGTTGCTCTCGCTTTGTGTGTTTTTGTCTCAGACTTGCATATCGGGGGGGGGGGGGGGGATAACTTTATGTTACTGAATGTGAATATTGTTGATGAATCTCTAAATGACTGTAATATTTATTTGACATGCATATTCCTTTATTTCTGTGATAATTATGTGAATGAAAGCAGGGTAAGCAATTAATTCATCAGCACATCCTTGACTCACTTCTGAACAGCAGACGAGTTACTGCGTCACCACTGAAACCAGCAGAATCCTCAGACTTCTGACAAATAGAACAACTTCTTGTGTGCCATACATGGGTACTACTACTCATATACCAGTGACAGTACAACATACTCTAAATATACTCCAAGTTATGAGTGAATTGTTCATATTCAGCATATATGTTAATCATGATTTGGATCATTTGTTTTTTGTGGCCTTATATTTAGTAATCACTTTTAATTGATTTCTTCTCAGCTTGTTCGGTTCTGATTTTGAGTCACATATATTGATCTGCACTGAATGATTTACAGCTTTATTTCTCTATGCTGTCAAAAGACGGCGTTTGCACCATATTTTAAGATGATTAGGTAAAAAAGTGTTATCCTTTTTTCTGCCTTGATTCATATTTGGTGGTAGATTTCTTTGGTTTTCTTTTGGGTGTTAAAAACATTGATGTTTGTGAAACAATGATAATCAGTGCGAACAAACAACAACTTGATGATTCACTGTACCGTTATAGTTACACAAGTAGATTTAAAAAACGGTAAAAACTATGTTTCAATGCTGAATGTCAACAAACAAAATCCTGCTGTATTACAAATAAACCCATTTTCTCAATGAGCTGTCTCATGAGTGAGTGTTTCTGATGGATTTCATATTTACATCTTAAATCCATGTTCACAAGTGACTGAAAAGGTGGAGAAGATCTGTCTGTGACAAGCCGCCACCAGAAGAGGGCAGGCTTTAGCAACAGTTTATGTCGTGGTTCAAAGCATCAAGAGCTGTGTCTACATTTCATAAATCAAAGTAGTGGCTAATTTATCTGTTTGACCCTCTTTATCATCTCAAAAAAACATACTCAACATTGTTTTATCGATAGCAGTGGGGTCGGTGGGACCCCAAAAAACGAGGAAGTAAAGCCAATCTCAACAAAACTCACAGGTTGAAAGGGAAATACCAGTATTTTTCAAACTGTCTGTGTCCTTAAAGTGGGCTGTTTGAATAAAGCATTGAAACACATCCAAACAAATTCATAGAATTTCCTGGTCTGTGGGACGGCTGTTTGGAATAATGGCCCCAGTATTTCTGGAATCTTGACTATGGCCATGTCTTGTAATTATTCTGGCTATTGTTTTTTTTTTAAATAATTTTGCAACTTTCAGAGTATGTTTGATTTTGGCAACCACAGGTTTCAGTCATACTTTATTCCCCATCAGTCTGCTGAAATAACATTTACTGAAAAGCACATTTGGGTCAAGTAGACTTAGTTCCTGTTTACCTGTTGCTGCTTATAATTTGTAAGACACATTCGAGGAACACGTTCAATAACAGATTCCTGACATGCTGAATGTTCCATTCTGTGTGCGTGCATGCGTGTGTGTGTGTGTGTGTGCGTGCGTGTGTGTGCGTGTGTGTGTGTGTTCTTTGCTACTTTTTTTTATCGAGAATAAAAGTGCAGAGAGTACAGACTGACCACTTGTGATGTTTACAATCTTTTTGTGTGTCCCTGAATTTCTTCTGCTCCTCGGCAGCCTGTTTCTGTGAGGACATTTCCTTTCAGAATGACTTCCTGGTAGTGGTCAAATATTAACCATTTATTTTGAACACTATTTTTACATTTCTAATAACTGACTGGAAAAGAAGTAGATCACCCTTTCTGGTGAACTGGAGACATTTTCTTGTCAGATGTATAATTCTATGGAATTAAACCTGTTTAGATGGAGAAGTTTGTTTTGCTTTGACGTGTGTGTGTGTGTGTGTGTGTGTGTGTGTGTGTGTGTGTGTGTGTGTATGTGTGTGTGTGTGTGTGTGTGTGTGTGTGTGTGTGTGTGTGTGTGTGTGTGTGTGTGTGTGACAGAGAGACCGGGGCTGCAGGCAGAGCCAGTTTCTACAGAGCAGTTCAGCTGGCTGCCCCACTCTTACAGGCGGACGATGTTTGCATGAAGCTTGAGTGACAAACTGACACGATGACATGAGATAAGATGGCTGGCTTTAAGAAGAGCACTTCCTGCTGTGCAACTTGACTTGGTTTATAATACTCACATGTCAGGCAATTAGCTGACGCTGTTAACTCGTTAAATTAGTCCGAAGTACATCAGTAAGATCGTGCAGCAATAGAATGATACAGCAATAAAAACAATCTTATATTACCAGGGCACCAGCGAAAAGGAGTGGAGGGGTCAAAGCCCGATCGTTAAGAAAAACAGATGTATGAAATGCTGCTGAAGATCAACAGTGACAGAGTGACTTATACAAAGGAGCAGGAGGAGAACAGATATTCTTTTTATTTGTTGTATTTTTTACAGTGCTAGAAGGGGTGTATTTTTTTTCTTCAGGGTGGTACAAATGGTCCATTCTTTGTTGTTTGGTTATGAGGGGGAACGAGGAAGTGACTCACCTGTTCTGACCGTAATAATATGTCGACACGGTATTTGCATTTTCACAGTGATTGAGCACAAACATGTGTAGAGTTAAATTTCTGTGCACACAATGTTCATTAAATGTATGACAAATACAGAATAAAGGGGGAAATGTCACCTCTGCACAGCTTCACCCACGCTGCTGTGCAGGTTATTCTGCACATCAAGTCTGAGAATCAGTTTTTTGAGAACAAATGTCATACTTTGTCACAGGTTTCCAAAAGCGTCTTTTGAGATGCTGGTACCAAAGATCATACTCATGATAGACATGCCTCTTTCTGAGCTCAAAGTTCCGTGTAATCACAATGTTCCTGGTTTGATTGTGACCTTTGTTGGAGTTCATCTCACTTAATCTCCGTCCACATCGCCCATCTTAACAGTCAAATTTTAAATAAAGGCAAAATGCTCCACCATCACAGCTCTGCTGTGTAAATGGACACAATGACTATCTTGGTGGGACAGTACACCCTACAAACTGCACACACAACAAGGGTATTTTCCTTTTGTACATTTGGAACATGTACTTCTAAATGATTTCCCTCCTCTTGGTTTTTTTCTGGATCGTCCCAGAACTGAACTTAAAATAAAATTAGTGTTTGTTGTCTTTGTCTCTTAAATGTACTCCTTAGATCATCCCTCACGCTTTCTTGCTGATGTTTCTTCAAATGTTATTTCTGTTTTGTAAGTTCTATTTTGTGGGTAATTCTACTTTTGTCCTGTCTGTGTTACATGGCATGCTTTTATTGTGAAGCACTTTGTAGGCCAACTTTTGTTTGGAAAATTGCTGAATAACTTACTTTACTGAAAAACATTACTGAAGACTGACACCTGCCCCTGAATGCATCCATTCATGTTTTTCATGGCCAAAAAGCATCATCATTTCCCTGGATGTGGAAGAATGACAGTCAGCCACTGAATCTTCCAGGTTGTGTAAGTGCTGTGCAAGCAGGCCCTCCCACTTAAATCAGTGCCAGAGAAACAGACGGTCCCATCGCTGATTGGTTCCGCGCTGAGCTCCAATCATTGAGCTGTAGTGATTCCTCTCACACGAGATGAAGCAGCTCGTAAAGTTACGGCTCAGTTAAATGTCAAAGAGAGAAAACACCAACAGGTTTTCACCATAGGGTGGATTTATGTCTTTATTTGAATACTAGAAGAAAGCGAAGGAAAGGAATAAGAAAGACGATTGTTGTTTCTGAATGGACTCTACCGGAATAAAAGGACCGAGCACGATTTTCGATGCGAAAAGGACAAAAGTCTTCTTATTAATTTGATGGAAATGTTTGTTTAAAACGTAACTAGCTTGGACATTTGAGTGAGGATGACCGCCCTCACGAGGAAGGTGCAACAGGTGCTGTGCGTCCTGTTGCCGTTTGCTCTCCAACTCAGCAGCGCGCAGACACAAGGAGGTGGGCTCACAAACTCTCTCACACACACAAACACACACACACACACAATCAACTTTTCTGTACAGCATCATCCTTTTTTTTAATTCTCAAATTTCCCAGAATATATTTGACAAATCCCTCCGAACACCTGGATTAGAGTTGCTCTCTAGCCTGCTGACAAAACACCTGTCTGCCTCACAAACCACACACGAGAACCTGTTCCGCACACGTACAACTTGTTTGCTGTGAGTCACCCGCACCTCTCCCACGACTCTGTGTGGGCTTTATCATGTTTGACTCAATTGTTTCAAGGCTTTGCGACAGAGGAGCCCAACCTTACACCGCCTGTTGACTGACAACCACAGTCAGCCCAAAAGAGATTTCCTTTAAAATAAAATAAAAAAATGCTCTCTGTAAAAGTGTAAATCTCCTTTAGAGTAAGTATTCTGATTTAAGTAAAAGTATACTACAATGTAAAAAAAATAAATAATAATAATCAAAAGTCAAAAGTGCATACTTAGCAGTTTGCAAAGGAGCAAAACCTCACAATTGAGAGGCTGCAACTTAGTAATGTTTTGTTGCCAACAATGACTCAAATAAATAGCTCAATAACAAGTGTAATATACTTCCCTCTGAAATATAGTGAAGAAGAAAGTAACATAAGATGGAAATCCTCCATTACGCCAAGATTGCAAGATCTCCATTAAATGTATTGACCTGACGTGTTTGAGGCAGAGAGAGAGGTGTTGTGATTTGAATCCCAGCAAGACTTTGTGAACTTTGACCTCGTGCTCCTGTTGCAGTCACCTGGCTGCAGGTGAATCGAGCGGTACTCTGATTCAGAGAAGAGCTATGTGAACATGAGATCATCGATGCTTAGGCCGCTGATGCTCAGGTGACAAAGCCTCTGGCACCTGAAGTAAAAACAGTATTATAAAAAAATACAGTTTGATCACATGAGAAGGAAGATTTGATTGTTTGTAAGAGGTTCTGTACTGTAAGGATGCTGTAAATGTTCTGAAATCCATAACAAAGCATAAAAGACACTAAACTAAGTTCACTTGGTGTGTAGCTAATGTTTCACTAAACATTTTTTATATTGAAGAGGAGCATTGATGCAAACCTTAATTGAAACATTTGCTTGTTCAGAGTTAGTAATGTCCATAAACTAATGACATTTCAGAAGTATATTTTGGGGTTAGAGTCAGTCCTGCTATTTAAGCCAGTTGTTAAACAGGATTTTGTTGTGCCGTAACCATGTAGTGCAGTAACCATGTAGTTATGAAACACATGCTGTTGTTATGCAGATGTAGGTGTAAACTTTTGATGAACATGTCTGTTGTAATACGAGGTTAATTGGCCAACCATACTAAAATGAAATAACCAATGATAATATAGTTTTTGTGTGTGTGTTTGGGGGCACTCGTGGTGTCTTTTTAGGTTAAACTTCAAAGCCAGTTGTCATTTTAGATCCTCACTGCACTTTTCTGCAGGAATCAAGTGTTTGATTATTAAGTGAAAATGCGTTTCAAAACACACAAACACACATTACACAAACATGTTCACGTTGTAAATAAACAACACAGGTATAGCTAATTTGTAGCACTTGCATTTTCAAATACAGTTTGACAGGAATTCATTCAAAAAGTATTATCATGACAAAATAATGCACAGGTCATGTCTCTTTAAATGTGTGATGTTTCATAGGGGGCTCATGTATCAGTGTACAATTTGATTTCATATCTTTTAAGAAAACAACAATAGGTAGTGCCTCTTTAAAGTGCGTCTGTACATTTACAGGTGAGACATCCAAATAACCGACCCGTCAAAAGGCAAATATGCTGCCGTTCCTGTTAGCAAAGCATAATGTTAAGTAACTCTCTGTGTCTGCCTCAGTCTGTTCATCAAAGTGTGATGCATGTTGGCAACACACAAAATGAATCTTTCTGTTCTCAGGTGCTCAGGTGTCTTTGTGTTTGCGAGTGTGTGTGTGTGTGTGTGTGTGTGTGTGTGTGTGTGTGTGCGTGCACGCTCACTTGTGAGGTATGCAGTAATCTCTGGCACATTCTGTGCCAAGTTTCTGTTTACCTCAGCCATCGTCTCAACCGCTTTATTGAGCTTGTTTATCTCCTCCTCCCTCTTTTCTTTTCTTTCTCTCCCTCTCTTCTTTCTGAAAAAAAAAAAACAGCTGAACCTGATCAGTGTTGTGTTTTCGTCATGTGTTGGGTTACACTTTAGCGCCGAGGACAATGAGCTCATTTTGCTTTGAGTTCATGTCCTGTATGTGATAGTTAGTGATGAAATAAGTAGGAAGGCAGACATGCAGTGTCTGAAAAGAGTGAGGAGACACACAGAGCGTGAAGTGTCAGTACAGACAGCAAGAGGCTTCTTGATGCACCAAGACACACTCTTTCAAAACTGGGCCATTGTGTGCATGTGCGTGTGTAAATCTGTGTGTGTATTAACTCTGAACCCTCCACCCCATTCCTTTTTTCTCCATCATCCATCTGCCAACACTGAAAGTCCTCCTTTGACAGAAAAAAACTCACTCAGCCTGTTGAGATTCACGGCTTCTACAGCCGGAGCTCGTGCATCGTCTGTATGGTTTGTAACACACATGTATTGCATGTGTGCACACCGGTTTGTCCCCCTCTGGGTTGTGCTTGAACTGTATGCATTCTGTACATACTGTGGCGTGTGGAAGGTTCTTGAACATACCAACGCAGATGTTCTTGAGTATTTCCCAACGGGCCATTCAAAGGGTGTAGAGTCAACAGCAGCAAGTCATCCACTGATAGCGTAAGGTGGGGTTGATAAAAAGCTTCACCCTTGAGCAGCTCATAAACTGACATCATTTCAAATGAATGGCTTTTAATGAGCAAAAGTTTCTGAAAGCATGTTAGTCATTGCAACCCATTGTGATAACCCTGACATGAAGCAAACTGGGGCATCTAATATAAAGAAATGGCCTATGCTACATGCATGCATAGCGAATGTTAAAGAGACAATGTCATGTGTCATTAAGGGCGTTCTGATTATTCTTGATAATCCACAGATGCCACTATTATGAGTAAGACGTTATTTCTGGAAAGAAAGCCATGAGTAAAATAAACAAAATTCCATTCACTGCAGGACTTTTCTAGGTAAAAAACTAAATTATTTGCACGACTAGACACCATGCAATGTGTGTTTTGTGATTTGAGTGAACTGACCCTTTAGTGTAATTGGTACAGAGCCAGTTCCTTTGAACGCGATGTTCTGAGTAGCACAATAAGGTGACTCTTATCAGGACTTTATGGACGTAGGACATGCTCGCTGCATGCATCTCTCTCTCTCTCTCTCTCTCTCTCTCTCTCTCTCTCTCTCTCTCTCTCTCTCTCTCTCTCTCTCTCTCTCTCTCTCTCTCTCTCTCTCTCTCTCTCTCTCTCTCTCTCTCTCTCTCTCTCTCTCACACACTGTTCTTTGACTCCCCTGCTTTGCCTTGTGAGGTTAATAATCATCAGCCCTTTTATGCCCTTGTTGATCCTGTTGTTGTACTGGGCTCCATTTTGACTCTATTGTCAGTAGAAGGAATGTGTTTTCGAGTGTTGAGCATGTAACAGGTGCGTGACCTGAGTGTAGCAAAAACATTCCTTAAGTCTCTAATGAGTACAACAAAATCAATAACAAGTCAACAGGAGTTGACTGGTTCATGATTATGCTTTGACTGAAATAAAAGGTTTGAGTTCCCCCGAATAACAAAACAAAATCACTATTGCTTCTAGTGATGTCAGTTACTATACAGTTTTATTTTCTTCCGTTTTGAGACATTAGCCATTGAGATGTCTGCCCCCATCCCCAGTGATGGATGAAAGCTGTTGACACTGTATTCTTATTATCCAGAATGAACACGACAGTATTTCTTGGGAGATATGTTGCTGTTGATTTTTTAAATTTTGATTTTCCAATGCTGGGAGCACTAAATGACAACTTGACAACTAAAACCAAAATCCCGTATGATTGTTGAGCACAATGTGCTGCAGTAAAAGCCTCTGTTCTCTGGGAACAGATTTTGGAGGTTGCATTGATTCACTTCCATTCAACCACAAGAGCATAAGTGAGGTCAGGGATCGATGTTGAGCGATAAAGCCTGGCGCGCAGTCGGGTTTCATCCCAAAGGTGCTGGATGGGTGAAGGCCAGTAAAGCTCTTCCATACCAAACTGGGAAGAGCATTTCTTTATGGACCTTGCTGCAGGAAGTCATTGTCATATTGAAACAGAGCTTAGCCTTGGAAATGCGCTATTATATCAAAACACATTGTATGCTGAAGCTTTAAGAGTTAAGTTGAACTGAGGAGACTAGACTATTGAAAAACAACCCCAGACTAAAAGAATGTGGACATATTGCATTTGCACAATGTGTACGTTATCCAGTACGTGGTTGTATTTGTAGTCAAAGTACGCGACATTGAGAACAACACTCGTGTTTAATGCTCTGTCCTCTCTATCCTTCCTTCTCTCTCTGCTGTTTCTCTCCTGTCTGACATTTGAATAGCAAAGCAGCCTTCAAGTGACGCTGAATGGCTGAACTCCCACGGACCATAAACAAGGCCTTGTATGTTTGTCTCACAGAAGGACATGCCCCGTGTACAATCCTCAGCTTGTTTCACACTGTTACAGTACATTCATTGATATTGTGCGAGCAGAGAACACAGTGGTGGTATCAAGCATACACTCTTCCCTCATAAATGATTTAACAGACTACTTTTGGGATACAATTGCGTAAACATCTTTAGATCAAGATGGCGCCGCAGATGGCAGCCTCATACTGCGCTCTCTCCTACTTTTTCTATATGTTCTTTATGTTCTGTTGTTGTTCTTCATGTTCTTTATGCTCATATATATTCTTCGATATATATTTATATTATACATAGTACTTAAATGTTAAATGTTTATGCTTAGTTTCTCTGTTCTACTTTGTTGTCTTTAATGTCCTTGTTTTTATATTTCTCTTGTTTATTGTATATTCTATGTATGTATGTACGATGGGAAGCAATGTGTAACCGGAGTCAAATTCCATGTATGCGCACGCATTATTGACAACATAACTACTGTTCTTATCGAGACATGAAGCGAGCCGATACAACATGCTGTGCAGGATTTTAGGTTATTAGCATGGTTACAAATGTCAACGGTCTCTTGAATGAGATTTTCTTAATGCTTTGACAAAACCCAGAACTTCAGGGTTCACTTTGGCTCCTTTTGTAAAACACTGCAGTGCACTGTAGTTTAAATAAAGTTGGTATTTGTTGAGAACATTTTTGGATGAACACATATTTGGGGCTTGTGAGTATTTACAGCAGTGTGTAGGATCAGCTGAACGATTTTTGGACAGTGGTTGAGGAATAAGCCAGACGAGGCCTTGGATAAACAAACAGTTGTGAAAAGGATCAATTCATTTTTTTTTGTTTTTGGTCTTTTCATGGGATCTAAACATATTGACATCAACAAGAGTTTGTTCTTTGCTTTTGCAGTGGTCGTTTGTTCCGGCACCAAAAACAGTCTGAGCACGACAGGAAACTCCGAGATCCAGTACAACCTGATGAAGGAGATGTACACCGGCTGTGAGATTGTGATGGGCAACCTTGAGATTACAATGATGGATCACACCAGAAACTTCACCTTCCTGCAGGTGAGGCTTTGAACACGTGGAGTCTTTAACTCGGTACTACTTCCACAGAGCTACTGTGTATGTGTCATTGAGAAAAACTGCATGGTAACCAGTCTAGACATGGATATGGATTGACTGATGCCAAATCTTTGTCACTGTCTGTGATCTCAGATGCCCAGTGAGCTCATTTATGTCCTTTTCTAAATCAATCACAGTCATGGTGATTAATGAGAACACAAGCAAAACACACATGCCAGCATGTTGTGACTGATAAAAATCACTGTGACTAACAAAAACAGAGCAAAGTCAGTGTTCTTCTGAACACCTGTGTGTTCTTTAATTCTCCCCTCTCATTATTTGCTAACCCTGCAGTCTATCAAGGAGGTGACGGGCTACATCCTGATCGCCATCAACGAGATCAGCCGCCTGCCTATGAACCACCTGCGTGTCATCAGAGGCACCACGCTGTATGAGGAAAAGTACGCTTTGGCTGTGATGATCAACTACCAGAAGGACGGGAAGCACGGCCTGCAAGAACTGGGCCTGACGCACCTCACAGGTACACAGGAAGTCACTCGGTTAGTGTGTTCAAGTGTGGGTGGATGGATAAGGATGTGACACTCGGTTACTGTTGGAGCTCCCACACCCACACAGTGTAGACACACCTTCAGAGCGCGCCGGTCGTCGGCGAGCCGCGGTGTGTGTAGTCGCAGTGATGCGAAGTTCCTGGAATGTCTCAACTGCCAGTGTAACATGAGCTCCAGCACATTATACTGAGTTTGTATGAGCGGTAGTAAAGGATGCGTCACGGGCCCGTTCAGGCTTGCTTTGCTAATTGTCTTTCCCCATTTAAATGTGTGTGTGCCGCCCACAGAGATACTGGAGGGAGGAGTCAAGATCATCCAGAACAAGTACCTGAGCTACGCCCCGCAGGTGAACTGGGCGGACATCGTGAAGGATGGAACAGCTGATATCACGATTGAGGGCAATGGGCCTGAAAGTGAGTGCAAAGAAGGACACACACAAGCATCACTTACCTTCCATTTTAATGTCAGACTTTTACCTTTGGTCTGCTTAAAAATGTAAAAATGCATCTTCTGATAATACATGTGTATTGTAGAGCCTTGTGACAAAGCATGTGGAGAACGTCAATGTTGGGATCCAGGAAATGAATCGTGCCAGAACTGTGAGTGACATTTACTTCCCACGGATCAACTCAGTTTTGTAGTGCAGTAACCATGGTGTTACCTGAAAAAGTTTCCCGTATATGGATGTTGTATGGGGGGGGCATGGAGGGTCAAATAACTATGAAGAGGTGCCTTGGTTTAAAAGAGTTTCTAACCACTGCTGCAATAGATTAGCAAATTAACATACCCTCAACTCTCTTTCAGTGACAAAGACTGTGTGCGCTCCTCAGTGTAACAGCCGATGTTTTGGTAGAAACCCGAGCGAGTGTTGTCACATTGCGTGTGCCGGAGGCTGCACTGGACCCCTGGATACAAACTGCTTTGTGAGTCCACTACTTCGATAGGCCTGTTAACACAGAAGACATTCTGACACGTCACAGCAGGAAAATCACAGGTGTATAACATGAAATGAACGATGGCTGAATTCAATTTGGTCGTGACACACTGGCACATTTTCGTAGAACAGAGCCATCATTATGTGCTTTTCCTACTATGACTAGTCAAAATGTCTGCTGTGAAAATAGTTTATCGTAAATATTTTAAAAAACACATCTATGAGCTGTATTGCTGACGGTGCTGTCTGTATGTGACATTTTTCAGGCTTGCAGGAACTTCAACAACTCGGGCGCCTGCGTGCCTCTGTGTCCCCAGACCCTCATCTACAACAAGCACACATTCAAACTGGAGCCCAATCCCAATGCCAAGTACCAGTATGGCTCCATCTGTGTGGCCCAGTGCCCTGGTGAGTTGACACACGCTGCCTTATATGTTCACACGGACTCACAGTTTATATGCAGTTGCTGTTCTCTGCATCAATGCACTTTGTTCAGCATTCAAAGCTTTTCATAAAGCAGCAAGTTGCATTTTTGTGTTTCTTTTTTAAAGCTAACTTTGTGGTGGACGAAAGCTCGTGTGTAAGCAATTGCCCGTCTGATAAAATGGAGGTGGAGAAAAACGGAGTGAAAAGATGTGAACCCTGTGGAGGCCTCTGTCCAAAAGGTACATTTAATTCAACATAGAAGAGTTAGTTGTTAGTTGTTTTATGCAACTTAGAGACAAGCGGAGCTAACAGTGTCGCTAGTGATTATATTATATTATATTATGTGTCAGCAGCATGTATAGCTGGTCGAGATGGAGCAGTTATTAATCGCTAAATCAACAAGAAAGCATAATGGTTGATCATATGTTTTGTATGTCAAATATGAATCTGCTGTCAAATAAATTGATTTGAATGAATATTTCCCTATAAGATGTGCAGGAGTAGAATAAAGTAGCACAACATGGAACTGATCAAGTAGCTCACAGTTATAAGCGCAGTATTTGACTAAATGTACTTTTGGTACTTTTGGCAGGTATTTCCAGCACTGTGCTGGTTGGCTCTAACTGACATCATATGTTCTTAACCTTTTCTTCTTCCTCTTCTTCATCTTCCTCTCAGCTTGTCATGGCACAGGAGGTCCAGACAGGCAGACAGTAGATGCTCTTAACATCGACAGTTTCATAAACTGCACTAAGATTCAGGGCAGTCTGCACTTCCTGGTGACCGGGATCGAAGGGTAAACTCATACGTAGTTGCCATTAATTAAATTAATTAATGAAATATGGTATTTAATAGGTTAATAAGTATTTCCATCTGTGCTTTGTGGATCCTCTTTTTGCAACAGGTATTTATTTTTGTATCTTTTCTTCTTCTCTTTTCAAAGTGATGATTACAAAAAGGTGCCAGCCCTCGATCCAGAGAAACTGAAAGTCTTCAACACTGTTAGGGAGATTACAGGTGTGATGAAACCTTCAATATTCTTTTGGTTTTAATGTCACCTCACCGTGTTTACAGTCTGGTTAAGTTCTCTGGAATGCAATGTCTTCATTTTCAGACAGCCTCAGTATCCAGTCGTGGCCTGCAAACATGTCTGACCTGTCAGTCTTCTCCAACCTCCAAACAATTCAGGGCAGAACACTTTACAAGTGAGTAGTTGTTGTTTTCTCTTTTTGTTCTAACATTGTTTTTGTTTCTCTTGATGACTAAGGTCCTGTTATTATCGTGTTGTTTTATCTTTCACTGCATCGCAGACTAAGCATCACTGGCATGAATCTGATGTCTTCTATCTCTTTGTTCCCTTGTTGTACCTAATGTTTACCCAATGTAGAGGACCGAGCTCTAAAAGGTACAGTAAATATTGAACATATGTCCGCCTCTATCCGCCTCTTCATCTCGGTTTGAAATCATTATTCTTGGTTTAGATATTCTCATATTCAGTACTGGGATTGTGTGATTGAGATGGTGGTGGGTGCAACTCTTTAATGAATTCACAAGGTTTACTTGCATGCTCTTTCTGATGAAAACTGATTGGCTATTTGGTTGCAAAATGTTGGTATGTGATGTTGTATTTTATGGAAGTAAAGAAATCATTTCAACCATATAAGCAACTGAACTTTAAGAAGCTTTACATTGAAACATATTTACTTGTTTATATGTGGTTAGTATTTCTCCTTGATGTTTTCAGTACGTAATTACAAGTTGTGCAATTTCAAAGACACGGACATAGAGGAACTATTGTTTTTTAAGGTTCACAAATTCAGAAAAACAGAACAGAAATACAACTGCACTGAATTTGAGTCAAGTAAAAAAATATTGGATGGGTGAAATTCACTCAGGCTACGAAGAATAAGCGATCAAGCCTGAATAAATATTAATTTAATATTTGAAATGTGTATTTTTTTATGAATTTGTAAACCAAAAAAAAAAATGTTTATACTGTAAAAACACCCAGTTGCGCATACAATTCTAAAGACATTTCTTTGCTTCTTTAGTGATTTAAACAGAATCACAACATTGTCAAATATACATTTCTTACACAGCATTTCTTTTCTACCTTCTATCTCAGGGGCTACGCTCTTCTGGTGGTGAAGATCCGCTCCTTGACCTCGCTGGGGTTACGCTCGCTGCGAAAAATAAATGGCGGTGGCGTCTACATCACAGTAAACAGGAAGCTCTGCTACCAATACACCGTTAACTGGACGCGTATCTTGACCAGCGGCTCTCACCTGCAGCTACGCCAGAACAGACCAATAAATCAGTGTGGTGAGTGAGGGAGGATCATTTTTTTTAACCAGCTCATTTGTCAGCGTTCATGATGATACAGTAATGTTTTGTCCTGTTGTGTTTGTAGTTGATGAGGGCCATGTGTGTGACCCCATGTGCTCCTCTGATGGCTGCTGGGACCAGGGGCCAAACCAGTGTCTGTCCTGTAAGAAGTACAGCAGGGGAGGAACGTGCGTGCCAGACTGCATGTTCTTAACTGGGTGAGTCTCAACAAAAACAACATTGATATGAATAATATAATTCCCAGTGTTTGTCTTAACGTGAGTAATGTTTGCTGTGGCGTTGCTGTCCCAAGGGTTTCAATCTTATCTGCAGTCTGTTGAAAGATTTTGAAATTGATTGGCTTTTCGCTCTGATTGCAGGGAGAGGCGGGAGTTTGCTACTCAATCAGGGGAGTGTATGCCATGCCATCCTGAGTGTAAGGTCCAGGAGGGGAAGCAGACCTGCACAGGCCCGGTATGAGTCTTTCTATTCAGTGAGACAAACAGCAGAACAACTTCTCTAATCTCAACACTTCTGTTGTAGTTACTTTGGGTTGGTTGCTGCCACCTAGTGACATAATTATACTCCACATTACCACTGGCTTCTGTCTGCTGTGCTTTCGTCTGTCAACTAAACTGTGCCTACGTCTTTTAAGGGAGCGGATCAGTGTGTTGCATGTGCCAGCCTGCAGGACGGTCCCCACTGTGTGTCCTTGTGTCCTGAGGGCTTGATGGGAGGGGAGGAAGTTATATTTAAATACCCCAACAAGCAGGGCAGCTGTGAACCGTGCCACATCAACTGCACCCAAGGGTGAGATATGAGTGAGTTATTTCTATTCATGTGTTTGTGTTCGATTCAAACTTACCTCTTTCCTGTGTTAATAGGTGCTACGGCCCAGGAATTGGAGACTGTGGGTCTTCCCGGTTCATTTCCGGGTAAGTCGAATCTGACATGTTTTATGTAACTTAGACATTTAGATTTATTAACAGCTCATGTGACATCTCTTCTTCCTTTTCATCTGTCATCAGACAAACGACCACAGCCATCGTCCTGGGAGTGATTGCCCTTCTTTTTGCCTCATTCTCTGTTTTCGTGCTGACTGTTCTGTACCGTCGAGGTCTTGCCATCCGTCGCAAGCGAGCCGTGAGGAGATACATGGAGAGCGGAGAGGTCAGTCAGAGTCTGAGGTCTTTACGATGTTGTTATACTTCAGTAAACATGTGTTTGAACGCATGATCTGTGGGTCTCTCAGAGTTTTGAACCTCTGGATCGTGGAGAGAAAGGCTCTAAAGTCCATGCCCGGATCCTGAAGACCACAGAGCTCCGTCAGATCAAGCTGCTGGGTAACGGAGTGTTTGGATCAGTCCATAAGGTAATGTTGATTGTGGCAGTTGTCTATTCCATCCACCACTTGCACATTTGATATTGATTCAACACATTTTGAATCTGTCTCTATTTCTTACCACACAGGGCATTTGGATCCCTGAGGGCGATACAGTGAAGCTTCCTGTGGCCATAAAGACGATTCATGATCGCACCAAACGGCAGACCTTCTATGAGCTGACGGATGTAAGAAAACATAACTTAAAGGAAAATATATTTTGTGTACCAAATACTCACTTAAAGATAGGCGTGAAAGGTGAATCTGAAAGGTTTGTAGCTCGCAACTTCGAGGAGTCATCTTGGATTCACAGAATTTCCCTGAGTCACTTAAAAACAAAATAATAATAACATGCCGTAACTTATCTAAGGAAACTTCTTAAATCACTCCTGCAGCACTTCTCATGATCTGTATGTGAAGTAGGTTTCAAAGAACTAATTTCCCCACAACAGGATTTATTGGCGATATGAGGATTATTTATCTGCAATATATTGAACTTAGAGATGAGTCTAATATGTTGCAGGAGCTTGAGAAATGTGAGAGGTTTATTTGGACATTATGATGTTTAACCTTCTTGAAGAAGCAATCTTTACACTTTTCACAGTCTACAAGAAGTGAATATTTGATACTAAAAGTATTTAAGTATTTCTTTAAAACCTGAATTAAAGGTTGTTATTTCTTTTAAATGTCTGCAATAATTTACTCTACATGCCCACTGCAGCACATGATGGCCATTGGAAGCATGGGCCACGTCAATGTAGTCAGGACCCTGGGTATCTGTCCCGGGGCCAGCCTGCAGATCGTCACTCAGCTCAGCAGTCAGGGCTCCCTGCTGGAGCACGTCAGGAACTGCAAGAACAAACTCAGCCCACAAAGGCTGCTCAACTGGTGTGTTCAAATCGCAAAGGTAAAGGAACAACCTTTTTTTCTGTTTGTCTGTGTAGGCTGTGTGTAGAGCACTAATTGGTCTTAAACGCAGTTGTCCTTTCTCATCAGGGCATGTGTTACCTGGAGGAGAACAGGATGGTCCACAGGAACCTCGCCGCGAGAAATGTGCTCCTGAAGAATAATTACACAGCTCAGATCTCAGATTACGGCATTGCAGACCTACTTTACCCGGATGAGAAGAAGTACTTTTACAATGAGGTCAAGGTCCGTAGCCCGGTTGAGAAAAGATACTCATTAATATGATCAAAGTTCATTAACAGAGCCTTTGACATTAACTTATTTTGCGCACTTGTTCTGTTGTTTTCACTGACGTAATTAATGAAGACATTCTCTTTTTACGTCTTTAGACACCAATCAAATGGATGGCTTTAGAGAGCATCTTGTTTCGCAGATACACACATCAGAGCGATGTCTGGAGTTACGGTGAGTTTTAAACCAGCTTACAAATCCCAGTTGGGGTAATACTGAGTGTTAATGAAAACAGAGGTGGAGGTGTGGATGTTCCAGCTGCACCAGTCATGCTGTTTCATGCCACATTATATTTGTCCCCTTCATTTAGGTGTGACAGTGTGGGAGATGATGTCCAATGGGGCTGAGCCGTACACTACGATGCGCCCACAGGACGTTCCTGATCTATTGGAAACGGGCGAGCGTCTGTCCCAGCCTCAAATTTGCACCATTGACGTCTACATGGTCATGGTCAAGTGTGAGTGCTTGTCTTCGATACTTTTTTTACACTGGTCTGGCCTACAAAATGAAAGCAGTAATGCAAACGTATGCGTTTAAGACATGATAGCAGATGAATCAGAATGAAACACCTCAACGACTATTGGATTCAGATTCAGATTGCAATGACATGTTGTACGGTCATGATCTCCAGAGGATGGATCCTGTAATTACTTCGGTGGTTGCCGGACATTTTCTTTTTCGCCACCAAAAAGTCAATTTTTTAATTTTAATAAATTGTCCTTACAAACTATTACATGTCAGCGCCATCATCAGGTCAAAATTGAATTTGTCCAATACTTTGGTTTATTTCCAAATACCTGCAAAACTAATGACTCTCACTTCAGGCTTTGTGTTTAGATCATGTTTAAATGGTGACGTTAGCATTTAGCTCAAAGCATCGCTGTACTACCTCACAGAGCTGCTAGCATGGCTAAAGACTAAGTTGTGTTTGTATTGTATTTAATTAGTTTCAGATGCTCCTTGTGGTGCATTGGTTTCATAGAAACGAGTGGCAAACTATGGCTTTCATTTATAATTTCAAGGTTGGATGATTGATGAGAATGTCCGTCCAACATTCAAAGAGCTGGGAAATGAATTCACCAGAATGGCCAGAGACCCGCCTCGCTACCTGGTGATCAAAGTAAGAGAGGCTTTGTGTTTATCAGTATAGCCACCCAATTGGTACAGAACTTGTTGTTTCTGTGGGCAGAATAGTTCTGTTTATTGTGGCAGTTTAGTAAAAACTTACATTTATGTCTCACTTCTGTCCACCAGGAGGACTGCAACCAACAGGACTCGGCCCCTGATGAACTCGCCCAGCGGAGTGCAGACCTGGACGACATGGACGATCTAGACATTCAGCTGGAGGACCAGAAGGAGGAGGCGGCGGTAGATGGTATGACTCGAGCCCCTCACTACTTGTCTCAAGCCAGGAGCCTCAGCCGCCTCTCCAGGATGGACACTCCCAGAGTAAGAGTCTTCTTGTCAATTTCATGGCCAGTTTACATCTGGAAATGTCTTTTCTGTCACCGTCTAAATCTCACTCCTTTCTTTTCTTGTAAAGGTGATTATTTCTCCATCAAACGTGGCGGGTTACCTGCCCATGACCCCAGGTTTTGACAACCCAGGACAGGTAGCTAAAGCAGTCTACTTTTTATATAAACTGTTTTGTGTTTTGTGTAACATAGCATAATTAGGTACTATTTAAATATATTATCAACAGCATCCTACTGCACATTCCTCTTGCCATTTTACGAATGCAGGTGTGTTGTCTTTGTGTAGGCCATGTGGCAGTCACGCTCTCGACTAAACTCAGCCCGCACTGTGTCTGAGAGCTCGGAGGGCTGCGGCACAGCAGTGGAGCTGGAGATGAGTGAGGACTTTTCTCTGGCTGGTAGCCTGAAGAGACGACGTCAACGCGAGGACAGCGCTTACATGTCTCAGAGGGACAGTTTGTCCGGCGGGCCACCAGAGACTCCATCACCAGAGATGGAGGAAGAGGACCAGAATGGATATGTGCTTCCTGGAGACAGCCCAGAGAGAGGTGATAGCGTCATTCGTATTTTAAATATATTGAAATTATATTGTCAATCATCTTTCCTCTGAAATGGGTGTATATGTCTGGGTTAGCTCTGCCTCCCTTTTAAGGAATGCATACAAATTGTCTAGGTTAATAGTATTTTCTTCGAATAGCTCCTCACACATTACTCTCCTGCAAACCTCATTTTATTCACTTTTCTTTCTTTTTTTGTGTCAGAAACCCTACTTTTCTCATCTCGGGCCGGTCCTGGCAGGATGGGTAAGTCTCATTCGTCGGGCCTCCTGGATGACCCAGATGAAGAAGAATATGAGTATATGAACAAGCAGACATGTGTAACAGCTGTCTCGCCCCGGCACAGCAGCAAAAGGCTGAAGCCGAACAAGAAGCGCACCTCCTCCGTATCGTCACAAGCGACAGTGTGCTCAGGTGACACCACATCGTCCGTGGAGGTCCGAGGAGGTCACACAAGAAGCAATCACAACTCCGATTCAGAGCAGCAGGGATCTAATGAAGTTGAATATGAATACATGGACATCAGGGGTAATGAAAAAGATGAAAGCCCTCCAGTGCCTGACACTCTTCCTCCTCCTCCGACACAAGCAAGGATGGGCAAAGAGGAGGAGGAGGAAGAGGAGGAGGAATATGTGGAGGACAGTAACTATCATTACACAAACAGACAGCCGAAGCTGCGTCAAGCTCTTCAAGACAAGAAGGAGCTGAAGATAGAGGGAAAGGACGAGGACGAAGACGAGGAGGAGTATGAGGACATGGACTCCTTTGCTGCCCTGCGGCCTGGAGATGCTGTGGTGTACCACAACCTGCGGAAAGGCGGGGAGGTAGCAGCAGGGGGCATAGAGGCACATCAATCTGGGTTTGAACCCTACGCAAAAGTGCGAGCTGGAGTCGGGGTCGGGCAACCTGCAGCTGTCGACAAATCTTTTGACAATCCAGAATACTGGCAAAGCAGGATGTTTCTGAAGCCCAACGCCGTGCCTACATGAAGAACATTTTTAATCTCATGAACTTCCCTCTGAGACTTAGTCATGAAGGACCCGAAACAGGAAATGCATTTTGCAGTTCATAATGTAGCCTATGGACACAATTTCAAAAACCCGACCTGCTCGACTTTTCAACCGGCTCTGATACAAGTCGACGTTAATTTCTTGTGTGTTGATAACACTAACAGAAATGAACAGAATACAAGCTATATTTTTCTGTTTACATTTTGAAATGAACAAAGCTTTTATTTTTCAGAACAAATGTGTCTGTTTGTTTGGAGTTTGGACTTTTTTATGTTATGAGACCTCTTTTAATGGTGGTATATGAAATACATTTTCTACTCATTAAAATATTTTGAACTATTCTGAAGCACCAACTTTTTATTTTAACTTACCTATATAACATGACAATGTCTATGTGTGAAATGTGGGCTATGTTCTTCAGTCAGGTTTAATAATGAATGTGAAAAATATTTCTGGACCTTCTCAACAGTAATTTCACAAAAGTAATTCTGAACGTTTTGCTGAACTCGTTTTCCTCAGCACTTATAAATGATTCTTTTTATAAATGTTCATATGGCACCTGACTATTATTTTATGTTAACTTATCCGTTAATACAACATTGACATTGTTGAACAACGAATTGAGGGATATGTTAGGCAGCAACCCTGCATTTTGGCGGGTCGGGGTCGCTGTGACGTCGTTAGCGTCACGGGGAAGTGGGAGGGGCTTGGAGGGGTGTTCGCAGCAGCCGTCAGAGTCGTCCTGAGCTTTTTGGCCCACTAGCGACTGAAACTTCACTGCCAAGATGTCCGAGGAAGAGCAAGAGCAGACCATAGCCGAGGACCTGGTGGTCACCAAGTACAAGATGGGTGGTGACATCGCCAACCGTAAGTAAATGCAACTAGTAGCCGTTGGTGAACGGGTGAGAGATGCTCTATTCGGCCTGTCGTGCAGCCAGCGGACGTTAACGGTAGTCTCCTCACACAGCAGCAGCCATGTGGGTTACATGCGAGGCGCACGTATGCTATCCTAACTGGCTAGCTAGCTAGCTGGCAGGTAAAGTTGGTTCAGTCCTAGCTAATGCTAGCTCCTCTGTTACTGCTGACCAACATTGACGTTGTGTGCTGTACTAGAGAGAGCTGTCTGTTTGTTTAGCTATCGTAGGACGCTAACTAGCTAATGAGCTAGCTCAGCCTGTTGCAGTCAGCCACAGTAGGAGCAACCGTTAAAAGATAAGCAGGAAGTCACCGATATGAAGCCACTTTAACGTTAGTTACATGCTGACCTCTTTGTGCTAGTTTATGCACAATGTTGATGGTGATCTGGTTAACTGACATAACACACAAGCTGATATGTCTGCTGCAGGAATAATATGAGGTCAAAGTTACAGCATGTTACTCTAACACTATTCAGATGACAGTATCGTTGCTGTAGGAGATATGGATAAAATCCTCTGTCACAGTCTATGTGATTTTAAAGATATGAGTTGTAAGTAATTACGTTTTAAGTAACTGCTTCAAGATGACAGAACCAGACAGTAATGTGTGTTTTTGGCAAATCCAGCACTTAAATACCTGACAAACGAAGTTATGTCATCATATGCATCAAAATCATAATAACATCTATCATTATAAAGCTGTTTTTTATTTACAATATTGTCTGCTGATATATTAAAGAGGCCGTTAAAACGTTATAAACGGTACTACTAAATCACTCCTGCTAGACAGATGTACATTGTCCTGTGGTATATGTAGTCATATCACCCAACCCTATTTAAAACCTAGTGTTTGACAATATTGACAAATTAAATGAATCACTATTTTTGAGTCAGTTCTCTGACAACTGATGGTGTTACACTATGGGTTCGTTGATGTGATCTCTGAAAAAATATGATAAATTGTGTTTGTTTCACTCAATGTTAACATTGTAACTCATCCGTTTTAAACAATACCTAATGTGATATCTGCTCTCATACCTGCTCCACTTGGTTCCTCTTCTGCACCTCTTGATCATTTGTCTTGTGTGTCCCCTCACCCCAGAGGCTCTTCGTCTGGTTGTGGAAACAGCCACTCCCGGGGTGTCGGTGCTCACCCTCTGTCAAAAGGGGGATGCCTACATCATGGCTGAGACTGGAAAGGTCTTCAAAAAGGAGAAGGACATGAAGAAAGGTGAGCCAACGATGATACGAGTGAGTCCGTTGTCATTCGGGTGCACTGAGGTGGACCCATCAAGAAGAGTCTAGCTGCAGTCAAGTCATTCAAATTGCTGACCCAAGGTGTCGCTCCCCCCATCCGTGTACACTTTTTTTTTGCTAAACTTGTGGATGATTTCCAAATGAAGACTTGGTGGTTCTCCTTTCCCTCTTCTAGGCATTGCGTTTCCCACCAGCGTCTCAGTCAATAACTGTGTTTGCCACTTCTCTCCCCTGAAGAGTGACCACGACTACACACTTAAAGACGGGGATCTGGTCAAAATGTAGGCGCCGCGCTCTGAAACAATGTCACCCCTTGTTCTCCCACGTGTGTCATGAGTCTGTTGTCTTCCCCTCGTTCTATGTGACATCTTGGCTTGTGTGTGAGGGCATTGTCTTGGCTGTTGATTGTCTGCTTCATCAGTAATGTCTCGTCTTCCTGTCTGTCCTGTGTGGCAAACGACAAGTAAGGTTGGACACGTTTAGAACATGTGTAGAACATGTGTCTTTTGCTGTTTTTAAAGTGATATGTTGGATTCTAGCTTTGATGGCCATCCATCTGCTAAATCCTTTGTTTCACATTTTTGCAATGTTGTGCTTTGAAAGAGGAAGTCAGCGTATCTTAGTTGTTGTATTGCCACATACATTGTTGTCCTCTGTGTCGTCTTTTTTGTGCTGTGTGTGTGGATTTGCGATGTTTTAAAGTTTGTTGTTGCTCGTGGTAATGTAGTTACACACTAGGTTTGTGTCTTTCTCACTTTCCAAACACTCACAGGCTAGCTTTCTGTCTGGTTTTTAAATTGTAGTGCTGCTCCTTTGAATTCATAATAAGTTCTTCACTGTACTCCAGCCACAGCCAAAAATAAATTAACCTTGGAGTATATATTCCGTGTAATGGCCATAGCAGATTAAATGTTTTATTTGTCTGACCTTCTTTATTGGTCTCATTTTCCAAAGTACATGATAGTTGACATTCTGTCCTGTCTGAGTTGGTTCCTGTCTCAACATTTGTAAACTTGACAGCCGCTTGGCAGTTAAACTTATAAATAATTTGGCACAGGATCAATTTGATTTTCTTCTTGTTATTTCATTCTCTCATCTCTACTTTTCCTCTTTATTGTGTGTAGAGATCTAGGAGTTCATGTTGACGGCTTCATTGCCAATGTTGCTCACAGCTTTGTGGTGGGAGCCAGTAAGGTGAGAAGCTCTTCTAAAATGCTGCTTTTTTGTTCACCCTTTTGTGTCCTCCTGTGGAGCCCTCCTGTAAGTCCTCTTCTCTGTGTGTCTCGTTTCTGCAGGAGAACCCCGTCACAGGCCGGAAAGCTGATGTAATCAAAGCGGCCCATCTTTGTGCGGAAGCAGCTCTTCGCCTGGTTAAACCTGGTAACCAGGTACATGGAACCTCTTCCTCACAGTTTTCTCCGTGTCCTCCATAATAATGACTTGCCGTCTCTAAGATTTCAGCTTTTAAAAATATTCTTAAGAATTAGAACTCTGTTTTTTGTCGGTGTGTCTTTTCTACTAAGCAATTCACTGCTGAGCCTCTAATAGTTTGTGCGGTGCAAAACTGTATTTTGCATGTGAAAGTTACGCATTTTTCTGTGTCTCAGAACTCTCAGGTGACAGAAGCCTGGAACAAGATTGCTCAGTCATTCAAATGCACACCTATAGAGGGTGAGTGTCCATGAAAAAGGCATTCAGAGCAACAGCAATGCTGTTTGTATCTCTTCACATTTGTTCATGTAATGTGAAGACGATGACTGTTACAGATTCATAACATGCAACCGGATGTTTTATTACTATTCTTTTCTGCCTTGCTCTGTTTTTCAAGGTATGCTGTCGCATCAGCTGAAGCAACATGTCATAGATGGAGAGAAGACAATCATTCAGAACCCGACAGACCAGCAAAGGTACATCTAGTCACTTTTTACTCACAGGAGGAAGAGGGGTGAATCTGAGGCGTGCTGTTGACACAGTCACACAAATGCAAAATGTACCTTCGACTCCTGTTCACTTCCATTTTCTGCCAGCGAAGAGCAATCGCTATCGACGAAGAAGCAAATTCAATTTTGGTGAATGTATGACCGTGCCCTGTGGGTGTTTTGAACTGTAGTAAATCTCTTCGACTAAAGATTAACTTGAGTCTCACGTTTTGTGTCCATTTAGACACAGAGTGTAGATAATGGGCAATGCTTGAATGTATCGAGTGGGATTCAGTCCTTTCAATCAATGTCACGTTAGTTTGATGTTGTGAGCTCTGAGACTTCTATCACTCAACCAATATAATGGAAAATAATGAAATTTGATTTGTGGTGCTGAAACCAACCAACCAAAATTACATTTGGAGAAACTCAACAGCAAATTGTTTTTAGTTTTTCACTGGCTGCTGTTGACACTCAATTTCAGGAAGGACCATGAGAAGGCGGAGTTTGAGGTACATGAAGTCTATGCTGTGGACGTCTTGATAAGCACCGGAGAAGGGAAGGTCAGTGTGCTCTCTAGTCCTTCTTTATTCATACCCATTGCTGCCAAAACTGTACCGAATGAACACTTAAAGAACACTCTTGTCATTTACAATTAGGCCAGAGATGGAGGTCTGAGGACCACCATTTATAAGAGGGACCCCAGTAAGCAGTACGGCTTGAAGATGAAAACGTCCCGAACGTTCTTCAGTGAAGTTGAACGGCGCTTTGATGCCATGCCTTTTACTCTCCGGTATGAATACCACACTTAATGTGTCACTACTAATATACATAGTCCACCACGCGCTGACCTTTTGAATAGATTGACAGCGTTAAATAATAAAAAAACGTATTTAATTCCAATGTCCGTTTTCCTTCAGAGCATTCGAGGATGAGGCCAAAGCCCGTCTGGGTGTGGTGGAGTGTGCCAAACATGAACTGCTACAGCCCTTCGGTGTGCTCCAGGAGAAAGAGGGTGAGTATTTACCTCTCCCCTTTATCATCTTTTTGCTTTTTAACATTTCCCTTTTTGATTTACCCCCCCCCGTTACTTTGTGTGTTTTCTCAGGAGAGTGTGTAGCTCAGTTTAAGTTCACAGTGTTGCTGATGGCCAACGGGCCTCACAGAATCACTAGCGGAGCCTTAGATCCAGAGCTCTACAAGTCAGAGCATGAAGTTCAGGATGCAGATCTACGGGTAACATTGTTGTTTCACATACTTTACATCAAGCTCCTTCATCACACAGAAACGGGCTGCTTTGAACATCTTGTTACCTTTTTTGGTAAAACGTCTCTCATCTTCCGCAGACTTTACTACAGAGCTCTGCAAGCCGTAAAACACAGAAGAAAAAGAAAAAGAAGGTAAATTATTGTTCAAACAATGAACCCTCATGCCACCATTGACCTCCTTGACTTTTGTGTCACCTCACTGATCTGTTCCTCCCCGTTTCACATCCCACAGGCCTCAAAGACAGCAGAAAATGCAACTGGACAGCCGACAGAGGACACGGAAGCCGTAGAATAACAAAATACTGCCTTTCCACACATGCAAGACCCCAAAGAGAAGCAAGAGGAAACGTGACAAATTGCCCCAAACTCTCAGCCCATTATACACGTTTAATTTCATAAATTAGATGGATTCATATTAGATCCTACATGGATGCTTAACCCTTTACTGCAGTCACTGAAAGTACCGTGTTGCTTTTTCTTCGCTTACTTGAGTAAGAAATAAAGAATATTTGCAAATAGTTTTGCATCTTTGAAAGTACATGTTGCCAAATGGTACGTGTGCGACTGGTGACTGCGTTGTTTTACTTAAATAATCTTTTGATCCTCGTCTTGCAACTTTCAAGTGAAACTGAAGCTTACAGTTGGCATTAAAGGAAGTGGATCATTCTGTATTTTTGACATCCAATACAGTAAAGGATTATTGGATGAAACCAACAGAAACATGGTTCACAACAAGTTGTCTAAACTTGTTTGTATGTAAACAAAGATTTATAGTGAATATACGAGCACTTTGTCACCTCTTGCGAGTGTGACAATCACGTGATGACGAGTTTATTCATCCAGTGCGTCATGAAAAAAACGGACCTTTAGCATTTTAAAACGTTTAATCAAAAGCATTTTTCCTTAACTTCACTATGCAGTAAAGGGTTGAACTATAATTGTGACCAAACAAAACAGTCAAATGATGGCGATCACAAGGACTGTAGTATAAGTAAGTGTTTACGGTTAGTCTTCCATCATCAAGGCCTGAACACATGTAGCTGAAACTAGTGTTTTAACCACACTATTTTAAAGTATTAACCTGAGCAAAAGACTGGAATGTTTTTAAGAATACAAGCAAAAATCACAGTTGTAATCGGCTCTACTTTAGGGAACAAAACCGATACATTTACTGCCGTGTTGTTCTACTTTTGAAAACCTTTTCTAGCGACACCTGTTACTTGCTTTACTACATCATTGGTCTTGTGAATCATGAAATTTAAAGCTGACCAAGTTTTTAAAATAGTTTTTTTTATGGGTGTCTGGACCAGTAAGAGATCATTTCAGGTCCGAGTTTCATTTCGAGCTCTGGGTCAGATTTGTCAACAGCTGAATATGTTGAGAAAAGTAAAATCCTGCTTTGTAGCTCCATCAGTGAGCAATGGAACTTTACATCTAATGAAATAAAAACATTTTCATACATTTGTTGGTTTTCTCTGAAGGTTTTTGTCAAAGTTCAGTATTGGAAATGTCTGCAATTAATCATGACGACCTGCCTACTTAAGTATAAATTGTAATTTCATAAATTGAGGTGGTGTTGATGGATGAGATTTATTCAGCCCTTAAATATCCGAGTGTATTCGGCCATTGTGGGAAATGTTGGAAATCAATGACCTGAGCTTCTTTATTGCAACATTAGATATTCAAAAAAGACACTTTATTCATCCCCAGGAAGAAATTTGGTTGTTACAGCAGCAAAGATATACTTCAGCAAACGAAGTAACAGAGTCAAAATAAAAATATGAAGTATGAAAAATGTAAAATATATACAATAAAATAACAGTAGAACATATTCAATAGAAATGCACAGTATATACAATGAAATAGAATAGTGTTAAATCAACTAACTAGGTAAACTAAACAGTAGTGCAAAGATCAACAGTGTAGCGGTGTGTAGTTATGTGAAGGATGATCTTGCCAGAGGTGATTTATTATAAAGTCTAATTGCAGTGGGCAGGAATGTTCTCCTGTATCTGTCTGTCAGTCTGTTGGAGAAAGTGCTCCGCTGTCCCTGCAGTAGGTGGTGGAGAGGGTGATCCGGTTTAACCCCCACCACCCGCAGCTTCTCACTCAGCAGCAGTGGTTGGATGGTGTTAAATGCACTGGAGAAATCAAAGAAAGTGATTCTCACAGAGCCACCGGTTCCATCCAGGTGCGACCGAGCTCGCTGCAGCAGGTAGATGATGGTGTTGTCCACTCCAGTCAGTCAATTCAGTAGTTAAGAGATAAAACTGTGAAGTGAAATGAAACCTAAAACATCAGGTCAATTTATTTCCAGAATAATATACTAGTTTTCGTTAAAAGTGTTTTTTTAATGTAATCGTCTTGAAAAGTGGATATGCCATTGAAATAAGGCGCCATGTGTCAATACAATTCCTTAGGAGTTGAAAAACGCAAAAGAATGTGGTGTAATTAGCTCACAGGGAAATGTAGTTGTAATGACCATTAAAACTACATTTCCCTGTGAGCTGATTACACCACATTTGTCGCTTGAACATGACGCCGACACCTGTATAAGTACCGCCCTCTTTCTTCGTCACATCCTCTTTCCGTTGCTCCTCTCGCCTTGAGGTATGGAACATCTCTCCTCTACTAACTGAATCCATACAAATCCTCACATTTTACAAATCATCCACAGGCTCTAATCTTTTATTTGTATTGTTTTCACAGAAACTTCTCCTCACGATGAGAGCTAAGGTGAGTGGACAAGCAAATATCTGTATTTTTGTGGTTTGACATCCTCTTCCTGTTAGTCAACGCCGCTAGCTAGCATCAGAATAGCCTCTCCTGTGCTGCTTTATCTTGTCTGTTGACTGAAAATGTCTCTCTAACCTTGTACTGCGTTTATAATACGTATTACATGTAAATCTAAACAATTTATACAATATATGTGTGTAGTAGTAACATTAAGTGCTACTGCGTCATGCAGGCCCGCCTCTGTTGCATGCTCTGATGTTAGCAATGGTAACCTCAATGCTGTTGCATCTCCAATATGTTTATGGTGGAAGCTCCAGTCAAGGTCTTTGACAGACATCACTGTTACATGCGTTTTGGTGCAGTGTGAAGTCTCAGAAGTATATCTGCATCATGTAAAGCGTGCTTTCAGTCTGTACGGTGGAGAACAAGCATGGCAAACGTGACTGCACCCTAATAAATATTTCTCTTGTCTTTCAGTGGAGGAAGAAGCGTATGCGCAGGTGAGCATTATTGATCCTCTTTGTACAAACTCCTAGTTCCCAGTTAAATGATTTTGATATAACTTACCATTAAACTAATCCATCTACATGTATGCCGTAATTACTGCATTCAGTTACATTTACAATTCAACACAAACGCTTGATCAATGCCTCTTGGAATTTGTTCAATTTCTAATTTAAACGTTCAGTTAATATTGATGGCCAGTGTTGTCAATGCTGGGTGTCCAATTTTAAATGCTCAACCACAGTTCACTACTCAAATCAAGTGCTGATTGGAGCCTATTGCACACATATGTACATGGTGCTATTGAAATGTTAACAGATATATGCCATAAATATTTGTGTCCATGTGAAGATCAGTTATTTCTCAATGTGTCAAAGTTACAACTCATGATTTCAAAATAGTTTCTCCAAAAGCATGGAAATATAAACTGCTATATTTACTGTTTTGACAATTGAAAGGAGAATTTTAGGCTTTCCTACACAGAACTGTACCAAACACTGATTGCAGATATTAGCATAACATTAAAACTAAATCATGTCACTTGGCCATTCAAATTGGGGATTATTTTTTGGGGGGTTGCAATAAATCCAGGTTTGTGTATTATATGGCTGTTGAGCAGCTAACTTCTGAATGGTTTCCTAAAAGCTGCTGTTTTTTGTCTTGACAGGCTGAAGCGTAAAAGGAGGAAGATGAGGCAGAGGTCTAAGTAGGCCCTCATCCCTGCCAGCTGTGATCCCGTTGGAGCCTCTCCAGTTGACTGACCCATGTGGCTGAAGTGAAGCCTCATCGGTGGAACGAAGGCCTAGACCCTGATCTCAGATGACTGCGCACCTCATGGAGACTGCTGTGAAAGTCTGACTGGAAAAGGCAAAGATGCTGGACTATCAACATCAGAACTACAGCTGCTTTGTTCACAATACATGTTTACAAACAACTGTCATTCTGTGATGTATTGAACAATAAACGAACACTGTTTAAAATTTACGACAAAGTTGCGTCTCTTGATTAATGTGGCTATTGACATATTAGTCCATGCATGTCTCATATAACTTACTCTTGCTTGACTATTCATTGCGCCACATGTTTTTCGGGTGGGGTGGGTTAGTCATGTACCTCTGTACTTGTGTTAGTTTCGATCGCTTCAGGTTTATGAATCTAATTGGAGCTGTTAAAATGACTGTACGACGTGTCAAGTAATGTATTTTGCCTTGTGACGGCAAAGGATTTGGAACTGAATATGAGAAGTTGAGGTTTAAAATGACATTTTTATAGAATTTGGGGAAACTATATTTACATGTGAAAAGTGCCATGTAAAACCTAGATTTCAGTTCCAACGTAAAGTACAGAGCCGGCACACTGTATCGAGCGGTTGCATATACATTTATCCTAGGAGTCATTGCAGTAAATGGTCATAAATATAGTTTTTGTACAAGGATCATATACAGGTGCATCTCAATGAATTAGAATATCATTGAAAAGTTCATTTGTTTCAGTAATTCAAAAAGTGAAACTCTTAATTCATTACACGGTGATATATTTCAAGTGTTTATTTCTTTTAATTTTGATTATGACTTACAGCTAATGAAAACCCCAAATTCTGTCTCAGAAAATTAGAATATTGTGAATAAGTTCAATATTGTAGACTCGTGTCTCACTCTAATCAGCTAATGTAACGCACACTCAAAGGTTTCCTGAGCCTTTAAATGGTCGATATGGTTCAGTCGGCTACACACTCGTGGGCAAGACTGCTGACTTGACAGTTGTCCAGAAGACAGTCATTGACACCCTCCACAAGGAGGGTAAGCCACAAAAGGTCATTGCTAAAGAAGCCAGCTGTTCACAGAGTGCTGTATCCAAGCATATTAATGGAAAGTTGAGTGGAAGGAAACAGGTGCACAGCAACAGGGATAACCGCATCACACCGCATTGTGAGGATTGTGAAGCAAAGCCCATTCAAACATTTGGGGGAGATTCACAAGGAATGGACTGCGGCTGGAGTCAGTGCTTCAAGAGCCACCACACACAGACGTATCCAGGACATGGGTTACAACTGTCTCATTCCTTGTGTCATGCCACTCCTGAACCAGAGATAACGTCAGAAGCGTTGGACTGAACTCTCGCTCAGTGGTCCAACGTCCTCTTTTTAGATGAAAGTAAATTTTGCATTTCATTTGGTAATCAAGGTCCCAGAGTCTGGAGGAAGAGTGGAGAGGCACACAATCCAAGTTGCTTGAGGTCCAGTGTGAAGTTTCCACAGTCAGTGATGATTTGGGGAGCCATGTCATCTGCTGGTGTTGGTCCACTGTGTTTTATCAAGTCCAAAGTCAGCGCAGCCGTCTACCAGGACATTTTAGAGCACTTCATTCTTCCCTCTGCTGACAAGCTTTATGGAGATGCTGAGTTCATTTTCCAGCAGGACTTGGCACCTGCCCACACTGCCAAAAGTACCAATACCTGGTTTAATGACCACAGTATCACTGCGCTTGATTGGCCAGCAAACTCGCCTGACACCATGGAGAGTATTGAGTGCATACTGTATACTGTACATGGACATACTTTTCAGTAGGCCGACATTTCTGTATTAAAAATCCTTTTTTAAATTGGTCTTATGTAATATTCAAATTTTCTGAGATACTGGATTTTGTAAGCCATAATCATCAAAATGAAAAGAAATAAACGCTTGAAATATATCACTCTTTGTGTGATGAATCTATATAATATACGAGTTTCACTTCTTGAATTGAATTACTGAAACAAATGAACTTTTCGATGATATTCTAATTCATTGAGATGCACCTGTAGATGAAAATAAACTGGAGAAGGTATTGCATAGCAACTAATTAACTATCAACCCTAATGTACATGGCTACATTTCTAATGTAGCTTAATTTCATTTATCCAATTGTTTCTACAGTTTGTAATGCTGAACTGGGACTTCAGGTGCTTTACAAATAAACTTGCTTTGCTGTGTGATGAGCTGAGATCCATTTGAAATGTATCTGAACATGGCTCACTGGCTCAAACTACTACGCTTTAACTAAAGCAGTTTAAATGAGTAAGAACGCATTGTTTTGTTGTAGCACTAGTGGACACCGACAGCATGCTTCTGTCACACACTGAGTGCACTGTATACACGATTGTGTGTCACACTTTTGTTTGTTAGATAGAAAATTCTAGTTCTTAGTGCAAGTCCTGATCAAGAATGATCTCTGATCTGCAAAGTAACTGTAGTTGAGGTTCACTAGAAGCTGTCAGATAACAGAAGTGAAATAAACAGTTATTATTTACTAAATAGCTGTTATAATAGAGCAGAGATTTTCTCATAAACGGGGCAGTGGTTGAGTGACTGAAGGGAGTACAACAAAAGTTAAATAAAAATACATTTTCAAAATTGGGGTGCTAAAGTGGGACCATGACATAAAATGTGTCGGGACCAGAGACACAATCTGTATTATTTGAATCTGCGTAATTGAGCTATGTTTTGAGTCTGCGTGACGCGACGACAGGGGGCGCACGTGACCCGTTCTTGCTGCTGCACACTGAAGACGCCGTAGAAGAAGAGTTCGTATTGTAAACACAAGGATATGGCTGACGAGAGGGGTGGAGGTGAAGACAACGTTAACGACAACATGGGGAACCAGTTACAGCTCTTACCAGGTAACTGTTACATGTATGACATGACTGGTCGCTGTCTCAACAGGAGAGCGGTCATCTCTTCGCCCTGCTAACAGCTAGCAGCTAGCTAACGTTTCTTATCAACAGGCCACCGTCAGGCATCACGTCCCGACTGACACATCTCATGCTGTCACTTTCTGTTCATGTTTACCATCAGAGTGACTCATTAAGATGATGAAGTCGCAGCTGTAACTTGGGTAGGAGACGTTAAAATGCCGCTGTGCCTTTTTAACAGACAACGAGGAAGAGGAGGAGGAAGATGACATGGAGACTGAAGACCGAGACAGCGAGGGAGCAGAGAAGCCCACCCTCATCACCTTTGACCCCAGTCTTCCCACATCCCATGCCGTGAGTGAAGCCACTGACGCGTTCTTCCTCCACGTGTTTACTGTCATTGTTTCCCTTCGCAGCGTTTTGATAATCACAGAGCTGTAACGGTAGTTGTGTGCAGCTGTCGTTGTGTTGACTGTGACCCCTGTGGTGGCAGTACCTGGGTGCAGACATGGAGGAGTTTCACGGCCGCACAGTCCACGATGACGACAGCTGTCAGACCATCCCTGTGCTGCCGCACACGGCCGTGATGCTGGTCCCGGGTCAGACGCTGCCTCTGCAGCTCTTCCGGCCGCAGGAGGTCAGCATGATGCGGAGCGTCATCCAGAAAGACCGCACCTTTGCTGTGCTCGCACACAGGTAAGAAGCATATGCAAAGGAAGCATTTGGTGTATCAGTTAAAGGGTTTACCAGTCATGACAAAACTGTTTTATGATGTTTCTTATGAGACACTTGAAGAGCTGTTTAACATCTGAGAAAACAGTCCCCCAGTCTTATAGAAGCACAACACCGAATGACTGAAGTACCCTTTGGAATTGTTTTTGGATCTTCATTTTAATGGTTTTATTTGGTGTCTGTTTCAGCAGTGATGCAGGTGAGTCGGAGGCAGAGTTTGGGACAACAGCTGAAATCTATGCGTACCGAGAAGAGCAGGAATATGGCATTGAAACTGTCAAAGTGAAAGCTGTAGGCAGGCAGAGGTTCAAGGTCCACGAGATAAGAACTCAAGCAGACGGGTAAGTTTAATTGATTCTTAAACCAAAGTTAGGGCGAGATGCATGTGCACATTTGACTTTGCTGTCCTCTATGAATGAAGACATAAACATTGTGTTGTGGTCCTCACATGAAGTGAGCCTGTGGTTGTCAGGTTTGAATGTTATTATCCCTCCTATTTTGAGTGCAACACAACAAACTGAAAATATCCGATTTCCTCCAATTTTCTTAGTCGATATAAACCATGAAATCAAACGTCATTTTTTTTACTTACATCATATGTGATGAGTATTTGCACAAAGAAGAAGACATCATGGAAAACACGTGAAAATGGTTAAATGTCTTTAACAATTATTGGAAAATGATTCCATCATTTTTCTAACTACTAGGCTATTGATCAGAGCTCCCCAAAACGGATAGCATTCTTTTAACATCTTTTAAATCAGGCTTTTGTATGACGAGATGTTGTCTGTCAAACCAGTTGGATCATCACTCGAAACATCTTTTAGATATTATCTCTAGAAAAGAGGGACAACCGTGTTCTAGTGTTTGTCCTGCTGTCTGTTGCAGCCTGTTACAGTCAGGACTCAAGTAGTGTTCTCACAGTTCACAGCTAGAGGGCAGACTGACTATTCACAGTAAACTGAGAACATCATGGTCAGCTTGCGATGATTGTATCAGTGGAGTAACTACTGTAAATATACACATTCAGGTTTTTATACGAGATGTTTTGGTTGTGACTTGTTTTATAAAGATGAGTTCATTGTGGTTTTTCTGCTACATACTCTGGAGATGGTTTAGTTTATTTCATGTTCTTTGAGCCTCCTCTTGTCAGAGGGTACAGTAAAGGACGGAAGCATCTATGGAGAAACGCCGCCTGTCTAAGTGTTGTGGTGGGACTGTAAATCATGTCTACTTATGTCCTCCACTGTTCAGGACATTAATGACGTTCACTGTCCATAAAACTGGGTCTTCATACAGAGAGATTTCCCTCTTTCTTGAGTTGCTGTTGTGTAATGCACATACATTGGTTGCTGTAATCCTGTTAACCTGTTGTTGTACTGTAAGTGACCCCAGCGAGAATTAAAATGATCTTCCTCTTAAATGGAATCGGCTATTGTGCCCTCAGAGGTGATGTGTACTGAATATTGATGTTTAATACCCTCCTCTTCCTTTCTGAAATGTTGTAAAACATTTCTGAATGTTCAGATTTTGGATCGCCGAAACAAATATTTGGAAATTCAGATCCACTGCCATCATATCATGGCAGCAGTTTAGTGGCTTTTCTTTCTGTTTGTGCATTAAATAGTTGGCAGGATTGAACTACACGTTATTTTAGTTGTGTGTTGTGGTTCATGGCTAGACCTAAAGGTGTTTTATTGTTCATGCGGCGTTGCTTAGTGCATGTTTGTCTGTCTGAGCTCCAGGGAGTTCACTGAGGGCACGTTGGGTGTAGAAGAGTATTTCTTATTGCTGACAGAGAAAAATGCACAGACGGCACCTTTTTATGATCATCTCAGCTTCACAAACATCCTGTCATGCACCTAATAGCATTCAGCCAGCACACCGTGTGTTTAATATGTTATTCATCTACTCGGTTTACCTCTCCTTCGTCAACCTATGTTATTGTCTCCCTTCATTTGTCTCGTCAGGATCAGACAAGCTAAAGTACAGATCCTTCCAGAAAGAATCCTTCCAGATCCCCTCTCTGCCCTGCAGCTGACTCCCCTCTCCAGGCTCCACATGCACCCCTCCTCCAAACCCCCGACTCAGAGCTGCAAACAGGCCCAGCGCTGGTGGAATAAGTACCAGCAGGTGAAGCACACAAACACAGTACATGTTGTACACGTGTGCAGCAATAACATGCAACGACTTTTGCTGTGAAATACTAAAAAAATCACGTTATTTGTCCATCACAAGGAAACAAAAGTTTGAGGCGGCTCACATGTCCAGACAGAATAAGAAATAAATTCCAGCTATAGCTATTATTGATTTTCTCAATCACACGGTTCATTTTTTGGACTATGAAACATCAGAAAATAGTGAAAAATGTCAATCCTCAATACCCAGAGTCCAAGGGGACTTCTTCAGTTTTTGTTAGAGCAAACATACATTTTGTTTTAGCATTTTTGTTTACTTTTGTTCCGGCACTGTCTCACAGTTTTGACTCGGGCTCTTGTCCCACTTGTTGAAGCAAATCTTAATGTTACAACAAATTATAATATTTCAGACAGTAGTGTGCTTCCAAACATGGGAATTACAATATGTGACTTTGTGCACAGTGATGTTGTCGTATATGAGTATAAAGTGTTGGGGTCCACATACTTCCACAGTAATCTTAATGTGGGGACTGAAGAACTGGGTACTTCAGTAATCATTGTATGCATATCTTATCAGTTAATGATGCGTCTGTTTTTCAACACAGAGAAAGTTCCAATGTGCCAGTCTGACGCCATGGCCACCCTGGGTCTACGGACTCTATGACTCTGTGAGTACTGCAGAGAGCGTGCACTGCTTGTAGTTTCCTCCGTACTGTATATAAACATCCCATCAGAATGAATGTAAACCAGTTTTTCTCACCTCACAGGAGTCTCTCATGAACAGAGTGAAGAAACAGCTCCATGAATGGGACGAGAATCTGAAGGATGACTCTCTCCCTAAGAACGCCGTAGGTCAGCCTCTGCTCAGTGTGTTACAGATGGATGGCAGACGCATACACACACACACACACACGCACACTCGCGCGCATATACTGTACGTCTCTTTGTTTGTGTCTCTACCTTTCATCCCTCTCTTTCCCGTCTGTCTGGTTTCCGTCAGACTTCTCCTACAGAGTGGCGGCCTGCCTGCCCATAGACGACGCTCTGCGGCTCCAGCTGCTAAAGATCGGCAGTGCCATCCAGAGACTCCGCTGTGAGCTGGACATCATGGACCGGGTAAGGAAAGGTTTACCACCGGCCCCTCATTCCTGCTCGGCCACCTCGGCCCGTCTCCTCTGTCTCTGCCGCCGTCAGCCATCATTGTGTGATAAGATCTAGTGTTGCTACCGGTGTCGTTCTGCACAGACCGTGTCTGTTTTTCCTTCTGATGTTCTGTAGCTGTCAGGGGCCGTTCCTGCAATATTTCAGTCCGAAGTTGAACTTCACAATGTAAATGTTTAGAACAAATTTTGTGTAAGCAAACCCAGTTTAATTTTCTTGCTTGCAACAATGGATTTTAACAGATCTGTAGTAAACATACAGTATACATTAGCTGCGTGTCACATTTAACCTGTAAGAGGCATGTTTGCTGGAATATTTACCACAACAAAACAGCTACACAGCTGTAAATGGTTAATAGCGGATATTTAGGCTTAATGTTATTAAATGTGGTTCTTCTTGGTGTGTTATGTTGGAATTCACCTTAATGACAATTAACATTTTGGCAGTTATTCGCTTTAATTGATCAACTTATTATGCATTTTGTGCCTTAATTACATTTACATTAGAATGTAATGGCGGCAAAAATGACAGATAATCCTGGGTGAAGAAGGCTCATGTCACTCTAACCTTATCACCAGACATTAAGCTGATCACACACACACACACACACACACACACACACACACACACACACACACACACACACACACACACACACACACACACACACACACACACACACACACACACACACACACACACACGTGCGTGGTACCCCTGCATCACCAGAAACTGTAAAGCATTCACCGGATGTGTAAAGTGCTTCTTTAATAGGCCTGCTTGTTAGCGGCTCTTTCCCTCCTGTCTGATTGAGGATAATAATCCTCCTTTATGTAGTGAGTCTCACTGGTCACGTGCTGCAGACCTGAACTCATGTCATCCAGCTACTTACTCCTGTGGAAGCATAAAGGATCCTAGCATCCTTAATACGCCTCCTTAATAAGGACACTATGCTTTGAGAACATCCGATATATATATATAGGTCCTTTTTAACACTTTATTATCTCTCCTCTTCAGTGCACATCACTGTGCTGTAAGCAGTGCCAGGACACAGAAATCACCACTAAAAATGAGATCTTCAGGTGAGGACATCAGTACTTTCGCATTTTGTAGCTCGGTTATTACGAATGCTTTCCAGCAAAGTGTTAAAAATCTCCAGACATTTGGCATTTGTTTGAGAGAGATAATGAATGACTGTGAATGTTAATGTTGCACTTTCTTCACCTGCCTGACAGGTAACCGGGTTAAGGAGCTGAAAATGTCTGAGCAGTAAAGAAATGAAAACATTTTAACACCGAGATGCACAAATTTGTGTCTTTGAAGAGATTTTTCCTTGAGCTGCACTGATCGATTGGCTGCCTGTTGAAACCAGACGGTTGTCAGCTGAGAGTCTCATGATGGCTTTACAAATGAGTCCTTCCCTGCAGCAGTTGGGGTTAATGTGAAAAAAAAAACACATTAAAACAGTCTGGTGGTACTCTGCCAGGAACAAACCTGCTCCCATTTCTAATTTTTAATTTTTGTATTTACCTCCATCACTGTAATTATTAACACGTCAATGTTGATTTGAGCGTCTGTACGGAAGTTGCATAAAGTCTGCGGTTACATGGTGAACATAAGTGGCCCTGCACCGTACCTGCACACTCACTATACAAATGCACACACACACACACACGCACTGTTATGTAATGTCATTTTATAACGGTCTTCGAAGGGTGACACATAATGTGTTTGTCCAAGAGTCAAACACGGAACCACCAAAGAAACTGTCCAGACCTTCTGTCTACAATGATGAGAAAAGTGCTTCAACTGTTTTTGTCGGACAACATCCAGAACATCTAAGAGAGTGAATGATTGTGTGTTTAATCTGATTCCTGAAGTTAGACATTTCCTCTGACTAACAACTACATATATATGAAAGTATGTATGCATTTTGAATTTAGGACCTGAACAATAAGTGGAGGCAGGAAATTGCTTCTTCTGAAACTGACTCAAAATGTGTCTCTTTGTGTGGTTTTATTGTCTGCAAGGACCTGTGCGGTAAAATAGTTATCTTGTAGAACTTAAAGTTGAACACGACACTTACCGTCCTCGAGTCTTAGGACCATTCTGATGTTTTGTTTTTTGGCTGAACCGTTGACTGAAGTCATATTCACTGCTGCCTGTGCTCTCCCTGCAGCTTGTCTCTGTATGGACCCATGGCTGCATACGTCAACCCTCACGGTTACGTCCATGAAACCCTGACTGTCTACAAAGCCAACCACCTCAACCTGGTCGGCAGGCCATCCACACTGCACAGCTGGTTTCCAGGGTAACTTTGCTATACTTATGTGACATATGGCATATCCCAGGGCTTTAAATTAGAAACCTCTGGCCTTTCTGTGTGGCATCATAAACAATAGTGTCATTTTGATCAGAGGGGAATCTCTCATTACTGATCTGAGGTCATTGAATGATGCCAGATTTCTGTAGAGAGCAGCAGGAGAGTGAGACCTCCCAGAGGCTCTCTGTATCAATCAAACCGCGCCTCTAATAAAACACATACTCCATCCGAAAGAGCAATCTGAGAAGATAATGAGAATCTGTTTCACTGATATGGACTGTGAGATATTTACAATTTAAGGATTAAACTAAACTAAATTCACCTGTGTGAATTTAGTGTAATTGGTAATTTATGAGAGGCTGTGAAATCATGGTGCACTGTGGCATCTACAAAATACCATCACAAAGAAAGCATTAATTAATTATAACAAGTGAAATATAAATATAATTTCTGATTAAATAGTTCCATAAACAGTTATACCGTAAAACCGTATACATCAGTAGCTATATTACTTGTGAATGACACATGCAGTTAGTACCAGTATCAGCTGTTTGTAATCGGTTAAATAGCGAATATACAATAAACTAGAGACCATCCTGTGATGGGATCACTCTTGGAGAAAAACTGCATCATCATTCCAAACAGATAATGTTTTTATACCTTCAAACATGTCTTCAGGGGATCTTTAATAAAAACGTTGTCCTCTTCCTCTGCCCTCAGGTACGCCTGGACAATTGCTCAGTGCCGGACCTGCGGGTCTCACATGGGTTGGAAGTTCACAGCCACCAAGAAGGACTTGTGTCCACCTCGTTTCTGGGGTCTGACCCGTTCAGCTATGCTCCCTCGTATCCCCCCTGGCGAGGGGGAGGAGGGGAGAGAGGGCTCTCGCCTTTTCTGCCTGTGATGTCAGACCATCGGTTTGCGTAAAAAAAAAAAGAAAAAAAAGAAAAAGAAATCCTTACAAGCCTGGATCTTCATGCGCTCTCTTGCTGCGTTTACTTTTAGTGATCGCTGCAGCAAATCCATCATGTTAGTGGAAAGGTCAGTAGGCCTTAAAATGGCACTCTTAAGAGCAAATTAGAACAGCAGGGAGGAAGTGATTGTTCTCAAAGGTCCTTGAAACAACGTCTAAATGCATTCTGAGAAAGAAATAGAGACGAACAGATTGATTCCCTGACGTTGTAGCATCCCATCATGCAGCGAGCTGATCTGCACCCCTGTCCAGCTGATTCTTTGGTAGCTGCAGACACACAATCACCGTTTTCCTTTGAACTCCTTTCCTCTATATGATGGAGAGTTTGACTGCATGCAGGTGAGATAAAGATATTGTTGGTCTCCTACTTTAATCTGTCGTTAAACCAACCAGAAAATATCAATTCACTTCCTTTCTCAGATATGTTGTCAGCTGCTGGAGGTCTTGAGAGGGAATGAAAGTGCACTTGTATGTGTAGATCTGTCTCTAGAGGGAATATTTTGAATCTTGGAATTAAATTTGATGTATTTTTGTACGCAAGAAGATCGGAAAGTAATTGACCCACTCATCTATCTGTGCTTTCTATTATCACACCAGTTTTTTATGCAATAAACAAAAAACTGAGGTGACGATATCGACAATGTGTAATATACTTGATATAATCGCTGTCTGGTTTGTATTCAACCAAGGCTCATTGTCCTGTCCGATGATGTGCTTCATGAAACAACAAAGTGAACATTAGAGATGTCCTCTTGGCGCCTGATGGAGGGCTGTTTTTTTAAATGTTAAAGCTCAATAACACAGAGAGCGAGAAGAGCATTTACCCGTCTTCATTTGGTCAGTTCATGTTGTGTGGCATGTTAAAATGCTGAGCCTACGCCCCAGCTCAGTGTCTTTTGATAAGTTTGACGAATCCGTGAGCCACATATGTGAATAAAAGATTGTAAATGATGAACGTGATGAAGAGATCAAGATTTAATTTTTAAAAAATGTTTCGGTATTTTTTGTTTTCAGTGTGTGTTTTTTTTAGGACTTCTTGCGATTTTGTTGCAAGGTGCTGTCTCATGTTTGTATAAATGTTGCTGTAAATATGAGTCAGATAAAGCGTTTGTTGTGTAACATAACTGGTGTTCTAGTGTTTGTAGCATCTGACTCTCATTTCACGAGTCTCTTCATGTCACAGAGAATTGTTATAATCTTTTCATCAGTAAGCAACATCATTGATCGCAATAACAAATCATCTAGAATGTGAAGATGTTGGTTTGTTTAGTTTAATGTTTTTGGATATTTTCAGGAACAGATCCAGTCTTGACCGATATGAGAGCGCTATTGTCACACAATCCTTGGCATTAAAGCAAATTAGCGTAATGTCTGAAAATGTCAAAACTACTTCTAAAAGAGAGATAGCTTTCAATTTCAAAATGATGACATGTTTTTCTTGCCGCCAAAGCACGATGTCGTGTGGAGGTTCAGTTCTGAGTCGACTTGTTTTGAATGAATCTTTTATTCCGATGTTTTAACATTGCCCCCCCATAACACTGTCAGACTAAAGAGGGACAGTTAAATTATGTCATAGAAATCGAAGCAGCAGAAGAATCCTTTTTTTTATTTCCATGCGTTCTTCAATGTTAATACTTGCCATCGGCATTACCCACAATGCATCTCAAGCGCTGGCAATTTGGTCAGAGATTCTGGTGTGTTATGCCAGTGGTAGTAATAGTTGTAGTATTTTTTTTAAGTTACATTCACATTTGAAATATTATTTATAGTTATATTTTGGACTCTTCAACAGATTCATATGTCATTTTGTTTCATAAATGTTTTCATACTACATGTACAATCAAAACATCCTGTGTTAAGCTTCCAATATTCTCTGTCATGTCGCTGATTCGGTGTTCACCAAGCTGTCAGGCTTTCCTGCACCCCAACAATAAAATGGATGCTTCACAGAAGAAATCCTTGGCCTGGTCCCAAAGATGGCTTTTGCCTGTTTTTTCTTGTACCACAGAGTACAAGAAAGCATGCAGTAATCCTGTGGCAGTTTACTGACGTACATGTTTCAGCAGGACTCTCAAGGCAGGGCGTGCATCAAGAGGCATCAATGTGACCGTTTACACAACATGTGTGTGTGTGGGTGTAAAAACCATCTACAGGCAAATATACATGCCTCCACTTTATGTGTCTTCTATGAATATAATGAGTTAGCAGTGAATTCATCTTTTGTGCAGATACATGTGGTCAGAGGATTATTTGTATCCTAGCGCAGTGAGAGTCTAATGAGTCATGTGGACCATGTGAGGGTCCCACGGAGGAACATTATAGTAATAAAGTGGACATGGTTTGGGATATGCAACTTGTGAATTCTCATTATTTGATATTGAAAATACTGGTTTGTGGTTTGAGCAGTTGTGTCTCTCTGCTTCTCTCTAGTAAGGTTTCTTGCTTTATGCTTATTTGCTGATGCTTAACCATACTCACTGAAAGCTTTGTTTAGTCTAGTATTGTGATCATTTAATTATTGTTTTTTAACTCATGCTTAGTGTAAAAATGAAATCCATCATAATTTCTCAGAACCCAGGGTGAAGTCTTCAAATTGCAAATGTTCTTTAATCTGTTGACCATAAAAATCCCAGAAAAGCAGCAAATATTCACACGCTAACAGCTGGAACCCGTGGATGTTTGGGATTTTTGCTTCATAAATGACAATCGGTTACAATAAATATTTGAATTAATGTTCGTATGCTTAAATATGTATTGGGTATTTAAACCTGGAAACAACAACATGAGCACAAATACAATATCTCTCCATCTTATGATGCAATAATAAGAAAAGGAAGTGTTCATACTTTACTTCCTTACAATTCTCAAGTGGAACATTAAGATGCTGGACAACCCCTGATCCTTTTCCGGTTTACCAGTCTTTATCTCTCGAGGGCTAAAAGCAACCGAGGGCTCTGACTTTGCCTGTGGAGAGAGAAAACCAAGCAGGAAGTAGACAAAAGCCGACGGTCACAATTAACCCTCAACTATCAGCACAACATGTTCCAGTATGCTGCTCATTATTTGGGCATTTTGTTAATAATAGCCATAATGTTGCAACGTTCTTTTAGGAAACTAATAAGTGGCACCAAAGAAAAACCAAGAATGACAAAATAAATTATATCAAACCCAATAAGATTACACAACTGCTGGATTCAGTATAGAGTCAAAGCTGAAGGTCAAAGTACAGAATCATCTGTTGTGGCTGCCACAGTGACACTGATAGAAACCATTAAACAGGTTATTGTTGGCTTCCACCTTTGCCCACATTCCCAATATCACACAGGCAACAGCCACTAATGACCTGCTGTCAGCCTGGTGCAATGACAGAGCATTTGTCTCCTAATTGTCCAAAATAATTGCTGACACATACCCATGCTTTGTCCCACCCCTCAACATCTGATACCGACACACAAAGCACCCTTCGGTGTTTGTATGACACCCACCCAGGCCTTCAAATCACGCCAATGTAAACCCATAAACCCACGTGAACAATGAATAAAGACCAAAATATATTCATATACTGAGAAAACTATAGGGTCAAACAAACACAGCACTATCAACCAGGAGACTGAAGTTTGAAACTGCTGTTCAAGTCCTGAAGTGATGAGTTATTTTGAAGTTAGATGTTTTCTATACTTAAATGCTTACGTTTTATTTAGTTTACGTGCTTATTTCTCGACTAAGTAAGGTTTTTTTTGGTTGCCTAAACCTAAGCAAGTTGTTGTTTGCATTTACAACGTGAACGTACACCAGGGTGTGGTTGAAATGATCTGGGCCTCATTCCCTGCATGTGTGACATTTTTCAGGCTGTGTCAGCCTTGTGGTATGCTGCTGCTTCAATAATACAACAGATCATATACATAAACCATTGCGACACATTCTCACACCAATGCGTCAAATAACACAGCTTGGTCAGAGGCATTATGCTTCAACAGCATATGACGTTCTGCATCGCGTCTTTTTGAAATACACTTCCGTCGTCACAGGATGTTGGGTTTAGGCACCAAAACCACTTAGTTATGTTTGGTAAAACAGCGTGGTTGACGTGAACTTGAGCGTACGTGACCACAGCGTCATTAGACTAAACTCTGGTCTTTAAACAACGTAACTTACGTAACCTGTCTTGACTCCTTCTGAGTGACAACGGTTTGACCATGTGTGGCATACTCCAGGTTTAATAATAGCTAATATCGGTTCATTATATCGACTGTAAGATACATGTAAACATGCCAGTGAGAAATAACATAAATGTGTATACAAATTATCAGCAGTTGGTAAAACTTCATTTATAGTCTTGGAATAATATGATCATAATTCATACTTTGTCATAAATGGATTAAAAATATGTTCGTACACAAGTAAAAATGAAAAGCTGAGAGAACATAACTTTATTCCACTCTTGCCTTAGTTGGATGTAGCAAATATACAAACATATTCACACTCAGTGTGGGATTTTAAAACAGTTATTCACCACAGAGAACATTTATAGAAGTGACAAATATATTTCACATAGTCTGTAAATACAGAAACATTACAACAGCTTTTTTTGGGCATTAAAACTGCTTTTGATTGAAACAAAGTGTTTGTATTTCTTCTTCATGATAACACAGTTGTTCTTGCTTTCACTCTTTGTAATAGCTTTCTCTTTGGGAAAATAAAGCCATATACAATATATTTGATCTCTGAGCTCAACTCAAAGGACTTTGGTAATTTGACATGATGGCTGGCATCTTGCTCCAAAAAACTTTTTTGTGTTCCTCTTTACCTCAACATTATCTGCAATCCAATCATTGAATCTTTCCGAAAGGCAAAATGTTCCTGAAGTCTAAATCCAGCCTCTGTTAAATGTGAGGAATATTTTTTATGTCACATCAAAACTGTCACAGTTAAAACAATGTGATGACATGATCTCCATGAGTCCATACTGATTTTCCCAATAGAGCACTGGCCCAACAGTCCAACACCTTTTGTCATCCTTCAACATCCAACATCTGGAGCGCAGTTCTCACTCATGGCCACCCATTGAAGGTTTGCTTTTGGTGAATACTTCCATGACGCCTACCGTATTTTTTTTCATATGTCAGAGATTCTGTCAGGTACAGTATTTATTGTCTCCATGTCTCCCGTTCAGAAGAAACACTCGGTCAAACGCAGAGAGCTCTCGGAGTCAGCCCTGCGAGGCGCATCGACAGAATTTTCCCGTTTCCAGATGGAAACTCGTTGCTCTCATTTGGACTCGGACACATTTTTGAAGCTCATGTACAACGTGCTGATCAGCGTCGCCTCTTCACGGATTGAGTCCTTACCGTTGGGTCGCCGGTGCCACAGAAGTGTCACCAGCCTCTGAGGAAACTGATCGCTGAACAGAAGGTAAATGCAAGGATTCGCGCAGCTGTTCAGGCTGGCCAGCAACATTAGGATGGTGAAAGTCGCATCTGGAATATAAAAGCGTCATGAGTTTGCAAGTGTCCTTTTCCATTTCTGAATATCTTATCGTTTGGGATTTTTTTTTTTTGTGCAGATGCGCACTTTTAGGATATGTTTAATGTAACCTAATTGTATCACGTTAAAGAAAAGTAAAATAAGATCTAGAGGAAAATAATACAATATAACCACATCAAACTGGGCACCAGCCAGAAATACTTAATGACTTACTTTCTTTCGGCGCATTTGTGTCCCAGGCGGACCAGAGCTGGACAGTGAAGAAGGGAGCCCAGCAGACAATATAAGCCAGCACGATAACCACCGTCATCTTCAGCGTCTTCACCCTGGCCTTGGACATACCGGCCACACCGCTGATTCTGGACGGCAGAGGGAGACCCACTTTGCCCTGCTGTTGAGTCTTTTGATAGAGGTTGATATGGATGGCTCGGCAGATGCGCACTTGACAAAAAACAACTGTAATAACAGGTAAAATAAAAATGACCAGAGTGGTCCAGGTTATGTAAGTCTGTAGCCCCCACGGATGGATAAATGTGGCCCAGCAGTCAAACACACCAGGCGCAACCTCGACCTGAGAGAAAATAAAAACCTGTGGCAAGCTGCCCAGCAGAGAAACCCCCCACGCCATGCACACAGGGATGTTGAGCCTCGTGCTTGTCCGCTGGAACTTCACCATCGGGTTGCAGACAGCTTGGTATCTGTCAACTGTCATCACCACGATCATGTAAGTGGATGAAAACATGCCGAGAACTTGCAGGTACTTCACCAGGCGGCACACCAGGTCTGGTCCGACGAATCTGTCTGTGATGTCCCATATGAGCTGCGGGCACACCTGGAAGAAAGCGACCACCAGATCCGCCAGGCACAGGTGGAAGACGAAGACGCGCATCCTGGACATCTGTTTGCGCTGTCTCCAGAGGACGAGCAGCAGGGAGACGTTGAGGATTGCGGCGCTGATGAAGATGACACTGAGGAGCGCGATCTCCAGCGTCGCCAAACTCTCATCTCTCGCCACGTCCTCCGCAATGTCACTGCCATTCAGAGGACACATTGTGTTTGTCTCGTGAAAGAGTTGAGACTTGCCAACTGGCAGAGAAAGAGGCTGGTGGGGGGGAAATAACAGAGTGTTGAAATGAAAAACATTTACTGGTAACCTAATCTGTCACGTAATAACTGTATTTTAACACTTTTTAGTCTGAAGAAATTGTTTCATTTGTTAGAAATCACCTATTCAATTAAAAAAAGTAACCATTTGTCATTTAGCAAGTATTTCTACCTACCTTATGTTATTCAAATAGTGCCGAGGTGGTTTGATACTGCAGTGATCAGGTTGCAAACTCGTAGGAGAAGGGTGGTCGCGTACAGCTGCCTTTTCGTTTTGCGAGGATGAAACTGGGTGGAGCTTAGACTCACTCAGTACTGTAATTACCAGGCAAATAAGTACAATTGCTCTTATGCACATGTGAAAAAATAAAGCCTGTAACTGTGCTCATAGTGTTTGTGCACAAAATGGAATTGATATAAAGGTGAAATGATTATAAGCTCCAGCAAAGCTAATATAAATACTTTGAGATGATTGTGTATCAGCAGCTAAAGTCAAATTTAGCAATACATTTATCATACCCTTAATTTTAGCCAAGGTTACTTGACACTATACTATGACTATAATACAAATATTTTTTTCATTCATTAAAGATTAACAGTGATAAAAAAGTACAGACATAATGAGAAAAAAAATAAGAAAAATAAAAGTATTCATTATGTAAAATAACCTCAGTCAGAGTTTATTATTACACATTTTATAAGCCTATTGGAATATTATTAGTTACTGATGCATAAACGTGTAAGCAGCATTCAATGCTGCTGATAGAGGGAGATCATTTTTACTGTTTATAGGCCCCTGTTTTACTGAATAATCTCAACATTTTATCACATTTTAAGAAAGGCCTATTTTATGACCATCGTTTGCAAAGTAGTAAATGGGGTAAAAGTACACTATAAGCCTCTGAAATAAGGCCTGCTGGAGTAAAAGTACATAGTAGCAGAAATAGAAATGATCAAATAAAGTACAACTAACGTTACCTTAGAATTGTACAGTACTTGAGTAAATGTACCTATAAATGAATGTCATTGAGGCAGTGATATTGACTTCTTACTGCATCTGTATTTGAAATGAGACCAAAAGCAATTAACTTTAAGGAGTGTGGTAGTTTAACACTAGTTTATGATGTATTTACTTTAAGATTGCAGTAACTTTTCTTGCTTGACTCTGTCAAACAGTACAGCTCATGAAACACATCCTCTGTGAGACCGAGACGTCATCATACCTCTCGACCAATCACAGCACAGAATACTTTGACGTCCCAGGACTTTCAACCGGAAGTGTGAATGTAAACAAAGTAACGAGCTGCTAGTTGAGATTGAGAAGAAGTGACAGTGGACGGTTCTCCCACTCGTAGTGTAACTGGTACAGTTGCTCGTAACCCTTGTTTGTAAACGACGTGATGTAATTAGACGGACTGAGTCATTTATCTTTGATTCTACGATCTCCATGTCGACAACAGGCAACATACATGGCTAGCACTGCTAGCTAACGTGAGCTAATCTCCCTGCGCTGATGATAAAGTGTTATTAAGACACCAGCACCAATGCCTCAAGAGGAAGAGCAGTCTCTTCCGCTGGTCCGCTCCCTGAACAGTCTCACACCCATCAGTGCTGTGTTTCGTAACCTCAGTCCTCGTGTCGTGCGACCACTATGGATCGATTACCGCGGGGAACCTCGAGCATACCTTGATTTACTGCCAGGAACGGGACGGGAAATGGCCACCTTCATCGGTAAGGCAGCTTCCACTACAAGACAACGTTACTTATGCATTGGGTGGTGCTTCTTGTCTCAGATGTGAGCTACGTGTCCAGTGGTGGGAGAAGTACTCAGATGTACTTAAGAACAAAAGTGTTAGCATTGTCATATAAAGTACCAAAAGTAAAAGTTCTCATTATGCAGAAGGCCCCTTTACAGAATCATGCACAATGATTGTTAATGTTGTATTTTGTATTATTAATCAGAAAAGTAACTAAAGTTAGTAACTAAAGTTGTTAAATATATGTGGATAACGAGTACAATGTTTCCCTCAGAACTGTAGTGAAGTGGTTGAATGAAGGAAATGGAAATATTCAAAGAAAGTATCTTGAAATAGTACTTTGTACAGTGCTTGAATATGCTTGCCACTGTTTCATACCGTGAGAATACATCCAGGGGCAGCATGCTGATGGCATTTACAAAAAAGGCTTTCATGTTATTTCTTTAATATTTTACAGTACATGGAAAAGTCTCTCACTCGCTGCAACTCATGCTTTCATCCCAGGAAGCTGTAACAGATGATTCTCATATTAAACATGGGGACATTTTCTTATTCTGACACAGCTGTTGTGTGATGGTACAGTATCACTTGTGGGCAGTGTAACACACACTCATTTTAAAAGATGTTTTATGGATTCTTTTCCCAGGTCACCCATGGGTGTTCAGAGATGCAATTTCTGATGAGCCACTGAGGGTGAACGGCAAAGAACTGTTTCTTCCTAAACCAGCAGAGGGTAGAAACGCGGATATCACTTTACCAGGTAAGATTAGCTGCGTTACTTAAAACTTGAGGCATTATCATCACATGTAATTCATTACTACTCACAGACATACAACCAAAGGTACATTTATGATGCACTGTGTGAGCCCATTTCCCTGTATACTTGATAATACATTTCAGAATAAATTGCATTTGTGTATTTTCAAAGGCCGTCGAACTGCTGTTGATTCGGTGCTGCGAATAATTACCAGTCTGATGGTTTAAAGGGACAATTTACAGAAACAGTGCTTATAGTTTTCCACTTGTCTTTAGTGTTATCATGTCATGCAGGTAGTTTCAAATCTTTTTCTGATACTTCTACCACATTACAAAAAAATCACAGGTGAATGTCATTTGGCTTGTGGTGCTCAAAGGATCACAAAAATACATAAAAATACCTTCAAGAATCTTTTACAGAAACACACATATGATAAGGATAATCCATAGATCTTGCTGTGATTGGTTTTCAGTGTTTTTGCCATTTTCAAATTTAATAAAGCTTTGCGTGCCCCAAACCATTGATTGACATGTTTTCCTCTAAGTTATTCATATTCTTTTATTCAGTTTTATTTTTGCTTTAAACATAACAAAAATAGATAACATTATCAATAGAATGTGAAGAAGTATCATTTTGACGTATACCAAATATGTAATAATCTACTGCCAACCAGCAAAGTCCGGCCTATACTTTCTTGTAATGCCACTTGTTCTTCAAGGGGCGACAGGCCAATCTAATTTAGGATAATATACGAACTTGGGAAGTCCCTAAATTAGGACGGTTCTGTAATTCCTTTTTTTTCCCACTTTGATCACTTGATATTTTAGGTTCATGGACACTGAAAAAACAGTGTCATCCCTGCCACCAGGGGTTTGTTTCTTTGGATTCAACCCAATAAACAAACTACCTTAGCACACGGACCGTACAGCCCCCTGTTAGTGGCACAAGCAGGGGGCTGTACAGCGACAACACACGTGAATTTTAGGCTGAGATAGCAATGTTGCTTTGACAGAGTTTCAGCATTTTGGTTGAATTTTTGCATTTCCTGCCCTGCTGTTGGTTCGTATAATTGGCTTTTATAACCAAGGACTGTAAATTTAGATTGTATGAACCCAGTAGTAGAGGTGAAACGCTGCCCCCTATTCTTTTTCCTTACTTTTTTTTTCAGAATGATTGTAAATGCAGCTGTAAAACAGGGCTATATTTACACTAGTATCAATTTGGTAGTTGTTGCAATTTGAAGGAAAGATTGTCCCTGCCTAACAAGTTCTCAACTCAACTCAGTTTACAGCCTCAAGGATCGTGCTCTGCAGGTCATTCGGCGTCTGGTGCGAGCAGAAGACTACAGGAGGTTGGAAATAGCTCGATGTCTCCACGAGGAGCTGGAAGATCAGCCCAGTGTATTGAAAGATCTCCATCGCATGAACCAGCGAGTAGAGCAGCATCTACTGGAGAGGATCCAATGCCAGGAGGAATGAGGCATGAAACTGGATGCACAACGATCACGTATGGACAATATTATATTCCAACCCTGAGGTCTTACATCTGCTGCAAATGATGATCTGCTGCTTGTTATATTCACACATTGGCTTTGGCAAATGCATTCCTCTGCAGAAGAAAGCTCTCACATGAACATTTACCTTTTAGGAAGAGGAGATTGTATATAATGTGATTGCAGCATATTCAATTAAATGGTATTGTTTGTACTCTAAAATGGTATTCAAGCATTTCAATGTTTTTTCCTAAAAGGCCACCAGAGAAATGGGGACATTTCAGCCGTTGATGCCAATCTGATTATCTTACTCTCTTCTTTGTTTTGTCATATATAGCAAGGTTCTGTCATACTCTCCTCAGAAAATCCCATTTGATCATACACACAAGACAGTTTTTTTTTTTTTTTTTTGTCATGCATACAGTGTTTTAATTAATCTTTTGTCATAAATATCCCAATTTAGAAAGGACAGTTGGATAGAAATGTCATATAGATATGTGTTGTTAATATTCTTATTGAGAATGCCTGAGATAAGGGGATCTAAACGTATCCAGTTTACTGCACATCTCCCCTCAACAACATCTTACTTTGTAATCCCAGTGGTTAAACCAAGACTGAGCTGTTCAGCAGTCATCAGAAAGCTTTGGTCTGTTCTGGTGAATGTGGACTTTTTGTCAGAATATACCTGCCACCATAAATGTGCAGAGTCTCTCCTAAAATGCTGTCTTGCAGCTGACAAACTAAATATTTTGTCTTTAGAATTTTCAGACTTGGCTGTGAAATGCTGTGAGTGAGGATTTATTCTTTTGTTTTTGTCTACTTTGTAATGCTTTGCTTATTTTGTTTCTCTGTCTCCATGTTTTAAATACATACATTGCTACTGTATCTCAAAGACCTTCATCGTTTATATGTGTAATAAATAAATAAAAGCTATATTTCTTACTGGTTGAAAGCTGTGAAGACTGGATATGTTAGTTATTTGCTAAGTCTCTTATTGATAATGAACTGTTACATTTTGAACACAAGGTCATAAAACAACACTCATCAAATTGAGACTTCATTTCTCAGCATTTAGAGGGACTTTTGGGTCGATGTGATGTTGGTGGAGAAGTACAACATTACTGTTTGATTTGTGATGTATCAAATGTGGTGTAAGCTGAATAACTGCACACTCACAAACACAAGGATGTCATTTCCAAGTCACACGTCAAAAGCAGGGCTACTGTTACCAAACGTGTTGCCAAGCGACAAAGTAACACAACGCTTCTGCGGTTGTGTGAGTCGAGGTGAGCCGGCGGCAGAAATAACAGCAACATGCAGGCAGCGGCAAAAACAACAAAATGGGATTCAAGTCGTTTTAGGGGAGAGAAGTAAGTACTTGTCCCTCACACACACACACACACACACACACATGTTTTGTTTTGCAGCCGTGTTGTGCATGACGTCATTTCCTTGGACAGAAGGAATAGACGATAACTAACATTCATTATCCTGCGATTATTATCACCAGCATGACATTTTGGCCAAGGGGTCACCCAGTCGTGTTTCCACATATCCAGACAGACCACTGGAGCAAAATGAAAACAATGGTAAGAACAATTGAAACGCCTTTCTACGAACAGAATGATATAAAGTCCAATGACACTAATGATTAATAACAAATACATACTTTGTATTCTTGTGATACTATGAACAGTTGTTCCCACCTATAGGTTCCAGGTTGTCTTGCATCCGTTCCAGCTGCCTTGTTGAAGAACAGAGGTTTGTGAAAATGATCATATTTAACAGATAATATCAAATCGGGAGGCGACCATGAGAGCACTTTGTACAGTACAGAAAGGGCAAAAGTTCTGTTCATAGGAAAACGTGTCTCTAATTTGTCTTTCTTATGTATGAATCACAAGAAGGTGATCTCCACCGTACCCCCAACAGCAGCCTGTTCCCTCCGCTGCCACTGGATGAAACTGCAGTTAAAGATCCTAGCTCCTCCATGGAGCAAGCATACAGTCGGTCCCACATTGAACAGAAGTTATTTCAATATCTTTCTTTTCTGTATTATTTGCTTTGTTGCTGATTCACTATTATGTTTGTTTTCTTTAGGTGTGCGTCAAAACACACCAAAAACCTCGCCTCAATACATGGCCCAGTTCAGGAATGAGTTTAACGACCGTGCCAGGAGGGGCTTCTGCTACTGGTTCATTGAAAAGAAGGGCTCAGCATGTAAGCAATGATCCAAATATCACCTATACAAGAAGTGGCGTTACATTCACATGCCCATACACTCGATATTTTTCATTTCTGATCCTGCTGTTCAGACTTTCCACTGTATGCTCAACCTTTCAAAGTCAACAAAGTAGCGTAACTCCCCCGCTGCTCACAGACTGACATTGGTGCATGGTTGTGAGCAGCAGGTCAGACCATTTTATTCTTTTCCTCGATTGTCTGACACAGACCTCCTAGTCTGCTGACATTTCATTTTGTTGTTGGTATTTCATACAGTAAACAGAAATCCTGAATTTTCTGTATTTAATAAAAGGAATGTAAATACTTCTAAATGTCACAAGCACCATTTTTAAGAGAAACAACTTTGTCTTTTAGAATAACTACTGTTCACATTATGATTGTTTTCCACAGCTCAGAGGACTGATGCATCTTTATTTATTTCTTACAGGTAAAGGAAACTGTTTTGGGGCCAACAAGACCTCTCTGGGATTACCAAAAGTCTAACAAAGTGTCACTGTCTAAGATTTCTGTAACCCTCTGTCGTTAAATCACTTCAAAGTAAAAACATATGATTGCACTCAGAGTTTAATGTATTGATATCACCTATATGTTGCCCACCCGTCAGTGTCTGATGACGGGCGCACCAAAGAACGGTAGCAGACACCTTGAATAGCGTTTTTAACAAAATGTTTTATTCGCGCCTGTTCGCTATGCTACGGTACACGGTTCTTGCTGTTGTTCTTCACCGCTTCTTTACAAAAAGGACCAGAAAACCATGCGCAGACAACCCCCTAGTGGTGAGATGGCGACACCTGCTGGCCGTTTGAACTATAACACACCTTAAAATATAACATTAGTTAGTCCACAAATCCATTTATCTCACATATACTAGTGTGTCCACAGCTGTTATGACGCTACCTAAAGAGTGATTTGCCTTTTAGTGAAAGGCTGTTAACTCAAAATATTAAACGTCTATCAAAGTCTTTATTCTCTTTTTTCATAATTGGGATTGCCTTTAATATTGTATACAGTAGGATATACTGTACATCCCACATCGATCTTATTCAGTATTTAAAACAAAACCTTGTTTTCCCTGTAGAGTTTAAAGGTATACAAGGCACTTGGAAACAACATAATTTGTGGTGTATAAACACAATTTGTCTCGCTTTGTGTTGTGTTCTGAGCACCCAACCGCCAAATCACATGTTTTCGCGGTTATTGTCGCCCATCAGTCAAATCTCGTTGGTAGACTTGATCTCGCGGGAAGTAAAGTAATCCGCTGGTCACTAGTGGCGTTTGAACCCTACGGTCCAAAACAAAACGTTGCTATTTTATATGCTATTTAAACTTTTTTATTGAATCCAAAGAAACGTTGTCATATTTATTTTTGTTCAGAAACGTTGTACGCATTAAACCGTGAGAGCTACCGAGTGAAGAATGGCGGACTGAACCAACGGAGAGAGTGACGCGTTATTTTTCTGACTTTCCATTCCTGCTGTAGCGTTAAGGATCCTGAGAAGGTAAGTTAACAACTCCTCAACATCGTTGAATAAATATAAATAGACATGTGATAAAGACGTGTAAGGTAATAACAAAACAGTGGCCTTTAAGCGTATTTTCGTAGTTAGAACATTCTGTGTCGCAGTTTGAATCAACACCTGAAAATCGTTCATGTTAGCTAACAGCTAACAGCTAATTGGCTAAAGTGAAGGCGCTAACATTAACTGATAGTCTCATTTATTACCAACATCTCACCAATGACTGCAGTTTTAGGCATTTCTTTCTATCATGGTCGAGTCAGACAGCTGCACAAAATCCCCAAAACCCTATTGTATCTGTTGTCGGGAGAAAAACCTGATCCCCTAGAATGAATTAAGGAGACTAGGTGTAGTTAATGTTAGCTACAAAACATGGTGGCCATAATGTGCGGGAACGTATTGTTCAAATGTCAGTAATTTCACAATTAACAATTGAAAACTGGTTGATAATAGAGACATTGCTAATAATGTACGGTGTATAAAAGATATGTTTTGAGCTCAAACCACCCCTATCAACATCGTAAAAAACTAATACTCCTTTATGATAATAACTTCATTTGAATAGCTTTTTTATAAAACTGGTTACAAAATGCTTTGATATAACGTAGGACATAAGAGACCGTAATAAAAGTATACAGTAAAATAAAATATAGGAGGTTTAAATTAGCGTGTTTTTAGCTAAAGAAAATACTGAAGTCCAGAATTGTGAAATAACTTTTCACACAACGTGCTGTATTAGTGTGGCCATTGTTTTGGTCTTTATCTACTAACTAAAGCTGCAACTAATGATTACTTTTTATTTGCGATTTAAACTGCCAATTATTTACTAGACTAATCTATTAATTGTTTGGTTTATAAAATGTCAGAAAATACTGACATTTTATAATGTTTCTCAAAATCTAAGGTGATGTCCATGAATGTCTTGTTTTATCAGCACAAAACAAACCCAAAGATATCCAGTATAATATCCGATAAAACAGTCACTGTAGCTGACTAAGCTTTGAGAATTTTAGATTATTTAAAATTTTGTGTCTGGTTTATACAATTTGAAATGGTTTAGCCCCTATGTTACTTTGTGTACACTCGCTCAGTAAATTTGATTAAATCCTCCAGAATATCCTCCATACGAAATTGTACCATTTTTGTTGTATTGCATGTCGTGTGCCCTTTTTTTGGTAAAACTTTGTATTATGGTTCTACTCTGTACTGTTTAGTTTGAATGCTTTCTTTGTTTTGACCTGTCAAGGGACGACAGATGCAAATAGACTTTAAGCAGTAATCTGGTAAAGTGCATCAAATGGTGCCATTTATGTTTTAAACTGTACATTGTCCCTTTAATAATATTGATAAAATGTATCTTGCAGTTTTTAACTTGAGTATTTGAACAGTGATGCTCTCATGTTTTCATGTTTGCTTGCGTTAGGTACTAAATGGTCTTACAGATCTGTTCTTTCCTTTTCTAACTGGATTAGAAGTCTCTGACATGGAGCGCAGCACAAAGAAGTTGACGTTTAAGTGGCTACGAACTGCAATCACCTCACCCACAAACCTTCAGGAGAGAGATGCTGACTCAGGGACACCCGCTTGTTGGAATAAGTCGCCGACTGAAGATTCAAATAAGTTGCCCCTCGGTGACTCTCCCGGACCCGATGGCCTTGGAGCACTAAGTCTGGACACTCCCAAGAGGAAAGCAGGAGTGCTCAGTGAAAGCACGCCATCTTTAGGCAAAGTTAAGCTGAGGAAGCTTTCCAGGGAAAATTATGAACATTTCATAACTTCAGAGGTAAATCTTTACTTTAAATCTTGCTCTGCCCATCTTTTTAATGGTTCATCTAAAGTGTTTTATCAGAGTTAGAGTCTCAAATGTTCTATTTCTTGCATTATGTTCAGGTCTTGTAAAGAAATTACTGATTTATTTGTACATTTGCACCATAACTCTCAGGAGAAACATATAGACAACCCAACCAGGCAGCTGGAAGTATCATCACCTCCACCTCACTCTTTCATCATGAAAAAGAAAGCGAGGACACCCGAGGAGGGATCGAAGGCGATCTACATGAAGGCAGTGGTCGCAGCCATTGGCAGCACTACTAGTATCTCCAAGACTTTGCCATTTGTGTCTTCACCGGCGAACACTGAAGGACCCAGTCCAGCAACAGTTGACCGAGCATACAGGGATAGTAGGTGTTCCTCGACTGAGAACAGATCCGAGCACAGCGACGCTGTCCAGGAAGAACAGTGGTCCCCCCTTCAGGTGTTGGAAGACATTGATGACGGCTCAGAGCTGAAAACAGGAAGGGTAAGTTAACTGGCACCTAGAAATCTATCTGTTGTTGTACTTTTATTTGCTTGTATATAATTTTAAATGTTTTAGCTGCATGCAATCTGTTATTTAATACATTTTTTGTTCATTTAGCTAATCTTTTCGTTTTCTTTTTTTATCAAAAGCATGACATTTGTACAATTTACGTCCTTATTAAAATATATTGACCACAAAAAAATCATCAAGCCACTGATGATTCAAAGCTAAAAGTGTCATTTTTCTCCCTATTTGTTTACGTTCTTCAGAGTGTCATGCTAAAAGGAGAGGATTCACCCAAGAGGTTTGTTGCTCCGAACTCAGCGTCTGTAGAAACACCCTCTCAAGACCAATCCTTCGCTACAGAATACGGACCAGAAGCCACGTGCTGTGGCTCATACCTCCCGGCCCTGGAGTATATGCCCGATTCTTCGTCCTGTTTCACGATTCACCAGAAAGGCCCTTTTGACAGCCAAGAATGGAGAAATCCTTCAGTGTATACCGAGGAAGCTACAACTTCCTCTTTCACCTTTTCATCCCCCAATGCTGGGGTCGTCCAGGCGGCTGCAATGGACAAGGATACACCGTTCTCACTGTCACAGAGGACCGTTTATGTCTCCTTAAAGCAGCCCCACCCAACAAACTCGGCCTCTTCACATGCACCCAGAGTTGAGACTGACAATTTCTGCTCCTCTAGAACTTTGGCCTACAGGGACCCCTTTGCGCTGCCACTACACTCAACTAGAACCACACGCAGGCAATCAGATACTGGTTCTGCCATGCGTCACCACCCCGCCTCCTTTACTCAAAGTAGCACTGCTAAAAGAAGATTATCACTCGGGGCAGAACCTATGCGGACCACTTACCCCAACCCGGACAGTCAGTGTGGTTTTATAGACACGCACTGCCATATAGACATGCTATATGGAAAGCTTCGCTTCCGCGGGACATTTGACAGCTTTCGCGATCACTACAGAAGCAGCTTTCCTCCAGAATTCAGAGGTTGTATCGCCAACTTCTGTAACCCGAGGGTCATGGTGAGGGAGGCCCTGTGGGAGGGTTTGCTGGCTGAAGAAATGGTGTGGGGGGCTTTTGGGTGCCACCCTCACTTTGCCACAGACTACTCGAGTGTTCAGGAACGCGACATACTGATGGCCATGCGGCACCCCAAAGCTGTGGCTTTCGGTGAGATTGGTCTGGACTACTCGCACAAGAACTCTACTCACGCCTCCAAGCAGAAAGAGGTACGGTCTCGGTTCAATACAACTTTGTAATCCAGTAACTAACTGTTTATCTTGAACTAAAAGGGCTTCATCATTTGGGAAGAAATATTGTGTGTGGACTGCAATGATAATGAGTGGCGTGGTCCGTGTTTTGTTCTTGTTCTCTGTGAAGGTGTTTGAGCGTCAGTTGCGTCTCGCTGTGGCCATGCAGAAGCCTCTCGTCATCCACTGTAGGGACGCCGATGATGACCTACTGGAAATTATGAAGAGGTGTGTCCCGAGGGACTACAAAATTCACAGGTGTGTTGGGAGGAAAATCATCTGTCTAATTATTCCCATTTTAAATCAAATTTTTAGAGATATTAGTCTTAAGACTAATATTATTACAATCCTTAAGATAATCACTAAATCTAACCCTATTTTTGGTTGAATTTATGTTGGCTTTTTCAAGCAATAACCATGTAATATATATATATTATTATTATTATTATTATTAAGCAAAACAATCACAGGAACACAATGTATTTGTCACTCATTTTTGCCAGCATATTCGTTTATTTTTGCTAACTCAACTCAGACTGTAATCTTGAGGAATAAAACTGTGAGGACCCTCACAGAGTAAACAGTTCTGCATTTAATCTGTGAATTTTCTCACTTTTGTGTTTCCAGGCACTGTTTCACGAATGGTTATCCAGTGATCGAGCCCTTCCTGACAGAGTTCCCCAAACTATACGTGGGCTTCACAGCCCTGATCACCTACTTCAAGGCCACCGAGGTCCGAGACGCCGTCCGCCAGATCCCTCTGAACCGTATCGTGCTGGAGACGGACGCACCGTACTTCCTGCCAAGACAGGTACATTTAAATTGAGGCTTAGGGAAACCAAAACACGGCTCTATTGTCATTAATGAACTCCAGGCTTATTTTCCAGCTCTTACTAGTTTTAATAACTGCAAATGATTGCATTAAATGTGTATTATAATTACAGCTGACGTCCCTTTGTGCCAAGTTTAGCTGAAAGTGAATTATTCTCCGATTTGAAGACCCGCACACAACATGTGTTGATTATGATTTGTATTGATGCATGATGTATGCATCAAATGTATTGTTCAATCAAGAATTGATATTGTGATGAATGTTCAACAAACATCATTATACATAAAATACAAACACAAGCACTCCTGTTTTCAAGGTAAGTGACCCTCAAAGGAATAAATACTCATTGTTGGATAAGTCTGTACAATGTACTTTATAATCATAATAACCTTGGTCTGCATACTCTTTGTTCGTTGCAATATTGATCCAAAGAAAACTCTTCACAACCTGAAACAGAATAAGAGCTGAAACAGATGCGTCTATTGTCACTTTTAATGATTATCTGATTATTTGAGAACATTTTTTAATTAACCACATTTACAGTTAAGTCTTTGTTTTGGTTTGAGTGTCCAATGAACTGAAGGTTGTCTGAGACATTCTCAACAATGGACTACAGAACTGTGCAGCTATTGTTCAACATTCATGTGATGAGTGTGTCTCTCTTTAACAGGTGAGGAAAGACGTCTGCCGGTTCTCTCATCCTGGAATGGGAATCTACACGCTGCAGGAGCTGAGCCTGCTGAAGGGAGAGGACATGGCCACGGTCCTCTCCACCGTCAGAGAGAACACTGCTCAGCTGTACGGCGTGTGATCTTCAGAAGCACTAGGAAAGAGGAGACGCACTAAAAGTTTTATGTACCTTTTGGTTTTAGAGTTATCAATCCTCGATGTCGAGAGCAGTTTTATTTTAAGTAAAGGGTTGTTTGTTCATATTAGTCTGATCTACTGCACAAAGTTTGATTATGTGTGAAGAATTGAAACGTTTGATCTGCTGATCTGATATTGACAGCGACCAGTTTCCTTCCTTTGTTGGGGAGCTTGTGGCTTCATACCTTTTATATACCTTTCATCCCTCTTTCATTTTGGTTCACAAATGCATTTCATATAATAGTAACATGCAGTCTTATCTTGGTAGCATTGGACTGTTCAAACGGTTAAATTGATAACAAAGTGGGCATTTCTCTGTTGTAACCTAATAGCAAGCCTCCTGATCCTCTTATCTATTCAATGTGATGATGGAGACGATGGTATCGCTGTCATAGAGATGCTGATATAACTGGGACTGCGTGTCTACAGCATCGTGCCAATATTTATCTTCAGAAAGTGTTCATGGTTGTGTGTTTCTGTTTATTAGAAGCTACACGGTGTTACGCAGGACGGACATGAGCGTCACAGCTGTACGTCATTTGCTGTTTCACATAGTTCTTTAGATTTGAACAGGAAGTTTTCCAACCTTGTTCTGGGAGTTGGTCATTTATTTTGTTACATATTTTTTCTACTGCAATTAATAAAACAGTTTTTGAATCTAGGGTTCTACTTTTCAAAACTCTACACACACACACAAAAAAAAAGAAATACACAAACTGGTCAATAGATGAGCTGCGTGAGTTGGTGGTTTAGATTACCATGCTGTACCAAGCAATTATCACTTGGCAGTAATAAAGTGTAATTGTGCCACAAGTACCAGTTTTTGTGTCTTGGCAATTACAAAACCTGTAATAAAACATTTAAACCTGTTCCAGTGGTTGTAAAGGTAGAGACACTAAAACACTCTAAAGCTGTCAAACCAGCACTTAACAGTGATTCTTAATTAGTTCTCGAGCTGATTCTGCCACATTGTCATTGAGATTAAACTGAATTGTTGATTAATGTCCATTGTTCCTGGTAAATAAATAAATACAATCAAATGTAAACCCTCCATTTTTCACACAACGGTGCAGTTCATTTAGGAGAATGAATGTTTCTTACGGATTTGCTTTTTAAATGCAGACTAGAGACGTATATTACAATTTAACGCCTCAAAACCAGTTCACCTTGTATTGCCGACTCAAAGGGGAACAAATATACCTCTGTGTGTTTCTCCACCCCTTCATAATGCCTCCATTTCACCCAAAATCTGGACCTTGATTTGTTTGTTTTGGTTAAAGAGTAGACAGACACAAAAGATGAGTTGATCCTTTATTTTTGCAGGCAAACGTGGGTCTCTGAAGATGAATAAGAATAGTAGATATTGGGTTTTCATTGCTGAATAACATCAAATCAATGCACAGGATGTGAGAGGCTCATTTGTGGACAGTTAATTAAAACTATAGACATTCATTTCACTACAATTTTGCACGTTCGAGAGTCAAAAATCAATATTAAACATCATGTTCTCACACGCCAAAGTAACGTCAAACATTTACATGAGCATTTGTTAGTTTGACAAAATCATAACTCAAGTTCCACATATAACTATAATCAACTTATATCAGCTTCATAATGTGGTAATGTGATGGAAGCTGAACCAACTCTATGAATGAAGAAGACCCTGGGATGTGGTTGAAAGTTCCAAAAAGTTCTTGGGTGAATTTTACACACGGTTTGACCTGATGAACAGTCTGTTTTTTAGATCGTAGTGACGGACATCAGTAGATTCTCTACGATTTAGTGGCACAAACTGCAACTAAATTAGTCACAGTCTGAGTAACCGTGTTTTAAGAGCCTTAAACTAAAGAATATATCAAATTAAGAAAGACAGAAGACCAACACGTCTACAGGCTAATTTCTAAATATTTACCATCTAATAATTAAAGTGGAGATTGGAAGTCATTGAGACAGCAAACTTTAAATTCTTGACCATGATCTTCAAAGTTAGGATGGTCTCTCTGAAACAAGAGGAATCATGTTAAAATTCATGGTTAATTATTTTGCTGTATATTGGCTGAAAAGGAACTTTTTAATGTATAAAACACAGGAATCGGACAAACCTGCGGCCTCCTCTGTGCTTCCCAGCAGACGCTGAATGATCTCCTGCAGCGCTGCACCGTACTGCTCAAAGTCCTCCTCTCTCACGGTGAAGCCAATGTCAAAGGGGGCACTTATCTAGTCGGAGGAGAGGAAGACCACGCCGTTACCGGGAGGATTTTGGGTGACGCGGTGTAGTCGTGAGTGTGATTTCCACTCACTGTGATGTGGTTGTCCTCAGCGGGCTGACTGGGCTCCTCCATGACTTGGCGGCCGACTCTGGGAGGCTTCCCCTTGTTCTGTGGTCGACCCAGAGCAGAAAGGTCTCGTGATTGTAAGCAAAACACTTTCACATTAGAGGCTAAAATGCAGTACATGAGATTACATACTGTAATTCCCAGGTCTTGAATAAAGTCTCTGATTTCACTATCCATACAGCCCATAATTCATCTCATGTAATGCGTCAAATTTGAATAAAGAGTTAAGGAATGAATCCAAAATGTGTTGAATCTGGCGGAGAGGAAGAATGTTACCTGAGGTTTTTGTGAAGGGCTGAGAAAGCTGGAGCCTGCGCTGGTGGACTTGCACCACAAGGTCAGAGAGCACAACAGAAAGACGAGCAAACAGGTGTTTCTCTTCACGAACATGATGGAGTTAGAATCTGTGTCTGATCAACTGCACAAAGTTTGATAATCTACAGTGTGAAGAGTTGAAACGATTGATCTGCTGATCTGATATTGACAGCGATTAGTTCTCTTTCCTTCCTTTGTTGGGGAGCTTGTGGCTTCATACCTTTATATACCTTTCATCCCTCTTTCATTTTGGTTCACAAATGCATTAAATATAATAGTAACGTGCAGTCGTATCTTGGTAGCATTGGACTGTTCAAACGGTTAAATTGATAACAAAGTGGGCATTTCTCTGTTGTAACCTAATAGCAAGTCTCCTGATCCTCTTATCTATTCAATGTGATGATGGAGACGATGGTATCGCTGTCATAGAGATGCTGATATAACTGGGACTGCGTGTCTACAGGAACATGCCAATATTGAGCTATTGTTCCCAGGACAAGTGCAATACACGTGGCAATTATTACAAATAATGTTTACTCAGGGAAAGAAATCTGCTTCATATCAACACAGTTAGATATTAAGCTTAATATTGAACAGGCACACTGCTCAACAGTTAAGAACTCTCCTATAATGAGTCTTAAGTGCATCAAACTGAGGAATTTAACTAAGTCGGAGCACATAAGTGTATATTTGATAAGATTAAAACTTGTTTTCAAAAGATATCAAACCTAAGATAAGCTAAAATAGAGCATTCTGATCCTTGATTAATCATTGTTCATATAATGTAATGTGTGATATCTGTGAAATTATGATGTTTCATAACTTTATCAAATGAGACTTTGACATTTACCGAACAATATTTATTAATGTAATACTTAAAGCCTTGTACAATTATTTAGCACAAAAAAGCTTAAGTGTCATACATGATGAGTGTTAGTCGGTCTATCTTGAAGATGAAAACCTCACACAGTTAAAATACAAGCATGTGTGTAACTCACTTTACTACACTGAATGGTGTGATCAAATTGCTTGAAGGTAGAAAAGAGCCATTAGAGAAAAATCTTTGAGGATGAATATTGTGTTTTTATGAATAAAACACAAATTACTTACATACTTACATATTACATTTATCTGATTTGTTTATATTGTTATTGCTTTTACTGTTTCTGTTTTTACCATGTAAAGTGCCTTTAAATACCTTTTAAAGAGCTACACAAAATAAATGCATTATTATTATCATTATCATTATTATTATTACTTAGTATTAGAACTTCCTCCAAAGCATTAATGTCCAAAACTTAAGGTTTATACTACAGGAGAGGCAAAGTGCTATACTTTTCTAATTGCTGCACAGAGGACCTGATATTGACATGACCTCATGCCTGATATAACTAACACAAACCAGCTGAGAGGACCTACTGAATCTAACATCACATACTGACAGTTGAAGAGGGAGGAAGCATCATCAGGAGCAAGGTTACAATCAATGCTGCTCCGGAATACTTTGCACGCATTTGGTCGGTCTAGCACAACAGAAACATTTGCTTTCCTTGCTTTTGAGGCCTTGGAGCTTGGATCGGGTTGCAGTTTTTTCCCCCAGGAGGATGATGATCACAAAAAACGTGAGACTGTGGACAGGTACACACTTTTTAACCTTTTCACTTCCACAGAATCTGGCTTTTTTTATGTAGGCAATGCTGAGATCCGACAAAAGACAAAGTTGCACATGGAACTTTTTGGGGGGGGTTGAAAGAGAGAAAAAGGCCTCAAGGCTGAGCGGATTGGGACGGTGCGATCGATGGATACTGTGTCTACATGTAAACGCCACTAGGTGGCAGTAAAGTCAGATTCTACTTGCGAGAGAAGAAAAAAACCAACGAAGAAGTCAGACACAGTTACCACAGCATTACCCGAACAATACAACAGTGTAGGAAACAAGTCGTGAACATGGATAAGAAGAAAGCCTTCGCTGTGACTGCTACATCTGTGAGTTGCATTGAGATGCATCTTTATAAACATGTTATTGATTCCCTGCGTGACATTAAATACACGATAACAACAGCTAACGTTAGCTAACCTACTAGCATGTTGTGACTCAGCTTAGCTAGAAAATAAAACATTTGTTGTTAATTCGTTCCCTGTATTTCAGTAATAAACTCTTTCTTGCAGCTCGTGGACCTTAAAGCCGAACTGTACAGAAAGCAGGAACAATTCAAACAGGAAAAACTTGGGCATGAAAACACTGGTGCTGGATTCACATCAAAATCCAAAGTCAAGGTACAGTATGTGTGTTAACTGTGGGACATGTTTTTAGCTGTTTCTATAGCCACAGATTGACTAACCAGGGTGTCATGTGATCATTGTCCTGTGTAGAAACCTAATGTCTGGACTAAACAAAACACTGGTGTTTCTGCAAGAGCTGAGAAAGACGCGGAGCAGCTGGCTGAGGAGCAGAGCAGCCTTGACACATCAAAGTGAGTTCAACACATCCTGCAGTAGATTCACTGTTGAGGTACTGTGGTGAGCAAAACCTCTGACTCCTCGTGTGTCTTCTCATAACAGACGCAAGTTGGAGGAGAAGGCCAAACTCTATGAGCAAATGATAAAAGGAGACTTTCCAGGTAGGTGGAGTATACATGATGTCTCCCTGGTGTTTAGTTGTACGACGGAATGTATTTACTTTTGTGATCCTGTTGTCTTGCGATACCTCAGATGAAGAAACGGAGGGACTGTTCCTGGTTGATTTCACCCAGAAGATTATTGACAAAAGGAAAGAAACAGAGAAGGAAACCGAAAGAGACGTTGAGGAAAGAGACACCTCGTCTCCCGTCCCTCCTCCTCAAAACCCAGACGAGGAATGGTAACGTCACATTCAATCGATTACATGTTTGATTTAGGAGATATAAAGTTGAGGCAGTATGTTATTTAAAAGTAGATACGTTAACTATATACAAAAAAACACTGACTAATCCCAGTAATTTATTTTAAACTAGTACCATTAACACCGCCACTACTAACCTCAAAAACACTTCTTTTAATTGCAACATTCAAATAAGTGAAAATGTATTCATTACATAATTAAGATAATGCTTAAAGCATTAAACCTTTTAGAACTATTGGTAAGCTGTTCTCCTGGTGCGTCGTTTCTCTGTAGGGTGGACTATGTGGACGCTTTGGGCCGATCTCGAAGATGCATGAAGAAAGACCTGCCAGGTTTTAAGAAAATGGACCAAGACATTCATGGAAAAGGGTAAAAATTATACAAATAAAAACTCTCTAAAGGTTCAGGTGATGGTTTCTGGATGTTGATGTCATACTGGGAACTGCAACTCTTTTGGTTTTGACTATTCCACGTAGAAACCCTTCAGCTGATAAGACCTTACTGTCGGAGGACATGCGTCGAGAGCTGCAGAGGCAGGAGTGGGAGAGGGAGGAAGAGGAGGCTATGAAGAGGCCCGTAGGACCGATCCACTACGAGGATATCAGGGGACAAGGTTACTGTTAAATCATTTCTAAAACGCTTGTGCACACGTTTGTAAGTCTTTCGCTGTAGAAATCATTTTGTGTGTGTCTGTTCATCTCAGAGGCTCGAGATCTCGGTGTCGGTTACTTTGCGTTCGCTCACGATGAAGAGCAGCGCAGAAAGCAGAGAGAAACTCTGGACATGCTGAGAGACCAGGTGAGCTGCCGAGCTATGGACGGATGGAAACGCAGAAATATTTGTCTTTAGTGTGCGTCTGTTTAAAGGTTCCCCTGATAACCAATCACCCCACACTACAAGCATAGTCTTACATCCACAATGTACCGGACACACAGAAATATCTTGTCCATGTGCATCTTTGTTTCGTCTTTGTTGTTTACAGAGTTCGCTCCATATTGCAACACACTTAAAGTCCTTGTGCACTTTATATATATATATATATATACATCATATATATATGTATATATATATATATATATATATATATATATATATATATATATATATATATGATGAATAAAATCCATTTTGAGTGCAAACGGGTGAATAATGTCCCTGTCAGTTTTTGCTCAGCCCTTGTTTCTCTTTTACATCTCTCCCGTCCTTCAGACAACCAATCAGCGCACCAAGAGGGAACAACTGAAGGACAGGAGGCAGGCCATCCTGCGGGCCCGATTGAACAAAGTGAAGCAGAGGAAGAGGAACAAGGGCAAGCTGGATGGCACTGAGGACCAGCAGGGAGAGGAGGAGAATGAAGGTTAGGATCCACAGCTACCTCACATCAAACGCAGCCACGGGCCTTTATTTGGTGTCAAATAGTTGGAGCTATTTGCTTCTAAAGTCTGTTTGCATACTGCAGTTCAATGGATTGTTTTGAATTCTTTGTCCTAGGAGGGGAGGATGAAGGTGAATTTATAGGACCCTCGCCTCCACCAGAGGACCCCCCAGAAGTAAGCACAGTAAAGAAGGTGATAGTGGAGATCCAGGAAAGGAAGGACACCAAACCAGGAGTTCCTCATGTCAGAGAATGGGACAGAGGCAAAGGTAATCCTTATTATTTAATGGTGCATATTAAATATTACATCATGACATGAAGGGACATGTACTTTTATGCTGTACTTCTCGGATGAAAAAGTCTGAGTAAAGTAAAATACAACAGAAAATACAAAAAATAATAATTGCTGAATTCCATTTAGCTGTTTCAGTTTCAGTGTCGTGGTGTCATGCACGCTAGCTCACTGTCATGATGTTCACTAACACCTGTGTTCTTCCTTATGTGACCAGTCAAAATAAAGTTAAGCACTTTAAATACTTTACAACCATCCTTTTACCCGTGCCTTTGGAAAGCTGGCGAGATTTGCAGTCAATGGTCAAAATTATTTTAAGGAAAATATGATTTTCATTATTTCGATAGAAACCCGCTTGACATATATCATATGCTAATTATGACAGTCTCGCATAAAGTCTAGTAGAATAAAAATGATTAAAGGAACAGTGTGTAATATTTAGGGGGATTCATAGTGAATATAATATGCATAACCATGTTGTCATTAGTGTATAATGACCTGAAACTAAGAATGTTATGTTTTATTTAGCTTTAAAAAAGCCATTTATATCCACATCTTCCACTATTGAACACTGGCTCTAGTCAGAGCCTTTCGCGTTTTTTTACATTATCTAAAAGTAGGGATGGCTACCGAAACTTGGTATTAAAAGATTGAATTATTGATGAGCTCTGACGTAACTGGTGCTTTTTATTAGTACTTTTTAATGTTTTGCTGTAATTTAATATCACGCTGAAGTGAGCATTTCCACTTCTTTCTCTGAGCTCCTTCAACTGCACACGCAGTGAGTTCAGGTGCTTCATCTCCACTCTCTTTGAGTTACCATCCAATGAATGTGCCGTTGGAATGTCAAGTTATGGCTTAGAAAGTTAGAAGTATGGATGTAATTGTGCCCGTGCCAGTGGTTAAGCTTTTTCAATTAAAGAAAAGCTCTTTCTGTCCGTTGTCAAATACTTGACTTCTTTAACTTTTACTGTTTCTTGCAGAGTTTCTGTTTGCCGAGTGGAAAACTCGGTGTCGCGATGAGCGAGAGTCCGATTTTGCACCTCCCTCTGCCTACTTTACTGAGAGGAAGAGAGAAAGACCAGGCAAGATCAAAACTCAGGAGAGTAAATCCAAGATGTCCTTTAAGTGGACCAAAGGCCCAGAAGAAATCTCTGAGAGCAAGGAGGAACCACAATCTCCGCCTAAAACGGCTCCTGCACCTCCTTCACCTCCTCCACCTCCTTCACCTCCTTTACCTCCTTCACCTCCACAAAATCTTCCACCTCCATCACAACCACAGACTTCACCGCAGTCATCACCTTCCGATCACCCAGCAGCTTCAGCTCCCGAGTCTGCTCTTAATCCCGAGTATACCCCTCCTCCATTTTATCCTCCGTTTTCTTCTCCTCAGTTTGCTGGACCACATCACCTGCCTCCTCAGTTTTCCCCACAATACCCCCACCAGTATCCACCCCAGTATCCACCCCAGTATCCACCCCAGTATCCCCACCAGTATTTCCACCAGTATGCACCCCAGTATTTCCACCAGTATGCACCCCAGTATCCCCCCCAGTATTCCCCCCAGCTGCAGCCTCAGCCTCAGCCTCAGCCTCAGCAGCTCCTGCAGCCTGTAGACCTCAGCCAGGCCAGACAGCCTACAGAGAGTCTGGACGACATGCTGACCTTCTACAGGAACATTAACTGATCTCTAAAATGTCATATTTAACGTGTAGTTGCTTCATACTGAGAGTGTAAATACTGTTTCCTTTTTTTTTTTTCTTGTTTAGGAAATCACAGAAACAATAAAACACAACTTCTCAGATCTTAAATAAATATACGGAATTAAATGGACATTGTTCTGACTTTTTTTGTTGAAAAACTTGGTAATTTTAGTAGTCTTAAGTATATAAAGCCTCCACCTCGTGAACTATTTGTGTAATAGCAAGAGGGCATGAAATGAAGTGCAGTATTCAGCTGCAGTATGAACATATCCACCAGATGGACCTGTACGCCTCCATTGTGAGAAAATAAACTGATCCATCTGAACTGTTAAAGGACATCGTTCTAGTGCCGCAATTATTTTCATTGTCGATCAATCAGCTGATTATTTTCCCCATAAATGATCAATTGTTACGTTGTAAAATAGGGAAAACTCCCTCAAGATGACATCTTCAAATGTCTTACGTTGTCCTTCCAGCAATCCATAACCCAAAGATATTCAGTTTATTCTCACACAACAGAAAGAGAAGCAGCACGTTGTCCCAACCGAGAAAGATGCTTTTGCTTAAGAACTGACTTAAACCATTTATTGTTTATCAAAAAATCTTCAGATTATTTCTTCTGTCAATCGTTGAATTGTTTTACCTCTAAATAATGAGCTCAGTACGAGTGTTTGAATTACAAATGTCTCTGTTGTCTCTCATGCCAAATGCTGCTAAGTCATGGCAGCTGGGAAAAGTTGTGAGTGAGTGCATTTTGATTCAGAAATGTCTTTTTTTTTCTGTGAAATGAGTTCAAAGGGGTTTTACTGTACAGCTGAAGTGTAATCCATTAGTAACCTGAACTGAACCTCTTCATTGCTGCTCCTTGATGCCGGACCGGACTCATCCTGGTGTTCTTCATCACCTCCTCCCTCAGTCCTCCAACAGCTCTGTGCCAGTTCCAGTCCCTGTGTAGACACGAGCGGGTGAGTCTCCAACTTAACAATATCAGTTCCTAAGTCCAGGGAAGATCATTTTAATTCAGTTTGAATAATTTCAGCTCCTTCTCACATGCTCCTCAGTGTTGTCAGAGTGGCATCCAAATAATGGAAGTGGGATAATTAATGCTGGAGAGGAACACATTTATCTTCAGCTTCATGCCACAAACTCAAAGCCAAGGTCTTCTGTGGTGATATATTACCATGTGACTGGTGAATACCTTTTTAAAAAGCACTGTGTAATGTACAGACAGAATCTATTGCAGTAAAAGATGATACAATAACGGTCTTGTACTGTTAGCGATGTAACCTCAATGCACATCAAAGCAACTATATTGACGAAACAGTCGCCTCCTACTGGCAGAGCATCTGAGTCCTGTGCCTGATGGCACGATCAATTACATCGATAAAGTACATTCAGACAGAAGTCTTTAGATTACATAAGACATTACATATTGACATGTGTTTAAATGTGACATCTTCAATTGTCTTACATCAACCTCCGCCCCTGTCTTGGTCCACAGGATCCATGTGGGACCTGAAACACGTCAGGAAACAAGAGAGGAGCTATTCAGAGGAGTTGATAGTTTTCAGTATTTTGCTTAATAAGAGCTGGAACTACAATTTGATCACCCCATTATCCTCTAAATTAGCTATTTGCCATGATGTCTGGGTCACTTGTTTCCGTAGTAAACAGGTCGTTTGGAACTTTGTGGGTCTCTTTTCGGTGGTTCTCTTCCTGTTGTGGTGGATGTTTGACCCCACTATGACCTTAAAAACTGTGTTTATTTCCCTATTTTGTTCCTGCAGCCTCAAGTTAGACCAGTTCAACCAGAGTGGGAAATACACACTCTGATAGCTTCAGCACTGTCCCTCTGGTAAGCATGTGTGTTTGTGTGTGTGTGTGTGTGTGTTTATATACAGTATGTTTTTAAGTCTTTCTGTGAACTAACGTGTTTGTTTTGAGTTTTTTGAAGCTAATTTGCTGCCTGAGTAAATTGGCTGCCTCAGAGGTGAGATGATGTTGATACAGGGACAAGACCTCACAGAGTGATAGTCATACAGGGATTTCAATATGCTCTTACATGCATACAAACTGCAGTACAGACTGCAATATTCATAACAATAAAGAAAGGCCCTTTTTAATGAGGTTTACAACAGAATAAAGTAGCACTTACAACAGTACACAGATGCAGTTAGGCCACTTTGGTCCAGACTGAAATATCTTAATATCTATTGGATGATTTTCCATTCATTTTTGTTCAGACTTTCATGGTTCCCAGAGGAACCACAGTATGTTTATTTGCTTTTAAAAATGTAGTTATAAGACAAGACATAGCTGACACAATCTTACATCTAAAGTAAGACAGAAAATAATAATAAAAACACATTATTAAAAGAAGTGATGTGAATTCTTATGACTCGTGTAGCGCCGCTATGAGGCTAACATTTGTGAGTTTAATGTCCCAACAACTAAAGAGATGAAATTACACACAAATTCATGTCCATGTCAAGAATCAAAATGTTCTATGCTAATGCTAAACTAAGATGGTGAACATAGTAAACATTATACATGCTAAACATCAGAATGTTAGCATTATGACGTTAGCATTTAGCTCAAAGCACTGCAGAGTTGCTAGCATGGCTGTAAACCCCTCATGCATAATATGTACAGGAACCTTTTACTGGACTTATAGAACAAACAGTTGCTGTAGCGCTCAGAGCAGCTTCTTTTTGCTGACCGTCAACTCTGCACTGAGCAGAGCAAGAAACCTCCTCTGTGTAGAATTACCACCGCACTAATAACTAACATAGACTTAAGAGAAATGTGCATCTTCTCAGCTTAATTTCACTTGCTGACTCAACACTTTGATGAGTCTAATCTCTTATTAGGGACAGGAAGGAGTGTCTCATTGACAGATCTGCCCTCCTCTCAGGGAGCAGCTGCACTGACAAATGATCTCTGCATTTAGTTGTGGCAGTTTAATCCTGCTGTGGCTGAGCAAAATGGCTACCTGCTGTTTTCATAATAGAAATTAAATGACCTTCAGCCTGTGGAAACGGCTTTAGATCTAATGTGATTTTTCCAAGTAGTCTCTTTTTACTATTGTATTTTTGCAAAGCATTATTTGTTTGACCTGCAGTCATGTATGCACTGTTCAGATCTACTTTCTCACACACACACACACACACACACACACACACACACACACACACACACACACACACACACACACAGTGTAGGTGTCAGTTTACGGCTCATATTTTTTTCGGTGCAGCTATAAAGCTACTGTGGCGCAGGAGCTAATGGAGCCTCTATGAGGACGGTTACGAGGCCTGACACTTGTTCCTCAGTGATCCTGTCTTATGTCCTCTAGACCTGAGCAGGCAATCAATGTTGTCTTAATGGCACTGGAGGTCCTGGATCCAGAGAGGGAGTAAGGAGGAGGTCCGGCCCTGGTTAATGATGCTTTGAAAGGCAACTAAGGAATGGCCAGGACAATAAACTGTGATGTTTACACCATCTAAAAGCTAAATGAAACTTCGGACATGGTAAGAAGATCAAATGCATCCTTTCACAGACCTCATAGATATTAGGATATATTCAGATACACTAGAGTAGTGTAGAGGTTTGAAGCTGAGTGTTTGTGTTGTTAGTCTGGTTCTGCCCTGGATTGTGTCTTTATTGATCTGTTGTTCTTAAAACAAAAGAAATTAAATTAAAAAAATACCAGTCTTGTCCTCAAAAAGTCTTTAATCTGTCTAATAAAGCAAGTTAATCAAATAAGGTAACTGAACCTTAATTACCTCTCCTTGAAATGTATTTTTGCATGTAGAAGGATGAAGTGCTATTTGGTTTTGTGGAGCGTTAACATTGACAGATTGATATCCTTAACGTAATAGTTCAACATTTTGGGGAAATACGCGTATTCGCTTTCTAGAAGAGTTAGATGAGAAGATTGATGTCATTTTAATATTTGTCTGTTAAATTGGAAGCTACAGCCAGTTAGCTTAGCTTAGCATAAAGGCTGCAAACAGAGGGAAACAGCTAGCCTGGTTTTGTCCAAAGGGTAAAAAACATCCATTCAACAGCTCTATAAAACTCACAGATTAACAAATGATATCTTGTTTGTTTAACCCTGACTATTTATTGGCGGAGAGAAGCAACTTCCTGGAGACTCTTTGCCTTGCTTGTGCTGTAACATGACGCAGAAGCTGCACCGCTGGCGTAACTCCATTGAGACCCAGATGTGCTACAAGCTCAGATAAGACACTCGTCTATTCAAAGTTTTTTAATTCTCGGTTCAGTTTTATGATGCAGAGTGTTTCAATGACCCAACTGGGGACTGCACTCAACAACTGGGAGAGGGAATCAAACTAATAAATTGTTAATCCCAGGGCACTGCAACTAGTTTACTGACCTGGATGAATCTTTGATATTGGAAGGGTTACTCAACAATAGAGCAGTGCAATTTTACAAGTCACCAAAAGAGACGATTTTGAGCTTGTAGATCAGTTTAGGATTCTTCTTTAACTTATAGACATTAACATAAAAACAAGTGAAGGGAATAAAGGAAATACCACTGGCTCCATTAAGGATAATAGGCCATTACGGTTCTATCAGTAAAAGCCAGCATATTGAGTCATCAGACAAATTTAGAAAACTCGTTAAAGGGAGACTGCAGTTTTCACTCAAGTTTTCTCGCACACTCAAACAAACATTTTAGAGCAATGATCAGAAATGCAACTGTGTTATTTTTGTATTTACTCAATCTGGAAGGTTTTGTTAAAAACCAGGATGTTATGTTTACATACACAACACATAACTGGGAAACTCCAAAAGCTGGGACACTAATGCAAATGTATAAAGAATTTGTTTTGGACAGATAATAAGGAAATAACTTATTTGAGTTTTTCTAATAGCGTGGATGTTTTCCAACATTTTAAGCAGGATATTTTGAGTAATAAATCGTAGAATTGTCTTAAAAACATACAGAGTTCAGGTAAAAGGAAGACGAACACACTCGTACAAGACAACATTGATAGAAAGCTGCGAGACAACTTGTAAAGTAACTTTAAGATTAGCCTTTCAGTGGGGTCATAAAACAATAGGGGGGCTTTTTGTGAGGTCCGGCAAGACTGAAAGAGAGACAAAAGTGAACATTCATTAGAGCTTATTACATTTAATTTCTAATACGTAAGCAGGTTTATACTCATCTAAATTAACTTCACCTTTTGTTCTGTACCACCTGAGATGGACAGCTGGTAGGTTTCATTTCCTTTGAAAGATGCAATTTGTTCTTCTGTGTGCTTATCTCAGCTGTGGAGCGCTGCAGGAGTTATCTGTTATCTGTAGAAATGAACTCAAAAATAAAGATACAAAGAGAAGAATGGCAGCTAGTTTTTGAGCCTGTTTTATCTCCTTGTTTATTACTATTGCTGTGCTACAATTATTATTACAGTTATCACAACAACAACAAAATGCTAGTAAATATCATGCTGCTACAACTACAATTTAATATAAAGAAATGTTGCCTTAAATCCACAATTAAAAACCAGTCCTTGGAAGTACATTTTTCATAATATTCATATAATTCATCATTATAGAATTAGGCATAAAAAAAAATAAGAGACTTATTTGACCACATGCTTTTAAATCAGAGCAACGTCCATAGGGCAGACAATTAATGCACATTATTGCCTCAACACCCCACACTGCTCATTAAGAGCACTGTTTGGCTGCTGTGGGCTTCTTTAATGGTCCATCAGCGAATAGAGTCTTCCACTGGCGTGTATCACCACCTCCACACTGTGAGACAATGTTCTTCTCATGGAGGCCCGGGTCCCTCTGTCAGCATCACCCCACGGTGAGCTGTAATGAGCTGGTGTGTGTGTAATGAGAGCTAATGCCGCCACAGCTATTGAGACGTTTTTGCCACCAGGCCATAATGCCACTCCCGCTGTGTTGTGTCAAACAGACACATGCAAAACAGACTGGTGCCAGTGAGCTTGATGGCAGGCCTGCTTCATTGTCTCCCCTGCAGCAGATGGATCACAGAAAGAGGGACACGGGCCCTGTGGAGTCTCTAATGACGGCATTTGGCTGCAGTTCAAGTCACAACATCGGGCGACTGAATTTATGTTGTATTTAACACCTTTGCTCTCTGTTGACCACATATTGGTAACATTTCAAATGTTACTATACAATACGATACAACACCTGAGTTCTGGTCTCAATACCGATACATTACTTTGATAAATAATCATGCTTTAATTTTGTCATTCAACAAAAGAAGCAAAACCCTCCCCCCGACCCTCATACCAGGATAAATCAAATGTCCCACACAATTATTACACATACAAAACATACAGGTATACAAAAATAAAAACAGTAGAAGAAAAGGTAAAAGAAAAGAGAAACGGTTGCCATTATGCCGATAGATAATACTATGTTTTTATGGATATCATCACCTCCATCATCTCCGAATCTCCATACAAACATTGCAAATGATATTGATACCGGTTGTGTTTACTGTGTCACTATCACATCACATCCCTCAAACCACAGCCTCTTTCCTGTTAAGCCATTAATATATGTTCGAGTCTGATCTAGTCAGTTGGGGTGAGAAAAGTGAGGATGGGTTGCCAGATCTTGATAAAAGCATTGGGCTCCCCTGACATATTATGACGGATTCTTTCCATATTAAACAATCTAGTACGTTCGCCTAACCAGCTATTTGATACTGGGGCTGCACCTTTGTTACACAGGCTCAGAATGTTCTTTTTTTGGGATTACGATGCTGTGTTGTAAAGACCTTAGCTGCCAGTGGTTTAAGCCCAGGGTGAATTGTGACCAGCCTAGAGTGGCTATTCCTGGGGTCAGGGGCAAGATTGCATTTGTGTACCTCTGAGAGGAAGTGAAAAATGTCACTCAGGATTTGATTAAGCTTTGTGCAATGCCAGGATAGATGAGCTAAGGCTCCATCTGCACATTTGCATTTAGGTAAGGTTAAAAAAAAGGGGTAGAATGAATGTAACTTAACGCAGGAATAATTTAGTCTATAACCAGACTGTTCTATCTATTATTTACCATAACTGTTTTAAATGTTTTGTGAAAGCACCAATAGTCAAAGCTACGATATCGTCGCAATGTTGATTTCTTATCAATCAAGAAGCCTTAATTAGAGACCGTTTTAAAAAAAGGGATCACAAGCCAAAGAGGGTGGAAACCACAGGTTTAATCTTTAACAAGGCATTTCATTTTATAAGCTTATTGTACTTGTTTTTAATGTAAAATGCTAATCTGAAAAGTGACTTTAGCTGTCAGATAAATTAAGTTTAGTAAAAAGTACAATATTCCAATTCCAGAAGTATAAAAAGGAAATACTCAAGTAAAGAACAAGTACCTCAAAATTGTACCTACAGTACAGAATAAATGTACTAAATGTACTTTCTACGACTGCTGGCTGACGTGTCTTGATTACGATGAACATGGGCACTGTAGTTTTTATTTGAGTCAATCTCTGCTGCGGTGAATACTCGCTAGATCACCAAATTATTCCTGTTTGAGTAATGTTTGCTAAAAACTACAGTGCCCAGCTCTTTTAGGAACTGATACAGCCTTTTTCAAATTATAAAATGACAAATAACCTGAGAAAACAAGATTATAAATCTGTCCAGATGTGATGACAGTTTACAGTACATTACATTTTTTTTTTTTTTAAACACACAGAAGCATTATTTTTGTATTGATTTAAATCCGCTGTGCATCTGACCAGGTTGCAGTTTCCTCCTTTCATTAACAGATTTGTTCATAATAAGTGGAGGCTTGGGCTGAGCTCATTATATAAGTTGTTAGCTAACTTAAGAAGCCAGAGAATGTGTTTGAAATGCTAAGGCATGGTTAATGTATTTAGTGTTTACGTGTGTTTTCAGCTGAACTGGGAGCTGGGAGGGCAGTTTGTCTCCTGGGCGCTGCATGTGTTGTCTGACAGGCTCCTCACGGTGCAGGATAAAGATATTAGCTGGCCACTGTTGACACTGCATGCACACTTGTAATGGCCTCATAAATTCTGCTGGTGTGAAAGGGAGAAAGGGAGTGAAAAAGCAAGGAAAGGCACTGTGGACTCATTGGCAGTCCACTCGCACTCTCTCTGCCTGCTTTAAACCACCCAGCATGCACCATACCTGCAGTTAACAGATGCAGCAAATACTCCTCCAGGCAGCATTTGACGTCCGTGTTTTCATTGAACTTCAGAGTGTGTATACAATACATTTAGGAGAGTAATTTATTTTTAAAGCACTGACTAAGAAAAAGACTGAGGCTTTTACTAACCTAGTGTTTGCAATTCTTTGAAATACTTATATTTTGAATGTCACAGTCATAAAAACACATATATGAGTGTAATTCTATGGAGATGTTATGGACAAATAGATATGTTACCCCAAGTAATTTCATATAAATCATTTGACAATGTCGCCCCTCCTTGACTGTATTAAGGTGGAGGTTCAGTTTAGTTGTTAGTTGTTAAGCTTCAACTGTCTATTATGTTGAAAATGCCAAATTGTACATACTTGTTGAAAGCAGCTACCTGGTTGCTGTTGTTGTGTGTGAGGGAGATCACACTTCATTTACAGGCCAAACAGGTGGCCACATTTAGTGATGTTAAAGGCCCTGAAAACATATTTCTCCAATCAGGTTTCTTTAACGATGGGTTCCTACATAGAACCACAATGTTCTCCCAAATTTGAAGCAGTTTTGGTTTTTTCATTTGGTTGTTATTTTGTCTGTGCTCTTTTAAAATTGAGCAAGGCTGAACAAATGCAATGTCACATATTTTCATGCACCAATCATGGGATTTTTTGTTATTAGTGTAGTTACAGTAGTGACGTTGAGTGGATTATGAATGAGGTTTTATTATTTCTAGAACAGAGCTCAGAATTTCCAGTTTTATGGTTTTTGAGTGTTAAATTATTTAAATAATAACTAAGGGAATCTTTGATTGATCCTTATCTTGTCATAACTATGTAATGATGTCTCAATATCTACTATGATCAGTTACATTTGTGTTTTGTCTTCTTCATGAGTTGTCTCCATCTTTTTGCCAAGAGTCAGTCTCTTTATACAGGGATGTTGAGAGCTTTGAGTGTTGGTGTGTGTTGGTGTATATCTGGTGTTGATACGTGTTGCTGATTCTTCTTACAAGCAGTGTCGGCTCGTAACATTATCAACCTGATTGATTCAATCAGCTGGCTTCAAACTGGTGAAATGTCTTTGTTACTTTCTGATATAACCCTACTCTTGAATGTGTTAAATATCTGTGGATCTCCTAGTTTCATCTCTATTTCAAATTACAACTTGTTCTGTCTATAAAGGCAAATCACTGAGTACATCTTCATCAATCGATAAAACTATTTTGGGTAGATTTGGGAGTCTATTCTGACCCACTAATGGGGAAAAATCCTGAATAATAGGAGTTTATTATGTGCTCAGTGAGATAGGTTTGGTAGTGAAATGTGATCGTCAGTGATTTTTTTTATCTAGATTAGCTGCTTTAAAGGGAGGGGGCAGTGTCTCTTGGCAGCTCTGGTGTCACATGGCCAGTATTGATTGTTAGATCCAGGGGCCATTAAGTTGCTACTTGCATCTCAATGTGTCCTGCAGTAGAAGATTGATGTTGCCTCTAAAAAAACAGACTATCCTGCCTGCATTTCTCTTCATTATTAATGAAACTTAAATGGCAGTTTCCCAAACCAAAATAAACATCTGTTTCTAACCACACAGCGGCTCCAACATTAAACAAGCACAAATAGTGATCGTAGGATTAATATTTATGTGTAAATGTAATCACTAAAGAAATAGTCTGACCTTTTGAAATGTTCACTTGTTTGAGAGTTAGATGAGAGGATGGGTTGAAGATTGATGCACTCATATATATGCCTGTATATATGCCGCTACAGCTAGTAGATACTTAGCTAGCTTAGCTTAGCATAGAGACTGGAAACAGCTAGCCTGGCTCTGTCTGAAGGTAACAAAATCCATCCACCTCAAAAGCTCACTAACTAGTTATACATTATAACTTGTTTGTTAAATCTGGCAACCAGGCTCCCTGCTAACACATGACCACCTGACATCGCAACATGTCCTTTTTTCACATTGTACAGATTAAACAATATCCAACATGTTCATTAATGAGGGAGCTTTAAATGTGCTTGTAGACATTTCCTTTAAACAGACCTAGGTTAACTGTTTCTTTCTGAATGCTAAGAAAAGCTAACCGGCTGCAGGATGCAGCTTAATATTTACAGTACAGACATGAGAGTATTGCAGTATTCATCTTTTTATCTAACTCTCTGTAATTGTTTTACTGTAAGTGATGAAGTCAGATAAATGATGTGCTTAGACCAGACGGCACCCTCCAGGTCTGACAAGTGAACCCAGTGCGTAAGGAAGTACCTCAACTTTTATTCTTTCTAGGCATCAGGGGGCTCCTCTGGTTGCAAAAAGAAGTCAGATTGTATAGAAGTCTATGAGAAATTGACCCTATTTCTCACTTGATTTATTACTTTAGCAAACATGAGTTTATGGTCTTAGACACAAGTTTCAGGTGTTTTTCAATACACCATGATGTTCATTTGGTAAATGATGTTTCCATTTTAAAGAGAACCATAAAGCAGGGTATGCTTTAGGGCGTGGCTACCTTGTGATTGACAGGTCGCTACCATGGCGCTGTCCGGTCTGGGAGTTGTCCGTTGTTCATGTTAGAACTTTAACCCTTTCACAGGGTGTTTTCATTTCTTGAAATTTAATTGTAACCTTTTGGTTGCCTTAAAATGTCTGATTCATTGTTCGGTTGTACTTAGCTTCACCCTCTCGTATAACTTCTGGTTGCAAAACGTGAAGATGGCAAAGGCCAAAATTCAGAACTCAAGTCTTCAGAACTGCAGTGCACAAACCATGACGTCATGTTGACTACGTCCTCTTCTAATATATACAGTTTATGAATTTGGCATACTGTATGTATGTAGTAACTTCCTGGTCTTTACCTAAATAATTTGTTGACAAATTACTGAAAAGGGACGTAAAACTTGCTTCATTATAAATTGTCGATGGACTATCACGCTCAGTTGAAACTTGTTTGCTGAATATATAAGTCCTGAGGATTTTAACTGAGTTGTTGTAATTTTGCACTCTTATGTTAAATTCCCTTCCATTGCCTGAAAAGTTTAACCTGTCTTGTCCCCTGCATACCAACACACATGACACATGATGGAGGGTCAGTTCAGGTTAATCCAATGTGGTTTTATGGGGATGTGGGATCTGTGCTCACATTAATATGGTCATTAGACTTAATTCTTCCCATGACAACATACTGATGGATGTATTGTTCAGTTTCAGTTAATAGCTGTCACTTAAATCAACAGTGATTAATTGGCTGAAAGTCAAAGCCAATGAATAAATCTCAGCAAGTGCTTTAATGGGCTTTATGGTGTTGAATTTGTTCAGCACATAAAAAGTTAAAGCCAGTTTACGAGTACTGATTGTACAGGTACGTTGAATAACAGTGTGTTAAGAGATAGGAATAAGAATAACACAGACACTTTTGCTTCATATTAAAATATATACACATACATATAATATAATTACATATTCAGTCAATTCCTCCTCATCTCTGCTTGAAGCTCAAGGCTACAGCATAACACAACTGAATCACTGATCGAACTCTCAGCAAGCGAGTTGCATTGTGGGTTATGTAGGCGGCAGAGTTTGACAAGTTAGAAGAATGCTTGGATTTAAAAACAACAGGATTTCCCTGGTTCTTCTTCATCGAATGTGATCATTTTTTAAAAACAGTCAGACAATGAGTGCAATGCTAAATTGGTGGAGTACTCTTTGTTATTCCCTTAAAGCTATATGCCATTATTAGTTTCTACAAAGGTAAATAGCTTTTACCTTGGAATTAAACAGATTAAGACAATAAAAACGTATCTTATAATAGACAGATTGGTGTAAGTGAAAATTTAACCTTTTTTGAAATTTCACGTCATAAATCTTATTTTTACAGCTTTCTTTTGTCAGAACTTATCCCATTGTTCACTTGTCAGAAGTTCTCACAGAAGAACAAAAACAACCCCCCAGCTGTGTTTTCTTCCTTGTCACGATGCGACGGGAAACTAAAATTAGACCGCCATGAACAAGAGTTTGCTCCTGCATCCTACTGGTTCAAATACTTGACAGTTTACAGGATTCAGTGTTGCCAAAGACAACAAAATTCAACAACACTTTCCTTTGTTTTTTTATGTTTTCCTTTATATTTTGTGAAAGTAGGAAGTTGTGTGGACTTACAGTAGTAGCCACTTAGTTCCTCTCTCGTTTCAGTTTGTCCTCAGAAAATCCAAAAGATGTGTCTAATGGATCCTTTAGTTTTTTGAGAAAGTAATTTGAATATGCAATATTGATTAAAAATAAAGATAATAAAACGTTCACTCACTTTTTTCCATTCATTAAGGTGAAGATTCAATACATACATAGGGAATTCCAGTAGACTTAAAGCTGGAGAAGGCAGTATAGTTTTTGCAACATTGGGAAAAACAATTCATAATAACCTTTCAGCATGATGTAATTCAAGAGATCTGAGAGAGAAAACTAGACTTCTACGCCTCCTCTTGGCTCTGTTTTCAGGCTTTAGAAAATGTAGCCTGTGATGGGAGACTTCGGCCAATAACAGTTCATTTCAGAAAGACGGCGTTCCCATCGGCTGTTCTAGAAATGCAGATACCCATACACATCCCTTTGGTGGTCGCTTGATTCAGCTGCAGAATATCCTGCATATATCTGTCTGCGGCTAGCAGAAAGCTTAACTATTAGCATTCTCTCCATCTCTGAAATGCTTCGCTAATATCGTAGCTCACTGGAGCCTCGAATCACAGAATGTCTTCCAAAGGGCTTTACAGGCCCACTCGTTTGCCAAGAACAAAGGAGGGCTATTCTCATAGAATTGCTGCTATATAAGAGCATCGGGATCACAATGATGTGGATGCTGGATGATGCAGGATGATGTTTGAAATGAAAGACAAATACTCGTAAAGGTTACTGTATGAAGGACACGCATGTGCTAGTGCTTGTCTGGTGGGAGGGGCTTAGGACTGAGGAGAGAGCTGCAGGATGAGCCTACCCTGCCTACTCTGGGGTAACACTTGAATTACAATATGCTGAAAGGTTACTATCAACTTTTTGCCCAATGATGCCAAAAATAACTTCTGAAGCTTGGAGAACTTCTCCTGTTCATGGACCCCAATTATTCTGATATAATACAAGTAAACGTGAAGTAATTGAAAGGAGACCAAGAATGAGTCAGAAAATGTCAAAGTGCCATTCTTTAAAAAAAAACAACGACATATAAACCTGCGATGATGTCAAAAAGTAGGCCAATGAGGCCCAGGTTGAAAATAACTGGAATTATCCTTTACGTTTGGTGACTACGCCCTCCGGGCTCCAGTTTTGCTGAAAGACTTGAAAACAGTCACAGGAAGGAGTATATCAAGATGGAGTTCCTTTTTTAAGCCCCAGTCTTATTGTTTCACCTCAGAGCAGGAGAGAGGAGGAGACGCACTCTTTCCTCGCCTGACGCAAACAGGAGACAGTTTTTCTAATCTGTTACAAAACACATACTGACATTGTTCAATACTGTTACTGTACACATCCAATATATCATGGCTGCATACGTGTCTGACATGGATCTCCTACATCCCAACTCTTTATGAGAGAGATCCACAGATATTGGATGATTTATTGATACGGCTGAACTCCTAATCTATAAATACACACATTCATTTTGATTTGAAGAGGGGCATTGTAGTGCAGCAGGTTTAAAGAATCAGCACACACTCATGACCTGCTGTGGTAAGAGATTTATCAAGAGGAAATACTCAAAATGTTAAAGGCTAAAGCTGAATATGGTTTATATGTTTTATTAGTTGACAAATCCCATTACAGAGACAAAAAACAACATATTGATCCTAACAAGTATTGTTCCTCTTATTCCTCGGCCCCATAGAGCTCCATTGTTTTTTCATTACGATGAACATGGCCAGAGTAGTTTACTTTGAGTCAATTCCACAAAACACCATACTGTTGCTGCAAATACTCATTAGAGCACAATTGTTGATTAATCCGCAGGAAAAAATAGTCCCTAAAAAAATGCTAAATCAGTTTGAGTAATGTTCGCTTAAAAACTACAGTGCCCAGCTGTTTTAGGAAATTGCTGAGCCTTCTTTGAAAATGTAAGTATATATTTGTGATCTACTTTTGGAAATTCATGTTTTCATTAAGAATCAATGGGCTAAGGAGGAGCTTTGTTCTGGTCTTTACATGGTATTTCTTGACTACATCATGTATCGTCAGTGTGTGGGGACACCCCCTCATCCCTAAACATGTCATGTTATTGTCTCGTGTTGCAGGCTGCAGAGCCCACTATACCTCCCCTTTATTGACTCAATATGAAAACACAATTATTGCACCGACAAAAAGGTGGTCAAAGGTGCAGCCACATTATGTTTTTCAATGAGCCGAACACTGTTAGTGAGAATCCTATTTTTAGTCTCAAGAGCAGCACACTGAAAGAAGCATTCTGGTACCTCACTGTTTATATTAATTAGGAAGAGTTACTGTGTTTATAGGTTTTGCATTGGGTCATGTAAGACAGTTTGACACAAGATATTTGCAGTCCTATGCCAGTAGCTGTGGACTAATTTGCCTAGATTTCCTTGGATTGATGTTTGACCTTAACGTGTGATGCATATAAGAGCATAAGGAAACACTATTCATCATTGTGTTGTAAGGACTCTTAAGCACAGAAAGCCTCTGCTTGGTGTTTGGGAAAGCTTCCGTTTAACAGGGAGACTCTTCACTGTGCTGTTTGGCCAGGATTACAGCAATTGGTAATACACTGTATGTTATTACATTTAATCATGTTTCATGACCTGAAAAATGGGTAACTTATAAGTGTGAGGTCAGTCCATTTACCATTGTGAATGGCACCAAATATAAAATGGATTCATGTGTTGTGTTTGGAGTCAAAACGGCCAGGACTTGACTCTCTATTTTCTCTTCCTACTGCCGTACTGATCCTCCCTCTGAGCCACTCCCCATGTTCATGCTCCTGCTACTGAATCTGTAACACACTGCACAGATATTATTTTAGTGTAATAAGTCTCCATCAGCTGAGTAAAAATAGATTCCCTTACTTCACTCCCAGTGAGTCACATTTAATTCACAGAGGGGTTAAATGTGAGCATGGTGTCCATAAGCTGAAGGATGTGAAGTTGGGTTGTGCAGGAAACAGGGAGAGCAGTTTCCTGTTATGTAGAAAAAGAGCCTGTTGTGCACCAATCAGACAGGGAAGCAAGACTGGTTTATCAATAAGGGAGAGCTGATTTAAGATCACACATAGTTTACTTTTTTTAATGAGACGTGATCAGTAATACTGAGAAATACAGCTTTACGATAATATCCAGAAACAACAGGGATCTGAGAATGCATTGTTCTCACCTAATCATGACTCGATCTCAACGTCAGACAGAAATTGTGGAACGCATGAGGGGAAGCTTTGATTTAATGGAAGTAATATTATCTTGTGTTTTTTAAAGTAAAACATATCATTTGGGTTCTACACTTCTAACAAGGCACAACATATAAAGTTGTAACTAATTGCTTTGTTCATGGTAAATACATTCTTTATTTATTTGTAAACCATGAATAAGAACAACTTTTGGGTTGCCAGGTTGGGAAATCCCTTTGCCTGGTGTTTATCCTTTCTATTTACTAATGATGCAGTAAATAATGTTGGTGGTTCGTCAGCAAATGCTCACATTGAGCCATTTAGTGTGCAACTAGCTGTTCCTAAATCATTAATAAATTATTAATAATCCATCAAGGATTATTCGTATTAACGATGACCGATCTATAACGCATTAGGCTATAGTAAACGATTTATACCAGTAATAAAGCAGTTATTTAGAACTTATAAACACTTTATAAAAATACATTATATATATATAACATTTTTTAATTATTTCTGTATATTTCTGTCACAAAAAGTTGTTTCACAGCTAGTCTATAAGCAAGAAAAGTTGTTCTTGAAAATGTCTGAAATATGTATGTATAGATCTTTAACTCACTTTGCCACCGTCAAAACATAGACATCACCTCCTCTGCAGCAGTGACATTTTCCTTTTTGCTATAATAAATGCTCACCAGTCTTGAGTTGAAGGCTGATGTTAACATTTCCAGCACTTGACTGGACCTGCTGCTAGCAGGTACAGGGATCCTGGTCTTCGGGTCGAGCTTTTCTTTTTTCTTTCTCCATTTGGTTTCCAGTCGCGTCCTGCGCGCTGTGAGACGCACAAACGATCAGCTGAGCAGCGGGTTCCCTCTCAGAGGAAGATCAGACAGAGCTGCTGTTCAGTCAGACTCACTCAGTCTCTGTCTGCACAGTTCAGCGGAGTTTGGCTCCGTTTTTACACGTTATTCAACATTTTGTGTACAGAAGCTGCTTTCGTGGACGAGATGTTGGAGACGGTCGCTTCGCAAAAATGAACACAGGTGAGATTTATTTGAACCGACAAGGGTGGTTTTGAAACCAAAGCCTCTGTTTCACTGCTTGGTATTTTATGTATTTAGAGTAAATGAGTATTAAGCGAGCTGGACATAGAGTTTTAGTTTGTCTCGTATTATCTTATATGACTTTGTAGTTTATATGAAGAGGCTAGATGGTGAATAGATCGGTAGTAACAGGATGTGGAGCAAACCAAAGTGTGTTTAACGCAGTGTTTCTTTATGTCAGAGCAGAGGGCAGTGTTAAGTGTTATGTCGATCAATTATTCACTTTATGCCTTTCTAGTAGAATAAAGAGGTTTCTGCGTAAGTTAGCAACAATTGAGCTCTTTTTGTTGTAAAAACTCAAGCAAAACTTGCAGTCATCCGCAAGTAATGCACTCTTTTAAAAACGTAGTTTGGTGAGCCTAATTATCCTTATTAGCTTATTCAGGTTCTTCTCAGAAAGTGATCAAATGGTGTGCATGGGTTTATATATATAAAAAATATACTTGAATTACATGTGTTCTTTTTTCTGTCACTGTATATGAGATTTAAAGAAGTAGAGGCAGCCTGAGAGGGGTTTCTCTAACTTGAATCACAGGAAGTGAGCAGGGAATTCCCTTAGATTTTTTTTTTTTAATTCTTTATCAAAGGATGTAAAATCACACATTACTCATTTCAAGTATTTTGTCATTTTATGATCAACTTCTTTTTTGTTTGGGTAGCTAATTCTGGAAAGTATTTGGAAAGTTTTCCAGCTTAGTTGCATTTGATAGGTTGCTAGATGTAGACAAATATTTTCTGCATTTTGTGACGAAAATGGTCAAACTGTGACCACATGATTATAATCACCTAAATGTGACTATTACACACACTATTCCAATTGTATAATGTGTGAAGTTAGAATCTTTGACCAGTTTTAGGTCAAAGGGACACAATTTAAATGACCTGTAAGCTATTTTAAAGCACGTAATCTTACAGTTTCCTTTTCCTGTTGTTCTTTCAGACTGCACCAAGCCTTCTGTTGCTCCAAAGCCAAGATTTGTTTGTCACGCCAGCCTGAAGCTACCCTCCCCTCACATGTCTGCAGCCAGGGGTCCCAAACCCTTTATAGCCCCAAAACCTAAAGTCACACCAGAGCTTAATGGTAACCAGGGAGGATGCTTCAATGGCGGCTTACTAAATTCAGATGGCGAGGTTGATGAAGAGCATGAGACAGAGAACGGTCTTAACAAAGTGGTTGCAGACGAGTTGCCAGCAGAGAAACAATTTAACGTCTACATCCTCAAATCACCACAAAATAATGTTCAGGGGTCGGAGGACGGCGGGGGGACAGAGGAGGAAAAGGAAGAGGAAGAAGACATGATTCAGAAGGTGGACGAGGACTGGAGGTTAACTGACAGTGCTTTAACAGAGGAGGTGGACTCCCTGGACACACTTTGGGTCAGTGATGCTGGGCTCACAGCTGACTCTGAGGACGCAGTGGAGATGGTTGACACAGACGTGACGGAGGACATGGACGCCGAAGGTTGTGACGCAGGCGAGGCGCTGGCCGACACGGATGGCCTCTCAGTGGGAGACATCTCTGTTAATAGCATTGATGAGGAGGCAGGCTGCTACTCTGCTGAAAATCGAGACGTGAGGGAGAGGCAGGGACCTCACCAGATCAAGGAGGATGAAACAGGTGACTGTACGGCAGATGATATAACTGAGTCCCTCACAGATGAACCTGGTCTCATCAGCAATGGAAACATGAAGGACACTGATACACAACACGTTTTTCTCATAGACGGAGAGGAGAAAGAAGAGGAAACCGCTCCTGATTGCGGCATCACTTGTAACATCCTGAAGTTTAAATGTGGCCATAAAGTGAAGGAAAAGGGCGTAAACATACAGAGCGTTAGTTTTTATGACTTTAAACCTGAAGACCAGAAACAGGTCTGTGACACAACTAAGAGACATGTGGCTGTAGTGGATGATCCGACTCATGAGCCTTACTACGTCTCCTCAGAGGACATCATTAACAGAGAGATGATATCAAGGAATAACAAAGCTCATGGACTACCACAGAGTCCACTTCCATCTGTAAACAGCAGTGGAGCATCAGCCGGGAAATTTGAGAAAACAGCAGAAAATGGACAAACAGAGTGTGTGTCCTCTGAGGATTACGTGGAGGTTGGTAACCCTCCTGAGTACAGCAGCTACAACAGGGATGAAAATAATGTGAGAGCATATCTGAAAATGACCGAAGAACTCAAAGCTCAGACACCGGGGGCCTTTTTTGATCACGTGGACTGCCAGCCGAGGTTCAGGCTTGTATCCATCTCAGTGCCGACAGACACGGACACCTCGCTGACATCTTCTCTCTCGGAAAGCCAGCTGCTTTCTCCAAGTGACTCGGATGTCTTCGAAGAAGACCTGGAGGGTCACATAGTGCCGTTTCTGGACGACACCACTGACACAGAACCGGACATCAGTGATGAGCACGTCTATGAGGAACCAGGGCACAGCTCAGAGGGTGAACATGTTTTTCCTTCTCATAAGAGGACAGCAGAGATGCTCTCCTACTCACTGGCACATCGCATTAATAATAATGTGGCGGAGTTCGTTCAGAGGCCCTACATGAGTGGATTTGGACAACCTGCACTGAGCAGCAGCCCCATGATAAGCTCAACGCGGCACAAGAGCTACAGCAAACCCCACTATTTGTCCCTGTACCCGCGCTCCATCTCTATGGAGGGACAGGACATGCCTCTGGGTGTCTACAGCTACAGGGATGGATCCCCAAGACAGGGAGGCGCCATTTGTTCATCTGGAAGCTTCTCACGGTGCTCGCCGCTGTCATCTAGTGGCCTGTTCACGCCGACATCTGTAGTGGATATCCCTCCTCCGTTTGAGCTGGCCTACATCACCAAGAGACCCATCACAAAGAGTTCCCCCTCGCTTTTCATTGAAGGAGACTCGTCTGAGAAAAACAGGAAAAAGAAATCCTCCATTAAGCGTTTCCTGATGCTTAAATTTAGGCGGAAAACAGAGAGCAAGCCGGTAGATGTGAACCCGTCCTTGTTTAAGTCATCAGCAGAGTCCAACCACCACACGCCCAGCAGACTGCTGGATCTAGAGAGACGCAGCATCGGTAGCTCTCCACAGCTCAACTCGCGCTCTGCTAGTAAACCTCATGTTTCATCAGAGCCAACCTCCTCCTTCTTGCTCTACAAGGAAAGCAGAAGAAAAGGGAACTCTGTGGCCTTTCTCAATCGCAATGTCGTCCGGGTTGAGTCCTTTGAGGAACGCTCCTGTGTGCCTTTCACACCTCTTCCCCTGACCAAGCCTCGCTCCATCTCCTTCCCCAACGCAGATACCTCAGACTATGAGAATGTTCCCGCCATCAGCTCGGACTACGAGAACCTTCAGGTCCCACAGCGGAGGCCCGTCTACCAGGCGCCGTTCACAGACTTCTTTGACCGTCCCAGTCGGGTGCTGTCCTCTGCCAATGACACCGACGGTTACGTGGACATGAGCAGCCTCCCTGGTTTCAAGAATACAACACAGTCACCTGAACAGGAAACAGAAAGGTATGTAAACAAGAGTCTACAAATTTGAGTCTTGAAATCTTTAACTAATCATGATAGGGCTAGAGAAAAAGTCTATGTGCCACCAAAATCCTTGTTATTCATCCTTAACATCTGTACAAAATGTCATGGAAGTCCCTCCAATAGTTATTGACATATTTTAGTTTGGACAAAAGGACCGACCGGCTGACATTACCATCCATAGAGCCTTAGTGTGGCTAAAACCCGTGTCTGTGTGCATGTGTGTGTTCACATAGATTAATGCAACTGGACATAATATTAGTGATGTTTTACTCTGAGCACAAGGCTTTTTTTTTTATTACTGCTCGGCCACTGTGTGGGTTTAACAATGCCCCTGGGGAGGAGGATTTATAACTATTTATTATGTTGAGTCCCCTGACGCTGCCATCACAGCAGACATGGAAGTGGTGATCAGTGGTAGGGAGGGCAGTGCGGTAGCTTCCCTGCTATGCAGTGATATGTACTAAGCCTCAGCTGTGGTGTCCGTGTGTTGTTGGGGCATGTTGGGTGGTAGAGAAGGAAACGCTGGAGGTGGTGTTGGAGGTGGGGGTGGTATCTTCAGATTTAGGTGAAAACAGGCTGGTTTAATTCATCAATAATTTTTTTAGTTGTGAAAACGGGCCCTTGTGTTGGTGCTGTAGCCTCTCGCCTCCCTGCTGTAGTGTTATTTGTTGGTATGATCAGCCATGCTGTGCTGACATTTACCCATCCCCCCCTGCATTCCTGTTGGCTGTACCCATATCATACAGGCCGCTCAGGATGATTAATCGTGAGAGCATTTTGGAGTCATTGCTCTTCTCTATCCAGTCAGAAACAACAGGCTGAGATAAAATCTCAGTATGTTCTGTAGTCAGCAGTTGTTCACTGCAGTGCTTCCCTCTCATCATGTACCACTGTGGCTGTGTGCCACAAAGGCTCTAAAATACTGGATTTGTATTTCCTTAAGTACTCAATACACACTAATAAATACAAATAAATACAACATCTTCATTTTAATTGAGAAGAATTCTGGTGCGTTGAAGCTCCAAACTGTAAATTGCAACGTTATAATGATGTGTTCAAATGTAATCTTGTAAAATGTAGTTCTAATAAATAGTTGTTTGAAGGAGATGTTTCCACACCAATATAAAATATATACTAGAGATGGAATCATGACCTGTTTAACTTCCTCCCACAGAAAATATCTAGATACACACATGAGATTTATATTACAATTGTAAATTGCTAGACTAAGACTTTGAGGGGACCAAGTCAAGACAAAGACCAGACCAGAGTCCCAGTACTGCTGTGTTCTTTTAGGAAGCCAAATGTCCTAACTGAAGATTTGACTGACATCTCCTTCCAGACAGCCACAGCTTCTTCTCCCGTCTCACTCTCTTTGATCGCTTGTGAAAAGGGGAGGCTGACAGCCACAGTAACAAATATTAGAAATGAGTTATTGGTTGAAGCAGGAAGTTTTACATCCAATCAGTAACAGTAATAATGTTAACAAATACATCAGACAATGCACAGGCAATTTAGTGAAATACCCACAGCTGTGGTCTTGAGATAAAATCCAGAGTCTTCTTTGTCTAAATCCGAGACAAGACCGACTAAAAATGCGGTCAATTCCGAGACTTTCAAAACTTTTTGAAACCGATCTTGAGAACTACAACACTGATAGCAGTGCATGTCTGCTATTACTTTATGTATTGTCTGAATTCAGATAAGTGTGTACAGTATAGACTGAGTAGCGATGACACAATTAAGCTATTAATTGATAAGTTGAAATGAAAAATTGTTGGCAACAATTTAATGAGTGATTAATCATTTAGGCCGAAGTGTTTGTTCTTTCCATCGTCAGGATCCGAATCAGAATCAACTTTATTGGCCATGTATGCGTGCGCATACAAGGAATTTGACTCCGGTTACACATTGCTCTCGTCGTACATACATACATAGAATATACAATAAACAAGAGAAATATAAAAACAAGGACATTAATGACAACAAAGTAGAACAGAGAAACTAAGCATATACATTAACATTTAAGTACTATGTACAATATAAATATATATCGAAGAATATATACGAGCATAAAGAACATAAAGAACAATGACAATGGACAATGGATTCGGGATATTAGTGCAGAAGGTGGTAATAGTGCAAATAGTGCAAATGAAGGTTCAGTATGTCTGATTAATTGTTCATTAGTGACGGCCAGTGGAAAGAAGGGAGGAGTTGGAACAGGTTGTGTTCTTTCGTGATCTTTCGTATCGTGAAAGGCCTCTAGAAATATTTTTGTTATTACATTTGGATACACCAAAAGTAACTGTATATGTAAATAAGGTGCCTTCTTGAAGAATGTTATCTTGCACTTAATTCCTCCTAAATCTGAATATAATTAGAAAGATACTTGATTCCACCTACTACTCTTAATGCAAATTTGGGCAGGTAAGACATCAAAGTCGGGTAAAACATCGGACGCCTCATTTTTTTAATCTTTGCTTTTCCGTTGCAAAATACACAACTGCAAACGTGACATGCCTCTGTGTAAGAACCTGAGCTGTCTATGCTAGTACTGAACAAAGACAGTGGTATGATTGTTATTGTCCACACTTCCAGTGGATACAGTGCCTGTTGTTACAGCAAAGAGATATCTGGATGGACAAGAGTCGGTGGTTGAGGCAGTACGTTTTGCGGTAGCCTGAAGGGGCAATATTAGCAGATCGTAGTTTGGAGGTCGTTCGCCCCCATCACTGCTATCACCGGGACAAAGAGGCTCACAGATGAACCTGAGGCAAAATGAAAATGGATACTTTTTTTTTATCTCCTTCTGCAATTTATCTCCATAGATTTTGCCTTGAGCCTTTATAGAACATAGCAGGACTGTGAGAAGTGACAGAGCCAGTTCCTGTGGGGTGATATAAAAGCCTAATATAAGAACCGTGCAAGTAATTTGTGGTTCAAACACCCTCTGGTATCTCATCCAGAGTTTGATCATGTGAGCTGTAATGGGCCATGCAGCTCTAATGTGTGTGATGCAGAGATCTGAATTGCTCACATATGTTCTTCATACGTAGCTAATTTGCATCTCAGTGGGGTTAAAATCCACTGGTGCTTGGAGGGAAACATAGCAGACACATTGGCAAGGCAATTGGTCACATATAGAGGACGACTGCATCACTACTATAAGTTAAGGATGTGTTTTTATTTGCATAGCTTACTCTCCCAATTGAGCCGCAGCCATTAGCATATTAATTTGGGCTCCCTGCAGAAGAGAATCTCGTAGCATAAAATACCGATATGCGTCCCTGGTTGGGTACAGTTGTCACTGCAGGCCTTTCAGGATCAGTTTACTGGTTTCTCAAGATCGACAATGTTTTACATATTCACATTTTCTTCTTTTGCTGAATATGTTTATTGTAGTGATATTTCAATGCAGATGACCATACAGGACTATAAAGATGGCTTGGATGGTTAAATTAAATTCATATAATTTATTGTCATGAATAAAGGTTTGGGCACGGAACACAGTTCATATTATAATACCAGTGAGGCATACAGTCTACCAATGGTCAACCAAGGGCTCACAAGGTGATTAAAGGAAAAAGAAAGAAGAACATTTAATTGTCTTTCAAGAAGTCGATTTTTTTTCTGCCGCTTATTTTGTCTTGAGAAATATGAGATACATGATGTTAATGCTAATGTACAGATTGTGTTATCTTAGGACAGATCCAGTCTAGCTGTTTCCCCCTGACTTATAGCTGAAACTTATAGCCTTTATATTCACTGTACAGACATGAGAGTGACCTTGATCTTGTCATCTAACTCTCCGTGGTAAAGAAAAAAAAGTTTTTTCCCAAAGTGTCGAACTGTTCCTTTAAAATGACACTTAGAGGGAAACAAAATCATGTTTACACCAAGGTCATAACTTCATCATTAGGGGTCACAAATAGACAGTACTTCATCATTAGGGGTCACGAGCTGAAAAGGTTGGGAACCACTGGACTAGACCTGGGTAATTGTAATGCAGGACTTTGAGGTTTAAGACAGTCTTGTTGAATTATTACAAAAGATGCATTTAGTCTTCTACACAGTCAAGGTTTTCTAATGTATTACTCAGACTCAGTTGTTTGCAGCTTGACCCTCAGCCTTTATAATTACCTGTCTACTTACTGTATGCATTTATTGTCTGTATGCTATATTTCACCACGGCACCCCTTCTTTCTCACCAGTGCCTATACAGAAGCCTACAACGTGTGCTCGGTGGCTGTTGCTCCAAAGACAGTGGGTGATGTCGGGGGAGAGACGACGGCTGAAGAAGACCAAGGACGCACCTCTGAGGAGGAAGAGGGAGGTTCAGACAGCATTTATGACAGACAGGTTAGTTCTGACAAATGTGTGTTGAATGTGTGCAGAGTTGGAAATAAATATTTATACAACATGTTTTAGATATTTTTGATATCCTGCATGGTATAAAAAAACAACAACTAGCCACTAGCCTTGCTTTAATTCAAAGTTTAAAATGATTAATTTATTCTGTTTTGTTTCACCTTTTTCCAACTGGTAAAGACCTTGGGCAATTGCAAAATTGCCCACACAAGCCGGGGTTTTAATGTGGGTTAATGGAGGTTAATGTGCTACTACAAGTCTTTCCTCATTATTTAGATGATGAGTGCCACTTGGAGACGATGTAGAAAAGGGAGCCAGATATATTTATTGAACTGGTGCCAAAATGCTTCATCTCTTCCTAACCCTGGGCTTATTACAACTAAATAATATTATCGTTTTCAGCCTGACGGCCGATCCAGAGCCTTTTACGTCGCGAAAGAGCTGGTGGATACAGAGAGATTGTGAGTTACATGTAAAATAATTCCTTCTATCAAACATCTCGGCTAAGCGGTCAAAACAAATCAGATTCCCTTCGCCTTCCTGTTTAATGGTGTTTCTATTTCTCTGTCCACAGACACGTGAAAGCCCTGAAGCTCCTCCAGGAAGTGAGTGATGCATCTATATTCTTTTTTATTTACTATTGTAATATAATTCTCATGTATCTATGTGTGGGAGGGAATGACAGCGGTTTTGACTCTAGGTAGCAGGAGGCTGAGCTCTGCATGAATTACCTTTAATTAAATGCTATCTATGTATTTATTTAATCAGAGTAGATTTACTGAGCACAATTGCTCATTTTCAGAAACATTTGCTCGACACTCTTCACCTTCTCGTTTACAAACTGCACACCACAAACACAGTCTGATCTGTTGGCCTCTGAGCAGCTCCTCCACAGCAGTTATCAGGTAATGAGGGAGGAACACTTCTCCCAGATGTATGTCTCTGGTGTGGGGATTAATCTGGTGACATAGACCAACACTGCTCCAATATTTTGATTAATGATGAGATTTGATATATATAAGCCTATCTTGTTACACTTTTGCGAATAAAGGGAAGGAAAAACGGGAGAAATGCAGACTTCAGTGAAATTGTGAGTTTAGCGAGATTTTAAGCATAAACTATAAAACAACTCGCCTGTATGTTAGGACTTTCGGGAAGCAGTGGTGACAGCAGTTGGGGACGAGGGGGACCCTGTGTTGGATGAAGAGAGGCTTCGAGAAATTCTCAACGAGCTGCCTGATGTTTACACCCTGCACCGCCGAATCCTCAGCGAGCTGGAGAATCGGATCCGACACTGGTGAGAATGATGCGCAGACGCATGAACACACGTGTTATCACTAAAGACGAATTACCTTCCACGCTCTCACCTCTTTTTCTCCATCATTCAGGGAGGAGAGCCAGAGGATCGCAGACATCTACTTGTCCAGAAAAGCAGAGTTCTTGGTTTTCACCACCTATATCGGCCACTACGATCGAAGTATGAGCCTGCTGGAGGAGAGCTGCCGAGCTTCACCTGCCTTTGCAGCCATTGTTCACCAGTTTGAGGTCAGACCTAAACTCTAAACACAAAACATGTAATGCAACACCTAATGCAACACATAATGCAATCCTGCTTAAATGAGTAAACAACAAGAAAACAGAGGACTACTGGGGACCTTTGGAATAATTTAGATATTTTAATAGAAAACACTTGACAAGGTGGTGAAAAATTACAGAGGTTTTGATGAAAAATATCAGGGAAAACTTTGCTTTCAACCTCATATATCTTATACTTATCAAGAGCTTTACTTATCTCTGCACTTTATCTCTTATCAGAGAGTTTAGTGTGTGTGTGTGTGTGTGTGTGTGTTTGTGTCCAATGACAAAGATGAATTATGTGTTTTGTGGTAGCAGAGATGGCGATGACTAAGTGTATGAGAAGAGAAACCTTGTGACTGAAAGCAAAAGATGTAAACCCTTGAAAGGTTCAAGCAAAAGGCAGAAAGCTAAGTGAATAAAAGCAGTGATTTAATTTAGAGCAACAACTACACAGTGTTCCTGGCAGTTAAAAGAGACTGTCATGACACCCAAAGGAAAAATAGACCACATGTTTGGATGTTAAGAACTAATATGTTTGGTATGAGCCACTGAGAACAACAATTAACCACTGAACGTCTCATTTAAAACAAGGGGATCTTAAAATTGATGTAGGTTGAATTTCCCAATATATTCAAACAATGCACTTTAGTGTGGCGCTATAAATGGCCTCAAATTAATGAACACACACAAGGCAGTGTTTTTAAAGCCAGTCATCCAGAGAAGCGATTACATTTATTAATATGTTAAAAATATTAAACATAAAAAATAGTATATATAACAGTATGCTTGACAGAGCAACAATCAAATATTACCCAGCGATGGACAAAAGAATGTTTTCAATATTTTCCCTCCATTTTATAAACCACCAAGGAGAAGACTTGGTAGCGAGTCCTTGCAGAGCTGCAGTTTTCTCTGTCAGATTAAATAGCACCCACGTTTAAATGAGTTTTTAATTTTAAGATATTCTGGTGACAAAATAGTTTTTCCACACTTTTGAAATGACCAATTATTGATGCACACATACGAACAATCAACCACACACTCGTTATCCTGCCAGACACCGTGCTGACCAGCAGTGTTGCTGGCCCTTGTTCACACTTAAAATATGAGGGGCGATTCTGCTCAAAGCTCCAGTGTTGTTGTATAATTTGCTTCTCAGTGCAACTTTTATTTTCTTTACCAAAGTTTTGTATACACCCAGTGAGATCCCTTGACTGTTTTAAATAACCCAAAATGTTGCTATACAGTGAAAATTTTAAATATTTTGATTTTTGATTTGTCTCAGCAGCAGAGTCCAGCTGGGGAAAAAGTGTCTCTGAAACATCAACTGTTGCAGGTCATTGTGCGTGTGGCTCAGTACCGCATGCTGCTCACTGGTGAGTCTTGTGTAAAGGACAAGATTTAGTATCTTTTCTGGTTAAAACATACATTGTACTCATAGTGGTTACATTTTCAACTCTCAGAAGGCATTCTGTTTCTCCCACTCCTCTTACAGATTACCTGAACAACCTCTCCCCCGATTCCAAGGAATATAAAGACACACAAGGTACCTGAAACAAACAGCGGTCTCAGTGTGGACAGAGGCAGTTACTCACAGGAGAGCATCACTGGCCTGTGTTTGTGACTCGTGTGTGTACAGGGAATTTATTTGCTCACATTTGGCATGGAAATACGGCATTAAGAGAGCCAACCTAGATTATCCTGTTTGTGGTGGAGACCCACCAGGCAGATATTTCAGCTCTCGTCTGTGTGGAGATTGTAATGAGTAATTCATGAGAAGGCCAGATGCAGCAACACTATCTCTTATCTCCAATAAGGGAGCCACCCCAGTCCAGACACGTCCACGCTCTCATTTCAGGTTTTATGTTCGGTGACTTTTCTACATGGAGAACAAAGGAACATCTAATCAGTTATGATTATTCATTGTTCACTTCTTAACATGAAGTGTCTTTCCTGATTCTTCTCTGTGTTCTTTTACAGCTGCTGTAGCTGTAGTGTCTGACATTGCAGATCAAGTGAATGACAGCTTGAAACATGGGGTGAGTGTCACGTTTGAAACTCTTGAACCCAATAAACAAACATTTGCCTTCTGAAGTACATGTCTTATTTTCAACCTAAGTGTGGTGTGAGTCAGTACTAAACACACACTGGACCGTATTTTCCTGTGTTTTTGTGACTCATTTTTGTGATTGATCCAGTATTGAGGGATAAGGCTTTAACCGGCAGCCGAGAAACAAGCAATCAAAATGTGAATTTTCGGGCAGCAACAGGTCCAACTCTATTTTATTCTTCCTCTGTGGGCCTCATAGGGTCACAGCACCCACAGGAAACACCCCCAGTCTCCCGAGCTTTGTTCTCAGTGCTGATTAGCAAGTGTTAGCATGCTAACACACTCAACTGAGATGACTACTATCAATCAGAATGTTCCCATTACCATTGAGAGCTTGTTAGCATGCTGCCGTAGCATCTAGCTCAAAGCAATGCTGTACTTTTTTTGATGGCTACAGTAGATCTAGTTAGAGCCGCATGCCAAATAAGGACGTTTCTAAATAATGTGGCTCTTTCTAAAGAGAACATGCCTGTCTGATCCAGGCGATGTCTAAAACAAAGAGACGTACCGTAAAATAGCCAAGTAGAAGAAAATAGTTTGGGGTTTACAGGAAAATGACGGTTAATGGACTCTTTCATCATTTCTCTTTTGTTGTTGTCTCATTTTCTCTCCCTCTCTTTTTGTTCTTTTGTCTGTGTGTGTGTGTCTCAGGAGAACTTGTTGCGTCTGGTCAACATAGAGTACAGTGTTCGTGGCCTGCGGGATCTGCTGCAACCAGGCAGGGTATGACTCAGATAACAGCATTGTTTCCTTGCCATGCCCACCCTGTCTGCCATGCACCACCCTGTGTTGCCCTTTACACAATCATTCAGCTGGGAATCCCCAGCCGGCCAGGCTTTAAAACAACAATAATAATTGCAGATGGCCTCTGGGTGTCATGATCAGCAGACTTGTGAAGTGTTCAGTTTGGTATTTGCTGTTTTAATCAGGTCTTTGTGAAGGAGGGCACCCTGATGAAGGTCAGCAGGAAGAGTCGACAGCCCCGCCATCTATTTCTGGTAACCGCTGCTTCCTGTTTGTAGTTTTTAAGTTAACAGACATGTGCCAGTTGTCATACTAAGTTGTATTATCTTTTTATTTGCTTCACATCGTACATTGACCACAGTGCGTTCCTAAGGCATCACTGTGTAAAATGAAGAGTCATGTATTTTTTGTCTGCAGTGTTTCTATGTCCAGACTGAGCTATTAAGAGCAGGGTTTCCTGGCAGGATGTTTCTGAATGCTGACTTCCTGAGCCAGTTCTTTACTGACAGCAGAGGGAAGGTCAACACCAGCTCCTTATCCATGTGTGCCTCCTGTTCAATTTCATGACTTTAATTCTGTCAGTTAAATATTAGTTTGGTGTGTCTTCATCATGCTACAGGAAACAGGGATGTAGAAAGAGGGGAGAAGGATGTAATCGATAAAGTTGTATGAATACATCATAACATAGAGATAGCCTTGAAATGTTATAATCAAGAAAGAGTACAAAGTTAAACGCCTTTGCAAATTATCCATTGGGCATCATCATAGCGCATTGCTTTTCCCTCCTGTGGCGTTTTCGAAATTTGTGGTCTGGGCTCGACACTAAAAAAAGCTCGTAAATGTCTCTTCTGGAGGAATGTTGGTAATCATCGTTGTGTTACTTTTATCCTGCCAGTTTATCCACCCAGACTCTGATCACGTGTGATCGGCTATTATTAATGTTGGAGACAACATAATAAAAAGAATCTGCAGGAGCAGCTAATCTCATAAAAAAAGTATTTAAACACACAGCAAAAAAGTGATACAGAGATTAATGATCCAGTTTGATTTTCAACTACTTTGTTATCTATTTGCGGAAGTATCTCCATCATGTATGATCGTAAAAATTCAAGGTAGGGGTTTTAAATTTATAGATCCCCCGCATGGATAAAATGTCCCCCTTTGGTGAAAACAGCCTTCTAGTTTCAAACTCTGCACATACATCATTATGCACAGTGAAGCTGAAACATCCAACTAAATAAGCACATTTTTATATGGAGGGGAACTTTAATTTCAGGTTTTGTGTTTAACAATGGTGTGACTGTACATCACCCTAATAAAAATAAGAGAAAGAATACACACAATTTTGTTTGGTTTGAATTGTTACCCATCAAGTGAATCAACTGTGTGAACTCATGTTTTGTGGTAGAGTGTCACCTACTGGAGAACTTCTGCACATACATGAATGATGAAGTCTGTGCGACTGACTTTTTGGACGTTTTTTACCATTTTATTTTGTCCTTTCAACATGTTCTCTGATCGACGTTTACTTGTCTGTTCTCTGTGAATTAAGAGCGTTATCTCTGTCTGTTTTCAGATGAATGATGTGCTGCTGTACACTTACCCTCAGCAGGACGGGAAATACAGACTAAAGAATACTCTGCCACTCACTGGCTTGAAGGTCAGAGTCTTTCATTAAGTTGCCGAATTGATTGATTTGAATTCTAATCATGTTTCACATCAAATTCCCACGGAGTTTATATGCAATTAAAGCTGGCATTACGTGTGTAAAATCTACAGCCATACGTTTTTTTCATTTAAATGATTTACTTGTTTGCAGTTAACAGAGAATGTGAGAATAAAAAAATGTGCTGTTCCTTAACTGTCAGACTGAAAGGTTTCACAACCCGGTGTTTGATTTATGATCTTACTGATTTCTCAGGTCAGTAAACCCATCGTGGATAATGTCCAAAATGCACTGAGGATTGAAGGAACAGACATCTCCATCACTTTGTCTGCAAGGTGGGTGACACTGTACCGTGTCCTGTTTGAATAATGACTAATAGCTAATAATGGCGGTGATCAAAGAAAGGTTAAAACTAACTAGTGAAAGCAGAGCATTCAGTATTCTTTTACTCAGCAGTGTAGTGTGCTTTTTGCAGTTCCTTCATTGAAAGAGAGGACTGGTTTTACACTCTGAGCCGCACTGTGACTGAACATGTCAGAGGATCTGTAGCATTCAACAGCTGCTCAGGAGAGGTGAGCAAACTCTGCCTCTTTGTATTAATCATATTTCCTCAGTCGTGCTTATCCTCATCCAACCGGATTGAGATGGATGTTATAAGTCATCGACATCAATTTCTTCAGTGTGTTCTAGTGTGTTTCTGTGTGTTTGCTGCAGGCCAGAGATCGTCTGCGGCTGACTCTCGGAGAGAAAGCCCCCACGCTTGTTCCAGTCTCACAAGTGATGATGTGCATGAACTGCACCTCAGATTTCAGCCTCACTCTCCGTAGACACCATTGCCATGGCTGCGGAAGAGTGAGTCCCACACAAGTATAACACAGTGCTCTATAAGACGTTAATATCTGTTAGGAGATGCAACAAAATGTGTCTTTGGCCCGGGAGCTGTGAGTGTGCTGAAAGAGTATGTTCTTTTTAATGTGCCTGTGGTGAATTTATGTTGTTTCACACAGATTGTTTGTCGGAGCTGCTCCAGGAATCGATATCCACTGAAATACATGAAAGACCGCATGGCCAAAGTGTGTGATCACTGTTACAATGAGCTGAAGAAGAGAGGTGGGGAAGCTCTGCTTGAATATGTTTTTATGATTAACTGATCACTTATCAGCCCACACATTTAGTATTGCTATTCTTATGCCCCACGTACAATGGACCGAAATAATCAGACAGAGCTTGCACATTTTGGATAAATACATCTATTTTACGGGAAAGGGATTACTAAAATATGGAAGTAGTACAAAAAAAAAAGTAGAAGTAAAACAAATAAAGACATGCGTACTGTTTGGTGAAAGAAACACTGGGTACAGGATGAGGATCATGTAGAGTGTATGAAACAAGCCCAAACAAAAATATACATAACTGATTTAAATCAGTTGCACATGTGGGTTGTGAGAAATGACACTCCAGTTTGTGTCATATGCATGTATAAAAAGTGCAAAACTGAAGCTGAGTTTCATTTGAGAAGGAATTTTCCCTTTGTTTGTGTAAAAAAACATTATTACTTGAATATAAAGCCTCTGCTGCAGTACAGTTCAGTCACCAAGGTGCACAAGTAACCTGCCATGTCACTTAGTTTGTCAGTGTTATAGTATCATCCTCAGCTGTGGTAAAAAAGCAATTGTATATTTCTGCAGGGGGAGACGTGTCTGCTTTGTCAGGTAAGAGTAGCCCTCGTCCAAACCGCTCCAGTCGTCCTCTCTCTGCTGTGTTCCAAAACATTCATCCTCCCAACATCTGGAGACATCGGAAAGGCACCGCTTCCTTCACCCAGGTACGCCTGCAACATGAGAGGGCCATGTTCACTGCACAGTGCAGATCACTGAATAGTTGATCATCATAGGAGCAACAGCTGTGACATGTTTTGGAAGTAACATAGATAGTTATCAGTCCCTTCCTGCTCCTATTTTGTGCAGGTGACGTTGTCAGAGGAAGGCTCCATTAGTGGCACTCTGCAGCGCAGCAAGACGAGCAAGAGGAACTGGAAGAGACTGTGGTTCCTCCTAAGAGACAAGGTGCTTTACACCTACCGAGTCCAAGAGGTGAGGGGAAACATGCACTCCCCTAAACCTGAACAACACATTTTTACACTTAAACATATTTACACAGTGAGGTCTATAGCCATCATGACTTAAAGTGCTGAAAAACCCACATTTTCCTCACAGTATCTTATAATCCATTTCTGTTCCCCTGACGAATTCTGCAGGAGAAAGTAGCATCTGAGAGTTTACCTCTGCTGGGTTTCACAGTGAAGCTACCTGACAAGCAGGGGAGAGAGGAGGAGGCCAACATCTTCCAGCTTTACCACAAAAACACTTTGTATTACTCCTTTAGAGCTGAGGACAACTTCACAGCCCAGAGGTGAGAAGCATGAAGCCTTGATAGCTAGTTTCAATATGTTTATAGAGATTGACAATTTAAAGATTTTAGTCTGATGACCAACATGGTTTTACTGAAAAGTTGCTGTCTGCGGGAAAACAATAAGAAAAACAGTCGCGCTTTTAAATTTTATTTCACTCAATGGGTCCCAAAGGGTTTTATGGGCCCAGGATTGGATAGTTTTCCTTGACCCACAGATGACTGGAAACATGATCAACACCAAATTTGTTGAGTTTCAGTGTTCAGTGTTCAGTGTACAGCAGCAGAAGTGTGGAGTTTATAAAAACAAAGTTAGTAGTACTTACTCCTCTAGGACAAAATACTACTAAAATCATGTTTCAAATTCAGGAGCACTCAATAATATTAGCTCACCTAATAATGCCGCTATATGTCCTGCTGAAAGGCACATAATTGGTAGTGTTTAGGTGAAGCAGACTGAAATTCCTCCATTTTATGCTGTCTTTCTCCTAATGTAAAATCCTCTACTCATACAGGTGGGTAAATGCCATGGAGGAAGCCACAGTTTTATAGGATGAGTTACTCTGGGTGGATCGCCGAAAATGGAAATGTGCTGCCTTTCTTCTGCTACAGACTGTGAAATCAAAAGGGGAAAATGTGGAATAAGAAAACAATATATTTGATTATGTCTGCAAGTTGTAACTTGTCTGGCTGGACTGAATAAGAGAAGACATCTTGTTCTTTGAGAAGGGACACGATTACTTTGTTAACCTCCAGTGTCCCCTGCCTGCTGTTACAGCAGGTGTGATGCTGAGAGTCACGAGAGGCATTGGCCCAGATACCTGCCAGTGTGGAACATTACATTGATGTGACCTGTATTTCCCCCAGCAGCTGATCAGCGACATTCCTCCAAATCACAGAGAACATTATGGATTTTTGGAAAAGAAAGAAAATCTAAGATTTCAACTATTTCTTTCAACATTTTAAACAATAAAAAAATGACAAAGAAATAACTGGACAATTACTTTAACCACAGTTATTTTACTGTCATAACAAGGGAGGCTAAAAAAATTGTAACACATTTCAAGACTCGCACAAAAATGCCCAAATCTGGATTGGCCTGATCTTCAGTAAAAATAAATTATAGTTAATGCCTTGAATTTAAAATGTATTTTTACACTGGATTAAGTGCATCTTAATGTGACTAATACTTTTAAGCACAGGCTGTATAAAGAATTAGTCATTTTATATGTATAGAAGTGTCTGTAGCGTCGACATGCACTGTATTGTTGGAGATGGTTCTGCCAGTGAATAAACAGTTTCTATGCTTTTTATTTGCACTGATATAAAAAGGAATGAACCTGAAAAAGAAATATGAGTGTACCTTCATCATAGAGGCCAAGATCCTCAGCTACTGTACTTTTAAAACAATGTTGCCGATTACGTGTTTATGGTTTGAAGTACCTAAAACAAGTACAATATATATTGTATTTGTATAAAGACACCACATCCAGTTGTGCGCAGATGTTGTTGCCCTGCACTGAACCATGACTCACTGAGTTCTCTGATCTGCATTTATTAACTTTGAATTTCTAACACTATTATTTTCAAATCAAGTAAAAGGCTTTAACGATGGAAACAGTCTGTCTGTGTTTTCTCTTTATCCTCCTCATGTCCTCTAGAGGGCAGGTCACTAAACATTAAAACACAACAGGCTGGCATTGACTTCCTGTCACTGTGTCCTTGCTGATGGAGCTCAGAATGTACATTCAAAATGGACCACTTCTTATATGAGTCTGCACTGGCATGTAGTCCATATGTGGCCTGATCGGATGAAGTGTTTCAGGTCGCATTTTGAGCAGATCGGGAAGACACCGGGGACTGAGTGATGTGCGGACCAGTGTGCTGCACGGCCAAAGAAAGGCCAGGACTGCTCTGCTTCTCGTCTCCCCGCGAGGCTTCCTGACCCAGAATGATATTAGGCAGAAAGTTTGCTTTCTGGTGCTCCTGAAAAGTTTTAGACACCTCGTCCTACATAGAGGACAGACCATTCATCACTCTACTCTATTAGCCCCAATTCTGTTTCTCCCCCCTCAGTTGCTTCACCTTTTTAGAAAGTGGTGTTTTCTTTCCTTCGTTGCTGTTGGTGATGACACAATTACACAAATTCATTTCAAGTTACAGTTTTTTTTAAAAGGTATTTATCATCCCACACTTCCTGCACCTGTTTCTTCTCTCTGAGTCCTTCTGGTGGAATAACATCGGCTGTGGTTCAGTGCTGTGTGTAAAATGTACTTGATTTAAATGTTTATCTTTTGTTAATATTTTTACCATACTGCTACTTTTGATTTCTCTGGTCATAACAAAGCAGCAAGAAACGGGAAATCGTTTACATCATTAACAAGACTAAAACTACAATTCCAGTTGCACATTTAATAATCCACTAAATAAGAATGACTTATTAAAAGCTTGCTGTGTTGGTGAAAATATTTATTTGTTTTTTTTACAGTGGGGCAGCAACAGTGTCATAATCCAAGCTTACTTTCATATCGCTGCAGGCAGGAGCAATGCAGAGAGCAACAAATAATCAATCATACACACACAGCTAGCCTACTCAATAAGGTCGGATGCTTTCAGCTCTGTTATTTGTGCTTAGCCTCAGGAGTAATTAAAAGCTGATGCCAAAGAAGCTGAAATAGTTTTCTGGGCTGAACTTCCTCATCTATGGCGTTTTTTCTTATACCTTCTATGCTCTGACAGCAAGAGTTGTGTGCAACAAACTTTCTGGCCATTTTCAGTTTTAGTTTAGAGGAGGCAATGCAGCGTTTGTGTTGACGTCGTGAGTTACAACAGCATGCAGTCTCAGCTTTCATAGTTGTGTGGGCAGCAGATCCTCAGGGGAAAAGTAAGGACTTCATTACATAAGAGCTTGAGATTTAAAATAAAAACACTGAGAAGTAGGACGTACGGGAAAATAGCCGTGTCCACTTGACATTGGCTTGACATTTCTGGGTTTGCACCTTCTCTTGTGTCTCTCTGTGCCTTTAAGAGATGGGGAGAGGGAGAGAAAAAAAGATGTGGAGAGGCTGGAAGAATAGAGGGACACACTAGTATGTCCCACTTTGCAAACTCTTTGCAGCCGACACTGTCAAGTCAATGTTACACCTATTCAACCTCCCCTGAAGCTTTAAATAGCACACTCTCCTTCAACAGGACAAACAGAGAAACACACAGCCTTCAGTACACTCTGCACCTCCGACTGAACATTTATTATCCCTGTTGCCTAAACATGGAGTCTGCATCGTGCTCTATATTCTCCTGTAACCATTCTGTCATCTGCAACTTCCTGCAGAGAGAGAGAGAGAGAAGTGTAAACACGTGTCAGCAGGGCCATTAGTTGTCACTGAGGGATGAAAATCTGTCTTAAGTGTTTGAGCCAAGACAAAGATAGTCAGCGTGTTGTCCGATATCTTGGGAAATACATTTAATTTCTTGCCGAGCATTAGATGAACAGATTGACAACTCTGGTCTGTCCATCCAATATGAAGCTAGCAGCAGCAGCTGCTTAGCTTAGCTTAGCATATAGGGCAAAACATCTAGCCTGGCTCTGTCCAAAGGTAACAAAAGCTGCCTACGTGGACTTCTAAGGCTCATTTATTAACATGTTTCATCTTGTCTTGTATAATCTGACAAGTTGTGTTGTACGGGACTGTTTATATTTCTACTATTATGCTAAGCTACAATGTAGCTTCATATTCAATGGACAGATATGAGTGTCATCAATCTTCTCATCTGACTCTAATTGTACCCAAAATGCTGAATTATTGTGTGTTCAGTGTTTTCTTATGGCTGAACATTTTCCTGCTTATCATTAAAAACAATACAGTATCAAATAAAGAGGCTGTGGATTAAGAGTGGGTATATGCTGTAGAAGCATCACCGCCAGATACTAACTAGTATGCTGCCTACTTGAATTAAAGAGTCTTGTCTCTGCTCGTGACTCCAAAATAGTGTAACTTTCCTTATTATTTTATTATCAAAATTACTAATCATAAAGCCTTGGCATATTTTGCCCAAAATGACCTATCCTCTTTGTACACAATCTCAAGTGTCCAACTGTATTTCTTCTGCCTTTTATAGGCGGATACTTTTATGTTTTATTAGTTTATTTGCATGTATAAACATGTAAAAATAGAAAACAAGTAAGTAAGTAAACAAGTTTGAACCTTGTGCAGGAGAGGTTAGAAGCCAATATGACCTATGAATATACCTCCCCTATTAGATATTAAGAGTCATAAGAGGATAGAACAGAAAAAGATAAAGAAACATATTGCATAATTCATTGAAGTTGCAAGACTAATCACTCATACAAAAAATTATATAAATGAACAATTACATATAAGTTTAAGTTTACAAGTTGTGATTCATTACAAACAATTAAATGATGTGTTATAAAACTTTGCTAATTAAAGACCTTTTCAGTTGTGTTTTCAAATAACAATAAAATAGATGTTAATTGAAGTGATGGAAGTAGGTTGTTCCAAAGAGATGGTCCTCATCATGGAAGATAAAAGTCCATATATATATATATATATATATATATATATATATATATATATATATATATATATATCCTGTCTGTTCCCCCAGCAGACGATACATCCATATGGATCAACTCCATACATAGGAAGCTATGTGGATCTTCATCTGGCTCTCTATGCTAAATTTAACAACAGCCCATACATCCCAAGAGTGGATCATGACAGTAATGTGTGTGTGTGTGTGTGTGTGTGTGTGTGTGTGTGTGTGTGTGTGTGTGTGTGTGTGTTTGCTAGAGGAGGAACAGAATGAGAGGGTTCCTCGAGCTTTGCATGTGCATCTGTGCATCTGACCGCAGAGAAGAGGAGCCAAAGAATTAAGTTTTGAGTACACACCAAGTCTCCACTCTAGACATCCTGTGTCTGCCATGACTCACAATTTGCCTGTTATGCAAGTCCTCAGAGGACACAGGGGGACACTGGCACACCTGTGCACGGTCAGCCTGTTAATGGCAGGTTTCACTTTACATTGACTTTTCCCTATAGCAACACTCTCAGCCCATTTTTAAACCGCACGTACACATTTATTTATGACTCACTCCGGAGGAATTTATCTGCCTTATGCCTCATTTATGTGTTTGTTCACATCAGCCAAGATTTCATTAGCGTCATGTGATGAGATAAGAACAGCCGCCCTTGTTCTTTTACGCAAACACGGTATTTTTGGATGTGTGCAGGGGGTGTGTTTGTGAGGGGGTGAGTGCAGGCATGAAATAAATAAAGGACATGGATAATTTGAAGGGTTTTGTTTGTCCAGAACAAGAAAAGATCCCATTGCTTCAGGAGCCAAATCAGCCACCTCCTCACCAGCCAAAACCTAGCTCAAACCTCAAAACTACCCCCGCAGCCTACAGTGCCACGTGACCCCACACAAACACCTAAAGTGGAAAGAAAACCATCTCTTCCCCCCACATACAAGGCTATGCAGTAATCTAGGGCGCACTCAGCAATGCAGATCTTTATCTACAGTTATATAGTTGTCTTGACAGGTTTTCTTTCAGCTCAGGTGATCCACAGGTCTGCAGTGATGAACACACATCATCATGTTAATCAGCGGGGAGGAAATGGAAAATAATGACACATGTGGCTGAAACAAATTTGTGTGAGAAGGACAAGTACATAGTGGAAAAATAATAAACCGACAGGACCGTATTTATTTAAAATGGGGCAACTGGGTGCATTGGAACTTCCGAGGCACAGACCGCAGTGTGTGTGTGTGTGTGTGTGTGTGTGTGTGTGTGTGTGTAGCAGGTAAACGTCACAGCTTTCCGAGTAAACTGCGAGCGAGCGCCACACTTCCTCAATCGGCGGAACCACAGAGCTAAAGACTAGAGGAAGATAAAGAGAGACTTTCGTCGTGCTGGGGTGATAAAGAGATAGAAGATAAACTTGCAGGACGAGGTGAGACTGCTGTTATTCATATTTTTAGTCAAGGTTTTCACAAGAGTTAAGGTGTGGAGTTTGTAAAAAGTTGCTAAATGTCTAACAAGTGTAACGTTAACGTCTTTTTTGGTCCGTTGGGAAACGAACTGTAACGGCAACTCGTTCAACCGTAACCGTTAACTTACGGTAGTAACGTAAACACAATGTCTACGCTGTTTATAGTCCCATTACAACATTGTCGCAACCTAACGTTGACTAGTTGTTCTGGTTGAAATGATAATCGAAAACCAACTTTTTTTCGGATAGCGTCGCTTCGTTCAATTAATCTGACATCGTGCGATGGAATCCGTGAGTTTATTTCATGGGCGCCACGGGGTTGGAAACAAGCCTGATTGGTTGTGCAGGTGAAGTGTTAGGACTCTGTTAACTGCTCGACACTGGCCACCACTTGTAGTGTGTGACACCCATCTCAGTGCAATGCGGTCACGTATAGTATGCAGAGTGTGGGGCCATGGTGGCAATGTGGAATTCCAGTTCAGGTCACAGAATATCACGGGTCACAGAATGCGTTGTACCGCCGGTTGTGAGGAGGAATGCGGGACAGCAAAGAAAGGGGAGTTTTATTTTTTTTAATATAAACTTTTACATTTATATGTAATGAAGCAAATCCAGTTGCAAACTATTGTCTGATACCGACCTGAGGTGACATCTTCGTTTATCAACCACATCCGTTTGAGTGAGAAAATCAGATGCACCTACTGATTCTCGTTTGATGTTTGACTCTCTTCAAATGGCTCGTGGTAGATGTACTTGTCATAGATGTGCAAATCACTATAACAGCTTCACTGTACTTTATGACTGCTGTGGTGTTTTGTACAGGGTTTCTGTAGCAGATAACTGTACGAGCTCCCTCTCTTTTTCTGTATTTTACTTCTCTCTTTCTTCCGGTCACAGCTGATACTGCCCTCCCTACTTCTCCTTCATTTAAATAAAACTGCTACAACTGTATAATATACATCCAACACCTGTATTGTAGCTGCAAATCTTATTTTTTTAAAGATATGAAGTTCAAATGCAAGCAAACATGCACAAATTATTATTACATAGCCCAAATTCTAGGTGTCATAATATAATTTAAACTTTGTAGTAGTACTTGTTACCCCTGCTTACAAACACACCTTTGTGTGTCGGTCATACTGCTGGTATCAGGAAGTAGGTAGCATAAAAATGAACATTAGGAAGTTAAGTTTGCAAGTTACATTATAATGGTGCATGGGACATAACTACTGAATTTAACAGATAGACCAAATCGAAACAGCACATGGACAATTTGCTAAGTAATCAATCACTACCGACCTCAATAACACAGTGTGCTTGCTATTGATTAACTCCAACCAAAACCCTGACATCAACAGCAGCAGTGGGTGAGTGAGTATGGTTGTTCATCACTATTCCTTCTTAGTATGTACTTTTTTCTTCCCTGTGTTTTTTTTTGTGTCTTACTTTTCTGGTGGGCGGTTATGGGCTCAGGATTGTGAATACCAGCTGGGCCTACTGCGGTGTGCTGCATGCTTGTATTTGGGTTAGCGGCATGTTGAGGCCTGCTCTGTCTTTGTAATACAGGAAAACACCTCCACTGTTGCAGCTGCAACCCTCTCAGATACTACACAGTCAAGAAAACACAGCGACAGGGAATCGAACAAGCAACAGAGGCTCAAATGATGCAGGCATATTTTACACTGGGGTTGTTATTGAGGTGTGGGCAAAACATGCAAGACAACAAACTGAAGTGCCAAGCCAACATGTGAGATTGATGGCCATCTCTTTTTGCATTGCACACATTGAAACTAGTGGTGCTGTTACAGCAAAAGTTGTGGTTCCATCTGTAGCACAAGTAAGCTTATGCAACCAGTAAATCACGCATGCAACAGCTAGTGCTCAGCATGATGGGTTAGTATTGATCTCTCACCAATATATCAGCATATCGTTCACCTTAAATGCACAACAATGCAGCTAGTGTCCATCATCTTTAATGTAACGAGTTTTCGATATTTATGTCTCAAACTGTTCAATTCTTTTAACTAGCAGTGAGAAAATCTTAAAGTATTCAATTTGCCAGCACATGCCTGATCCCAAAACTTTTGTTCTTTTTACCTCGAACAAACCAGCTTTGGAATCAGATACAAAACACATTCAATAGTCAGTCCTCCACACAAAAACAGGTGCTGTTGACAGAGGTGAACAAAGAACAAATGTGACCGTCATCTGTTCTGTATACACAACATCTACTGTACAGGGAGTCTACCTGTCCTGGAAGAGGGATTCCTTCTGTTGCGCTTCCTGAGTTTTCTTCCAATTTGTTTCCCTGTTTACATTTGTTTTGCCTTGCTGACACAGTGATCTACTGTTTTGTGTAACAGGATGTCAGGAATATTCTCTGATATTGTTTCGTCTCACAATGTAAATACAGATCGCTGGAACACTTATCTTGATGCTTAACTGTGAACACAAAGTGTTGCTGCAGAATATGCACCAGTGTGAGTCTTTATGCAATAAGTGGATATACTAACCAACTACCTGTGTGTGTAACTAACATGTCATTATAGATGCATCTCACCAGTGTAACACTGTGTTTGTCCATCTCTGAAAGCAGGCGACCTTGGTACTCGGCACCATGGCTCCTTTCTTGAGGATCGCCTTCAACTCGTACGACTTGGGCGTCATGCCTCCTCTGGTTGACGAGCCGTTCTGTGCAATCAAGATGAAGGAAGCCTTGACAACTGGTGAGAAACTGATAGCTTACACCACACATCCTTTTACAGAAGTTGTTTATGTAAAAAAAAGAAGAAGTCACTTTCTTCTTATTTCCTGCACTTAAAAACATTAAAAGATATTTCTTTCTTTTCTTTCTGTCCATTTCCCTATTCCCAGAACGAGGTAAGACCCTGGTTCAGCGCAAACCAACCATGTACCCGGCCTGGAAGACCAGTTTTGATGCGCACATCTATGAGGGCCGTGTGCTTGAGGTACTGTTGATGAAGACAGCAGAGGAGCCGCTGGCTGAGGTCACTGTTGGAGTGTCTGTCCTTGCTGAGCGCTGCAAGAAAGCCAACGGGCGCGCTGAGTTCTGGGTAGGACATTACACATTATCCTTTGCCCCCATAAATAGAGCAATCTCACAGGCAGTTTAAGTGTAACTTTCTGTATGTGTTTGTGTGTTCAGGTGGATCTCCAACCGTCTGGCAAAGTGATGATGGCTGTGCAGTACTTTCTGGAGGGAGTGGATACAGGTAAAGGAAATAAAATGGCAACATTCTCTACTTTCCTCTGTACTCTGTAATTTATATCATTTTCTCTAGCTGTCTGGTTGATTTGTTTTTCTCTAGTCGAACATTTTGTATGTTGTCACCAAATCCCCTGTAAACTTGGTTCCAAATCTTAAGTATACCTCTATAACGGGCATCACCAAATGGCAGTCACTCAGGTTCTATTGGGACCTGTGATCAATTTTTGATAAATTAATGAGAATGACTAATAGTGTTCACAGCTATAAACTGTGAGCTCATATAATCTGGTTAAAAGGGCAATAGCCGCACTCAAGGGTGCCAATCAAATCTCGAGATGTGAGAGAGATGACAGCATGCAGCATGAAACAACTCCCTGCTACTTTCAGGCAGCTGTTTCTTTGGTCTAGCCAAAGTAGCTCTACACACCGTGACCATGGATCAACAGCTGCGAGTCAGCTTTCTCCACTATGAATATATTAAAACCAAGAACCATTCCAGGCTCACTAATGAGCACCTACACTTGTCTGTCACACATCTGCATGAGAATGGCCCGAGCTCAACATTCAAACTACTGGCAGGGCTGTGCTAGGACTTATTTTATTTATGCTAACGATAGCTATTTATTTTCCATAAAAGTGCCATAAGAGCTCAATGTCCCTGTATTTTAGAAGTACCCTACTTTGAAAATTGAAAAAATAATATGCAAATGCATATGGTTGATTTTATTTGATAGAGGCTGGAGTTAGGCTATAGGACGCAATTTAGACATGATGAGGATCGGACTTTTGCTGGGATTACATTTCAGATGCTGGGCCATTTTAGATTTAATTGAATACCTTTGCTAAAAAAAAATTCTCAAAAAAAGAATCATCATTAATTTGTCAATTTATCAATTTGGGACGTATACAAAATGACCACTGTTTTTCCATTGCTGTGTTGTGGGATGACTGATCATTGTTTCTCTGTGTATCTTGAAGATAATAAGCAGGCTGCCAAGGAGGAGGAGGAGACTCCTAACCTGAACCGTAGACGAGGGGCCATCAAGCAGGCTAAGATCCACTTCATAAAGAACCACGAGTTCATTGCCACGTTTTTCAGGCAGCCCACTTTCTGCTCCGTGTGCAGAGAATTTGTCTGGTATGACCTGCCTACTCATCAGCCCTATAAACAAACCTTGAAGACTAGTTAAGGGCAACGCATAAACCACAGATCAGATAAAGTAAAACAGCAGAGAGAACAACATAGTTATTTCGGAACTTCCTGTTATTTGCCGATATATTCAATACTCTCTGAGTTGGCTAATTTCCCTCAAAGGGAGTTAAACAAACTGGTTGCTTGTCAAGTTATTGATGAAATTAATAAAGTTGTAACGTAAAATTAGTCATTTTTTGGCTACAGATGTGCTTTGAAGCTCATTTTGGTCTCTCAGGAGGAAGTTAGTACAAAAAGGAAACCCTGATACACAAATCAGCTTGGGTGTACTGCAGCTGTCTGTTATCATTAACTAAGTGATTAATCAGCAAACCATTAACACTCACATGATCAAAGAAGGATACAGTCTGACCCATTTGTGTGACTTTGCCTCCCACAGGGGACTCAACAAGCAAGGCTATAAATGCAGACGTAAGTGTACAATCATTTAAAAACTCCTGGGCTTTGTGCAATACTCGAAATAGCAACCCAGTGCATAGATTGTATATATTAAAAATATGTACTTCACTCTTTTATTTGTGTGGCCAGTTTACATGATATGCTCAAATAATGGATCAAAGTGTACAAATCTTGTTTATCTTGTTTGTTATCAGAATGCAATGCAGCCATCCACAAGAAATGCATCGACAAAATCATCGGCAGATGTACTGGTACTGCTGCCAACAGTCGCGATACTGTGGTACGTATCACTTTTTTGTGCAGTACACCATGTACTGTAAGTGTTCTCCACATGTCTCACAATTTCAGTTTAGTGTGGGCTTTTCTCACTCTGTTTTTTTTGCTGTTGTTGTAAATATCTCTCCCTAACAGTTTGAACAGTGAGAGTCTTATTTTATTTTATATTTTATTACAAAGACACCAGTCAGGGTCCACATCCAATAAGACCAGCTTTTCAGTGATCATCAATGTTTACAGATAAAGATGATGAAAGACCAACTGACCTAGATAATGGTGGCATGGAAATAATCAAGCACAAACACGTGGTGTGGTCTCAGAGGGGAACTCTAAATCAGTGAAGTAGTAGACCTGGGAACAAACAAGGAACTTTTTATCCAGCGTTGTGGTCACTTCTGACAGCATAAGCTCAGAGAGAGAAATGGACGACAAAGCAAAAAGGAAAAACAACTTACTGATTAGAATTCTTTTGCCTCGGGTCATTCATGGAGATGATGAATCTCGTTTGTCACTGCAGTTCCAGAAGGAGCGCTTTAAGATTGACATGCCGCACCGTTTCAAGAACCACAACTACATGAGTCCAACCTTCTGCGACCACTGTGGAAGTCTGCTGTGGGGTATTGTCAAACAAGGCCTGAAGTGTGAAGGTACAGTGCCAATATAATTGACTAATTGTTGGAGTGTAAATGTGCTTTTATCTTAAACAGCATTTCTTTGTTCCGTTTGTAGATTGTGCCATGAATGTCCATCACAAGTGTCAGGCTAAAGTAGCCAACCTTTGTGGTATCAATCAGAAACTACTAGCTGAAGCACTCACACAAGTCAGCCAGGTGAGTTCATGGAGACTGTCACAAGTCAGTCAACGCTCGGTCCTATCAAGTGTCAAGTCAAAGTAATAAAGAATCTGAGTCTGACTCAAGCACCATACCACCTAATTAAATCATTCCAGGGCTCTTTCAGACATTGTGGATATCTCATTACATTATCTCTTACTCAGCCGTTAGTATACAGAGGTGTGTTTAAAGAAAATAATGGAACTTGATAATGAGATGATAAACACAACAAAATATAAGCACATGATTCATTTGAATGCCCTCCTCAGATAATAAGATATTTACATTTGAACATTTTTTTTCACAAACATTCATATTTACAAAGAAGGCATCGTTTCCTATTCTAGTATCTGGAGGCGAGTCTGAAGTGAGCTTGGTAACACTTAATTTGGATGTTGTCCAAGTCCAAGGATGGTACTGAATCTTAAGGCGAAAAATAGAACAGACTACAAAAGGTGCCCTCAGTAGATTTATTATCTCCGCCATGTGTATATGCACCAACCACTGCTGTAATGTTTGATTGAATGAACACAACCCACAACAGTCTAGACTGCAAGTGTATCAGACATGTTTTCCACTCTAACTCAACAGATACAAATTCATTTTAATCAATAAAGATGTCTCTACTGGCTCTGTACAGGCGCTCGTCTCAGCTCCGTCTCACAGGTGTAACTGTGACTTGAAGAGTTTATTTGTGCTTCAAGTCTAGAATACTTGTGTAAACATGAGGTTAATGCCCAATAAAAAGCAACGGAATAACTGTGTCTCTGGCTGTGGAGCAGCGGCTATTCACTCAGTTGTGTTATCACTAGAGGCCCATACCCACAGGGGGATGGTTAAGAGTAGTGAGTGAGGAGTCAGCAGGCGGTCTATGGCAGTATTTAACAGACAATAAAAGTTGTTTTGAGAAAGTGTGAGTCACCAGAGCAACCAGAAGTCCTTGTGCATGCAGCCATATATACACACCCAAAATACTATGCTGTATGCTGCAGCAGAATGTGAGATTAGCCTGACTGTTCCTTGCCTTTCATTTATTTTTTCTTTCTCTATTCCAAAAGAAATCGTCCACCCGCCGCTCAGATCCAAACCTGGATCCGAACCTGCCTGATCTGCCTGATATTGGAATCTACGATGAAGTTAGCAAGCTCGCTGGACTGGATATCAATGGTTAGTGAGTGTTTTTCTGTATGTGCGTGTACCTACATGCTTTCATGTGTGCGGTATGGGCTCTGTATTAATAATGATACTGGCGGAATAATATGCAAAAGTGTAATTTGTTATGTGTGGTAATTTGTAATTGTTTGTTCATTAGATGGATCTCCGTATGGCAGACTGTGGGAGGGGGCCAACTCGCGGCCTCAGTCTCGTATCACCCATTTGACCCGCATCAACGTGGACAACTTCGTCTTCCACAAGGTCTTGGGAAAAGGCAGCTTTGGCAAGGTACCGAGCAACCATGTCAGTGTGAAGTCGACTGTGAGACGGCTGTTTTAAAAAACCCCAACCCTAGAGTGAGAGGATAACCAATCAACAACACTCCAGTCATCACTTCTCAACTGTCATACACACTAGCACACACAGGCCTCTCATAGAAAAAATGACATCAAATGGTGTTGAATCAAACTATGAACTGTAGCCAAGATGTTTACATTTGTTTAACCTAACCGGACATTTCAGGCTCCACGCTCTTAATAGAACAGAAAACAATGAAAGTCTCTCTTCTTCTTTGCCTCCCAGGTTCTCCTGGCAGAGCTAAAGGGTCGTGGTGAGTACTTTGCAGTGAAGGCTTTGAAGAAAGATGTGGTGCTGATGGATGACGATGTGGAGTGCACTATGGTGGAGAAGAGGGTCTTGGCTTTAGCCTGGGAAAACCCCTTCCTCACACACCTTTACTCCACCTTCCATACCAAGGTAGTCCGCTTCATCTCATTGGTGTTTCAGTGTTTTTTTTCCCTACTCTACACCACTAGTTGGAATTGTGCCCTCAAAACTCAAAGTGAAACTTCTCAACAGGAGCATCTGTTCTTTGTGATGGAGTATCTGAACGGAGGAGACCTGATGTTTCATATTCAGGAGAAAGGACGCTTTGAACTTTACAGAACCACGTGAGTCACACCTGTAACACAGACATTACAACATGCAGAGTTGGTGTAAAACAAAAACTGCTACCATTACTCAGTGCTCTCTAGTTCCTATAGCTGGGCAGGAACTCACGCATACACAATCAACGAGTTAATGGAAAAAAATGAGCACATGTTTATTCTACCCATGTCACTCTCTTTGTCTCTCTCCCATTATGCGTTCTTTTGGTTTACATGATATACTGAACCCTGATGGACTGGGGCTGGTGTCCATCAGCTGCAGCTCTCTAGCAGACTTGCCTTGTAAGGACTAAGCCGCTCTTAGTGCCTGTGTACTGTTTGTATGGGGAGGTATCAGTTACTACCACCCAACTCTCTTCTCTTCACTCTGTGGGAATCCCTCCAAAAAAACTAAACAATGGCACACTAGTAAAAGAATGTTGTGAATTCTAAAGCTTGCTGGCACCTGCGCCACCGCCAACTAAAGTTTTAAAATGTCTCACATTTACAGACAGAGAGGAAAATTAAACATTTCTTTGCAGGTGCTGTTTGACAAAAGCACCTTCTCTTTGAAATATTTTCTTTCCAGTAACTAGTGTCACCTTTATTGATTTCACCTTGTTTTTATCAGGTGGCAACCTCCGGGTGTGAAAAGTGAAGCCAATGCAGAAGTGCCTTAAACTAGCATTCTTTCTGATCACCATCAGGGGGCAATCAGAAGTTTGACTGTGAGAAAATGACCCTACTTCTCACTGGAGTTATTTCACTGTAAACATGAGTTTGTGGTCTCAATCACTAGTTTAAAGTCTTCTTCAATACAGCATGATGTTCATTTGGTAAATTATGGTCCCACTTAGATTAAAAAAGATGGTAAAGAAGTGTATACTTTTTACAGGTCGCTACCACAGCGTTGTCCGGTCTGGGAATTGTCTGTGTTTTCTTGTTTTCAGTTAAAAAAAGTTCATTGTAACATTTTGGCCATCTAAAAATGTCTTATTCAGCGTTTGGTTATTCTTAGCTCCACCCCCTCGTGTCACTTCTAGTTGCAAAAAAACAAGATGGCAAAGGCCAACATGCCAAACTCAAGGCTTCAAAACTGTAGTCCACAAACCAATTGGTGATGTCACGGTGACTATATACATTTCTTTCTCACCACAAGGACCATTGGTAGCTTTTCAGGACCTCTTTTATTTGTGTCACAGAGTTTGCCCAGTTGGCGAGAAATTTGACAAAATGATTTATTATTTTGAGCACCGACAGATAAGAGTAAGGTATGTTCCACCACGGGTATTATATGGTGTTATGTTTTCCCAAAAGAGGAAAAGCAACAATATGCAAACTCCTTAAATGTGAAGCAAAGCCAGCTTGGTTTGATTCTTGATTCAGATTTAGAGGACAACAAAGACAAGCACACTAGACTTCAGTGCATGCATTGTTGTGCAAGGTAGTTTTATTTCTTGAAGATTATTAATGCATTGACCATTATCTTTTGTATACACAAGAGACTTTTAGAACAAACCGGTGTGTGTTTAAAAAGCAGGCTGAACACGGACATTAAAATGTGGTCTGCCGTTACCTCTCCTGTAGTTAAACTGGTGGCTGTGTCCTGAGCCTATGAGATGACAGGAGTAATTCCCTGCTTAGCAAACACAGACACCCGATCTTGTGTTGGCATCCGCTTAAGTCCTCCTCACTCAGTGACTGTATTCAGCCTGGATGGATAATTTACCCTCGGTGAGTGAGACAAAAGGAGAGCGGGTTGTTTCATTATCAATGCATTCATTTTTAGCATAACATGTGTTCTACACAGTGTCTACAGCTAACCTCTTGACCCAGTGGTGTAGAGAGTCTCGTCCGACGTCTCAAAGTTCCTCACATACAGTAGCAGAGCCCAACTTATTTACTTATGCTGTATCTAGACTTCAGTTTACATTCTGTTTGTAGTGTCGTCTGTAGAGTTGGTTTAGAGGTGCATGTACAATATATATGTGCACTTGCTAACTTGTTCTGTATTTCAAGTGAGAGATGATCAATAAATAAAACCTGACAGCCTACTCAGACCTTGCCAGTTCACTTACATTGAAAAACCAGTTATTGGTTTAGAGCGAAGGCCACTCTATCTCTTCTCAGGACTCAATTGTTTCACCTGACACAGACGACAAGAGAAGCAGGGCAGAGATAAGCTAATCTTTCGGCTCTCCGCGGCTCTCAGGTTTCCCATTATGAGGGTGTTATTCACCTGTCTGCTGCTCCATACAAATGTACTCAATAATTCAGCCCTACACTGAAATGAGCCTGCAGTGACGCCAGTGTTCCGCTGCCAACTCACTAGTGAGATAGCTACAGAGCAGACCTGTCGTTTTGCACCAGAGATGAGAAGTTCATAACCGTCTGCCTCTTTTGTCTTCCCAGGTTCTACTCTGCTGAGATCGTTTGTGGTCTTCAGTTCTTACATACCAAAGGGGTCATCTACAGGTCAGAGCAAAAATATGTATTATATCTGGATGTACAGTAAATACACTGAATGACCGTACTGGTCATTTGTCATGTTTTACTATATTCTTTACATCACAGCATATTGCATTATGTTCCTATCTTCCACAAGATGAATACACAAACACATTGCCAGAGTGAAGGTGAACTTGCTTGGTTAGATAATCCCACGTATTTTGACACATTTTTTCTGAAAGTGTTTTTGTGTTGCAATGCAATTGTGAACAGGGGATGTTTAGGAAACTGAATTTGTTCATTTCTTGCAGTAAAACGTTGATTTTTAAATCAGTAATAGTAATAATTGCATAACCATGTTATATTATAATAAAATCTACAAAGTTTTCATAAATTAATACATTAACAGTGGATCGATAATTACTTATCTCAGGCAAGTTTCAGATCTCTACAGGATTTTGATATTTCCAATCATATTTAAACAAACTGAACACAATGGCTGCCTGACAATAGGAATTAAACATAGATTTTAAAGTATGCTTTGAAAAAAAATGGTTCTCAATATGAAAGTATTAAGTAAATGCGAATTGTTTTGGTTCTTCAAAGCATTTTTAAGCTGTGATTTAAAGGGTTCTTTCTGGCTTGAGTGGTGTTGTAAAGCAGTGGGCATTCAAGATTTCACAGTCCAGCTGGCAAAACTTTTTAGGCATTTATTTTTATCACATATTTAATCTAAAAGTTAATTTTAAACATTGAAGCAATTAGTGGCATTTTAACTTTATTCTGATAAACAACATTTTCAGATCAAACCTTATTGTTGCAAACTCACAATCTGTTGTCTTTTAAATCACTTGTGCTTATTTCCAATCCTGCTGTGGTTGTTTTGTTTCCAGAGATCTTAAGTTAGACAATGTGATGCTGGATCAGGACGGGCACATAAAGATAGCCGACTTTGGCATGTGCAAGGAGAATGTGTTTGGAGAGAATCGAGCCACAACTTTCTGCGGCACTCCTGACTATATCGCTCCAGAGGTAGAGTGTTTCATACTTAACACTATATACTTGTTCTAGATCTGAAATATTCAAATGTACTGATTTGCTTTTATCATTCTGCATGCAAACTCAGATCCTGCTGGGTCAGAAATACTCATTCTCCGTTGACTGGTGGTCCTTTGGGGTGTTGGTGTACGAAATGCTGGTTGGTCAGTCGCCTTTCCATGGAGATGATGAGGATGAGCTATTTGAGTCCATCCGCATGGACACTCCCCACTATCCTCGCTGGATCAACAAGGAGGCCAAGGACCTGCTTGAGCGGGTGAGCACCAACCCTTTTTATACAAAATACATTTATCATAGGGCTCCATTTCTGCTTCAGGGAAATAGGTATTTCCACATTTGATAATGTTATGGTTATATTTAAGGATGTCTTCAAATTCAATCAAGAAATGTACATTTGTGTAGCTGAAAATCAGGTCTTTTTGAGATTCCTTACTTACCCTTACTGAGTTTGTTTCATCGCAGATGTTTGAGAGAGACCCAACTCGCAGGCTAGGAATCGTGGGTAATATTCGTACACACCCGTTCTTCAACACCATCAACTGGCAGGCCTTGGAGAGGAGAGAGATTGAACCCCCTTTCAAACCCAAAGTGGTAAGCCGCTGATACAAGTCATTGAGGATTCAATTAGGAAAAAATATAGATCATGGACTGTGTTTGCTTATATCAATGATCTGTGATGAGCGACTCTGTTTTTTTGTTTTTGCTGAGATTTGTTTGTTGTCAATTACAGAAAGCACCGAATGATTGTAGCAACTTTGATCGGGAGTTCCTCAGTGAGAAGCCTCGTCTCTCCTACAGCGATAAGAACTTCATAGACTCCATGGATCAGACGGCATTCGCTGGCTTTTCATTCATCAACTCTGAGATGGAGCACCTTTTAGAAAAGTGACTGTTGTGATGACATCCAGACCTGGTTAACATGTCTGCTGCTTACGGACAGTTTCCTGATTCTGTCACATTCTTAAACTTACAAACGAGTGAGCTGTTCCCCAATCAGTATTCGTGTGTCTGTATTTCAAGCACAAACTATTCTCCTTGGGTACGTGTAGAAATGATCAGAGTAGAAAGAGCCCATGTACTGTACATATTGACGTCATTGTGTTTGTGTGCATGCTTATTATTTGTTTAGGTTGTTTAGGCATTTATGAGTAATAATAATAATAGGGCGGGAGGCTGAAAATCCTTACATTCCACTTGACGTCACCGCTACCATCTGCAGCCATTTTGTGTCTCTTTTTGTAACATTCAATTCAACCCAGCTGGGGATGAAAAAGTATGAATAGGGAAAGAAACCTATAGGAATAAATTCTACTGTATACTTTGAATGTGTGTGAATGAGTTGAATGCACGTATAGAAATCTCAGACCAACATAAACCTAACTATCATTAAATATAAATTAATAATGAATGTTATCTGTCTTTGAAACGTCATAATTATTTCATTTGGATGAATCATGTCTTGCTGAAAAAGAAGACCATGTGGTGATTGACTCTCCAGTGCCATGTAAAGAACATTTTTTAACAGAGAAACTGAAAGGCCCTGTCTGCGTACAAGGCATGTAGTGGATGCAAAAGGTCAAGTAAAGGTACATGACTTCAAACAGCGGGGAGTCACTGAAATGCTGTATATAGACAAATGTGTATGTATATTGTTGTAACATGTATATTGGTTAGCAAAGGATGTACTTTTTTTACTGTCTCCATCTTTTACATCTGATTAAAAAAACATCAACTCCCAAGTGTGTTGTGCTATTTTTAAAAGCATCTGCAGTTCATTGTGAAAGACTATGAAAGATTAAGTTCTCAAAAACAAGAGGAAACTTTAGAGGGTTTAGTCAGATCAAGGTTTATCTCTGGTGACAGGTAACTAATGAAAGTTTGTTTATGTTGTATTTTAGTATTTATATGAATGTTCATTTCGGTATCATTTGTACCAATGTATTGTTCATTTGTACCAATGTATTGTTCTGTTCTGTATATTTAAATTGCCTCACTTTCCATTGATAAACAAAACAGAAGACAACTTTGTTCCATTAAGATCAATAAAACGTATACAAGACAGCTTGGCACTTGCTGTTTGGGTTGGATTCACTTTGTCAACTGCTCAGTGACATAAAGTATAGTAACAGACACAAATGGAGATTCACGGCAGAACATCAGAAGGATGTTTCCGCCCTCTAGCGACGCCTCGTGCAACGTAACGCCCCCTGACGTCACCGCGTAACGTGTTTCCCTACAATGTGTACGGAAGTGAAACTAGTGCAACAAATGTAACGTTGATCTTGCGCCGGTTCATTAGAAATTAGACGCTATTGTTATTGCCACACTAACGGGTTTTACGGCATCACTCTACGATGATTTTCCTTCGTATAAAGCAGCGGGAAGGTTGTCAAATACACGCTTGACAAAGATTTCCAGCGAGTCAGAGGAAGTTCAAGATGAGCTCTCAGGATGTTCTGAGGAGTGCGTCCACTCTAGCATCCTATAATATGTTGCTACAGGTACGTGGACACATTCATTTGAGATATACACCACCATCGCAGCCCAGTATTTTAAAATATCGGTCAAATAATAATTCGGTCAATTATATGATTTTCTGTTTTTATTGATCTCAGGTGATGTTCCGTGTTCTCACCTTCATGCTGAATGCATTCACGCTGCGGTTTGTCTCCAAAGAGCTGATTGGTGTTGTCAATGTCAGGTAAAGATGATGGGTGCACCGGCGAAGAGGAGAGAGGAGACAATGCCACCACGTTTCTGCACCAGCTGATATAACGTGTGTGTGTGTGTGTGTGTGTGTGTGTGTGTGTGTGTGTGTGTGTGTGTGTGTGTGTGTGTGTGTGTGTGTGTGTGTGTTATGCAGGCTTACACTACTGTACTCCACATTAGTATTTTTATCCAGAGAAGCTTTCCGGAGAGCCTGTCTGAGTGGGGTATCTGGGACAAACCACAGCTGGAGACAAGTTATCAACCTGCTATGGCTGACGTGAGTTGAGTGATTTTACTAAAATGGGTAACGTGTGTTTTATCCTGTGTATTCAGCTTGGACTTTCACCTGTGTGTCTTGTCTTACCACTCAGGTTGCCTCTGGGTGTGTTATGGGCAGCCCTGCTGATCTGTGTGTGGCTGTGGCTCCTGGAGGCCCCAGACCCCCAGACCGTCCCTTACTACGGCCCCGCTGTGGTGATGTTTGCTTTGTCAGGAGTGCAGGAGCTCCTGGCTGAGCCCCTCTGGGTCCTGGCTCAAGCTCACATGTTTGTCCGACTGAAGGTGGTCGCTGAGAGCTTAGCAATGATCGCTAAGTGCAGTATCACCGTTTTGTTGGTGGTGTTTGCCCGTGAATGGGGCCTTTATATCTTCTCTGCTGCTCATGTAAGAAATCAGCTGATGTCCTCTTTGCATTGTTTCTGTGATTACTTGCTGTGTGTGTAATGATTCTGTGGGCTTCTCTTAGTTGGTGTACACAGGGTTCCTGGTGCTGTGCTACGCTGTTTACTTCATTCGTTTCTTGGGCTCTAAAGAGGCAGCCAAGAAGGGTTTTCCTCTGCACCGTGTTGGAGAACTCTTGCCCCGTAGAGCTGATGGAGAGGTAAAAATATATTACATTTATTATTCATGATCTATCTTCATAAAATCAAACTGACAAGTTACAGGATACACGTTACCATTCATGATTAATGATCGTTATATTGTTCTGTTTGTAGCCGCTGGTTGATTGGAGTCTGGCCCAGCTCACATGGAGCTTCTTCAAGCAGTCCTTCCTGAAGCAGATCCTGACAGAGGGCGAGCGGTACGTCATGACCTTCTTGAACGTCCTCAGCTTTGGAGACCAGGGAGTTTATGATATTGTGAACAATCTGGGCTCCATGGTGGCTCGCTTCATCTTCCTGCCGATCGAGGAGAGCTTCTACATCTTCTTTGCCAAAGTGCTGCAGCGAGGACGTGATGTCAAGAGTCAGAAACAGGTGTGACTCTCGGATATAAACAAGTCTTTGTGAAACGAATTGAATTGTTGGGTTCACGTCATGTTGCGGGTTTTGTCTCCAGGAGGACGTTGCCATCGCAGCGGAGGTCCTGGAGTGTCTGCTGAAACTGGTGCTGGTGGTCGGTCTGATTATCACCGTGTTTGGCTACGCCTACTCTCTCTTGGCTCTGGATATTTACGGCGGCTCTCTGCTCAGCAGTGGTGCAGGTAACAGAGCCACAGTACACTGGTTGTATTGGATATATGTGACAAATCTAGCTTTGCTTGCTGTTCTTAGTCATTGCTCTGTGTTTGTGTTTTTTGGTTGAAGGGCCCACTTTGCTGCGATGCTACAGCTGCTATGTTCTCCTCCTCGCTGTAAACGGTGTAACAGAGTGCTTTGTGTTTGCTGCCATGAGCCAAAAAGAAGTTGACAAGTAAGTAATGTAGAAATACACATACACAGCCAGTAACGCATCATGCAACCTGTCAGTCAACACTGTTTGTGCTTCGTCCTCAGGTACAACTTTGTGATGCTGGCTCTGTCTGTGTCTTTCCTGTTCCTGTCCTACATGCTGACATGGTGGGCTGGCAGTGTGGGCTTCATATTGGCAAACTGCCTTAACATGGGCCTCCGCATCGTGCACAGCCTGCTTTACATACACCACTACTTCCGTACCACTCAATGGAAACCTCTGCGAGGCCTGTTGCCCTCCCCGCTCCTAATACTGGCACTTGCTGTCAGTGCCGTCGTCACAGCGCTGTCCGAGGTACAAGAAAATAAAATAGTATTCATTCTCCACTCAGGTTTTAGCTCTAAATATCAACCATTACATAGCATTTTTATTCTCAATTGAATCTTGTGCAAATCAGTGGCTCTAACTTGAGCATCTTTTTTCTCTGGTTGCAGGGTGTATTCTGCTGTGACAGCGGCTGGGTACTAAGACTGGTCCATATCGCCGTAGGAGCATTGTGTCTGCTCGGTGTGTTTGTGGCTGTTCTTGTCACAGAGACTCAGCTTATTCAGTTTGTGAGGACTCAGCTGTTGCCCCAATACAGAAAGAAACACACTTAAACTGGACTGGAAATGGGTTTACTGGCCTGGAAGAAAGCTTTTGTTTCACTACAAACAGTTCTAACAAGAGCTGCTGAGTGACAGCTACTGACAGTGTGAAAGCAACGAGGGAACAACTTTTTTTTAACTGACCTCACACGTGTGTATGTGAATGTGAATGTGTGGCTGTATGATGCTGATATGTTTTCCTCTGATCATTCCTGTTGGCTCATACAAGTATAAACAAACGTGTCCTGAATCTGATTGTGGCCGATAAAGAATTGAATGTATTTTAAGAAAGCAGTTGAATTTGTTACCGGAAGAGATACAAATATAAATTTATAAACTTGAAGCAGCCCAAAGGATCCGTCGTGTTTGTCCAAAAATCACCAAAACTCCCATTTTCAGGTTTGCTTTACTAGGAAGATTCCAGCGGTTCCAAGTTTATTTTAATTAACTAACAATTCAGTCATCTCGTAAAATGTGAAGTCCATTATTCTGTTCACATAGTCTTTAAGCGGTTATTAAGAAGCAGGGAGGAATTCTGTTTCATACGCCACAAACAAAGCTTTATGGTACATCTTCACTGGAAGTTCATCAATTATATTGTTTATGTTTAAACATGTTTCGTGACAATTTCATTGCTTTAAATATATAGTATAATCTAGAGCGTGGGTTTACAAACATGTTTGCACCAGCTTTTTATCATATTTAACTTTAGCGGAGCTAAGTAGGCTTGAGTTCAGCAACCGTTTAACATGTTTGGAAACTCTTCTTATTTGTTTGTCCTTCCTCTGTACTTATCGCTAAAGAATTTAGCATCCCTGGGGTGGAATAATGATGTCATTATGGAAAATGAGCAGGAAGGGAACAGCATTCTTTTAAAGGATGGCAATGCTCCCTTCTCCTCTCTGCTGCTTTTTGTTACATGTATTTTGTATTTGTACACAAGCCAGGCATGGTTTAAAGTCTGTTGGTGTCTTAAGATAGCCAGCTACTTATCTTTTGAGTCATACCTTTTGAACTTTGAGTCCAATTTGCGTGGCTTGCTTATTACCCAGTGGAGGGTACACAGACATACATTTGTTACCTTCTTGGATCTCTGGGATTTATTTGGGAAAGTGTAATGCCACAAGTTGTAGCAGTGACATCCTAATGAAGCAGCAAGTATGACAGCAGACCATGAAAAAAAACAGAGGCAGAGACAGAAAAGAGGAGGAGCGTATACGCTCACTGCGTCATTTATTACCCTTAAAAACTGGAGAACAATGTGTGTTGGGCTGGACTCACAAGAGAAAAAGAGGCACATCTGACAGAGAGGAGATTTTCTTACGGCCAGCTTCAACTACTGAAACAACATGTCTCAAGTAAGACCATTGTTTTAAAATGAGATGACATCTTTTCACATTGTTTAAAAAAAAGACTTTCTGCAGACTTGGAGAGCCAGAAATCACATGTGTGCTGTTGTACTTGTTTCTGCTCACCGCCCCTCAGACAGGTCAGGAAGAAGATGAACAAATGCAGCGCCCCGAGGTGAAAGATGAGGACCTGACCGAAGCAAAGACCAAACTGGGTACAAGTGGGCCAGCGAAGAGCAAGACATTTGAAGTACTGGAGGAGTGTGGTGAGGACACACACACACATAAAAAGACATGGAAATAGAATTTTACATTTCTCTTACAGATGACACTGAAAGGAAGCAGTCTTTGGTTTTCTGCATCTGGATAAGATCATGTTATGGCAGAGAGTTTTGTGTAAAGGGGCGTTTCCTCATGATTCTCAAGTTTCCACTCCATATACAGTGAGGAGAGGAGGGTTGTACTGACGGGAGATTCCCATCAACAGTCTTCCCTCTCACCCAGTGGGATAAAGTGTATTTATTTACACAGAGCATATCCACAATTTTGACGTAACCATTCTTACTGCCTCATTAACAGTGAAATATTCAGATTGTTTCTCTTTCTTCACAGAGAAAATTGGTAAAGCTGCTCCCTCTGTGTTCAGCGGGGGGAGGTCGGGAAAGGAGACTGTTTTGAACACACGCTCAGCTCGTCCTATCAGGAAGTAGCAGTGGACTTCCTGACCATGATTGGACAACACTTGCTTCACCTTATGGGTTCGGGATCAGTTATTTTCCAGCTGCACTTCAGTCCATGAACATTTAGTTTGAAGCCTCTTTTTTTTTCCAATTGGGTGTTCTTCATTTAACAGAAGAAATTGTACACACTGGCAAGCCAGTTTTTCATTTTTAAAAGAAAATGTAGAGAAATGTTTAACCATTCTTGTTGCCTCTGTAACAGCAGCATTTATCCAGTTTCAGGTTAAGGGTAATTTTAAGGAATGAGCAATACTGCAATCCAAACAATTGTAAGAAAATTCAGTTGAAATCTTCTGTCTCGTCCATCCTGTTTCATTGTAAGAAGTGCCAGTAAAAAAGTAAATGTTGAAGAAAACAGTCATTTGTGTTTTGCTTTTTATTCAAAAAATTACTTTCATCAACAAAGGGAACAGATAAAACTTTATAGAACAAAACTACTACAGTAGATGAGGCTGGGACACTAGAATGAGCCATGGTGTAGAGGGTAAAGATGGAAAAACAAAAGAAAAAGCCACATAGAAAGGATGGAGAATCAAAGTGAACCATGTAACAGCCTCTGCGAGTTGTGAAAGAAAAGGTGTAAATCCAGTTTTACTTCATGAACTTGTGATGTTGATCTTGGAGGATTTTGGCGGAGGACTTTGCGTCGTAGAAAAGCTCATTGATTTCCTCTATCTGCTCCCTCTCCACGTTCTCTTTTCCCTGAACACGACCCAGCAGGCTGGCTGGTGTCAGTAGCTGATTGGCGTACCTGAGAGGAAACAGGAAAAAAGAGCCACTCAGTATCCTCACACATACATATACAGTACAAACCAGTTTACTACAAAGAGGAAAGTGAGGAGGAGTTGCAGCAGGTCCTAAATGTGTTTTTTTACGCTTTAGATAAATAATTATTTTTTGTCGAAGAAGCTTTACTGACAATAGTTGCTCCAAAAACTGGACCACTGTGGACACTCAATGTAAGGCGGCTCAGTTCTTCACTCCACTCAGTGATGCACGATGTATATTCTTACCTGAGGGTGGTCTTGGTGCCGATCTCTGCCAGGTGTGTAAGAGCTTCCTCGCTAATATTGATCCCTTCAGTCTGAGCCCGGATCTTGATGATCTACAAACCACAATGTCGTTAGTGACACACGCACAGATGACACACGGCACACATGCAGATACTTTGATGCTGAGACTCACCTGCTTCGTCTCCTGGGCCGTGTACAACATGGTGCGGATTATCATGACTCTGTCCAGCAAGTCCAGAGGAATCCCGTGTGGAGAGCTGATGTCTTCTGTCCCCCTGGTGAGCAACAAATAATTGTTAATACTACAAATGCTATTTTTTTGTTGTTGAATTTTCACCCTTTTCGTATACCTCCTACCTAATCAAACAGTTTCCCCTGTTGGAGGCGAACACAACGATGGGGGCGATGGTGCTCTCGAGTGCTCGGTGGAGGTATGTGAAGCATTCGATGTCCAGCATGTGCACCTCGTCCACAAACAGCACTCCAGGTACGAGCTCTGCTACACCTTGGTCAATGTAGCGGTTCACCACCTTGTTAATCTCAGCACGCAGTTTATCTAAAACAGGGATGGATAAACAATAAAAAGGTCAAAAAGTGTTGAAGCCAGCTGGTAATGTGAGCTGAGACGTTGTCCGATTTTTTTCCACCTGTGATTTCAGTCTTTTTGGGCTTCATCAGTTGTCCCATCATGGAGAGAATGTCCTGGCCTCCCTGAGATCAAACGGTGAGTGATTATTTTAAACATACCGGGGACAACTCTGCAAACTGGTTCTCTAGTTTCTAAGAAGAAAACAGCTGCACTGATATTATTTTACAGTTACGATACCTGGGGTCTGGCATTTGCAATATCCAGGTCATGCAGTGTGACATCTTGGACTATCTCCTTCTTTTTGTGGACATCACCTTTGGGCAGTGGCACATACTCCTCTGCCTCCAGGTCGAACTCTGTAGCAAATGTGTCACAGCGACCTTGTCTCTGCAGAGACACAGTATACCAAAAAGTGTTAACAAGAATTAAAAAAACGAACCCACCATTAAACAAAAAAAGAACACATTGCTCTGGACAACAGTGAAACAAAAGACAGCGGAGGGGGCGGAGGGAGAGCAGGTGTATAATTGAACCCAGTGCCCGGCCATCCTAGAGAGGAGGGCATGCAGCTGAGGGATGAAAGAGTTTCAGAAGGCAGGTCATGACACAGCTGTCAACAGTAACAAATGTGTTGTCCAGCCCCCCTCCTTTGGCCTCTGACTTGAGCCGACCCGCGCACCCCCCGGCCCACCTGCACCGATTAAAGGAACCGTCATTGGGGTCTGTCAACACAAGCCACAAGCCCTGCTGCTAGAAAAGAGGCATTGTGGGAGATGGAGAGATAGAGAGAGCCCGAAGAGCTGCAGGAATGAGAGAGGCTAATTCCAGAGTACAGCAGAACTACAGCAAAGCTTTGATGCAGCGCTGAAAGAACGCCACCATGAAGGACTGACGAGGACATGCAAGACAGAAAACACTGAACTTTGGTTTCACCACATATTCCTTTCGGTTTTGTACTTATTTGAAATGTGTCATTTGTGAACTAAACAAATTGGTGAATTAAAGCCTAGTATGTACATCTTTTTCTACTCAGATTGGCTGATCAAAATGTGGTGCAGTTGTGAGGGAGTAACACAATACCTTGACGGCTCCACTGTTGGCTTCAATGTAGATCACATCTCCCACTTCCACACGCTCCTTCTGAAGACTCTCATAAATACTGGGGTCCAGCTAAGGAAACAAGACAAGAGATTTTCAAGTAAGACATTGGTTCTTACCAATTGGTCGGTGAAAGTAAGGTGGATTGTTTGTGACAAAAATAGTTTGTCAAAATACTCATATTGAGGAAGAAGGAAGGCGTTTTATTATCCAAGTTCAGGTAAGAGTTTTGGAAGAGAAAGAGATACAAGGAAAAAATAAAATCAAGATACATATCCTTGCTAGGTGTAAAGAGAGCCATATAAATATTTGAGCAAATATGAAGTATCTTTTTAACTTGACAAAGCTCCCATGAATTCAGTTTTTAATATAAGAAACAAAAAAAACAAAGAATCCAGCTCTGAGTCTGACCTTGAGCTGCTTTGTGCCCTTGCCCGTCTTCAGGCCGATGATGACGTGGCTGATGGTTTTTCCGTAGCCACCCATGGGATTCTCAGTCTCACAGGGGGTCAGCTCTGTCACCTCCCCTTCATACACCTCCTTTGTTTCTTTGATACGCAGTCCTGAATGTGGGCAACATTACAGTCACACGCACAGTGCAGAGTGAGAACTCAATTGGGCCTTTATATTCCTGTATCAACTAAGCCGCCGCATCCTTCAGTCTACTGAACAACGCATTTTATTACAGAGAGGGAACACGTGTGTGCATGCCCATGAAAGGTCTGGGCATAATCTTGTGTAACGTGATCACACTCTTGTTCCTCTTTCATGCAGCCGGTGGCACCGAGTATGAACAGCACACAGGTGGCTGATCCGCCGTGGTGAGGGTCAGACAGCAATGCTTAAAAGGCAGGGACCGTCTGTCAGGCCACTCTTATCGGCAGAGTGATGACAATTTCAAAATGAAACCCCCTTCCCCCTGAAGATCCTGTTCTAGGGGAGGAGCAAAGGTGCTGATGACCACCTCTCCCTCTTCCTAAGCTCCATTTCCTGTCCTGTGACAGGTACCTTCAGCAGTCTGACAAACCCCTTCCCCTTCTCAAGCTTTCTTTCCTTCTCAACACCATTCTCATGAATCCGCTGTCAAGTGTCGACTTTCAGCTCATGAGAATGGTGTTTGCGGGACACCTTGCTCTTCCTGCCCACAGACTCCTCACTGAGTGAGTGAGTTGATCATATAATGTCCTTTAACACCAAGAGATGAAAGAAAGTAGAGGAACATATATATACTTTTTTTCTTTTAGCCAGCGAGGTATCGCGGTTTTATGTGCTGAAGCTTTGAAACAGCACGTATACTGCCCTGTCCTAATGCAATGGAAGTAAATTGGGTTGGTTTCATGTTTTTCCAGAAACAACATGTTTAGTTAGGATAATTCTCAATCTCAGTAGAAAGTCTGATGATTATATGACTTTGTCTGTTTTTTAATCTGCATTTTCGTCTATTAATTATTTGCTTTCTTCTGTTGGCACCTGTTTGAAACCAATCATGATAGTTTTACAACTCCCAACTCAGACCCGCACAGATCAGACCCTATCGAAAACAACAACGTCGGTTACAGTGACTGGTTTTGGGGGTAAGAACTATGGCCAAGGAGCCAAATCCTATTTACGTGACACTCACCAATGGCCCTCCTGAAATTCTCCATCAGCACTTCTGTTTTTTTAATCTCAGATGAGTAGACCTCACTGCCAACCATGGGGCAGAAAGGCACCTTGTTTCCCAACTCCTGTGCAACAGCCAAGGCAAGGGCAGTCTGGAGGAACAAGTAGAGAAGAGTCACAATCTGCAGCAGCAACAACAACAACAACAACGGAGGCCACATTCAATGAAGCTTTACTGCTGTGGTTGCTAGTGAATGAACACGGCACCCTTACCTTTCCTGTTCCAGGTGGTCCTGCCAGTAACACTGCCCTTCCTGCCATCTTCTTTGAACGGATCAGGTCGACAATGATGCCACAAGCCTGGAAAGAGAAAATAATATAAAGCAACAGTATTGTGTATATTGACAAGCAATGGTAACAATACAAGCAGCAGGCTGTGGGATGTTGTCAGAATTTACATCAAAGCAGGTGTGATGGACTTTAGTTAATTTATCCCGTAGTATCTGCACCACCCCCATTGTGTATGTTAACCCCTGACTGTTAATCTGTGTTACTACATTGTAGACAGTAATGTAAACCTACAAGCAGTCAGAGCATCATGACGATAGATGTCTATACCTGTTGACAATTATTGAAGCTGTTTTTTTGTCACTGAATTGGTGACAGAGTGTGTACACATGCAATTTTTGTTCGAAATTCCATCTTTACATCTTGATTTAACTGATATGAAAACAGGTCATCTACTTGACTAGAAATCCACAATTGTAACGTAAAGGTGTGAACACACCTTTAGTGTTTGTTTATAAAGCCGATCCTTTGTTTCTACATTCATTAATACACCTTTTCTTTGTAAAACTTTACAAACCAAACGTTTAGCATAATATATTTTAAGAAATGTAATATGAACGTGTGTTCTACTTATGGTGGACCTCCCCTTTAGCTCACCTCTAACCTGAGAGAGAGAGCGAGAGAGAACAGCGACACTACAGTGCTAACGGAACTAGCTTGTGTGTGCAGCTGACCGCCTGCAGTGAGCGAAATCCTCCCTGCAAAATAAATCACCAGCTCTCCTTCACTCCTCCAAACAAAACACGAGCAACGTAGGTGCAGTGAAACAGGGACAGTACCTCTCTAGCAGCCTCCTGGCCGACCAGACCACATGCTGACTGTTTAGCATTCCCGGCCTCGTCTAGCCCGAGTCCTTTAACGTGACTGTGAGTGGCGATCCGCTGAGTCTTCGTGGTGCTTTTCACCTCTTCGATCTTCATAGTTACTGTTACTTTATAAATATGTAATGTAAAAAATTGTAAGACAGGTTTACGATGGAGAAAATACCTCCTGTGAATCCGTTAATTTGTCACCCGCCAGAATCGGCGCCGAAACTCAAAACACAGGGAAATTGGTCTCCATGTGAGTTACTAGGGAAAATCAGCGGAAGTGATACCTCGAAGCACCGTTCCTATAACTACTCCTATTGGACCGTGTTGACTGATGCAGCACATTCATTGGCTGAAGTCTATGTCAATCATTTCCACATACAAAAGCCCCGCCTAGGACAGTGTTCATTTCCGTTTGTGTTTCCGTGTCTTATGTCGTAGTAGAAACAGCAAACAAACTGGTCAAAGTGTAAATAAGAGTCTAAAATAAATGCAGAACTAAACTGATACAGGTTCTCATCTCGCCATCGAAATGTTATAGTTAACGTTATGTTTTAATCAAACAGATATTATGTCATGTCAGTTCCCCTCTTTTTACTTTTGTTTGTCACTGAACAAACGTTCCGCTTTAGCATGTTGTTATGAGGATGGAGTGCACTGACAGCGAGGAAGACGTTTCTCTCAACTGCTGAAGTAACTTTAAAGTCCTACTTTTAGCTATCTGTGTTTTGAAAGCCACAAACGAATTAAAACAACTTGTTTTTGAAGGTGTTTCGGTAATAGTAAGCGGTTGTCAATTACTGCCGTTTAAACGTTTCCGTTGGAGCGGAGTTCAACGTCCAACTCTTATAGAAAACACGCACGTTGTTGTTTAACAATACATCAAACTGGTGTCAAAATGTCAGAATCTGCTGACAGTCGCACCAATACGTTAAATTTCAACATCGGGGTGCTCGGACATGTCGACAGCGGGAAGACGTCGCTCTCCAGGGCGCTGAGCAGCACCGCCTCCACGGCTGCCTTCGACAAGAACCCGCAGTCCCGTGAGAGAGGCATCACGCTGGACCTCGGCTTCTCCTCCTTCACGGTGGACCTTCCTGATCACCTGCGGGACAGCGGAGGCCAGCAGCAGTACGGCAGCCTGCAGTTCACCCTGGTGGACTGTCCGGGTCACGCCTCTCTTATTCGCACTATCATTGGGGGTGAGCTCTCCTAACTCAGCAAGTGTTGGTGCTTAATGTCACTGATGGCAGGCTGTGAATGAAACAATGTATTTATAACCTCCATGAAGCTGGGGTTTATTGCAGGGCTGTTACGTTTGACTGCATTAGTTAAAAACTGCCAACTGAATGTACTGTATATCTACAACTTAATATAATAAGCATGCCTCTTAAATTGGCCTTTTTCACAGCAGACATTCTGACTTGTCACACAAAAGAAAACACAGGTGTTACTAATAACGTTAACAGCATGCACAATACCAGTACACTGAAACCAAAGTGCATGCAGTTTCTTAACCTTATTTACAGACACACACATTATCTAAATGTGAAACACCTACAAACTGCCAAAGTAGCAGAAAAGTCACTTTAGCATCTGACTTTTATTCTGAAGGTCCGGGGATAAAGTCCCCGCTGTCATGCGGTTATATTTTAAGAAAAACTACCCTTATATAGCTTGAGTGTTTTCATTCTTTGCAAACTAAGTTAACAGAATAGTTTACTTAGAAAACCCTCAAAAAGATCCAGCAGAGGGCGCCTTTCCTCTACAAGCAGAAAGGTTGATCACATTAACTAAGAGCTGCAAAGATTAATCGATTAGTTGTCAACTATTACATTAATTATTTTGATCAGTTAATTGGTTTTAACTGGTTGTATGTGCTTCCAGGTTCTGAAATGTGAATATTTCCTAGTTTATGACAGTAAACTGAATTGGGACAAAACAAGGCCTAGGACACTGATCAATGATTTTTACCATTTTATACACCAAACTATTAATAATTGAATTGAAAAATAATGGATTAATGGACAATAAATATAATCATTAGTTGCAGCCCTAATTGACTCGATAGATCAGACTGTTTTAAACTTAAATAAAATCTACAGACTTTGTTAGAAGTATTGGTCTTGGTATGATAGCAGAGTCGAGGCACTCAAACACTGAATGCTGCTGTGTTGTGTTACCAAAGTACTGAACGAAACCTATGAGCCAGTGGGGTGTCACATGCTGTAGATTAGGGAGGAAGGAAAGTGTGGGGTTTGGGGGTATGTATTAAACCTCCCCTCCTGTCCCAAGTGGGGAAAGCACAGGAAAGAGAAGGAGCCAAATAGAAGGAGAGAAAAGAGGGGAACACAGGAAAGAGAGACTGCCAAAGTCAGGAAAAGAAAAGAGGGAAAGGAAAGACAACCAAGTGAGCTGCAGCTCTGGTTTCAACCCTCTAGCCGTTTACTCTCTTTTGCCTTTATGCACCCCTCCCTTAAGTTCTCTTCTTGTTTTACTGTTATTTTTGGGAATCTGTGTCCGTTCCTGGTTGTGTGCTGCTGTCGGGTTAGTCTCTACTCACGGCTCTTCTTCAGGTGCGCAACAGACAAGCTGGAATGTCTTTAACAGCAAACTATTGTGTTGTTCTGATTTATCTTGCTTATTGTTTTCTTTTTGTTCGCCTCTCTCTAGGTGCCCAAATCATTGACCTGATGATGCTGGTGGTGGATGTGGTGAAAGGGGTGCAGACTCAGACTGCAGAGTGTCTGCTGATAGGAGAGCTGACCTGCCCTCGCATGGTGGTCATCCTGAACAAAGTTGACCTACTGCCACCCAACAAAAGACAGAGTGCCATTGAGAAAATGACCAAGAGACTGCACAAAACTCTGGAGAGCACCAGGTCTGAATTCATTACAAGTATCAGAATACATTTGGATGTTGTGGAAATGAAGGCCCAGACAGCTAAGTGGGTTTGGGCATCCCATGTACTCCCAGGGGCCCAGGCTTGAATCCCTTGCCAAACTTCCTCATTCATTACACATTCTGTCTCCCTCTCTGCATTCCAGCGGTCTGTCCGTCAGACCCACTTGTTTTTCATTCAAAGTAACTTTAATCATTACTTCAACATCAAAGCATGAAGTAATTTCAATATTATGTTTTTCTTTTGGCCAGATTTAAGGAATGTCCAGTGATTGCTGTGGCAGCGAAGCCCGGGGGCCCGGAGGCTCCTGACACAGAGGAGCCACATGGAGTGCCAGAGTTAATAGAGGTAAAGTCCGGAAACACTCTGGTTCCCCTCCATTGTTACTAATGTAGCTCAAAAGAGCACATAAGTTCTCACTTATGAACAAGTGCTGTTAGTCAGCTGTCATTGTTCAAGCGGTGGTAAACGAGTAAAGCAAGTCCTCAGCTGTGTTTATTTACCACACAACTAAGACTAACAACAGCAAACTGTCTTTGTCCAGTCAACAGAGTATATAGTTGGTACAGTACAGCACTGTGTACAAAATGGCGGTGGTTACTGGCAAACTGTTAATTGCTGTATATTACTGATCTGATTGGTAATGATTAAGATGATCAAGGAGGAGCATTAGTTTAAGAAATCCCAACATGTTTATTGTCGACAACTCTTGTCTTTTGCCTGACCAGGACCAGATTTCTTTAGGCATTAATGCTTTATTTTATATTGAGAGAGACACAGGGCAGGGCAGAGAGGGGATGACATGCAGTGCAGTACATATCTTGATCATCTGGACTCAAACCCCGCCGCTGTGGCAAGTAGTACGCCAAGTAGTACGCGCTCTACTCAGTGAGCTACTGGGGCATATGCAATTACTAGATTTTGAAGCGTACTTAATTAGATATTAAAGAAAGATGACAACAACAGATAATACTTTTTGTTTTAAGCACATAACATAAACCAATATTTTTGATAAGTATATCTTAAATTTGTTTGAATTCATCAAGATATGGTCCGTACTGAGCTGGACATTTTTCATTGAGAAATAAACTTTCTGATGGAAAAACTATGTAGTGGAGAAACTGTGACTTAAATAACCGTAAACACAATCTTTGTATCCTCTGTACTGCATTTAAAAAAGGTTATATTCTTAATTCAAAAAACAGCAGTATGACTCACACACCAGGATCAGAGCAGCACTTCTACCACCAGAGACAGTGTGTGTTATGCAGTTTTTGTGAATCACAGCTAGATATGGATCTAATTCGTCTCTCTCTCTCTCTCTCTCTCTCTCTCTCTCTCTCTCTCGCTCTCTCTCTCTTATCTGGTTTAATTTTTGTGTATGTGGGACCTTGCAGTTCTCTTTTGTGTGTATAAATAAACGTGTCTTTCTTCTTGCCATTTTGGTTGTCTGTGTCAGCTTTTGAAGAAGGAGACATACCTCCCCCAGAGAGAGCCTGGAGGCGACCTCCTGATGGCTGTGGACCATTGCTTCTCCATCCGTGGTCAGGGAACAGTCATGACTGGAACCATCCTGCAGGGGTCGCTGGCCATCAATGACACTGTGGAAATCCCGGCACTAAAGGTATGCTCCAAAACAAATGCATGAATTCAGAATCTCTGATATTTACAGGCAGGTAACATACCAGAGTGCTGGGGATTATTTGTAGAAACCACAGAGATTCGTAAGTTCAGAAGTTGACTGGAAGCGGGCTGACAGAGGGAAGGATGTCCGTGGGTCAGTTTGATGTGAGGGGAGGATGAGGGGACTCTGGGTGGACTGGCAGTGCAGCGGTGGGTAATTTAGACCAGATGCACACTTTCAGCCAGGCTCAGCAGTTTTCTATGCAGTTTTAATGTCCACCTCTTGGTGGCAGCAAATGGCTAACTGAACAGTAATTTGTTATGGAGCCTTGATCTGTGCCACTACTGTTGATTGAACAAAAACAAGCACATAAACATTGTGGTACGCCAGATCCCACAATCAAAGATGTGAGATGGACAGGTAGTCAGACAGATATCTTTTAAATGTTCGTTTCCGTATTTGTGATTAGTTTGGAGATGTATAGTTCAAACAAAACAAGGCACAATTCTGTTTTTATCCAAACCTGATATTATTGAACTAAAAATATAAATCAATATAAATATTTGAAAAATAAACATTTCAAATATGATGCACAGCTGCAAGTGCTGCAAAAACAGTGCAGATTTATGTGTACTTACTTATGTGCACATTTTATTGACACTTAAGTCCTCTATAGGACCTCTGCATTAAAGTTATTGTATAACATCTCTGTACTGTGAAGATAATAATAATCTTAGGCTGTATTGTTTGTATAGTTTCTAGGTTTTAAATGTAAAACTAAAGTGGAACCAGAAGAAGTATTGGTAGGAATGGTAAAACAACAACAACAACAAACAAACACATGCATGACTGTATCACTGTGAGCTATGAACTTTTATCAGCAATAATGTAACATACTGTGGATTTATGTACTTCATGCTTTCTCTTGTGAGTTGTGTTCCAAATATGTTCCAATGATGTTTTAGTTAAGTATTGAATTGACGTTATTGTATCTCTGTGCTCTCTGACATCAGGTGACCAAGAAGATAAAGTCGGTGCAGATGTTTCGGAAGCCAGTGTCGGGGGCCATGCAGGGGGATCGTGTGGGTGTGTGCGTGACACAGTTTGACCCTAAACTGTTAGAGCGGGGTGTGGTGTGCACTCCAGGGTCCCTGCGCACCCTCTATGCAGCAGTCATCTCTGTGAGGAAGATAGGCTACTTCAAGGGCTCTCTTGCCACCCGTGCCAAGTTCCACATCACAGTGGGCCATGAGACCGTCATGGCGAGGGTCATGTTCTTTGGCCTGCCACCTGTGGATCCCTCAGAGCCGCCCTCAGACACTAAACCACCTCCACCTCAGCCCCCCTCGCTGGATTCCCCCTTCACCTTCGAGAGAGAGTACTTCTACCAGGATGAATATGTCACCGGTCAGGGAGAGGCGAGTGTAGGACCTGAGCCAGAACAATGGGCCTTGTTGGAGTTTGAGCGGCCAGTCACATGCCCCTCACTCTGCCTGGTGATTGGTTCCAAACTGGACACAGACATCCACGCCAATGCATGCCGGTTGGCTTTCCAGGGCCGTCTGCTCCAGGGGTTTGAAGATAAAGGCTATGCTGGGACTGCCCTGCCTCGTCTGCGCATCTACAAGACCAAACACAAGGAGGGTCAGGTGGAAAGGGTGAGTGGGACACTCGGCAGTGTATTTGAAATGCTGTTTTTCTGACTGTCGTCTTCTCTGCTTACCCTTGAGTGTTACCCTTGCTCCTCTGCCCTCTCTGTCACCTTGTGCTCCTTCTGGCTGTGGTTCTTCTTTGGATGTTTCTCATTGCTGGTGGCAGTGGACCGTGCCTCTCAGACAGAGCCCCTATTGTGCAGTCATAAACACGCACACACACACACACACACACACACACACACACACACACACACACACGCGCACGCACACACACTAACAAGCATGCACATTCAGCCCTGGTGATCAGTGTTTGCGGCATGGATGGGTATGCATGCCTTAGCGTGTGCTGTGACACAGAGGTGTGCGTGGGTGGCCGACTGACGCCAGTAGCTCTGTCTAGCTGTCAGAGGCTGCCACTGTTTGGACACACCTGAGCTGCACAGGAATACCCACATGACTGTGTGTTAACCTCCACTTGTCTCTGGTTCAGCTGTTACGTTCTGTCCTAAATCCTGAGCTCCAGTTCATACCGATCCGATCCCTATCTCATCTTATCTGATGCTGTTTTATTTTGTTATTGATCTCAACATCTGATTTGGGAATTTTTCAAAAAGTCAACACCCTCCAACTTTAGTGTTTTCATCTGTGGGCGCACTGAAGATGTTGTGACTCTCACTCTGCGCTGTACAGTTAAGTTTTTCTGTGTGCACCCTTGTCAGGTTCAGCCTCAAGTCAGGGGTCAAGTGTGTGAACTAGTTTCCTGCTGTTAGCACCTCAGGGTGTCGACAGCTCCAGTCAGTGACTCAGGAGCAGAACAGCGTGTGCGAGAGGTTAGACTGTGGTCATGTGACATTACTTTTGTCTTTCATCTGTCTCACAGAAAGAGGCAGTTACGTTTCAAGACTTAAACATTCCTTTTTGTAAAAGAACACATTACTGGCATTGTCGAGATATGACGGCCTCATCCAGTCACAATTCATGCGTCTGTCAGATGTGTAAAACGACTGTATTTTATTTATTTGTAATCAGCGCCATCACTCACGCTTGAGGGACGCCTGGGTCAAATGTTCAAGAATGAATGAGAGCGAGGCAGAAGAGAGAGGAAGAACTGGTAGTGTGTGTGGGGGGGGGGAGTTTGAGACAGAGCGGTGCCCTCATGTTATCAGATTAGTGCCGGGTTAGATCGACTTAGTGATGGAGGATAAGAAAGAAATACAAACAAATATAGCATAAAATGTGCAGGATGAAAAAGAAAGAGTGAGACAGCATGGCGGCAGGCCTCGGAGAATGTGGCCTGTGGCATGTGGTACAGTTAGTGAGGGCACAGTGCAGAGGATCAGCTGTTCTTCCTCACTCTGCTGTAATGAGTGAAAATCATGACATCCCACAAGACCTAGACATCACGGGAAGTAAAAATGAGATTCAGCTCCTAAAATACATCCGTTTAAAAAGTACTTCTTATTATGTGTGTCACTTTTTGTGCTTTCGCGTCATCTTTCACGAGTGCTGCAGCTCACAAGGCTCTTTTCTTTCCCGCTCTCTTGTGTCTCAGGTGACTGACGATTGCACTGTGATTGGCCGCAACCTGTTCAAGAAGGAGACCAACCTGCAGCTCTTTTTGGGGTTGAAGGTCACACTGTCGACAGGCGAGACTGGCATTGTGGAGGGTGGGTTTGGACAGAGCGGCAAGTTCAAGATCCGAGTCCAAGGTAAGGTTCAGCTGAGGTGAGACGTTGTCGTTTCTTCTCCTCTGTCGCTCCAGTACTAAAACTACTGATGCTGTTTAACGGAAGCCGTGTCACGCATATCAAACTCTCTGTGGCTTTTTATTATAAGCTCGCATAGACACGTCTCCCCCTTCATCACTGCACCCGCCCAGAGCACTTTCTCTCTATTTCCCGGGACATTGGGGCTCTGCGGACCGTTTTCAGGATGCGGTAAGAGTGGTAGGCCCGACATCCTGAGCCACATTCCCAGGATTCCTCTGGGGATTGCCTGTGTTCCGGGGGAAGTCTGTTCTGTGTTTATTTTACCTTCTGTTACTCCGAACCCGCTGCTCCACACCGGGAAGGGAAGAGAAAACAAAAACATTTAGAAAGAGAACCTCACCTACATCCTCTTTATTGCCTAACATACTCAAAAGTCTCAGACATACTAACACTCACTTCTTCACGCATGGACATAATTTAAACATCCAGTGGTTTTCATCAAACCCCCCCCCCCCCCGACATTAGAGCAAAGATACGGTCATATGTCTAAATGCGGTTGGATATCAGTGTCGTGAGTTTCCGCTTACTGCTTGTTGCTCCACAGACTTTGTCTTTAATTTTGTTTCTCAGGGACACGTACATAAGATGAAGAGAAGGAATGAAAATGTGTACGAATGTCTGCTTTCAGGCAGACTTCACTTTCTGTCGTTCATACCTACTACTCATGCTTTCATTATTTTTTGGGCTGCAACTAACGATTATTTTCATAACCTATTAATCTGCTGACTATTTTCTGTATTTTTCAATTAAAAGTGTGTGGTTTCCTGAAGCCTAAGGCGATACCATTACATTTCTTGTTTGGTTTGACAACAAAATATACATTTTACTATAATATTCAAAGCAGTAAATCTGTACATTTGAGAAGCCAGAATTAGAGTGTGTTTTGTAATTTTGTGTTGATTAATTAAGGGGGACATTAAGATTATCACTCCTTCATACTCTTATCTGGTAGAAGCAAAGGAAACAGTGGTTTAAACGTGATGCTATACTGCTCCTCCAGTTACTGCTAACTTGGCCTATTTTATTTTTCCACCAAAGCTAATTTATACCCATATTTGGTGTTTATTAGGTGTTTATTTTGGACCATATCTTATATTTACTGTCTGAGTGTGTACAGTGTTTCTGTTCTATAGTACATGTTCTATATGTTTTTTTTAAATATATTTTCCTCGCACAAATACCTAGAAATGTATTTGAGAACAAATTTATAAAAGTGCAATTCCAATGTGTCACTTGTATGTGAACACAAATCGTTGAAGTTTGGGCGAGTGAGTGTGTTCTGTGGTGGTAAAACGAAAATGTTCAGCTGATCATAGATAACAAGAGGAGATTTCTGTCTGCGCTGTAACCACAACAACCCTCACATTGGCATAACGATAACAAGAAGACTGCTGGTGCCGTTGTACGTGAGGTCAGACAGCCACTATGTAAAGCAGTCAACCCAGAACACTTCGTACCTTCCTTGTGCAACACGGCAAACAAGCAGCCACGTACAAAGGAAGCAGCTCAGCGAAGAGCGTCAGGATGAGTCCGATAGACGCAGAATCTCCAGCAGCAACTGCATAACTACTCTGCACATTTTCATCAGTTACATCAGGAGGATCAGTTGATCTCGAGGTCAGCACAGATACAGTACCTACCGCACACATAACCAGGAGGAAAAGATCTCTATCAAGCATTACATATACCTACACGTACATGATTAAGTTGACCTCAGTGCTGTGCATGGTGTAAGACTGTTATAATCTAGATGTATTACATGGAAGGGATGTTTTTTTTTTTTAGATAATCAACCTTTTTACTTGACCTGCTTGTTTATCTTTTCTTCAGAGGGTCTTTGCCCTGAAACCAAGCAGTTGTTGTCCTCCACCTCTAAGAAGAAAGGGAAGGGTGGAAGCAAAGGTGGACCAACAAATGAAGAGGAGCCCAAAACAGATTCCCAGCCTGTTTGCATCCACTTGCATTTCAAGCGGTACGTCTTTGATCCCCATAAGAAGATGGTTCAGTCTTGACCTTTGCTGCACTCACTTCAGCCTGACATCGAGTCACAGTGCTTCAGACAGGCAGAGGGCCGTTTCAGAGATCATGTGGAGGTGAGGGGAATACTGGCCTCTGTATCAGAGGTATGATCTTGTTCTACTATCAGCCTCTGATGGAGACAGTCTGCTACAATGCAATGATTGTGGAATGCTGTACGCATGTGAAACAACCCTTTTTCTTTTAAAATCTTCCTTTATGGAGATAATCCAGTTTGCTCCATCACAAGGTTTGAGGCCACTCTTCCATCCTGATACATTTGAGTTGTCTTAAAACAAATCAGTATCTTGATTCTTTGTTGTAAGTCAGAATCAATTCTTCAAAACTTTTTTCTCTATGTTTCTAATTCAGCTGAGCCCTGATTGGCGTAAACACATCGGCTAGTGTTACGGGAACTCTGAACTCACAGATTTCAACAGATCTCTGCGTTCACTGTCTGCGTCTGGCTCTCTCGCTGGGATAAAGGTCATGTTATGCTTCAGGCTTCATTAGCTGTATGATTTCAAAATGACTTTCTATAGTTTTTCTTTTTCATTTTACTTTAGTGGTGTTTTGTAGAGCTGCAGTTGACACAGAACAGCAGTTATTCCAGAGGTTGCTTGAATTGAATTGAATACTGATCTTTTCAGAATGATGAATAAAGCAAACCAATGCTGAAACTTTATTTCTGACTGTTATTTTCTCTGTAATTATTGGTACTGCCCTTGATGTATACGATAGGGATATAATAGCAACAGATATAATGGTTGTGTCCCAAACTCTATTTACAGAACAAGCTGAATTCATCAGTAATTATGAACAATATAAAGCACTCTCCATGCTAGCTGCAGTTTGTATGTGCAGTACCTACGGCAGCATGTGTACAACAGTCTACTGTATCCACATATTGTATGTGCAGTTCCTACGGGCTAAATACATACTGAACTATAAACTTGAACGTGTGTCTAACCGGCATTTCTCTCCGGTTAGTTTGTTATGCTGTCATCCATATGGTGCAGCATAATGGGCACATTTTAAAGGAGTTTTCCAGATGTCACACTGTTCACAATCAATTCTATACATATACAATCTCCGCTGTAACTAATATCCAAAAGAAGTGTACCTAACTGTAGCATGCAGTTTGTAACGGACCACTGAATCGTATTACAGTGGCCTGCAAACGATCAATATATCACTCAGAAAAGGGAGCTCTGGTAGTTTTGTATGTTTATGTACATTATAGTTATTTTGATACAGATTTTGAAGTTATTTGAATTGAAAAATAAATAAATAAATCATATATTGGACTATTTAGAGTTGGACAGTATCTATGTGTAACATATGTGATGCATATGTTTGAACTTCTTTCTCTTTCAGTGCGAGTAAACAATAAAAGAAGGAAGTAGTAAGAAAGAAATGATCAATGACTTTCCCTAGCGTATGTGATTGATAGTGCTATTAATCAGCTAGTCATTGAGAACTGTACAGGGTGGAAATGATCATGTGTCTGTGAGGGTTTTGTAAATATGTGTGTCCAGCCTGTCACAGAAGTGTGGGTGGGGTGGGGTGGCGGGGGGGGGGGCAGTGAGAGTGCAGGACACTAAGTATGTAGCGGATGATGTCAGCAAACTGTCCCTGTGAACAGCGACTCTATCTCAGCAGGAATCTGTGGAAATTGGAGGGAGGAGGGAGACGCAGCACGAGCAAGAGGGGACACTGGAAGGATTGTTCCTCTGAGTGACAGTCCTTTTAGTCTTATCTCCTCTCGTTCCTCTTATAGAAAACCAGACGGGGGAGAAAAAAAAAAAATCTCTGTCGCTTTTTACTCCCGTGTCTCTCCAGTTTCTCTTTCTCGCTCCACCCCCCCGTCTTTCATTCACCATCCATTCCCGTTTTTATTGAAAACCTTTTTCTCTGTCCATTACTGGTCCAATTTGTTTCATCATGAGACAGAAATGGAAATAATCTTTTAGGCTCCTAAATATTTTCCTTAATGTCATAATTTCACAAGCAGACCATGATGATGCACATATTTGTGTCGATGCTGCAATATTGTTTTGAAATCGGAGTGTATTTTTTAGATCTAAAAACTAGTGTTCATATGAATCAGATCCATATCTAATATCTAATCTGTATCTTTATCTGCATGTTATCCTTTAAACTATGGAAAAACCCATACCCACTGATAAATACATTAGCTGAAAGCTGTTCTTTACTTGCATTTCAACCTAATTGAAAAAATTAAATGCATTTTGCCTTTAATATGATTGTAAACACTGAATCAATTTGCCAATGCGTCTTGTTAGAAGATGATTATTTTCATCCTCCTTGTCTTGATAAAGATCCTCTTACGTTTCATTAACACAGATGCCGTGTGCACCACGTTTCCCCTTCTTTTTTTAACATGCATGCTAATCCTGTTGTGTGTGAGTGTGTGAGTGTGAGTGAGTGTGTGTGAGTGAGTGTGTGTGGTGAGAGAGAGACACCCCAGTCCTTTCCGAGCTTAGGTGAGGAGGGTTGGGCGGATTGCATAATCCGCTTTTTATAGCCGTAGCTGATTGTGGCAGGAGGGAACATACAGGGAGGCTGTGGGACTGCAGCTAGGAGTGTGTTCTCACCTCGGCTTCACACACACACACACACACACACACACACACACACACACACACACACACACACACACACACACACACACACTCACTGTCACCAAGCTGGGACGAGGTAGATACCCACTGTTCTTTAATGTTCATTTTGACCTGTATTTGGGGCCCAGTGCTCATATTCTTAACTGCATGACTCTCTATAGTTTTGTCCTTTTAAATTGCCCCTCATAGAGATAAGACACAGCCATGATGTTTTCCCTTCAATACCCCTGTACTTTTTTGCTGGTGACCTCCAGGTCAGCCAGGAGTCGAGGGTCAACATCTGAGCTCCTGAATGTTTATAGCTGGGAAACGGTCACTGATGAGCAGAGATAACAGGCAGCCGTGTAAGAGAAAGAAACAGAGGGAAGGGAACGCTGGCTGGTTTATTGACAAGGCGAAGGAGGGGGGCAAAAAAAAGAGTTTAAATTGTGGTTCAAGGCAGAGTAGATTGAAAAGACTAATTAGCAGCCGTTTGACTGATAAATGGGTGCACCATTAATTAACAATTTAACCAGTGGGGAGTTGGTTAGGCTGCTCTATTCCTCAAATAAATTCCCATCTTACTCCAGACTATTATATTCCCTTCTTTATTGTTTCACGGCATCTGTTTTAATCTTGAAAGCAGCTCTGTATACTTTTTTTTCACATTTGCCCGCGGTTGATCCCTTACCAGCTTTGTTTCCATGTTGGTGTTGGTGTTCACTGTACCAGTATTAACAGTATCACCGAACTCCGACAGAGATAATTTTTATTGCTGATTATTTGATGACAGAAGCTGTATCAGACAGCTTCACCGTACTAATGAGCACAGACACAGATAGAATCACCCTCAACCCCCTCACTCCTCTCAACCCTCGCCTGCAAATATAATTAGCTATGATTAAAATGGGCATTGTTTAATTAATACCGCCGCAGCCTCTTTCAGTCGACTCCTCCATTTCCGGCACTGCTTATCTCCCATTCCCCCCCCCCCCCCCCCCCATCAGCTGTGGAAGTTTTTACTAATGCCTTCGTAAATCATGATCGCAAATACGGGCTTGCCAATTATACCTATATTAAGGTTTAACGTCAGACTTGTTTTCACTGCTCCTAAAATAGTGTGAACTCCTGTATTATTTAGTTTTCAGATCACCGCACAGTAATTGTCATGCATTCAAAGTGATCCTGAGGTATTAGACAAAATGTACTTACTCTTATTTATTGATGCTTCATTGTGTAAGCAGTGTTTTAATGCAATAGCTTGCACTTTGTACTACTCTAACTCCTTTATATCCTGTTGAATATAGTTCATTCTTTCAATGAATTCAGCCGGTTTGTTATCCCAGTGTGGAATAAAAAGCGCAAAACCTCCCTCTGTAGTGCAGGGAAATAGTTTGGTGTGTTTGAGTAGTATAAGCAAAGTATTAGAGCCTCTACATTGTATGGCTTGTATTACTTGTTGCTTTGTGTGGTAGTGGCTGTGAAATAACTCAGTCAAAGAATATATTTAGTGGAGCAGCTCAATTTAACTGCAAGAAGAAAAGATTACATAGGAGTTTATATTATATATTTATATTATATATTACGTGTAGGTCAAATGTCAGCACGCATATAACCCTAAACAAATAGTTAAACTAATATCATATAGTTTGCAAGTTGCATATAGAAGACTAAAGAGGAGGAAAATAATCACCTCTGAACACCCTAATCTTTTATGCCGACAACAAAGAGTGTTATTGTGTCCGCCTTTTTGCTTTAAATCAATTGTTACTCATTGTCCATAGTAACTGATTATGCACCTCACCTGCACGCTCTTTCAGTCTGACAGTGGAGGATTTTAGTAAATGGGATGAGTATTCTAAGATCATGACAACAAGAGAGACCAGTGAGATTCTTTATAATTCTGCTCCCTTCAGGATCATCGGCACCTGTCTCACTTAGAGGTGAGCTCCTGTGTTGGTGTGTTATCAAAATTTGCTTTAAATTGACGATTTAAATTCTAAATGAATTTCTCCTCTGCATGGCCATAGTAAACATTTCATAATGAACACATTTAGAATTTCAGTGCAGACTCTTGGAGTCTTTCATTTTAGAAAAGACCGGAAATTCTGCAATCAGCTTCTAAAACTAAATATCCTTTGCATATCAAAGAGGCTCATTAGCTGCTATGTCCACAAAATTGTTGCCAGGGCTAAGCCGTACACTCTAATGAAAGAAACGCCTTTAAGACCACCGTTGTTCTCCCATCACCACTGAATTGTTGCCATATCTATTCCCGTCTTATTTACGCATGCAGAAAGAAAAAAAAAATGCAGATTTGTGCTGGCACCTCATTAAAGCAATGTATTGATATGCTTCTTCCATACCCTGACACACACACACACACACACACACACACACACACACACACACACACACACACACACACACACACACACACACACACACACACACACACACACACACACACACACACACACACACGTCTGTTTTTTACTGGAGCCTTCATCCTCTCATCTCCCTTCTCGTCACCTCAGGGACAGTTTGTGAAAGGACGAGGCTGATGTGTGAAGAATAACAGTCGATCTTTACAGCTGAGTTCAGCAAAGTCCAGTCATCCAGGTGAGAGGTCACCTGCAGCCTCGCCTTGAAAAATGCCAGCCAGTACTCTGTGTACCTGCCGACGTTGCTCACCTTCTCACACACAGAGGAAAGGGGGAGGGTGTGTTTTTCTTATTGTTTCGTGTTCAAGATAAATTCATAATTCAGCCAGGCCAATGTACTGGCTGATATCAGCTTAATACAGATATATTAGTTTAAGTATATTTGCTAAGTTACAAGAAACTGCAGTGCAAAATACCAAAGACATGGTTGTGGTATCTTCGAAACATCGACAAGCACTGACAAATGTATTTGTCAACTATAAAATGTACCGCTCAGTAGCTATCTTGGTCAATATTCTTTGAAAAAACTAACTTAAAGGTCCCTTTTTTATGTTAAATTTGTATGTAAAAACAACAACAATATCTGTAGATATGTCATTGTTAGTTGTTTTAAAATGGTAAGATTCTTAAATATCAGTTTTAGTATATTTTATATAAAATGTAGTCAGTCAGGCTCTATTCAGTGTGTTGATTTAGTGAGGCTGACATGTTTGTAAGTACTTAAAAATACTTAAGCTAAAGATTACACACCTGGCAACACATTACAAGGCACACTGCAATTTATCACCTGCTGACTCAATAGAAGTGGAATAAAAATATTGTTTTCCAAAGCAAATTAAATATATATATATATTGTTAATTGTCTCTCTCTATATATATATATATATATATATATATATATATATAAATAAACTTTGGGATTTAGTTTTGCGGCTCTGTTCTCAATAATTATGTTAAACCAACATAGTAATGAATTTGAAGGAAAGGCCTGAAGCTGTTCCCTTTCGAGCATTGTGTTACTGCTGAGGGGACTTCAGGCTGCAGAGAGGAGCGTTTAAAACTGGAGGTCCAGTTCAACCAAAATTGCTGCCGGTGGGGTCGTGTGATGTGTGGGGTCATGTGAAAAGTCACTTCCACTCTAAAAGATGTCAAAGAGATGTCAGTTATTCTTGGATTTTCATACTTCATCAAAAAAAAAGTTCAACTCAAAACTAGAATTCTTCAATGGAGGATACCAACGATTTTTTTTAAATCATCTTATTATTACTAATGCATTGATATGTAATTATATGTATTACATTTTACTGATGAAGCTGGTGGAGGTGGAGCTAATTAATTCACTTTACATATTAAGTACAGTACTTCAGTAAATGTATTTATTTACTTATTTTCTACCACTTGATCTTAGTGGCTAGAAATCTTTGGTAAACAAGCTCATGTCCTGCCGCTTACATTTAAGACAATTCTTCACTCTTCTTTAGGTCCAATAAGCAGTCTTCCTTTAGCTCTGTTCTGGTTTAAATATCTGTCTCTTTAGCTGCTAAATGCTCCATTATGTTCAACAGCTAGTCGCTAACTTTGCTGTCTGCTGTTTGGTGCTAAACCGGTAGTGTACAGTGGGGTTTTAAGAGCTCTTTGGTAAAAACAGCTGCTGCGAAAACAACTCTGATGAGAGCAGTTAGAGTGAACCAAAACAGTAAAGTTGCGAGACAGAAACCAAAACCACGAGCTGATAGACGCCAAAATGCTCCATAGACTTGAGTGGATCTGCATAGTCAAGTGATATATCTGAGGGTTCATCATCTCTTTAGATACATGCAGTCATTTGATCCATTGTTAATATAAAAATATTGATTAATAGCCGCCTTAAATGATTTTTAAACACTTGAGTATTTGGAGAAAACCCCTCAGTGATGCAAGTCTGGGAACAGTTATATTTTCAGGGACAGTATTGTTTTGAAGGTGGATAGATCTTTAAGAATGTCTCCATCAATATAGATATTTTTATAGATGGGACAGCTGCTGCACTGCCATGCAGAGGGTGTTGGTGACACAGAAAACCAAAAGCACACTTAAGAACCTCAGAATCTCAGCTGTAGGAAACCACAAATGGTTCTTTAACTATCTGAAAAAAAAACTGTTTACAGATTTAGAAGCTCTTCATAGAGTAATATGGTAACATACCATTTTAAACCCACACAAACCTCTATACTTTCTTTTTCAAGCAAACACAAGGTTATCAGATTAAAGGATATTTATTGTGCCCTGAGGGCTACAGTGTACTGTAATGGGCCAGTGTGTATACGGAGTTAATCCTGGACTGACAGTGGGACAGTGGGGTTCTGACGAGGCCCGGGGGGCTCCGTGTCTGCAGGGGGACCCAAACATGGCTCTGGTTCTGTCTGGGACCTGTCTGAAAGCCCGGCACTGTCAGGCTGGCCCAAACACTGCCTGATGGGGGCTTTTAGAAGAGCAGAGTGAGTGACGGAGGTTTAGAGGAGATCTGACACTGCAGCCTGTGGTGCTGCTGTTTATGTATGTATGCTAGCTCTCCGAAAACTGTGTTTATGAAAACAGTGGCCCGCTGCCCATCAGATACGAGCTCTGGGGCTGGGACAGGGACAGCTCCTCTGAGAAAACTAATAGGAGACAGACAGACAAAGACAGAGAGAAAAAGGGACAGTAAGACAAACAAAACATAAAAACAGGGCAGGGGGGTTCATTTGACGCAAATGTGGTCTGAAATAACTTCCAAACCAGTTTTAGCAAAATCTCTCTTCATCCGTCTCTCTAACTCTTTATTCCCCGTTTACCGGCCCACTTTGTCTTGTCCTCACTCTTTCCAAATGTTTGAGCTGAACTCCAGAAAAAGTAGAAAGTGCTTTGCCTCTCTCACTAATCCCCTCCTGCCTTTAATTTGATTTTTTCCCTCTGTTTTGCCCCTTCGGTTGTCTTTCTCCTTAATTAGCTCATAGCCCTCTGGTTTGCCAGATTTAGGGTGTTGACATGCACAAGGCACAGCCCCAAATCAAATATATATGCTGCCCTTCCAACCGCTAACATCACACACTTTCTTACTTCTTCTACTTTCAAGGAGCCTAAATTGCATTTTTGTTCCTCCTTTTTGCTGCTTGCCCACTGGCTGCTGCAATAATCTGTTGTTTTCTGTTTGAAGTGGCAGATGCAGAGTGGAGAACCTCACATGTTATGATTATTATATCGCCATTTTCTATACTTGAAATGAATTTGATTGTATTACTGTAAATATTATAGTATTACTGTTTTTCTCTTAATATTGCAATGACAGCCTCTTCCAGATAGTTTTCCTCTAAGTTTACTTCACTTGTCCTTGATCACTTTAGTGTTATCAAAGGAAAGCGGAGGGAAAACTGCCTCTAAAAGTTTACATTTCAAATATTTTAATTGTTTTATGCAGCTTTCATTTATTTTTCTAATAATCCCCTGAGGCTGGAAGACTGTTTACTGTCTTTGATTTGCAGTCTTGTAGCTTTTACTTCAAGCGTTAATTAACCTTCAAATGGAGAAATTATAGCTGGCACACAAGTATGCATTCACGCCTGACAACCACACACACAACCACACAGACTCCAACAATGGAAGAAGAGGTTTTTTTTCCTGCTTTTCATCTGAGATCTCCCTTTCTGCTTCTCTCTCTCCCTCAGACTGGTACGCACCAGACTTACAACATGCGAGTCGACATTTATTCTCCCTCTCTTTCTCCTCCTCGCTCCTTTTGTGCACCAAAGTCTAACTCAATCTGTGCCTCCGCATTCTTTGAACTTCTGTCAGCGCAGAAATAACATTACAGGTTCAAAGACAACAGATATCTGTTTTCTGCTCTGAACCAGTTAATCTGCCTGCCTTTCACTTCCGTTTGTCTCTCTCTCTCTCTCTTCAGCTCCTTTTCGTCCTATATGTCATCATCACGCTTCTTTTTTGTTCATTTCTGCCATAGCTGGTAAAACATTTTATTATTTTGATATAGGCTTCCCATTAGCTGTTCAGTTTAATTAAAAGAGCTCATTCATATGAAAATGGGACGCTGATAGTGATTTCCTTCCCTAGCAACAATCGCTAACCTTGCACAGCAACTCTTAATTAGAATCCGGGTTGATTGACATTGTGTACGCACTATACACACTTATACACACTTATACACACTTATACACACTTATACACACTTATACACACTTATACACACATGCATACATAAGCGTTCTGTAAAACTATAACATATATCTCTGACTTGTGTAATAGAAGTATAAGTATACTTTTTGAGAATTCAACAATTTACATATAAATATATATATAAATATAAATATATATATTCTCAAAAGCTACACACATTAAATCCAAATCAAATCAAAATTGTATTTATGAAGCACATTTAAAAACAACAGTTGAGCTAAGTGCGGTATATCAAATATAGCAAAAAACATAAAAACACAGTAAAAACACAAGGATATTATATACATTATATTATCAGTATATATATATATATATCCTGTTATATATTCTTACTCCTCTCACCCTCTCCTCATTTGTTTCCTGGTCACGCCTCACTTTGTCAGCTCTCTGATAGGTTAATTCATGCAGTGTTTACTGTCCCGAAAAGATTCCCATCAGGCCTTTCTTCCCTCTGTTTTGCCTCTACCCCTCGCTCCTCTTTTCACTGCTTCATGGCTGCATGTTAATAATCAGGTGTGTGTACATAACATCATTGCGAGGAGACAACAGAGGAGCAGAGGCCATTCGAGGGTGAGACTGAGCGGCAGATAGTGACTGATAGCGCAGAACAAAATATCTCCTTCTCTTCTTTGTTCATATGATTCCACATCTGCTCCCTGAAGCATCAGACAGACGTTATATGACACGCCGAGCAAAATTATATCATGTATTCCAAGATATGTGTGAAACACATCTTCAATTGCGCGATCATTTTGCCCTCGTTTCTGATGATGGATTGTTGGGTAACACTTGCAAGCATGTATATGCACTATATTAACACGTAATATATATTCATAACACACTAATTAGACCTGCAACGTTAAGAGACGTTATCGATTATCCTACAGTTTATGGACGTGACCTCGTACATTTTTACTTTATGGAAGTATCGCATGACATGTGGACATGGCCTCGACCATTTTTGCTGACCTCTATATTGCCCGTTATGTATACATGCGTGTTTGTTTACATCAGAATGTCACCAACAGGATGCCAGAATAAACAGCAGGGTTTTCCTTACATTAACATTGAGTGTTTATTAATTTATTATTAATTCTCCAATGAAGCATTTTGAACTGGCGTATAAACACATTTAATGAATGATTGACAACACAGTGTAACATAGCTGTAATCATATTTAACATGTGCGGTTACACACATGAACAGATTCTAACGTGTTATAAAACACTTTCTTTGCATATATGCACAAATCTTGTAGAATCGCTCCCAGGCAGGTTTAGTTTCTAAAAACAAAGTCTTAACTTGAGATCCACTTATAAGATTTCTTCAAGAGCTTTCAGCTACATCTTGTGGACTTCATCAGTGGATGGTGTTTGCTCAGTTTGTTCAAGAAAAAGTACTTTCAAATAAGTATTAACAACAAGCATTTCATTGATAAGAAAAGTAATAGATGTAATACAAAAATTAGTAAAAACATATTTTACGTTACAGTGTTTTATTTCCACAACTGTGTTATATTATGCTGTCAGTTATTCATTAACATTATAAACCAGTTATGGATGCTTCACAGATTGTTGTCAACAAATACATTAACAAATACACTGCACACTGCTTACAAATGCTAAACGTGGGGTCACAGTAAAGTTTTAAATCGGGTTTGTTTGCACCGTCCAGTACCACACGTACAATGTCTCACTTCAAGCCACGCAGCAGCAATTCCCCCCAAAAAAACCTGCATGAAGATATCTTGTGATATCCTAATCCAAGAATTAATCACACAAATTATCAAGATTGGTTATTTTATAATAGAGCAAAAAATATTTTAGTTGTCATTAAGTTTTGGGGAAAAAAAGTATCATGTATTTTTTTTCCTCCATCACTATAGATCTATAAACAGGACATAGATCTTTTTCATTTGAAGTCTGTTGTTTTTTCTCCTTTTTTTCTTTGCTGGTTTATTATTTTGTATCTATAATTTCAATCATGATTAGTTTTACAATCAAAAGCTAAATATTTGTCAAACGATTCATTACACATCCAAAAATACCAGCGGCTTTATTAATATAACACTTACAGATTGCGTTTGGAGTTGCACTGAGATTTAAAGTTCAGAAAATACAACTTCTACTACTAATGGACCGTCACTGTTACTTTTTTATCTCTTTTGTATGTTTCAAGAAATTCAGTTTGTATCGTCTCAGTTAGTTTTTCCAGACACAAACAAACAGGAGCGAGCATATAATAATCGTGAATTCAGCCTGTTTGTGCCGGGAGCTTCACCTGCCCTGCCACCAGCGGGTCCGACTGTCTGTCTGCTCTCTGGGGAGGAAGACCAAACTGAGAAATCAGATTAGACATACTCCCTACTCTTATGCGTTACTCAGAGTTTGTGCGGATGGGAACATTTAATGGAGGATTGGGGTTGAGCGGCTGTCTCTTTACTGATGTCAGGCCCAAGGCTTAAGGGTAGTGTCCCACGGAAATGAGCCATTAAAATTGAGGATTTATTTATTTTTCTCCTTCCCTTTTCCTTCCCTGCATTTGGCATGGGGTGCAGAAGTCAGGCAGACTGTTTGGGAATGATTTGGGGGGGACGGGACGACAGCCCCCGCGGTAGAACAGCCTGTGAGTTAGATTTCGTAAATGGAAATGCAGCTTCGATTATCATGCTTTTATTATTTAATCAGCAATATCTGGGAGGGGGTTGGGTGTCTTGAATGCTTCCGATTTGCCCAGACAGTAGTTTAAGCATGTAACTCGATCTCTTCTCGTCACAGACAGACATTGCAGTGAGGTTACGTGTGCACACCATTGACTCTCTTACTGGCCTTCTCTTTTCTGCTGTAGTTCTCCACCTTTTGGCACATTCATGCAGTTTTGCTTTGTGTTCTTCAAAATAAGCCCCAGACGTACAAGTATAGACCGGTTTCAAGCAGATAGGAAGATTGTACAGAATTGAGGGATGTGGTTGAAGTTACGGATGAGGTGTTGCTTTATCAGCCAGCACGAGGCCAGGATTGGTGCGCCGAACAGACCTTTGATGTGAGTTGTGATCCAGACTGCGAGGAGGTGAGCTATCACACATCAACGATGAGGGGCAATAGGTTTAGACACAGATGAGCGGCACGGAAACAGCAAAACAAGCAATCACAGCTACAGAACATCAAAAAGACAACATTTTCTGGTCTGGTTCTACAGATTTTTCTATTTCGTGAAAATATTTTTTCTTACTTTATTTCTTTGGGATGTGGACTGTTGGATGCACAAAACTAGAAGAGAGAAACAAGGCAAAACAAGAGGTCACCTCGGGTTTGTCATTGGGATGTTTCACTGTTGGTTGATATTTTATACACTGATTGGTTATTGGGTAATTAAAAAAAATGTATAATGAAAATAATCATTGTTTAGTTGTAATCGAAGCAGGAATGATGTGTTACCCATCAAAATTGTGAAATTAAACACTGTAAATAATTGTACAGCTTTTACAGAAGGCATGCACTAGAAAGTGACAGTGGAACAAGAGAGAGTGCACAGAGCCTGAACTGTCACTTTGAGGATCTGACAAACCTTCATCTCCGGTTGCCAACTTGACTATAAACTGTAAAACACCCACTGTACACAGGTTTTGTTACTGGCTGTGTTTTCTGTAAACACCAGCAATGAAACACTGACGTTTGTCTTTCATCCACCATTTCAGAGACAAGTATAGTTGACACATTTATATTGAGCATTGTATGTTTTTGTTTTGCAGCAGTGATTTGTATTGTCCAGAGTTCATGTAAATACCACACTCACCACAGCCATGACGGCCATTGTCAAGGTCTGACCGCTCTGCATCTACTGATCCCTCTGTGTATCAATCTCCATGATCCCAGTGTCTGTCTAATAAAATGTGCGGTTGATTTGAAACCTCAGTGATCTCTGAGGGCAGAAAAGACTTCAGGATCATTTCATAAGGGACGAGTTAGCAGGATGCCTCACTCATCTGGATGTTGTTTTGACTTATGGAAGACACATCTTGGTTTAGTCCTTCGTTTTCTGCCTTTTGATGATTTTTTTCTTTCTTCTTCAGCTTAATGAAGCAAAACTGTTTCCAAACACAAACATCTTTGTCTTTGTCCTCATGTTTTTTGGTAACACTTTATTTTGATGTTCCAGAACATTCAACAAACTAACACTTGCGTTTTTGTTGCATCTGTATTTATCCCGACAACCCTAAAGTAAAATGTAGCTTTCTAACCCTAACTTCAGTCCATTAATTCAAAAGGCACTATGTCTATACATTTCTCTTCACACTAATGTGGTAACGTGCTATTTAAAAACATATCATAGTCTCTCGATTATGATGAGAATTACAATAAACACATTAACCATCTCTGTGCATACAGTGGGCTTATATACATTATTTACACCAGCAATCCTTGGATTTCATGCTACTTTACACTGAACAGTGTGTTTGGTTTGAACTGAACTTATTAAAACTATAAATTCATACTACTGCTTATGTGTTGCATTATAAAAAATAGGAGCAATTTTAAGCATCTTTTTCTCCTCAATTGCATCAGCTGTTCTGTTACACTGCAATGTCTGTCAGTGACCTGTATGTGTGTGTGTGTGTGTGTGTGTGTGTGTGTGTGCACACAATATGTGCTTGCGTGCTTAATATTTAGCACTACTGAGAGTTAGTCTGCCTTGTTCATGTATTCTAATGTCATTGTCCTGATAGTGTTTTATTGGTGAGACTTTAGATTATGTAATGTAAGTAAACACACACACACACACACACACACACACACACACACACACACACACACACACACACACACACACACACACACACACACACACACACACACACACACACACACACACACTCTCTCCTGCCCTCCTACTCTAGTTTAGATGGAGTGATGAAAGAGGAGAGAGATTCTCCCTCATTATCTATAAATTCTTGCGTCCCTCACTCTGTCGTAAGTCTTGGACTGTGTTAGCGATCCTGTCGAGCTTCGGTTCACTGTCCTGCTGTATTTTCTGACTCTGTATCATGGATGATTTTTCCCCAGGGTTTTCAAATTTCTGTTCCTTTCGTATAAATATGAATGAAGCACTGCAGTTCGGCCGTGTGCAATTTAATTAATTAGAACATGTTGAATAATAATTTTCCTCCCTTCAGCTGCCTGTGAAAACACTGCAGGCAAGGTACGATGTGAGCATAACTGACTGTACACACACAAATAGGCATGCACATAATTGCTACCACGGGAGAAATGGACACATGTAGACATTTACAATCAGGTTACCCTACTTTCATCCATTGGTCCAGGCCCCCAGGCTTTGAAAACCTTTCAGTATCCTGCTCTGAGTTCAAGCCATATGGTTATTGTGGTTAGTCTAAGTGTAATATAGAGGCTTAATTACATAACTCCCACCTGGAGAAGCAGACTTTGAACAGCCATTATTAAGCCTGGTGCAGCGATAAGGCAGCCATTAACCAAGCTTCATCATTTCATGGCCACTGCAACAATAAGAGTGACAGCCCCTTAACGTTAACTGCACCCACTGAGACGTGCTGCTTTCTCTTTTTTAGGCATGTCTGCAGGCGCGGTGGAGGGCATTGTGTGTGGGTCAGAGGCCGTTTTAAATAAGCAATACATGTTAAATCTGCCTGACATCTTCAGTATCTATTACTGCAAAGAGCATGCTGGGGAGGAGACTGAGACGAAAAAGCGGGAGTGAGACTGGTAGACAGAGGAGATGAGATCAATAAAGGCAGAATGGAGGATTGATTCAGGCTCTTAGATCTTTCAGATTAGTGGCTCGATTAGAGACAAATATGGAGGCTTATTCATGTGACCTTAGCAGTGACAGCCTGAACTAAGTGGTCATAGAATAATTACATTCAAACCCCAATATCCCACTGATGCTGGAGATTTGGAGATGACTGCTGAGCTGGATTTTCTAGAATCTTACAGGACAAAACATGTTTATGGCCCAGTTTTTGACACGACTACTATGTCACTGATGTTGCTCTGTACTGGAGATTTAACATGCAAATTAGTCTTCTCATTGGTCAATGAGGCTACATGATCTTGGTTTTTACTTTCACACCCGAGGGCAGTTTCTGTTTTTCAGCTAAATGTGTTTCCAGCAGATCCCGAGGCGTTTAATGCAGCAAATATGAACAACGGAAGCTTCATGTGATCTGAATGTCCCAGTCCCAAAATAAGTCCCAAAATAAGGCCCATACAAATGTAGGCAAATACACTATGTGTCCAAGTCAGTGTGTTATCTTTCTTCTCTTGTAGTCTATAAGGCAAGGCATGTTTGTTTGTATCGCAACTTTCAACTACAAAGGTAGTTGAAAATATAAAAATGTGTTTAAAAAAGACACACATTGATAACATTTAAAAAAAGAGTAAACCAAATAGAAGAAAGACATAAGCTAAAATAGAATAAGATACTTTAAACAGTAGAATATAAATTAAAGTGCCTTTATTAATGTAGTGCAACATTAATATAGCACCAAAAACTATTTACATATTTTGCTATGTGTATATATCTAGAAGAGTAATGGCCTCCTTAGCAGAGAATGAAATCACTCTCCCTCTGTGTGTGCTGTGATCCAAGTTTGTCTGTGCTTTGTTTACGTATACATGCGAGTCCCTGCTAGCTTGCCCCATTAGCTAGCTAATAGCCTGAAAGTTGGTTCAGATCTAAAGTTTTCGGGTAATTTGACTCTGCAGACAGTACGTACTGAATGAGCACTGCAGCTATACTTTGGTGCAGTCTTTGTGTTGGCATGGATGCAGTTACTGTGTGTTCGCCTGTGTCCTGTGTAATTAATGTAGCCGGCGGGTTGTTTATGATTGGCAGGTGAAGTTTGCTTCTGTTGCCCACGCTGATACGACTGTGAGAGATACGACAACAAACAACACTTACAGCGAGAATTAGCGCGAGGAAACCCCTTTTCTTCCATGCTCAATGCTTCCGTGCGGACGGCCATTTTAAATTAGATGAATAAATTCAGAAGCTTAATTATTTTTGGTGCTTTGAGCTATTATTCTCCTCTATGGGAAAGTGGGGGATGAGACGAGTGAAAGGGAACGGATATATGATCCCTAGAAGACAAATGTATTTGCTCAAAATCTGAATTTCTCCTGTCTCTCCTTCAGTCCCCGATGGGCATAACTTTATTTCTTTCACCCATCATTAGATTGGCTCCAAACAAAACAAACTCAATTAACCTATTTTCTCCCCTTAAGTCTCAGTTTCTAGAAGACTCCAGCACACACACACACACACACACACACACACACACACACACACACACACACACACACACACACACACACACACACACACACACACACACTGTGTGTGTTTCTGGCTCTAATACTGGTACTATAAATGTAATAGTCTGGCATTAATGTTAAAAAGCACTCGTAACAACAGCCTTAATGAGTGCATAGAGTCATTATTACCGCAGCCTGTCACTCCCTCCACTTTCAGCCCCACACATGGTGTTTTTGGCCAAGTGTAATTCAATCAATTCACACTAACTCTCTCCTCCTCCCCTCTTTTCCTGCTGAACTTGCCAGGTCATGTTTTGTGGCTCATATGTTTGATTGAGGCCTCCCTCTCGTGTCTGGAATAGAGGGGAGGTGGGCTCCGCGGGGAGAGACGGCCCGGTCGCATTGGGACTGAACTTCACTGAGCTGGGAAACAATTACAACCCCCCTCCTCACCTCCTCCTCTTCATTTCTCCTCCGTCTGTCCGCCACTATTCTTTTCTTTCTCTCTCTTACGTTAACACTCTGTCTCTTCTATCCCAGTCCTGGGGCACTATATACCCCTTTATTTATTTATGTATCAGGAGACGGAAATGGACTCCCACCCAGGGAAGAGGGGTGAGAGGGAGGTGAATTGTGAACGCACGCACTTGGATGTGTGTGTGTGTGTGTGTGTGTGTGTGTGTGTGTGTGTGTGTGTGTGTGTGTGTGTGTGTGTGTGCGTGCGTGCATGCAGGCATACAGTATATACAGTATGTGATGTACTGGGTAAGAAGCAGTACTTAAAGGAATTCTGTAGAGTTTTTGACCACTGGTACTACAGGCCAAAATTCTTGCATCGTGCATCCCTTTTTTGCACAATGCATGTGGACGATGTGTTAAACTATCCCGTTGACACCTTCGCGCTATTCTGCAGGTTTAAAGTTGGTGGTGGTAACACGCAAAATGTAGGAAGGCACCAACAAGGGCAGTGAGGAAGAAGACTGCTAGCTAATAAACATATGTACGTTTTTACAACAACTATTGTTACTAGTTGCTGCTTTGACTGCATTTTAAAGCAGAAGTTGTTACCAGTAAAGCCTGCATGAAAAACCTCGGCCAAAAAGTCTCAGCCACAAAAAAATACAGAAAAATCAACCAAACTGAAAAAAAATGAAGCAGGCTTACCATTAGATGAGAAGTTGTGATTGTGTCGTGGACTTCCCAGCTCCTTCCTGTACGCAACCTTTGCCTGACCCGTGGTAGACCACTTTGAACGAAGTCAAGGACTTCTGCTCGGCCGCTTTGGGCTCGAGGTGGAGGACGACAGGGTGAGTTGAGGTTCATAGTGCCGGCTTTCTATTCGCCAGAGCATTCGTTATCATCTCCATCACTGCGGCACGCTGTTTGTAATTGCAGCCTGTGATCTCTTTCTGGGCCAGCTTTCACTTTTTTGAAGGTCTTTCAAATGTTCTCCTCCACCCTGTTGTCACCCTTCAACCCTTTTGAAAAGAAAATCAGGTTCTATGACGAAAGAACACTAAATACGTCGCCAGGTCTGTGTTGATGTGTGATTTATTGTAAACATCACTAATACTAAATAACCAGCTAAACAGTGAATAAGTGTTGATAATGTTTAGATTCTGATGTATTCAGCTTAACATCTCTGTACTTGACATTATTTGACTGCTGCTCTGTCAATGTTTTGAATGGAAGGGATGGGGGGGGGGGGGGGGGGGGGGGGGGGCAAAGGATACTTTGAATATATTATAATCTCACAGCTTTCCAAAGAAAACATGCTTTGCTGTAAGTTTGTACTGGCTAAGTCAGCGTCATGCAAAATGTATGAGATATGTAGCAAAGTCATGGTGTCACTACTCCGTCTTAACAAACGTTTGTTAAATCTCAATTCTACGAGAAAATCTGTGTCAACATTTTATATTCAACATTCTTTCCCACCAAATATCTGTTTTTGTATTAAGTTACCTTAAATCAAACTTAAACAAAATACAAAAATGTGGGATGACACAGTTAATACATTTTTGTAACAATGTGAGTAATTGTGTTTGCCGAGAGAGGTTTGCTTTTTGTATTAGAAATAATTCAAACAGCATGTTTTACTAAAAAAGATAATTTCAAAAATGTGTCTTGGCCTGTGTGATTTTGAAAAAAGACTTAATATTTTACTGTATTTTAATTAAATATGACCAGTTTTCATTGGACCAACTTTTATATATATTTTTTAACCAACTTTGATTTAAAAAGAAAGAAAAACAGCCTGGGGCCTGAATAGATTGTTAAGATATTAAATACAAACTTCAGCTATATAAGCATAGCAAAAATGTGCACGAAAGTGTGTGTGCATGTGTGTGTGTGTGTGTGTGTGTGTGTGTGGATTTGCATGTGGATTGCGTGGCTCTGAGGCTGGAGCTCATCTCCTGCAGGGCCAGGTCTGCTTCCTTATCCCTTTGTACCTCTCTGATTGGCTTTTATCGCCCTCTGAGCTCTGATCTGATTGGGAGGTCACAGCACCTCATTGCAGTGGAGCATAAATAGCCTGATAATACTCAACATTATATCCTGACCCTCATGATGTTTCCACTCTCCACCCATACGCAGTCCATCCTAGTTTTTAATTCATGGAACAGTTACTTTAATGAGTTAAGAGTACAAACTGAATGGGACTTTTAATAAAGAGAAATGTGTTTTACATGTGTACATGTACGTGCGAGTACACTTCAGTACATATTTTAGGTACTTGTATTTTTATTTTATGGTACTTTATACTTCTATGCCACTTAATTTCAAATTATTTTTAGGCCACTATATATTTATTTGACAGCTTTAGTTACGAGGGAATTTTACGTAAATATGATGCGTATTTATATATTTAACTATTCAACAATATTAAACTTTAAAAATAAGCTCCACCACGACCAACTACAACAGTTAAATGCTACTCACTCAATAATGTATCAGTAATAATAATCCAATATTATATAAAATAATAGTAACACACTTGCGGGGGCCATTTCTCTGAATTATGAGTACTTTTACTTTTACTAAAATATGTACTGATTAGTGACATTTTCAATGCAGGACTTTTACTTCGTCCTCCACTAAAGGCTAGTACATGCTGACAGTGTTACATTGTGTTACATTTTACTTTTCCAATTTTCTAAATCAGTCAGTGGGGTTTTTGGTTGAGCCAAGTAAGACACAATGTAGATTTCCAGCCGATATACTTTTATGATGTAGTGATACAAAATTAAATTTGTTCTTTCATTATAAGAGCTCAAATTGTCAGTTACTGTCTTGCCAGAATTGATATGATTAAATTGATGTATTTGCCTGATTGTATAATAACCAAACTGAACAGATGTTTAGGACTGTAAATCCCAACCCACCAAACTTAATTTTACTTATCTGAATCCATTTTTGTGTCAGATGTTTTTTAGAATCCACATTTTGTTCACTTACTCTGTATTATATTGTTCTCTTTCACCACAACACGCTAACTTCAGTAGTTCTCTTCAAGATATTCCTGTACTGAAATATGTACCTCTAGGGGGTAGTAGTAATCAAGAATGGTTACACAGTGGATGATTAGTGTGTGTGTGTGTGTGTGTGTGTGTGTGTGTGTGTGTCAAAAGTAGGAAAAGAAAGACACGTATAACCTTTTCGGAGAATCCCATGCATTCACATAAAACACTGGCACTCTAATTCTCCAAATGCTTCTATAAAGTTCTTGGTTTTACTATCAGGGAGCTCAGGCAGATTAATTATGAGTGATTCTGTTTGTAACAATTGTGTGTCCTGTTTACTGGTAATTCAAATAACTATAAATCTTTAAATCCTGAGTGTTGTGTGGTGAGGTTTACTGTGGACACGTTTAATAATGTTCTCTTCCTTATTATCTTCTTTCTCTTTTCCCCCAAACTGGGATAATACAAATCTGCTGTCTGATGCAGAGATGAGTGCACAACATGTTTGATGTGTGCAGACAGTATTTTTCAGGTGCTATAAATCCTGAAATTCCAATATAAGGCTACTTTTCATACATAATAACACTTCATGGCAGCAGGAGCTTATAAGCAATATTGACTTTACTTCAAATAAACTGTATTTACATAAAGGGTGAGCTCTCGCACATTTTCTTCTTCAATGAGGAAGACCAGATCCCGAAATGTCTTTGTGTTTAGTGGACTGTTTCAAAGGATTTAATGAGAAGAAATACAGCATATGGAAATTTAATAGAGCTACAAAACCTTACTCAGCTGAACATAACAATTAATTCAGTAATATGTGATTGCACACCAGACCAATCGCTTTTGTTTTGTAATTTGCATTTCAACACCTTTTTTTAGAGAACCTTTCATTTAATAAGACAGAGTTGAAATCAGGTGTATGACAAATCATTTATAATGCTCATGAGGTTTTCCACAGTTGAACATTTCCCTTTGCCCTGAACTACTCTCTCCCTCAGTAACCGGCTCAGACCTTTAGTTTAATGGTGTATATCAAACACAGCCAGATCTCAATTATCATTCTTAATGAGGGAACGACTCTAGAGGAATCCCTCTTCCATCTGCAACCTTCAAAGGTCCTTAAAAGAACATCTGAGGTTCTTTATCGGACAAAGTTTCTCCTTCATTTGAATAATTCTCCTAAATCGGCCAGAGGGAGATATGAGACTAAAGAGCGAGGTCCTAAAGTCCTGGAGCTGAAATGAGATCTGGGTATCGCAAGGAGGAAGACGTAGTAGCCTGGATTAGAGTTTAGGGATCTGTATCGTTCTCTTCTCCTCTCTCTTCCACTTCTTTACCCTTTTGTTTCTCCGGTGTTTGCACTACAGCCGTCACAAGTGCACTGAATATTCATCTACTCCAGACATATTAACATACACACTTGCTCAGAGGTAAAAGGAGGGTCAGGAGGTGTTGGAGGGGAAGAGAAAACGTCTAAGATGTGTGTGTTCAGTCGGCCTGTATCTCATTACATAGGAGTGTGATAGCCATCAGAGTCGGAATAATATTTAGCACATGCTGCTTGCTAATGAAGCGGTAATGTCCACAGACTGGAAATGAGAACCAGAGTGGCCTCTCTTTCTTTTATCCCCTCATCTTTACGGCCCTCTACTTCCCATCTCTGCTTTCTGTTGAATATCGATAATGAAATGACTGAATCCGACGTACTATTTACTGTATTTGTGACAACTTTGTTTCCAAAATCCCTTCTGCTTTCTTCTGACAGTGTTTGGGAGTTGTGCAGAGCTGCAGAAGGGTTGTACATGACATTACAAGTTTCTTTTATTTTTAAATAAGTATTTGTCCTACCTTTTACTGTAGCCGCTGTTTTGTATTAACTAGATTAATTAACTGTATTTGTAGATTGAAATCATAATTGGCTAAGTAACTAGTAATTGTAGCTGTTGGATGTAGTGGAGTAAAGAGTACAATATTTCATTCTGAATTGCAGTGGACTAGAAGTATAAAGAAGCATGGTATTTAGATAAAGTAAAGTAAAATTACCTCAGAGTTGTGCTTAAGTATCTCATTTTGCATTGAGATGTTTTAGTAGTTTTTTGTGACCATTTTTCTGCGCTGAGAAACAAAGAGTGAAGTTGAAACAACAGAGTTCTGTAATATGAAGCGTTATTTTCAATGGGTTGATGCAAATGTTGTGATGACTTCATCTGTTACAGGCAAATCAGCTGTAGGGCTACTAAATATGCACAGCTGTCTTCTTTACCTGTAGCATTTTACAGTAAGTTGTAAAAGTGTTTGATTACAACAGTAAAACCAGAGAGAGCGTTCACATATACACACATAGCTTTGTAAATCAAAGCTTGAATGGTTACATCACAGAAGAGTCCCACACACCAAAACAAAACTGTTGTTAGCTCTTAAATGTACTTTGAAGATTCTCAGACCACACTCAAGGCTCTGATGGTGGCTTAGGTTTATAGTCAAAACATAAATTAGGTTTTATAGCTCCACAATAAATCACTTTTTATTATTCTGACGTACTGACGATCCTCTGCTAGTTTGCTGGTCTTTATTCACTTTTTGGTGGTAATGATGGGTTTGTGTGACTGTTTTATGAACATGGCATTAGTTACTGCCTTATTTGATCAAACAGTTGTTACAGGACAAATCATGGGTCATGCTATGTATCAAACGCAAACAATCAAGCATAGCTGTCGTTTGTTTAATGATATAATATGACATTATAAGAATAAAGGCTTTTTGTAATTCTTGCACTCAAAAGATTAAACCCAAACAACTTTTTTCATCTCTCACACACACACACACACACACACACCACACACACACACACACACACACACACACACACACACACACACACACACACACACACACACACACACATTCATTGTTTGCAGTCGCTAAAGGGCAAATGCAAATCATCAGAAAGTTAAACCAAAGGAGAAAGCAGAGATCTGAACAGGGCTTATTTGGATAATGCCATTAAGTCTGTCTGTGTCATTCACCCTCAACACGGGCCCGTCTTTTCTCTCCCTCTCTTTTACACTCGTGCACACACAAAAACACCTGCACAAAAGAAAAAAGTCATTCTTTCAACTTTCACCCGTGCCCCCTCTTTTCTCTCTTTTCTCTCTCTCCAGCCCTCTTCCTTGTCGAGAAGATTTACATGCTCTTTTTTCTGGCTCTTTTATGCAGAGACTGTCCAACTCTGTAGACCCCCCCCCCCCCCCCCCCCCCACTCACACACACACACACACACATGGTCACTGCACAAACACAGCTGACAGGAGGTGGAGGCGCTGCCATGACACAGTCGCGTGCCGTCCAACAAATCCCTCTCAATCCGCCAGCCAGCAGGCCCCGAGTGGGCTTGTGTGTGTCTTTGAAACGGTCTTCAGTTTTGGAGTGTGCAGCAGTTTATTTGCATCTGTGTGTATGTGGGTCTGTCATGCTCCCTGAATGTTGTGTCTCTTCATAGCTTCTCCAATAATTATTTATGATTATTTTAATGCTGTTTGTCCTCCGGATCGAGAGGAGGATTATTTGATAGCTGCTTTTAAAAAGAGAGAGTCACACACTCGATTGATTGACTTGGAGAGACAGTGTATTAGACATCAGATACAAGTTTGTTTTGAACCAGCTTGTTGCGTTCATCAATCCTCTGTCTGATCAGTTTGTCAATCTACATCAATCAATATGTCTATCTGGTGGACCAGTCTTCCTATAAATCCATCTTATCTCTTTTTTGGGTTAAAAAAAAGTTTCACCAAAGAGTAGTGTCTACTTAATAAATTAGGTTTGTAAAATCCAATACGCTGCAGCATTTATAGCTAACTTAAGTAGAAAATGATTCTGCAGTCACGCAGACAAGTGGCACTGAAAGATGGAAAAGATGTTTTTGCTATTCTCCTGATTCTTCAGCAAGCGTTTGATTCATCCGATCACCTGCCAAGTATTATTTAAAAAAGTCCTGCCCTTTTTCAAACAGTTTCCAATGACGGCATCTCAGATGGGTCGGTGTAACAAACCATCCGGCGGGTCAGGTTAAAAATAAAATTTAAATAAAAACTGAAATTTTGACCAAATGATGGCGCTACAGGAAAAGTGTGAGGGGATAATGAATGTCTGAACCCAACTTCATGGCAATCCATCCAATAATTGTTGAGATATTTCAAAACCACAAATGTGAATGTCACAGGTTGAGGAAAATTTAGAAGACCACCAAATTTAGTACAACACTTATCAAATAGTTATTAAGATATTTCAGTCTGGAAAATTACGTCTAAATGTACAGACCAACAGATCTCAAGGCTCTATAGATCGCCACGTTGGTCTGTTGCTCTAAAAACAAGACATAAAAAGGGCTGAAGTTGAACAATTATTTTCATGAATAATATAACTGCATATAATTTTTTTGCTCAGAATCTGGTCTCTATTCAAAATACATTTTTCAACAGGTTTCGACAGGCTTTTCATGCATGACCTTTGCTATATCACACTACGTAAAGAAGCCGCTGTTTGTCTTTGCTGTTGTTAGGACGTTATAAAACCATACTGATAGACTATTGTCATGTAAATACAGGCTGCTGGTGGTCTATTGTCTAGTTTGTCATAACGTCACATCCTAGACAGAGATCGTATTTATTTAAGTAAATGTTCTTACACGTTTAAATTATGCACGAGAAGTATTACAATTGGCAACATTAGATATTTCCATGTGTTTATATTGTGTGTGTGTCTTCTTCATACAATTATGTGTCAGAGAGAAGTCAGTGATGGATGGATGTGCTTTGCTGTGTGGCATTTTAACCAGGTCTTTAGAAACAACTCTGCAGCTGCCTCTTGCTACATGGCACTGTGGGTTAAGCACACCCAAACACAAACACACACACACACACACACACACACACACACACACACACACGCTGCAGCCCTCCAGCTCTCCTCAGTCCAGGGGGCAGTAAAGTGGTTATCTCTCTCTTTCAGATCCTAATCTGACAGCAGCTCCTGCCTGTTGCCAGGTTACCCCTTGGGCGTCAATCTCCATTTAAATCCTCGCTGCCTCCCCGCCCACCCATCAACACCAGCCCCGCACACCCTCCACTGCCGTCGTCCACTCCCCCCTTTTCACCCCCCCCGGCCCTGAGGGCCCGCTCTCTCCTCCCTCACACCCCTCCACCACCCCCCACCCCCCAGTCGGACTGTGACGCTGGCATCAGGCTGAATTCACACAGGGCAGTAGGTGACACATCGATGCTTTGGAATCAGCTGCTATTCAGGAAAAAGATGGATTGTGTGTTTTTACGACTTGAGCTCGCATGGTGGGGTTTGTTCGACATGCCCTGCGCTGCAGGCTGTTCCCAGTGTGCTTTGGCACGGTTTCACTCACTGTGTACAACCTGGTCCTGTAGAGCAGGGGGATATGGGCTGAGTGGGTTTGTTTGAGAGAAGGGCGGCAGACAAGGGGTCTGGTAGATGTAGGAGGATGTGGGCAGAGCTCAGACAGATGAGGGGAAATGATGGAGAGATGGAGCGATAGGGAGTCTGATGTCTGAGAGAACGTTCTTCTCCTCCTTCTCTATGTCCTCCCTTGGCTTGTGAATGGAGGTCCATTGTGTATGTTGGAAGGGACGTCTTGGATGTTGACCCTTACCCAGAGGTCACAAGGGGAGCTGGGTGGATGAGAGAGAGCGCATAATTACAGCACAAACACAAAGACGAGCCCACTGAGAGGCCCAGTGACTTTCGAGAAGCTATACAGTAGTGCCTGTCCACTCTGTTAGTTTGAGCAATGATCTATTGGTGACTGGATTAAGCCTGGAAGTAAAGAAAGTTAGAGCATTCTTTTCCATAGAAGGAAGAAGGAAGCACAAACACCTGTTGGGAGGTAGAAATGTGGGTCTGTTTACTGTGTTCTGAACTATTGTGGAGGAGGTTTTAGTGCTTTTCTAAGAGAGTTTTTCTTTTATTTCTCAACAAGAAAATGCTTATGCCCCTTGTATTTTGTAAGGCTGGATAAAGATTCCCGCTTGTTAAAACACCCACGGATAAGAGACATGAAGCTAAAAGATCATGGTTTGTGGAGGCACCTCTGAAGCGAGCGGAAGAAAATGAGGATGTGATGGGTAGCAAGGAAGGCCATCACTAATATTGAAAAAGGAGATTTCTTTTACAATTTTCAATTTCAGCAACCAGTAACCCTTTCAATGTACATATGGACATGTCAGTATTGTTTTGAAAAAAACTTGGAAAAAGTGAAAACCTATCCTTTAAGCGTATTGTGTGTACTTGTGGGAATGTGTGTGTTTTATTATATTTCACAGGCAGAATAGACTAACCCTGCTCTCTCTCTCTGCTACTAGATGGAAGGCAGGTTAACAAGATGGATGCATTTTGGTCATTTTGCTAACAAAGGGATGGCATCCCCCCTCAAATCGCCTTCTGGATATTTTCATATACATATTAACATGTTATATGTTCTAACATGATATCAATATTTCATTTTTCAATATCCTATATTGCTATCATCATTGTCAATACCGCCACATGCCTAGTCCTGAACACACATTTCATGACCATGTGATGGTGATAATAAAAGTCTTAATAATGAAAACGGTCCCATCCCAACTAATTATGTCCATATTGGACAATTCTGCACCTCATGATTTATGTTCAGTGCCAACGTGGGAAGTTAACAAGCTAACTAGCCAGTTACAGACGCCTTCTGGTTCTGATTGGTTGTTTTTGTTCGGGCGCGGTGGTCTGATCTGATTATCTGTCTTGTGTACTACAGTCAGGATATTGTCACAGTTTCAACAAATATGACAAACAGTTATGTTTCATAAAAGTAACCATACCAAACTCAAACCATACCGTACCCATATGTTATTTGCCATACCCATGATCTGTCTATAACATTAACCACACTCTGTAGTTGCCATGTACAGATGTTTTTAAAAGCAAGTATTTCAAATGAATCTTCTAATATCTATCTGGCAGTAGGGTTGGGAAAAACATACGAGGATAGACAAACTTGAAGTGATGGTGAGATTTGTGTGTGTGTCCCTTGCAGTGGAGGTGACATTGAGCCATCCTTGCCAGCGTCGCAGACGACCCGAGGTTTTGGGTGGAGGTGTATGTGTGTGTGACTGCAGTCCAGTTGGCTCACTCCTGGTCAGTGTGTCACTCAGTCTGTCGTGTGAGAGGGCATGCTCGGTGCATCTGAAACCTCTGGGCTGACGGCCGGCGGGCATAGCTCAGCCGCCGGTGCTCCACCTGGCTGATTGATGCGCTCCTGTTTGAAGTCCTTTCAGGGAGAATGAACTCCATTCATAAGCCGCTGCACCCTCCACACTCCCGGCCCCACCTCTCACTGCTATCCCTCCACTCTGTTAACAGCTGAAAGGCTACACGACTCAGAGCTCATAGTGGTATGAAACTGAGGTGGACAGAAAGCAATATGATAGATATCCTCAGGATATTATCCATCTGTGTGGAGCTGCAGCCTGTTGTGGTTTGACTTGTCTGCTCCTCTGATTTGAATATACTGTACTACGAGTGAAAATATGACCATCCCTAAACCCAGTTATTGTTGACATTAGTTCATTTACTAATAGACCACCCCACAATATTATAAACAACTATAACGTTTTTTAAACAGCTGTTTTTTCCCCCAATCAATCTATACATTTTTTGGTTAGTAAAAAAATTGTTGTGTATGCCCGTTACAATTTTAGCCCAAGATGACATCTTTAAGATCAACAACCCAATGCTATTGAGTTTATGATGTCAGACAAAGAAAAGTCATAATCCTCACTGATTATCAAAGTGATTATCAGCATAAGTTGTTACTGTTTGTTTGATTGTTAAATCGTCTCAGCTCTAAAAAAAACACTGTTTCGCTCACATTGAACCTCTTGCACGACTTTTAGTCAGTTGGTAGTTTAGTTTAATGATTGGAAATCTCAATCCTCCAGACAATCTCTGCATACAAGAAAACTGATAACTTGAATTTATAAAGCCACAGAACTCATACTTTAAAGCAATAGTTTGACATTTTGGGAAATATTCTTTTTCATGCCGAGAATGTCAGTAAAAGATTAATATCAGTCTCATGTTTCTTTTGTAAATATTTAGCTTAGCTTCGCATAACGAATGGGAGCAGAAGGAAACAGCTAGCCTAATTCTGTCCAAATCTAACAAACTTATTATTCACCTTCGGACAGAGTCAGGCTAGCTGTGTGCCTGTTTTCATTCTTTATGCTAAGCTAAGCCAGTCAGCTGCGAGCTGTAGCTTCATTCTTATTGTACAATAACACAGGAAAGCAAGCATATTTTAAATGTAAATCAACTTTTATTGTCAAATATCACGGCACACAGTGACATTTTTCCTCTGAATTGAACCTATCCTAGTGTTAGGAGCTGTGTGCCGCACTAAAGGGCTCCTCTGTGCCTAGGAGGCGAACTGGCAACTCTCCAGTATCCCAGCCCGTACTTAGTCATTGCATGCAGCGACCCTCCGGTTCCCAAGCCAAGTCCCCACCGACTGAGCTTCTGCTAGTAGCCAAGATGTCTACTATTCTTTCAAGAAAAAAAGTGACAACTTGTCATTCAAGACACCTAACACAAGATCTGCTTCCAAAAGTGGAAACATTTTTTGAATGAGTATTTTTTGTATGTCTTGGCATGTGTGTGTGTGTGTGTGTACATATTGGTCATGCGTGTGTTTTTCTTGTGTCTTCTTGTATCATGCACATATGAGTATGAGTCCCTTGCAATTTCTATCAGAGAGATCTGCCGTTGACAGGCAGAGCCAAGGTCAGTTCCTGGCCCTCTCACCACGCTTTGTCTGTGGGATCCCCCGGAATGTGCAGGAATGTGGGCTCCGACAGGTGGAGAGGTCCTCCTCAGAGACAGACACCCAGACACAACCCCAAACTCGCTTCCCACCTCTTCCCCCCCTCTTTCACTCCCTCGAATAGTCTTTCTGCCTCGACACTTCACCCTGCCTAGTCCCTCTCTTTCAAGTTCCCCCTCACTCTGTTTCTGAAGAATGAATGTCAGGAAACGGCTCTTCTCTTTTCTCTCTGCACATGGTGAGCAGAAGAGAAAGGGAGGTAGACGTACTGGAGAGGAAAAGTTGATTTAACATGGGAACAAGAGTCCAGGCATTTCCTTTTATTTTTTTTCCCCTTCCTCCTCCGTCTGATTGATTCGGGTTGGACACCATTGTCACGACATATAGAGAGATATTCCCATTCTTCTGCAGATGGACTGTCAGGATGTTTCAGGAAAAACCTTGCCTCTCATTCTCAGCACTGGTTCATTCAGTCTACCTCAGCAAGAAGTTATAGGTATTTATCCACATTATACTGGAGAAATAACCTGCACCAAGTAGAGCTGGATAAAACTGAAAAAAAAACTTCTACTGTCAGCTTCCCTCATCCCCCCATCCCCCCATCCCCCACCCACCCACCACCCTCTTTCCTTCTCTCAGATTGTTATCGTCTGTTAGATTATTGCTTCCTGTAGAGACCTGGAGCTGCCTCTGCTCTCAGTTTTATGTTCCTCATGTTCCTGAATGAAGCGTAAGGTCAAATTACTATCCACACGCAATGAGATGTACCTAGAATATATGTCTTAGTCTATGTTAAATATGTTGTTCCTTCTTTTATTTTTCTTATTCTCTCCACTTCTATTGTTTTACTTTTTGTTGTATGTGTGGTCCTACTCCGAGGTTTTGCTGCGGTTTTAGCCATTTCCCCATTAAAAAAGGATTTCATGGGGAATTTAAATTCAGCTTATATTAACTAGACACTATGTCAACAAGGTATGGAGTACAATACATTGTATGCCCTTGGACGTTTTTATGTTTTATTGAATCAAAGTAGATTAAATGAGACTTTTTTGACACTGATCAACATAAATAGACCCTTTCATGTCAAAGTGGCAAATTGGAGTGTTCATTTGTCTTCATGATGAAGGTTTTGCATCGATTCTGATTGATCAAAAGTTGGACCTTCCATGTACAGATGTATATAATCAATTGGACTACACACAGGTTATAGCCATTGAACTAATTATCCGATTAAACCGATATAACTTCCAAGGTAATAAATTACACAAAGATAAAACATTATCAAAGACATAGATGGACTTTGTCAAGCACTTTTTCCTATTTTTCACTCTGCTGTGTTTTTTACATTTAGAGAAATTGTCATCTCAATACAAATTTCCATGCATCACATTTGTTTGACGACAACATCAGCATAATTTCATGTTAAATTGCGCTGACAGAGACACTGGCACGGAACTTTTGCCTAAAACCATCCTCTGAACATATTTGCAATTTAAAACATGTCATGTCTACATCCTCTTCTCTGTGCCCTGACTACTGTGCGGTGAACCAGCCATCAGCCTCCCAGTCCCATTACTGCATCACTTCTGGTAACCAGAGCCACTCAGGCCCCTCTGACGCCCTCTTCAACACACTCTGTCCTGTAAGACTTCGGTGTCCTCTGATTAGATTTGACTCTGCAAATTGAATCTCCCTCTGAAACAAACACCCTTTTATGCACATAAGTATACACACAAACACACATGAACTGGACATTGAAACCTTATTTAGTTGATTGTTTACACGATGACTCTTATTCTCAGTAAAAGCTGCTAATAGGAGCAAATTACTGCCAACAACTTGGAAATATCAAGTGCCTGACTGCTCGGCTGTAATGGAGTTAACTGCTGACCAATCCAATTATGGGCCTGCAAGGGGCTCAATGGAGCCCAGGGAGGGACGGATGGGTTAGAGAGGGGCGTGTCGGCCTCAGGGGACGGGGGAGTGAAGGGTACCTGGCTCCTGGGCCGCTAACTGTCACTGTTTGCCTGTAATTGCATTTGGACTGGACCATGGGGTAGAGTTGCCCCTGCCATCCAGACTCAAGCAGGAGATGTGATCTGATCAGTATTTATTAGCAAACAGCTGCTCAGCTCAGGGCATCTCTTATTCCCTGTCTGTCTCAAAATGAGTCTTCTTTTGTCTCAACTGTTACAATTATTCCAAGTCTTCCATTAGCACTTCCTGAGCAGCACTGCATGAAGGATCGACATATTTTCATTTGAGAATGAAAGAAGTTTTGTTGAACTAAAACGCTTATAATGATTGAAGGTTTTATTGAGGTTCAGGACATATAACACCCCTTTGAGTCAGAGCAGTTTCAGCCGCTGAGGACCGCAGCGTGTTTGTTTTTGTTCTGCTTTGTGAGAGACATTAGGCTGGTAGTGACCTGGGAGGTCAGCGAGAACACAGCTCTCAGCTCGTTGGGTCAACTTTGTTTGACGTCTGGAAATGTTAGAACGGTAACTCAAACCAGGCCTGTTAATCAAAGCTAATGCAAGTTTGATGCAGCTGTATTTCTCCCTCTATCTCCACTTCATTTAACCACCATTACCTCGGCCTTGTTTCTTCATTCCACGTCCCTGTCCTTCTTCAACCCCCCCCGCCCTTCCCTGCCCCCCTGCTGTCTCCTGGTGGTGCTCTGTTCAACTGGCTCCATAACTGGGACCCCCCCCCCACCCCCTCTTCACCCCAGGTCCCCTCAGGCATCCCAAACCTCATTTACACAGATATGTTTAGCCAGCACAGGAAGCAACCCGTGCCCTTAACAAAATTACGGTCCAGCCAGCGAATGAGCCGCGGGGCTGGTCCGCCAGGACCAATCACAGAGGGCCTCGGCTCTCCCACTTCCTCCTTCGAAAGGAGAAAGGGGGACTCCAAAATGCTAGTCTTTTTTGTATCCCCCCCCTTTCTTTGAGACAACTTTGGACCAGACCAAATAGCTCACCTCTCCCAATGTGAACTAATGCACTCCATTACAGCTTTTATATGGGCTTCATGTGCAGCTTTGAACGATGTTAATGATAAGGACGGTAATGATGGTGATGTAAATGCACTGAGTGCTGCGTTAACAGACCCAGGGTGCACGGCCGCGCTCTGATCACTATCTCTGCGGCGCCTCAGTAATTTGGCTCTGAAGTTTCCCTCTAATAATGGTTCTCTGCTTTTCCTTTTTCCTCTCATATCCTTTAATTCTCCATGTCCCTGCATTCCTCTTTATGTCTGGTGAATCTCTCTTGCTCTTCCAGCCACACTTTTTCAGTGATCACACTATTTATATAGAGGTTCCTTAACAAATGTGTCAGACATACGGTATTTGATATATTTCAAGGTATAAAAACAGTCTATTCATATGCATTTATTTTTCCATTAGCGCCTCACAGCACGCCTAAACAAAATTTACTTGAAACAATCCTTCATGGTTTTTATTGCTGCAGGGCTGCAGGTCTGTGACACTGTGGGATAAAGCCGAAAAATGAGTGTTTCCCTTTGATTCCTGTTTAATATTCCAATGTTGTCTGTGGTCTTGGAAGGAGCATGAGGCCACTTAAAAAAAGCCCCTCTTCCCACTCCTCCCCCTTAAATCTGTTTCAGTATGCATCAGGGACTCTGGAGGGTAGCCATGTGAGATATCTCTCTCTCCCTCGCTCCAATCACCTCTCCCTCCATGCCCTCTGCTCAGGTAATTAACTTCTCCCTCCCATCTCGATCCCCTCCACGCCTAGCCTCTCGCTGCTCCTTATCTGGGCTCCTTTCAGACTGTTAAAACTATCAGCCTTCTTCCCCGTCCCCCCTGTCTAATTCCTCTGACTGAAGGGGGGGGGGGGAGGGGGAATAGGTAGAAACTAATCCAGACCTGCCCCCCTCCACCACTTCACCACCACCTTCCCATCCTGTCACTCCCCACATCCGCTCACTAACTCCGTCTCACACCAGCTGAATCACTTTCCACCTGTTTTGTCCCTTTTTTAAAAGAATCAGGGCTTTTCAAAGGTTCATCTTTCTCACCTTCAGTTTGAATGAAGATTTAAGAGCCAGAGATTGGATTAATTAGACATGTTATCCTGATCAGTGAAAGAGAGACTTTATCCATGTTCCCTATATCCTGATTAGGACCCCCCCCCCCCCCCCCCCCCCCCCCCCCCCCCCCCCCACACACACACACACACACACACACACACACACACAGGTGAGGTGAGCAAAGACAGGCTAAATCTTTGACTTTTGGAACTGCTAGGGATTAAAAGGAGATTGTAATTGCTTTTTTCTCCCTCTCTCAGTTCATTTGTATTGACAACTTGTTAGTCCTCTGTCACACAGCAGAGAGCAGAAAGGTCGCAGCTCTATGAATAGAGTCGGGCCGTCACTTGACAAAGACAGAGCACGAATGAGAGGACAAGTAAGAGTGAAAGAGGCTTTCATCTTTCCTCTAGTGAGGCTCCTTAGGCACTAATGCCAATTTATGATCTGATTCAGAGCGTCTGTAAATGGTGACGTGCACACAGTTGGCACATGTGAATGGAGAATACAAAGACAGGGACAATCTATGACAGATAATAATAGTCCTAATTACCACAGTGTGATATTGGAGAGAGGGCTCTGATTGAATGTGAGGGGAGAGAAATATACGCTCCTCTCGTGTCTTCCTTCTTCCCCTTTGCCTTTTTTCCCCATATCCATCTCTTAACAGTTTATGACTCGTAGTGTGTGGTATTGCTCGCCGAGTTAGAGGTCAAGTGTTAAGTGTTGTGTGTGCCGTGAGGATGCGTTCCAGATCGTGTGTGGTTAACTGAGACGAGGTGATGTGCACTGTTAAAAATGATCCAAACTCATGAGCACAAAATATCCAGATCAAGTGGATCTGTCTGTCTGGAGTTCTCCCAAAACAAAAGGATCCGAAATCTATGATTAATGTTTGTAGTAACACAATAAATCACAATTTTAGAGATTATTATCTATTATCTTAACACTTCAATCTAATTAATTTGATCAGAAAATTACAAACAGAAAATAGGGGTTTACATTAAGGTTAATGATGTAGCTCTAATGTTATAACTTATTTAAAATAAGAAACTAGTTATTATGGACTTCCATTTATTATAACTTTTCTTCCTTAGCCTTCTGCGATTTTAGCAAGATTAATTAGACAAGAACATGTTTTGTTGTATGCAAATATAATGACATTTAGATTTAATTCAGTTGAAATGTATTTAGGTAAACAAAGTTGTTTCTGATTACTTTGCTCTCCACCGAGATACCAGACATGGATGCCCTTCGTATCCTTTTTTGCTGCAGATATTAGGTCTTTGGCTGACAATAAGCAGTGTAGCAGACATGAAAGGTGTCAGTAGAGGAGACTTACACATGTTATCTTTGTAGGCAGATGATTGACTTGTCTACATTTAAAAGCATGTCATTTATACCCCCATAGCCTAGATATGACTTCTAGTTCTGGGAAAATGTCAGGCTACAAAATTGATCAAAGAGAATATTATTTCCAGTCAACATTCAGGCAAACCTCATGGATTCTGACCCGTTTTCATTTAAACATGTCAATTTAAATATTTATTTCAATTGTATTTTCTTATTTATTTAATGTTTGTTTAATTGTCATGCAATTGTTTCACTAAATACTTGAATACCTTTGGACCGTTAACATATATGCTGTAATCAACAATGGAACAACAAACACAAACTGTTACTATTTAAGCAGTTAACAGATGAATACGTTATTTGATTTATTTGTGTCAATGTCATTCTGTGGAGAAAACAGGCTTTAACATTTAAATGATTGAAATAACAAAATAATTAGGTACATTTTAGTAAACATTTTTTGCAGTGTGAAAGCTGCTGGTGGGCGTTTATGAAGGGGAACCTCACCTGGGCTTTTAACATCAGCTGATCAGAGGTGCTCTCTTGTTAAACACAAAACCAGAGTCTACAGTTTCACTCTCTGCATTGTGCTTTTGCTTCTACTTAAACAGCCACAAAAACAATCATGGATAGTTTCAAATTAAATGATTTCTGTCTCGAAATCCTCCGTCACGGCCGCGGCACATACATACAAGACGGAATAAATTTCTGAATTGAGACCTCTTTCCCTTTTTACTCTGCTTGCTGTATCATGTTGCCAGGACAAAGCCGTGCAGATCCCTCCTCCTTTTACACCTCTGTCTATAGCCAGGGACAAAGAACTGATTCACACACCCTCTATACACTCTACCCTCGCTTTGAGTGTTTACTGTTTACCGCTCTACACCAAGGTTGGCCTCTGACTCAGCCATCTTTGCTGCTGCAGTGAAAGCTAGGGGGTTTAAGGCTGTTGGGGATGGAGCTGTGCAGGTCTCAGTAGGGGAGCAGGATGGATGGAGCAAGAGAATGACTGTGATAAAAGTAGAAATGGAGAGAGTGAGAGCTGAAAATGAGAGGGTGCAATAGGAGAGAGGAAAGCAGGAGATTACTCACAGTGCTTATCTCAAAGTGAAAGAAGGTTACGGTGACGAGAGGAGAGAAGGGGGAGGGGGGGGGGGGGGGGTGTGGAGGGCCATTTAGTGTCTTGGGCTGGTTGGTAAGTGCAGTGGAGACGGTGACTGCAGCTCCATATAAGACCTGGACCACTACTGGTGTCTGATCTCCCTGTGTGGTGAAGCTGCATGAAGATGAAAAAATAACTGCCTTTCATCTCTCCCCATCACTCTTCCTCTCCTCCACCATCTCTTCAATCCTAGAGAGGTGGTTGTTTGTAACAGCAGAGCAGAGTATACAGTGTCGTTTTTTGAGCATTAGTGGCGCTCTGGAGACGTGCATTAGGACGCATATATATGAGAGTGACACGATGCACATTCCTGCAGGTTTTTAAGATACATTTGATATTTTTGGGGACATTTTCAGGTGTACATATTGAAATTAATTAAGGCTGAAAGCCATTTAGTTTCACGTTCCTGGTGCTGTGCATACTGGCTCACTGTCACGGCTTACTGGGACACTTTGATATATCAATGTCAGCTGTTTTTACCGAGAGTTAGATGAGAAGATTGATACGACAAAATATGTAATCTTTTCGTCACCTTGAGCTTGCAAGTCAAACAGTGCAGTAGAAATAGTCTGGCACATCCTGTTACCCTCCGCAAAAAAACAATGTGTAGTTTTTACACTTTGATTTTTCTACACATTAAACAAACAATACATAACATGTTAATTAATGGGCTTTAGAAGATGTTGGTAGGTGGATTTGATTTCCTTTGGACAGGCTAGCTCTTTACAGTCTTTATGCTAAGCTGGAAAATACTTTTCATCTATTTTCCATTTTCCAAACTATTCCTTTGACATGGATGAGGATAATGCAGGTTTTAAAATATCCAAGGGTACACACATGACGTCTGAATGTAAACATAACTCAACTCAAATGATCACCTTTTTCTGAGGCTTTCAGCCATGTTGCATAGTCGTCATCAGCAGAATATGGAGTTTGTTCAGATGAACTGGCAACTTTAAAAAGAGAGTAAGTTAATTGGTATTGTTTAGGCAAACTTTACATTTCAAGGCCAAGAATGAACTTTCATATTTATCTTTTAAGATGACGCAAATTAAAGTCTTACAAGTGCAAAGAATAAAATCACAACAAACTACACTTGCATGTCAACATATCCATTTCTGTGACAACTGAGCAAACTGAATCAGCTGTTGAAGAGCGTTTGATGCAGTTGGTGCTGTACATTACCACTGTGATCATTTGTAATGAAAAGGCAAAAAAACAAATATAACTATTAGGAATCTGTCAGTGTTCACAGCTGTCAGTCTGAAATACCAGGCTGATATAAAATGTTAATGTTCTCTTCATTTTTGTCACGTTTCGTCCGACTGAAATGGGTTCAATTACTCCTGTTCCCCATTACTCCCCACCTGTACTCAGTGTAACAACCAGCCCAGTCTAAGATTACCCACCATACCCTATAGCAGCTTTGTTGGCATGACAAAGAGTGGAGCGAGCACTCAAATGACAAACTATGGAGTTGCATAAAACAACCACCATCCCTATATACAAGCACAAAAACAGACAGTCATGTAACGCGCTTACCATATCTTTCTCTTTGTAGCGGGTGTGCTGTTCTGCTCTTTTTCCTCTTTGTTTGTTGTTATACTCCCCCTCCTCATTACCTGCACCACTATCTTCCCCAGCTCCTTTAGTCGATCATCATCATCCTCACTGTGCTGCACGTACTTCTTCTGTATCTCATTGTTTTCGTAGTTTATATGGACGAATCTAGATGTGCTTGGCACTGACATGCCTCTTTTTTCTGTTCATTCGTAGGCTGTTACCCAAGTTTCTATGTATTATTCAATCACATTTGTCACAAGACACAACAATGAGATGAAGTGTGATGTATTTTTTGTTAAAATTTGTTAACAAAACATTGACTCAGGGACTGTTAATGGGCGTCGGAGTAATTTAAATGCAGCCACCATCACTCATTCACTATGTGACAGATGCTACAGAGTGCCGTTACAAGCAAGTCCCAGGGGAGAGACCAGATAACAGTGCAGGATTCAGTGGGAAGGGGAGTAATGGGATGCACAGGGTTAGTGGGCGGTACGATTTCTGTTTCAATCAACCACAAGCCATGCAGAAGGTATGACTTGTTGGCTGGCACAATCAGATTTATTATTTTCAACATTACAATGCCCACTTAGAACATATAGGAATGGAAAGCTCATGATGACATTGACGAGGGAAGCTGAAGTAATGTGTTATGGATGGGTCCTCTGCTGTGCCCTTCTGGGTCTGTTTCATTGTGTCTAACTGGATTAGGATGGACAGACAGAGATGGAACCAGTAGGGAAATAATGGCATTAGTACCTGCAGACTGAGCCCTAATGATCCGTCGTCAATTCAAACCCACTCGGCCATGATTGACGAGTGATAAAGACTTTAAAATGAAGAGCACTTTGCCCTCCATGTGATAACCATACATTTTAACCTGGAGCATTCACAATCTCACAAACAGAGTACACTTTACATGTATTAGCATCGGTTGCTTTTAATGGTTTTTTTTTTCTCTGTGTAAATCAATCAGATCATATAATCTCATCGTAAACCAGCTTTCCATTGACCATCTTTGTTTTGAGCAGCACAATAAGAAGTGACTGACTGACTGGAATGTGTTCAGCGAGGAGCGTGCTTTGTATCTTTGTTCCCAGAATAATCTGTGGTTGTGGCTGTTTCCTATAAATCAGTCAGAAATCCCCCTGTAAAAAGAAATACCAGACCCGAGAAAAGATAGCAGAATGTAACGGTAATAGTGAATTTGTGAGCCACAATCTACTGAGATCTCCATTAAGTGGCAGTGAGCAGAGAGCCAGTCTGATAACCTTGCTGTCTGGGAGCCTGCACTATCTGTTTAAAGAAGACATCATTGGATTAAGCATACCCTTCCACAGCCCAAAACATCTGATCTCTAACTGATACATGCCATTATTAATTACTAAGCACAGTTACAGCTCGACAGATGGTACATTAGACTTCATCCCAAACACATTTTGAAGTCTCACAGTAACCTGCACTTCCTTACTTTATTTTAGATAGAATGGCTGAGGGCTTTCACACAGCCCTGACTGCTGTGATGGACATTCATGAATGATCTGATGGATGTGTTGGTTATTCGCTGCATGTAGATAACAATTATGTGTACCATAGTGGAAGTATGAGTTAATTTGTTTTGTCAATACCGCTGAATGTTGTCTGCACAGTCAACCAATATATTCAAGACACTTGGAACTATTTATTGGCATAAAAAGCAACACTCAAACAACGTAAAAGTGAAAAGTAAAGGTAGCTTGGTGTGTTTGGTAGCGGCGTATGTCCCTGGAGAGTCAAGGTGTGGTAGAATGTAGTGCTGCTGCATCATCCACTGACCTGTTTTCCCTGAAGCCAATAAAGGTTCAATAAAAAATGAGATTGTACTGAATTGAAAGAATGATCCAGACATCAGATGTCAACTGTTGTTTAGAGTATTATTTAGATCTATGCAATTCTGAATCTAATCCTACTTTTCTGATAGTCGCACTAATATGAAAAGCATCCTAAATGCGAACGATTTTTTGCTTACGCTTTATCTGCAGGATTGCTCATTAGCTTTTAAACTGTGGCTGTCAGCCTATACAAAGAAAGGAGGCAGCTGTATGATTGCTAGATGTATGCAGGACTGGAGATGGGCAGTGACGGACAAACAGACGGCAGAAGATGATTTATCAAAATAAAAGTTGGAAGAGAAAACGAAAAATGTCAACATGACAGCTGACTTCAGCATGGACAGGAATGTAATCTGTCATTGAGGTCTTGGGGGGAAGCTTTACAAATGAACACAAATGTATTGAATAACAAATGTTATCTGGCAGATTTGTTTTTTATTCCCAATATTACGTCTTTGAAATTTGATTGATACTTAGTATAAGTGAGATAATGCGCTGCTGGTGTCAACGCTTTTGCTTCAGTGTTGTTTGAAAGGAAGCGTGCTGGCATGAATGAAGATGTCTGAATGCAGGGAGGGAGAAAGCGGGCATTAACACAGTAGAAGTGGCGATGTTCATTTGTCAGGAGATGGATTGCAGCCATTGAGAGGAAAAGCTTTTAATTTGGCTCTGGTGTGGTAATTAGGTTTCAATTCGCTTCGCTCACTAAGAGGAATGGGGAGGGTAATGAAGTTAGTCATCTAACTGTGTGTGTTTAGAGAGAGAGGAAGAGAGGAGGGGGGATAAGTATGCGCAGTCTACATTTTTCAGTGGCTCTGTTTACCTCTCATACTCTAATTCATTGAGTAATGCTGTTTATTGTGTTTATCACAGTGCTTTTATGCATTAGTTAAGTGGCCCCGGCACATTACTGTAATGGGGGAAACCATGAAAACACACTGAAACCTGATCTACTGGCTCTCTCCTGCTCCCTCCTTTCTGTCCTAATAATGTCTCTCTTTACTCCGTGGAAAATATTTTTTTCCGTCTCGGTTGTTTGCCGTCATTTCCCAAATGTCTCATTCGCCTGATCTCCTCGTTCCCATGTCTGAACTGAGCTGATGTCACTAATGTCTTGGTATAATATGCAGAAAGGACAGAACATGGGAATCTCAGGTTACATGACAAGAGGAGAGGAGGGTAGTGGTAGTTGAAGTAGAAGAAGGCATGGGCGTGAGAGAAAAGGAAGTCTACACGTGTTGTCGGTAAAGGGAGAAATTAAGATAATTATTGTATTGACTAAAGACTAGTGGGGACATTAGAGATGATAAGAAAAGGACATATGTTGCATGTATGAATTATGTGCTCTCCGTCATGTAATACAAATAAAATAGCATTTATAACTATGGATGTTCTGTTATCCCATTTATGTTGCTGTCCATGTATGACTGTTACAGTAACTGTATTGTATGTGCTTATGTGCTTTTGTGTGTCTGTGCACATTTATGCTTTATATGTGTGTGTGTGTGTGTGTGTGTGTGTGTGTGTGTGTGTGTGTGTGTGTGTGTGTGGGTGTTTGTGGCTGTTTGTATATTTTGCAGCGGGCACAGTAGCCACGTGACGACCCCAGCGTGACCCCTGAAAAGCGTGTAGGCGCCGGGTTCAGTCTGACTCTTGTCACATGATCCCCTGCTGCCCTCCCTCTCAATTCACAATGGAGTATTAATCTGAACAACACATGCACACACACACGCATCTATAAAAAAGGTCACACATACTTTTCACACACACACACACACACACACACACAAATCACACATACACAAATAAACGCTTTCTTTGTCTCAAAGCGTTTTATTAATATTGAGACGAATACAAATTTGACATGCAGTTTTCTATAATCATCGTCATGCATCCTCTTCATTTATTCCTTCACATTCTGGTTTGTCTCTGATCGCTTAACGCAGAGGCAGGTGTCCTGATATCTGATTGCTTCCAACTATTTTCTTTTTTTTGTATACGTGCACTCTTTGTCCGCAGGCTTCGCAGCACTGCCGGGCATTTCTATATGTGTTTCGTTGTCTTTTCTCTTTCCTCCTGTCTGCTGACTCTCCATCTCACTCGTTTGTCATTAAGGGATTAGTGGGGTGATGGATGGATGAGATGGATGAGGTGGCCTGAGGTGGTGCTGGGTTTTGTGCTAATAGAGGACGTGTGCCTTCTGTCAGTCATGTCACTTCGTCTTTTCCCCTGACTGGAATCAAAGCCCTCTGCAGCATTTCATTTTTCAAATCATTTCCCTGACTGGCTGATATAAGTTGTTATACTGTTAGCAGAGTGAAGCTGACTTCCTCTTAGCTCTCCCGTCTCTCCCACGGTTGGGGCCCAGGGCCTCCAGCCTCCCAGCATCCTCGGTGTGTGGGCTGACTCCAGCTCGACTTCCTGTTATAGAAATTCACGGAACCATGTTCCCCACACACACAGACACACACATAGTCGAGCACACAGCAGCCCTGCAGCCATTGTAGGGGATTGTGTGTGTGTGTCTGTAATATACTGTATGTGTGCTGATTGCTCACACAATAGAGTCAGAACAAGAACAAGTGCGGCCAAAATGTAGAATGAAAGAGGAACAGTTGGTGTGATGCAGTGTTTCCCAAACTTTTTTCTGGGGACCTACTTTTTAAAAATGACAAACTGTCGCTTTCCAATTTCACAACTTCTTATAAATTGTGAGAAAAGCAAATTACTGTCATTTTCACATCACCTTATATTAACTTTAATAGTTAAACTTTCAAAGAGATAGACGTTTGATAAATCACAACTTAGACTTATGTTATGTAAACATTTACACATGTTAAATACTTTATAAATAAGACCAAATGAAAGCATTTAGGCGGAGCAGGCTCTTGTTTTTTCCTCTCATCAGTAAAACAAACAGAATGTTCAATAGCCTTTCTTATTCGATTCAATGTTATAAGTAGGCTACAATTATCAGAACAATACCAACAGTCAGGCTCCCTCGTTTGACTCAAAAGTGTACTGCCGATATAAATGTAAAATAAAAAAATAAAAGACAGTAGAACGTTTATTTACTCGAGTAAAATCTGCTGCGACCCATCTGTAAGCAGCAGTTTAACATACTGGTGGAGACCAAAAACAGAGCTAAAAGGAGAGTTAATATTGGACTTACATTCCTCAAGTGGATACAAACCCAACTCCAAATATATTTTCAGGTTGTTCTGTGTCTGCCAGATGTGTAGATAAGCAACTTCTGCTCGCCATGTAAACTTTACTGGTTGATAATAAGTCAGGTGTTGTGTTTACAGCTTCTTGCGAAGCCGTAATGGGGTCAACAAGTAAATTAAGGATGTTTTATTCCATTCTTTACGTGTCATATTATTTCTTATGAGGAAAATGAAAAGCAGGAACTATGTCATTGTGACAGACTACTGGGAATCTAAGGTACTCATAATCATGCAGGTTTAGCGGGAGTACAGCACAGTACAAGGTGTAATTTATAGGCGGAGATGAGTGGAGAAGGTGAGCAGGGTGAGGTTTCAGAAAATGGAGGAATAACCGAACAGCGTCACTCAATCCACGGCGATTGTACTGGAGCTCCTTGGCTGCGTTGTCACGGCAATCTGAGCGGCATTGTCCTCATGTGTGGCCCGGGGCAGTGGTTCACGGAGGAAGTATTTTCTTAAATGACAATAAAAAGCACAATGTGAGGGTGTAAGCGAGCGGTTTGATCATGTTTATTTCACAAAAGATCCAGTTTAGAGGAGACAGGCGGATTTCCTTACACTCAGGATGACTGTGTGAAAATCTCAGAATGAACATCTGTGTTCACATGATGAGATGTGTGTCTGTAACTCACACGAGTGCCTCTGTTCTTTGTGAGTTTTCTTTTTTTAATGCACAATAGTGGACATATTTTTTATTGGTTTATTGTCCTATGAGTGTTTGACATTGGAAGTTGTGTGTGTGTGATTGTCTACAAAGGTCAAGGTTTCAAGCTCAGACTGATGTAACTGGCTAAGCTTGGGCCCACATTGACTCTGGGACCCTCATAATGGTCGGCCCGCTGCACAGTTAAAACATTGTACTAAATCAGTCTCCTAACCCCCACCCATCTCTGGTCGTAGTCTGCCGCGGAGGGAGGCCGCTTGGATGCTATCTAACTCGCTCATCAGCAGGTCAGGAGAACAAACCCCAACTTGAATGGAGAGGAATGTGAAAAGGCTTCAGTTGCACTGAGAGCTTGTAGATAGTTAGCTAGTGGGAAGAAAGAGTAAAACTTCCAGATATTAGTATGTTTCAGTAGCTGATACCCAGCAAATCTAGCTCTTTTTTCTTCCACCGTCTCAGAAAAACTATGTTTATCACCACTAATTTACAACGAAAATACTTTCAATTTTTAGAAAAAACGTAACGCCAACTTTTGATCAACATCACAATTTTTTTTTACAAATGCTTCTACATAATAATAATGTTTTTTAAGTTTTCCTACAATATCTGCTCTTACAATATATCGACTCCCATCTTAAATATGATTAAGATTTGTCATGGTCATGTTTAGGCACTGACAGTATAACGTTAGGGAAACATGTTGTGTGTCTACTATGTTAAAGTCCTGCGCTTTGTACACCCACCATTTACTAAAAATAGTAGCACTCCTCATATGAAAGAACAAAGTTTCTTCAAAACTATCGACTAAGCAAGTTGTTTCCAAACAAGTTGCACTTTTAAGATTCTAGACTATTTTTGGATAATAGCAAACAGCATTTTTGTTTGCTCAAATGAAATTATTATTTGTTTAAAAATGGAATTCTGGAAAAAAGAATACTGTCTCTACATGTCCAGTTTTGCCATCAAATATAATACATGGACTTTCATTTGTCTTAGGAAATTATACTCATTAACCTGTCAAAATGACAGGTTAAGGAGATTTTCTGCAGTGCATGATCCATCATTATACCCTCACATGGCCTCATTAGATCTCAGATGTCGAGATGTAGATTCATGTAGTGTCTGTCTATGAGCGAGCAACTGGCTAATGGGGTTAAACTGTTTAGGATACACACATTGTCTACGGGCTCATTGAGTTGTAGCAGTTGCAAATGCCTGCAGTGATTTCTCTCCACGCAAAACGGCCCTTCTACAGGTGACAAAACAGCCTGATTATATTGGGGCTGTATATAGGACAATACAACAGGGTGTTGTGGCTGCCACAACAATAGCAGTGAAATTAAAGATGTGAAGAAGCTGTTGGAGACCGTGTGGAAATGGTTACAGAGGGTTGCGGTGGGAGCAGAGGGGTCTGCTGGGTTATACGACTCAAATAGCAGCAGAGGCTGCAGGTGAGGCGGATCTATGTCTATCACTGTCTTTTATTTTTTCACTGCTTCTTTTTCTCTCTCCAATTTCTCTTGGCCCGATTTCCACCCCTTGCCCCACCTAAGTGTGTGAAAGTTGTGTTGTTGGGTGCATCTCCTCTTCACAGAAAACCTTGCTCGTATGAGATTGCTTGTATGTTTTTGATGATATAACGTGTGAGAAAAAAACAAACTTTTTTGACAAATTCTGTATGAAAGAGTAAAGAATAAGCAGGATAAATGAATTGATGGGTGGGGGAAGGGTTAAAGAGGCACACCACACAAATTATATAAAAAAAAAGAAAAGCAATAAAAAGGAGAGGAAATGAAAAGCAGCTTGATGGTAGAGGGTGATAGGAGGTGCACTCGTCAAAAAGGCAATCCGCTCAAATTAAAAAAATAAAAAGTGAAGAAGAAGAAATAAGACGAAAGAAAGATGTGAGGGACAAGAAAGAGATTGCAGCACACATGTCACATCGGGATACCTTTGCGATCAAAGTCTTATGAAGAAGAATCAAAGCTTTATGGATTTGTGTGTGTAATCCTGTGTATGTGTGCACGGTTTTGCATATTTAGTTCATTATAAGTTTTGCATTTCCAGTGAGATATCAGGGCGTGTTGTAGTGTGTGCTGTAAAAAACCGCTGGAGTTGCAACATATGAGCTGTTTGCTGTGTTATAAGTTCAATACTTAAATCAACGAACACAAGCCCCAACATACTCTTCCTTCTTTTGCAAACTTGCTGTTATTCCTTGTTCCTTGTTCGTCTGTCATCATGTCTTCCTCTTTTCTGAATGTTTTATTTTTTTGCGCCGCAACAACTCTCCTGGTAGGACATGTCTCTCTTTTCATCTTGTTCCCCTTTTCTGCATTTGTTTCTCTCCAGTAATTTGGTCCCGAGCCAAAGAAGGGGCCTCTGCTCTGAGCTGTTGTTGCTCTGCAGGTCACTGGAAGGTCAGCTGAGAGGCAAATTAACAGCAGAGACATTTCCCCTCCAGGATAAAACCCTAATAATGAACATCTCAAGCATCCCCGCTCATGGCCAGCACAGGATGCTGCGATTTGTTAGAAGTACAAACTGAGCGTGAGTGTGTGCAACAGTGTCACATTATGGTCGGTCACGTGTCGTCACACACACATGAAACACAATGAGGGTGATCGGCAAATCTACAGTGAGTGCATTGTTTGTGTGTGTGTGTCTACATGTGTGCAGTGACGCACAGATTCTCCTCTGCTGAAGTGTCCTTGAGCAAAAATCTGAATGTCTGTCCGCAGCTGTTGCTGATCCTGACCTCAGTTTACAGTCACAAGGCGGTCTCTCCACTTCTTCCTCCATTAAATATTAGGAGCCAAGGTTTTTTTTTTTGTCTCTGTTGGATTTACCAACAATCCATTTCATCAGCTGACACATTTGTTAGGTACAACAGCATCTCATGGCATCAGTTTAATTCAAACAAAGTGCTTGTCGAATGCACTGTCTGACAAGTTATGTAACTTTCCCAAACTGACAATCCAACTTTGTTGGTCTCTTAGCTTTTCATCCAGCACCACCGTGAGGTTGACACTTTTGTATTTTTGTATTTTTAACAATCATTAAAGTGAAACAAACTTAAAGTGACGTCCTCAAATTGTAAGTTTAGTCAGGTTCAGACGAAAATCTAAAATTGCGGCAGAGGAAAACATCAGATCTGTGGGCTGATGAAGAGTCTTTTTGGCTCCTGATTGGAGAATTACCACCATCAGGTTTCTCTCGATGCGGCCAACTCCTAATTTTCGCATAAGATTACTGGATAGAAACGTGCATTTATTCCTAATATACTTTTGCCAATTTTCATGGACTAAATATGAGTAATGACATCATGCTTTTTGCTCCACATCAAAGTCTGGCCATCTGGTGCACTTTTGCCTTCCGTCATGGTCTCATGACATGTTGTGCAAAGTTTGTTTCAAGCAAATCTCTGAGTTTAGACATGTATGGTCCAGCGAAGGTGCAACGTACCTCAGGTGTTTTGTCCCTCCTTCCCTCTTTCCTGCCCTCCCGGCCTAGATACCCCGCCTCTCAGATTTCCTGAGGGCTGAGCCCTGGGCTTTTTGTCAACTCTGTTATAAGATAGTGGGGCCCAGACGCCCAGTCCCAGGGGCCCTAACACACAGGACACTAGCCTAGTGCCTACAGTGTAGCTCTGTGGAGCAGATGTATTTCTCCCTCCCTCTCTCCTCGACCCTCCCTCCTTCTTTCATTGGTGCAAACTGCAGAAGAAAAGAGGTGATTGTTTGGAGACAAGAGGGATGAATTTGTCTGCCTCAGACAGGAGAAGAAAGGCAGTTTGAAAGGGACTTGTCAGTGGTTGTGGATCGGATGGTTGGAGGGTGTCCCACTTTTCAGAGAGAATGCACTGTGTGTCAGCATGTTCTACCTTTTCTGCAGAGCCAGGTGTGTGTGCCTGTACAGTGTGTGCCTGAGTGTCACAGTGTGCACAACTGTGTGTGTGTGCATCACTTCTCCAGCATAGTTACATGAAGATACATACGCCCAGATTCCTCCTTTCTGTCAGAATGTATCCTCATAAGTGTTTCCTGTAAGCCTTCCAGTTCCTGTTTAGAGGAAGCTTTATCTAACTTTGTAGTGTCTACGTTATAATATCTCCTATTTTCTAAGGCATAGCTGTGCCTTGGAACAGCACATCTGCAGCACATCCCCGTGTCCACACTCATGATGAGACTCAGTGAGAGGATGCCACTGTGTCTCTGTGGACATGAACGTTTTTATTCAGCGATGTTTCGTTCATTTTCCCTCAGGGACGCAGGCAGATTTTATCACATTTTCTGAGCATCACTGATAGTAGCTTTCTCTTTCTCTTCCCTCTTACTGTTTTTTGTGCGTGTTGGTCCTCTTGAGAACCCATCAGAGGCAATAACTGTTGTGTATCAAACCCAGATCTCACTGAAGCTCATACCAGATTGCAGCAGAGTCCCGTTGGTGCAGATTGGACACATCTCACATCCCCTAGTCCTCCAGGAGCACAGTGTGGGACCATTTTGTTGAAAATTAATTGACTACATCGCAGGTTTGTTTGTCTCTCGGTTACCCAGGGACAAGAGTGTAGAGACCATGCATTTTGTTTTGGTAATCAGGGTCATCCAGTCTTCTAGGAGGTGCAGTGCTCCTTGACCCATCTACGATACAGCAACATGTTTTCAGAGGACAAGAAGAGGTCATTTATTTTGCTAATTAAATAAATTAAATTTCCAATTACTACTTCCCCTAGAGTTTATATACTGATATACAAATATTTAGTCCTTAGACCGATCATACAATATCCTAAACTTAAGCATGCACGGCACCAGTATGTGCTGATAATACCAATATGCATCCCTGCTCACGATGCTATCGAAGTTTGTATACACTGTTCGACAGACTTACTAACAGTTGTGTAGTACGATTAGCTGCATGGAAGTTATGGGTTGCAAATAGTCTCTTCAGTTTGATATGAAAATGGCACCGTTTTACTTGAAACTGCATCAACAAAAATATTGTTGCAGAATTTAGTGGGGGACAACTGTCTGATTGGTTGTATCATCAATTTAAAAAAAATAAGTTTGGCAGCAAAGCTTGAATCGAGCTGGACCGCCCACAACAGATAAGAAACTCCATGAAAAAATAATAAAATCATTAAAAAAAATGTATTATTAACTTCAAACAACTATTGATATGTTTTTACAAAGTGTTTTGCCAAAATTAATTCATTTCCCAGTTTTCGCACATGCTCATTATTACACTTTCTTAGAAGATTTCTTGAAAAGATTAAAATCGCTAAAATCCACAAAGCTACAGTTTTCTTCAACAGTCCACAGTAGGACACCTTACACATGTCATCTATCATCTGATGTCATCACACTCAGTTTCCTACAGTTCTCCCATTAGTCACCTTTGTGCCAGAAAGCAGCTAGTTTGTAACATATCTTTCATTTGAAGGATAGATTTTAGGCTCTTCATGGGTGATAATGTTTCAACTTTCTACTCATTGTGATTGGAGAAAAAATATCTGAATGTATATTTACATGTTCCACTCATAAAGACCCAGATAATGTATGCTGCATTTGATCAGCAGCTCATAAATCACAGGGGCTACTCACAACAATATTGATTGTTTTCAAATGTTTAGGCAACATTTAATGTTACTTAGTATGTTCAGGTCCTCTGTTTGACAGCGGTAAAAAACGAAAATGTTTGAACATATTACTGCCCTCCCAAAATCTCTGACATGATTCAATCACTGTTTTTAAAATGATGATTTACACAAACGTTTGCGCAAACTGATTTATTACATGTTCACCTCTTGACGGAGTGAGACCTTTATTAGAAAACTATCAACAGGAGATAAACAGAGAGATAGCAACACTTTTACATGTGTATTTGGTGGTCCGACATAATCTGCTGTGATTTACAAGCGAAACAAGGATCTCTGAAATATGAACAACTTACAGTACGGGATCATTTATGTCTTTCATGTTTTACTGATCTGAGATCTGATTTTCTGTGTTAAAGGTTTTCTACAACATAGACCAGAGAATCCACATTAGTAGATGTGTGGTTTTCTCCTTCTTTTGGTGGACGCCCGCTCCCTTCATCATTATTAGGGCTCTGAACTGGATGAAACTATGTCTCCTTCCCCCTTTCATCTCCTTTATCACCATCTCTCTGCTAACTCACTCCTCTGGAGTCTGTTTGGGGCTTGTTCTCTATTCCTTTAATTGAGTTTAGTAGAAAAACAAATCGTTTAAGGAGGGGGCGCTCGTGCAAAGGTGGGAGCCATAAATCTCACTGGTGATTTAAGATGGCCACCCAGTCCCCAAACTTCTCCTCCACAAAGGTCCTCAGAGAGGTTCACCTTGAAACATCACTTGGCTGCTTTCTATATCCTTTTTTATTGGAAAATCTTTCGCTTATATTTTTGGCGAGGACATGACATTTTAAAAGTGTCTATGAATAAGTCTGAGTGTGGAGTGGGAGGGCCTGAAAGAATGACAGAGTAAGTGCTTCCAGGGTGAGAGGTCCGGTAAGTCTTGAGAGGAGGCCGCATGCTGCACTTGGGTTGACCCTGAACGGCGGGTCGTCACAAGGCTCACTGTCGTAGCCTCGGGGCAAAGACGAGACTGAACATTGTGAGATTTAAAAATAAAATGTTTTTACGGCATTTATTCTAGTTTACATTACTGCTGATCATTTTCCAAATTATTCCACACTTGTTTACCATGACAAAATAATTACTATGCAGGCAACATTCACAGGCTTTTAATCTGCTTGAGATATCTAACAGTGAATGTGCTTTTTTCTTAATGTGTTAGAGTTTCAGTTAGTGGTGTGTGGTAAAGCAGATGTGATGTTCACTGTTATTAATTGCTTATTTTAAGATAGTTTGTGGGTTAATTTTCATAACAATGATGGTAACTGCTTGTAAAAGAGGAACATTTTATTCAGAAGGCTAAAAGAACATGGTTAGCAGTGATGTAAAATATATCTTTCATAGTAAAAGGACATGACTTATATCACTGTAGTAATAGCATCATGTAACAGATAATGAGACGACCCATTTAATGAGAGTATTACCCAGTGAGCAGATGCAACTGGTTAAGTCATTGTGGGAACATATGGCTCAACCTGCTCAATTCCTGCCAACAGCCCTAATCTCCAGTGCTCAGTAAAGTAACCTGTTAATTAGAAAGTGGTGGTTCATGTCAACAAAGGTTAGAAGGGTAACTTGAAAGCATTGATACTGTACTATTGAGCATCACCAAAAAGGTTTTCCATAAAGGAGGGGATATGACCTGTTCTGCAGCCAAGCGGGTTTTATGAGTGTTAGAAATGCCCTGCATGTCCCCGTGATCTTAGTAAATATAAATACCATGGCAGCTTTTGTTAACGAGAAGATGTTACGTTTTTTAATTTAAGGAAATAAATGTTCTCAGTCATCACTGCTAGTTTTATATGGTTTCTTTATTATCAACAGTATACAATTGCCTCCAGATGTTCAGCTTTTTGTGACAGGTAGCAGGTAATAGTAAGCATGGATTCTCTGGATGGTAGAAGTGTTGATCAAAAGTTTTGATATAGAGGCTAATAGAAAGTTGTACATATACATAGTGTTTCCCCAGCTGTGAAGATGTTCCTCACATAGTGACATTAGCATTGCCTGAATGTAAAGTGGCTTATACCCTTACAAATGTGAAAGAAATAGTCCGACATTTTGAGGCCTACGCTTTAATACTTTCTTGCAGAGATTGAGAAGATACCAATCTCGTGTTTGTACGGTAAATAAGCTACAGCCAGCAGGTAGTTAGCTTAGCTTAGCACAAAGACTGGAAACAGCTAGCAAGGAGTTTTCCAAAGATAACAACATCCGCCTATCATCACCTCCAGAGCTTGTCTGTTTCATCCATACAAATAACAAAGTGTAAACTTTGTGGTTTTACTGAGGTTTATGTGTTGGACAATTTCCTGGCCTGGTGCAGTAACTTCTGGGACTCCAGGAAATTAGTCAAAGGATGTTATAGGTGTTGGTTGTTGGATTTTGTTACCTTTGGTCAGACTTGCTGTTACAAGTCTTTATGATAAGCTAACCGGCTGCTGGCTGTAGCTTCATATTTACCATACAAAAATGAGAGTGAAATCAATCTTCTCATCTTGCAAGAAAGTGCATAAGCATATTTCTGAAAATGTATCCATATGTAAACAAGGATGCGTAGAAAGCTACAGAGCAGTGACGCACAGAAGATAACCCTAAGATAGGTATTATAATGGTACAAAGAAACAAATAGCTGTCACTGACATTGTAGCTTTTAATTGTATTAATTAAACATTCACGTTCATGACGAGGGTCAATTGTATCTGTTCATTGTGGTACCATGTCCCATTATGGCATGGAGGACAGCACAATTAGCCAAATAAATGTCTGTATGTGTTCTTAGTATGAAGACTTATTGATTGAACGTTGGATATTGAATAGAAGGAGCAGCGGGGTAATTAACTTGATCTCTTTATTTCTTACGAGTATAAATGTTGACCAGCTCAAAGATAGTGCTTCAGCTAAAAATATATTCATAAATGGGATAACAGTATCCACATTATGATTCAGGTGATATAGTAAAAGAAAAAAAGGCAGTGAAAATAAATTATCTGAATAACAATACAAATTATAATAACAATAATTATAATAAACAGTGTCAAATTAGGATTCATAAACCTTTTTTGTTTGGTTTCTCTCTTTTGTGAAAATTCCTTTAAAATTGTCCATATAAGCAAAAAAAAATCCAGCATATTTTCATTTAATGTTGCGAAGGTGATCTCCCTTATCGGGGACGTCCTCTTCGGTCTCACACATTTACAATATTCACAGTTACTATAAACCTGTTCGGCACATACTGAGCCACACTGCAGTCAGTCAGGCTGTCAGTGGGGACAAAACTATGAGGTGCAATGACATTTTTTGTGTTTACATGTGGGTGCCTGGCCGACAGGAAGCAGAATATCCCTCTCTGACTTCCTCCCTCAAAATAGGTACCTATACATAAGGAGTACAACGATTATTTCCTCCCATCTGTTCTCCAACATACCATTGGCGTAATCAATCAAGAGACAATCAAGATGAAGACACACAAACTGCATGTACATTGCACACACTGTCCTCTCGTGAGACCCTCATCCCCCGTTCACACAACCCTCTCAGGTTCGCCGAGCGTTATGTTAACCCCTCTCCTCGCCGTCTCAGCCCATGGCCGTCACCATGTTAGAGTGGTGCGGGTGCCCAAAGGAAGGGTGTATCGGGGTGGGCGTAGGAAGCATGTGTCCAGTGTGGCCGAAATGCGGCAAGTGGCCCATGGACATGTGTCCGGCCAGAGAGCTAAAAGGAGTGCTCTTCTCGTGCAGGCTTTTGGAAAACTCCTCGTAGCTGTCGCAGCTCCGCCTGCTCTTCTTGGATTTGTGGGACATTTTTCGGTTGCGTGTCTGTATTCCCTCCTTTTTCATGGTCAGAGGCCGGTTCACCTGTGTAGAGAGGGAGAAGTGAGGATGTGAGTGATCTGGTTAAAGTTTGGAGGGAAAGTTAAAACCCAGAAATGATACATTTTATAAATGTAATCAAATACATTTTTAAACATGGTATTTCTGACTTTTTTAAATTAAGTTTGATAAGTCCAAGATAAAAAGAAATGCTATATTGTTGTTATTGTCAACAAATCCCATGAAAAGACCTAAATGGACTCTACATTAATCTTGAAAAAACGGCTGAATAATTCCCTAAAGCAGCTGGGCACTGTGGTTTGTACCAAACATTACTCAAAGAGTAGTAAACAGTGCATTTGTTGGGGACTATTTTCAGCTGAAGATTAATACACATTTGGTACTCTATTATATCTGCCACTAGAAAGCTGTATGTGGAGTTGTGTGGCTCATTGATAATTTGTAATAGTTTTCTGACAAAAATGGAGGTCAATGGCATAAAGACATGACGTATATTGGACTTTGGTTACACAGATAATACTTTATTGATATAGGATTTATTGACAGCAAGAAACATATAAAATATCAGATACCTCCTTTATAAGTATGCATCCCCAGCACCTATTAACAACCTTGATGACTCCAGTCTTAATACTATTCATGTGGAGCCTTGTGGCTGTCCCACTCAACAACAGTCCCACCATTGTGACTCTCAAGGGGATTACGCCTACCATGGAAACAATAAAGCACAAAGAAAGAAAACACCAACGACTCCGACAGTGTCTGAGAGTAAAACAGCTCTCTCTCTCTCTCTCTCTCTCTCTCTCTCTCTCTCTCTCTCTCTCTCTCTCTCTCTCTCTCTCTCTCTCTCTCTCTCTCTCTCCTGCCTCTCTTATCCCTCAACAATCAGTGTGACCTACCAGCCTACTTCCCGTCTACTTGACCCTGTCGGGCCCAACTTGGTGATCAGCAGTCAAAGACTTACGCTATGCAGTTTATAGTAGAGGCCGCAGGCATTGCACACTGGGTCTCCATTTGCATTGCGCCGCCAGAGTGTGGTGGTTGTCGTCTGACAGTTGGCACAACAGGTGCCTGCTCGTCTGGTGGCAGACTGTGGAAAGATATTAAGCTTTGATTAGAGCTCAACATCACAAGCAGACATAGCACGAGTTAGATTAGGAGTACATTTAAGAATATTCAGTATGTAAAATGTATGATAATAGTTTAACTTCCTATATTGATTTAAACTTGTCATGACATCAAGGCCACAAATAATGGTTATTATATAAATAAATATCTTTCTTTAATTTAAGAATTGCTTAGCAAATAAAACCTCATGAAAATAAAAATGCCCATCACAAGTTCCTGGAGGCTTGTCTTTTTTTTGTCGGACCAAAGAAAAAACAGAAAATATTCATATTTGAGAGTCTGGAACCAGGAAATCTTTTTTTTTTAAATACTTAAACAATGAATTGATGCTCACATTTGTTGTCTGGTGAAAAATGTATTAATCAACTAAACATTGCAGCTCTAGTTGACATATACATTCTGTTTTTGGGAGTTACATCCTCACTGCAGGACTAATAAAGGATTATCTTATCTTATCTCTCTCTCAATATTTTGACCAAAGATTTCAAATGAAAATGTATAAACAAGATAAGAAATGTTAATGTGATACAGTAAGGCTTCATATGCTTGATTAGCGTGCACAAAGCTCAGTATATAGTTTAAGATGATGAGTGAGGAGCCCTAACAGCCCGATGCTCATGATGGATTCTTCACACCTGATTATTTCATGCTTTTACCTGAGTTAGGTCTAATTTCCAGGAAGTTAATCTGCACCTTCAGTGAAAATGTTCTAATGAATGTACTATCTAAGTAAACTTGAAATAACCTAAATATTTTTAGAATCATCATCCCAGCGTTTTTTTTCATAAATACTGTCAAACCCACTTTCCCAATCTTCTTCTTCTTCTTCTTTTTAACGTTCACTGTGCTGTACTTTCTCTGTGGTGGACGGAGAGTTTGACCACAACGGAATGAGGTGTGAGCCTATCGTTAGGAGGCCGCAGGAGGAAACAGGCGCTGGCCCTGCTCATTTATCTGGACCGGTCAGATATCCGGATAGGAAACAACTGGAGAGCTGCTGCCACTGAACAAGGCGCTCTGGAGCTCCGCGAGCTCCGGCCGTACCATACGGAAACCAGGCCTGATATATGGCTGTTGTATATGCTATTATAGCAAACAGATGCTAAAATAAAACACTTGTATATTTTGAGTCAAACAGGCAGCTGTTTGCGTACGAGGTCTGCGAGTCCGTATCGATAGATTTAGACCAGTTTGTCGCAGCGATGCAGACTTATCAGTTCGCATTCGTCAACAAACAGACTGATCATCTGAAACTAATCGTAATGATTGATTCTAAATTATAAGCACAACATTCGCAAAATAATATATTTTGTTGATTACTCTTAATTCGTTGCTCACCCGTAGCATTTCCTCGATTCATTGTATTTCCCTTCAATGAGTGTGGAGTTGCGCAGTTCTATCGTACGTTTGCATTCTTTAATTACAAAATCCTTCTTTGATTGGGACAAACACTGCTTTTGTTTCTATTGTCTCGCTTTTTCCATGTAATTTCCTCCAGGACTCCAAAATAAAACCATTTACTACATAAGTCCTGGTTTAAAGGTGTGATGGCCCACTGCCGTATTGTTAATTAGGCTACTACTGATTTAATGAGCAGCGTCTGTTGACTCCGCAAATACTGCCTTGATTTCAGAGCTGGCTCCTGCTGCAGCACGACACAACTTGTGCACACGGTTACATGAATACATTGAGGCTGAAAATATTTAGCTCGACTTTTAAATTATTAGGAGAATGATCAAATAGGAATGATTATTTTAGGCCATTCATGATTGTAGCCATTGGCATTGGCTTGTGTGTTGAAACAGTTTTAAAGTTCTTTGTAGGATGAGTGAGATGCAGCATCAATGATGTTTGAAGCAGTTCATGATGGGAAACAACTGCTCTGTCACACTGTCCTTTAATTTAAAAAAAACACACCTCCAAAATGTCAACTTTGCTTGGCAACCCAAAAATGCACATTTATTCCTTCCGTTTATTTGATAAATTCAAAATCATGTGTTTTTTTACTGGACAAACTCTTACTGAAACACCTCGTCCTACAAATAAAAATAAATAATCACAGCTTTTATGAGCCATAAACTGTCAGTGAGGTCCTTGAGGTGCTGTTGCTATCAATGACAGTATCAGAAGTGGTCATGATAAGAGAAGCAACTCAGATAGTCCCAATGCTACCAAGCATGAAGGAGCAAGAGGTGAACGAGAAGCACAATTCCTGGAAACTGATTGGAAAAATATAATAGTTCCTTGAATTGTACCTTTTCCCCCTCTCCTTCCTCCTTACACTCTTTTTATTTACTGCCACCTCCAACATACGCACACACATGCACACACACATGCACACACATGCACACACACGCACACACACGTTCACTGCCCCTCTCTCGTAGACACTGATGGGACTCACCAGCCTGCGTTTGGGTTTGATGAGTGGTCTGTTCTGGCCGTTCATCTTGTGGTACAGCCCACAGGCGTTGCACAGGTAGTGTCCAGTGCTGTCACGTCTCCACAGAGGTGTCGAGGTGGCTCCGCAGTTTACACACTCGCGGCCCTCTGAAGAAAAACAAAGTGACTTTGTGATATTAAATTTGATACCTGGCTGGAATACAACTTCCTCCTGTCCTTTGCTCTATCTCTTTGTGTTAAATATGATGCTTGTGTGTATGGTCACTAAACTATAAGATACTGTCTTATGTTGATCATCTTTTTTTCTAACAGGGATTCATTTTATGTTATGGTATGTATGCATGCACACTCATTTGTGTGGGCACATCAGATTATATATAACTTTATATAGAGAGAGTAAAGAGAACAAAAGTAGTGTAGTGGAGTATAAAGGGAAATTGTTAGGCATTAGCAGAAGCACTAAACAGCTGCAAGTCTAAGAAGCATTAGCTGCACAATCAGTAATATATTCCCTCTGTGCTGTCAAGCGAGAGCACCAATGCTTGACTTCCATAAAATATATGTCCTGATTGAGAAAAAGTATATATATTGTATTTTATAAAAGCAGAGACAATTAATTCCACTTGACAAAATAAATGTGTAGATGCTGAAAGCATTTTACCCCTCCAAGGGCCTGAGGCAAACTACAACCATTAAAGACAAAAAGATAATAATTTAGGTAAATATTTTTAGGAAATAAAAACTTAAGCTTAAATAAATCTATGACAACATTAATCATTTAGTCATATAACCTATAATTAATAATAAAGTTGTAAAACTACATTTGCAGCCAGTTGATTTGCCAGCTCGTATTTGATTAAAACACGTTATTCAAAGTGAGTTTAGGTTACCCTGCACTATCATCCGGTTAATGAACGGGTTAAACGCAGGTTTAAACTGGGAGTATCCTGGTCGGTAATCAAATAATCAGGACAATGTATTAGTGTCTTATGTAACAGAGAAGCGACTTCTAGCCTAAATACTGAGGTTTTTGGCTCGGTGCACCTGCAGATCTTCCTTTCACACCTCTGGGCTGGTTCCAGTTCACTGTTCTGCTGCAGCCAGGAGTAATTACAGAGTCACGGTTAACACAAAGAGGATTATCAAAGTCGCTCTGTGTCGGAGGACTGTCGAGTGCAGGCTTAGGCCTCTGCAAGCATTCATTGCAAAAATAGTATTATCCGTATTATTTATTAGGCTATTACTATAATTATAATAATACAATTTCCAAAATTATAAGCAAGCTCAAATCACAGCCTACACATTATAGGCTGGCTGTGTTTAAAGTCATAACAAATCAAAAGAAAATATTGTACCATTTGGAATATATTTACTGATTTTGATAGGATGTTTTAATTTTAAACAGTAAATTATATTAGATAGCAGGAGAGTATTCTTCAATAATTACCATTTATTTTTCTTTGATCATTGTATAGCCTCATAAAGAGTTGTGTGATAATAATATTATATTGGCTAAGATTCATAAACCTCTTCAATATTAATATGCAGTTTAATTGTGTATGTTTGTGTGTGTGTTATGTAACAAGACCGTGAAATGATCCTTTTAGGAATATTTACAGAGTAAAATGTGGCTTATAAAAACAAAACGATGCAAAGCTGCACTAGTTGGTCAATAAACTCATCGTTGCACCACAGATACACAAATAGAGTGCCATGGGAAGATTAAAAAATGCATTACGTTATTTAGTATTTGCTTGAGACCAACTCTTTTTTAGTTTTAGTTCAGTTTAATTGCCACTGATTCGTTATAGAACAACAGACCGACTAGGTCGTTAAATAAACTCACAGACAAGCTTCTAAGTCCAAATACTGTCTGACTATTTTCAGATTTCATTTATTTTATTTTTAAACTAGTCTGTGTTTGCAGTGGACTCACCGATGCAGGATCGTGTCTTGCCTTTGTTCCTGCAGCTGAAGCTGGATGAAGCTCCCAGCAGGCTGCCCGGGTGAAACAGACTGCTGCCGTACTCATGTGCCGGGAGAGAGTAGGGATACGTCGGTATGGGATGGTGGGCAGAAGGGGTCTGAGCGCTCATGGAGGCCAGACTGCTCCTCAGCGGACTGGAGTCCTCCAGCTTCATCCCTTCCGATAACGACACATGGTATTTGATAGATTCCTTCTCGTCCATTCTGGAGGCGGAGGGAGACGCGGACCCCGGGTCCGGTGATACGTCCTTTGGTGGTGTTGGGGGGAAAGTGTACAGATGCGGGCTGGAGTGGGACGGCGGCGTTAACGAGGATGCAGAGACCGTGTTTGAGTTGCTGCTGCACGGGTAGACGGCAGAGAGTCCGCCAGGAGACGCGGATCCGGGATGGTGGAGGCTGGGCTTGCTGAAGGGGCTGACGGACCAGGCGTTGTGGTGGTGAGCCGACAGGGCTGCTTTCCCTCCGTCCAGCCATGAAATCCCCGGGCTGTGGATGAGATGAGTCCCCGTCAGACGAGCTGAGGAATAATACAAAAGACAAAGACTGATTTAGCATTTAGAGAGACTGTGTGGTGTTTTATGTCGCATGCGAGTTTGAATGCAAAATAAATAGACTTGTTGATTCACCGGACACACTGGCCTGATTTAAACGTGCAAATAAAGTAGCCTGACACATATTCAGAAAATATACCATAATTTAACCAATATGTTACTGATTGCACGCGTATTTTTTTCTTAAATATGAATATTTTGTAAAAAAAAGAAGAAAAAAAAAGAATCCCGAATATGTGGGTTAATGTAACAAAACAAATGTGACAGCGTGAATGTAACAAACCAGTTTATGAGACTCATGAGCCAGTAATTATTCACAAGGCCAAACATTATTCATTTTAATGAACGTTTCAAACTACATATGACAGATGATGTTAATTGTGTTAAAATAGATACAATGATCTGACGATTATCATAACACACGTAGGCTATTGTTTGCAGACATGTATATATAATCTTGCTTAGTTAATCATTTCCATACTACAAAGCCAACTACGAGATTGTGGCTTGTGTGTAGGCCTATTGGCTGAAGTTGCCCCCTTGTAGCTCATCTTACCATGCGCTTGGCTGTAGGACACTCTGGCCCTCGCAGAGTTGTGGTAGTACGGGTTTCCTTGTGAGTCCAGGTGATTAAAGAAAACATCCACCTCATCCGGAGGCAGGAGCTGCGCCGTGGGCTCCATGTAGTTGTGTCCAAGGCCGTGGTGATGAGAGTCCGGGTGTTGCCCGTTCAGCATGGCATGGTGATGCATCCAGCGGGGCTGATCAGCCGCCACATCCATCGTTGTGGCTTCTGTGTAGCGCGCTTTGTAGTAAACGAATATCCAGGGAGAGGATGGTCTAAAATGTGTGTCCTTTACCAGATCGTCACTGTGTCCATTTACAGTAGCGGACTAATGCTTTTGTTGTGGTTCCTCAGACTTAAATTCCCTCCCTTCTCCTGGACATCGAGTCGAATTTGGCACTGAAAACCTGCAACAAGCAAAAATATGTTAATATTTTTAAAACAGGGGTGTTGTGCATCAGTTCTCTAAACGCAGCTCGTGTGGTGCGAGTATTGATGCCACTTAAGACAAACATCTCCACCCAAAGTATTTACTACTACATCGCTCTCCTCACTATACTCACCCACAACCCAATACGCGTTTTCACTTAAAACGCTCACTAAGGTGCTTCACTCAACATGACACTAAGATAAACATGCCGTACCTTTGCCAATGCTGTTTTATCCGCAGCGTCCGATTAGCTCGCGCGTCTTTGCAAAACGGTCCCCTTTTTGCTGCTGCAGGTCCTCTCCAGTAGTCGGCTGGTGTTTGTCAGAGTCAACTCCGTCCACTGGGACTTAAAGCAACACGTATAACTGTGGCTGACAGCGCAGGGCCAGGCTTGTCAAGCTCATGGGCGGAGTCACCATTAAAGCTTTGACTCAGCCAATTACACACCACCTCTGCAAAACCTCAGAGGCGGTTCCCCCACACCAGAAAAAAAAAGATGCTTCTATAACACTCTTATGGAGAGGCATTGCCTGGCTGCTCAGGGCCAGGCCTATATTATGACTTTGTTGTACTTTATGGAATTGATTGTTTCAGTATAATATTCACCACCAGTGTAATATTCCTTAAAACATATTATATAACATAAACTAACATAATTATTATCATAGGCTGCATGTTTAGCTGTTAGTCTATCCTGAATATTTTTTTATAAGGGCACAGCATGACAACCACAGACAAATGATTATAATAATGTTTTGGGATGATCTGTCCCTGCATTGTCTCCATAGATAAACACCAAACGCAGACGCCAAGATTAAAATAAGTTTATACTGGCATGTAGTTTTGGTGTGTTTACATGTGTCAGTGACAATTGTATTTAAATCCAATGTCACCATATAATTACGTAATCAGTTGGTTGTGGTTGTCATGATGTGCCCTTATAAAAAATAATATTCACACTTTAATTATTTAAGGAAACTTTTATCAGTGCATGAAACAGCAATGTCCCCTAAACAAAACACTGTACGAGTTTAAGAGTTTGAATCTGCAATAAAAGTTCCACTGATGTTAAGATTTGTTCAGGGTTAATTATTCACCCATTTACTTTATATTTAAGTGAAGAAACAACATTTTGTGTGAGTAATTGAACATATTACATTCTCTCTCTCTCTCTCCCTCCCTCCCTCCCTCTCTCTACCCTCGCGCATGATTGACAGACAATAATTGAAGAGGGAGCGCGTGCAGCCCCGACCGGCAGACACTGCCGCCTGCTTGACGCCGTCTCCTGACGTCAGTGCTTCTTAGTGAAGAAAAAAAAACAGAGTCAGGACATGAACTTTTTCTAGAGAGAGAGAGACAGAGAGAGAGAGAGAGAGAGAGAGAGAGAGAGAGAGAGAGAGAGAGCGAGAGAGAGAGAGAGAGAAATGGGGGTTGCCCGTATAGTCTGCTGCAGTCCCAGCGGATGATCTCGAGGAAGGACACTGCAACTGATATTTACACTAGCAGCATAAATAATACATCATCATCCTGAATGTATACTGTGATTTCGAAGAACAGGCCAACAAGCACTGCGTGGCAAACTACTGCCAAGGTGGACTATAAATATTACATTACATTAGGTTAGATTAGATTAAGAAACTCAAATGTCTTCAATAATTAATTATTTTTGCAGAAACACACCTGCACGAGCAGAACATTATGTGAACTTTTAAGGAAAAATGTTGCCGTTAAGCATCTCGGTTAGCTTATGTTGATGCAGCCTGTGCTGAAGAAAACATGCTTGCTGTTTGTGCAACTGTTTTGTTGTTTAGTAGTTGTTTAGTAGAGTTTGTATATTGCTCACGTAAGTGTGGTTGTTTTAATTCGGTTCCCCGTCTTGCCTTTTGGCAAAATAGCTGGCATAGCCAAAACCTCTCTGAAGCAATTAACATTAACAACAAAAAAAAGATGGTCAACGATGCCCAATTTTTGAAATGCAAAAACAGACAACATATTCGCGAGGCTATGAGTTTGCAAGACACGTGGGTTAATCTGACTGGAATTTGAAAATAAACTCTTTAATCAGGCTACAACTTGCAAATATGCAGCTAAAATCGCGACACACATCGATTTATTAGAGCTCTTCTTATGTTGAGTGTAGCCAAAACATGGATGGCCAAAAAAACAACAACAATAAAGGAAAACGTGACATGATTTTAATCTATCTATCTATCTATCTATCTATCTATCTATCTATCTATCTATCTATCTATCTATCTATCTATCTATCTATCTATCTATCTATCTATCTATCTATCTATCTTGCTGTTTTTCAACATTTACTAAAACATTTATTTACAAACAACTTCCCTTCATGTCCCACTTAAAGTCCATGATAAACTGAAACGTTGGAAGATTGTTTTTTTAAAGAGACTGCAATGTAAAGAACTGAAATTCATCATTTAAGCAGAGAAAACGATTCCGTTCGAGCAGTATTAGGAGGAAATCTGGCGTATAGATTGAAGAAAGCCGAACATACCGGAGGGACAAGTGTGGCAGCATTAGAGCTCATCAGCATGATAATGTGGAAATACACATGCTTTGAGTGTGAGCCCTTTTGATCTGGCGTGGCGATAAAACCTTATCGGCGGCAAACATCCACTTCCATTTTAGGATTTGACATTAATTCAATCCGCCCTTCTTTTTTTACTGGTCTTTTTCTCACACGAGCGCAGAGAAGAGGTCACAGCCCGATTCAGCTCTGAGAATCTCATTATAGGATAGCCATTGAAAGGAAGTGGTTTTACCTCATAATAAAGATAAAAATGAAACGTCACTATGGTATATAATACAAAAAATGACAATAGATCAGTAGGCTAATATAGACGTTTATTATTAGTATTAATCTTAATTACATTTGCTGTAGGATTGGTAATTATTATTTGGGCTATAGTATTATGATGATGTTATTTTGTTTTACATTTTATGTAGTATTTTTTTTCATTGTGTATCAAATTAATAATGTTCTGCTAAGAGCTTATTGCATTGACGCGTGCTTGAATGTGTGTGTGTGTGTGTGTGTGTGTGTGTGTGTGTGTGTGTGTGTGTGTGTGTGTGTGTGTGTGTGCGTGCGTGTTGAGTCGCTCCCCCAGATTGAAAGAGAAATCCAATGCTGGTAGGATCCTTGGGTCCCACTGATTATAACGCATCCCGGGGTAATTTTTCATCGGTGCTGGCTAATCTTTGTTCTTTGTGAAGATAATAAATAGCCTAATCGTTATCAGCAAGCTGCTGGAGGTGTCGGGGAGAATGGGGGCTGATCGGCCCGGGAAATAGGCTCCAAAGTGCCGCGGAATAAATGGCATTTCTTATCTCTCGCTCCCAGATTATCGCCGCCTTTTCAAACACGCACAACAAATACATCTAATGCAGCGAATGCATCATTTACTGGAGCAGATCTGTGTAAATGATAGATAGATAGATTAGAGGAAGGGGGCTGCATGGAGGAGGGGGTGTGGGTGTGGGTGGGGGGCATGGTGTTGGCTATTATTTACAAGTTTAATGTTCTGCATGTGCAAAGTCTTTATTCGGTGAATTTAGACAGCATAAATACAGCTCACTTTTCCATTATTTTTAAGCTATCTGCAGGAGCCATCTGCGGTTCCGGTTCTTTGTTGTGGTATCTTATTTCTTTCATGTTGGATTTGACTGGATAAGAGTTAAACAGACGCAGCCGCTTCCATCCAGGGAGAAAATATATTTGAATAATGTTTTCAAGTGTTGGGAATTCTGCAAAAAAAAAAAAGGTATTAAACCAGGGGTGTAAAGCAGTCTGTCACGAACAGGCCATGTTAGATATACTTGATATTTGAAACTCATATAGGAGTAGTGGGGAATTGATTTCATTTTTATTTTATTTTTATCATGCTCTAAATATATGTTTGGTTGCAATCCTGCAGCATTTATTTAAATAATTAAAACAGTGAAGATGGTTTGAATAGGCCATTGTCCAAAGTCTAATTTTACCTAAGTCTCATTATAACACGAGGTTATCTCCTATTTTGACAAATTATTTAATAATTTCTTTAAAACATCTATAGACCAAATTACAATGAATGGAAATGGGAACATTTATTTTTTATTTATTTATTTAAGACACAAAAGCTGTAGTTGCATGCTTGACACAAATATGAAAAGAAGTATCCTTTATGCAGAAAGAATAAATAGAGGAACCTTAGAAAAGGTATTTTTCCATTATATACAAACTGGATGCTTAATAACTTGGCAGCTGCAGCAGCCCTGGGTGCTGCTGATGGTCTCCAGGGTAACAGAGATAACAGCGCAGTCATTTTCCATATCTTACAGTCTATTATATTCAAGGATTAGTTCTCCTTCCCGAAAAGGTCAAACGTAAAGTCAAGCCAACCAGGAGTGCTTCTTCTCCTCCTCCTCCTCCTCCTCCTCCTCCTCCTCCTCCTCCTCCTCCTTCTCCTCCTTCTCCTCCTTCACCCTACAGTGACAGAGCATTTACCATTTATTTTTTTCATATTATCTGGTTAAACCAATGCGATGACCTTTGCTGACATGCTTAGATAGATACAAACCTCCCAGAGCAGAAAACAAACCTCCCTGAATTCCCCTTTAATATCATAAGGACTCATGTGTTTGTGGTGAACAGTGATTTTCTTTGGCTGAGCACCGCTGTGCACTATAATTGTATTTTTATGTTGCACTTTTCTCTTATGCATCTAAAATCCTAGTTCCTTCCTTTGCTTCCTCTTTTTTCAAGAGACAAAAACAAAGATTGGATTATATAACACCTCCTCAGTGGTTTGCAGGATTGTGCAGTACTTTAATCATCAAAACATTTGAGAATGTCCGGGGTAGCAGCCCGGTAGTCCAAGGGTCGTAATCACAAAACATCCTTACTGGCAGAGTTTGGAGCAAGGCCTAAAAATATAGGGCGTGTCAGTTATAACTTCAAGAGTAATTCTCAAAGTTCAGGCTGTCCGAGGACTCCTAAGACCTTACAGAGTCAGTCATTTTCTGCAGGTAATGTGCCTCATTGCGTCAGTGTCTAAGAAAAACATGCAACAATAATCAACCTTTAAAAGCATATTTTGATAATAAGAATCAATTCAACTCATTAACAAAACAAAACAATCTAATAACACCAGAGATGATAGTTTGCACATCTCTCCACTTGGACACTGAGAAAAACTGTTGTGTGCAGTGCTGATGAACTTGAACTATTTCAATGTTTCAGCTGTCTGTTAGAATTATGCTTGCAACTAAAGATTTACATCTGCCTGACAAGCCATTGCTCATTCAAAATATTCACCAAATGACATTAAAAATGAATACAAATTAGATTTCAAAGTTCATTAAAACATAATTCATCAAATCAATTAATTTATAATTTATTTTGTGTTGAATTTGCTTCAATTTAATTATCTATTATATTTTATAAAAATATTGATTTGATTCAGTTATTAATTTATTTGATCTGTTGTATGTTTTTTTGTTTAATTTAACATTGGCTGACTGACTCTGACTGACTCATCCATCAACCAGTCTCTCTAGTGGTGATAGTATCGGGTTATATACAAACTATACATCAAGGAATCTCTGTCTGTCTGGGTTCTTCGCATATTTCCAGAACCGTTCATCACACTTGGCGGGTGTATTGCTGGGGATATGGACACCTGACACATTCCATATTATTAAACTTTCAATACATAAGCGAACAGTGCTCTGTGTAGCAGCAGCGGCGGAGCTTCAGGGCTCTGCAGTTCATCATGTCATCCACAGCAGGCAGAAAGTGGTTCATTGACTGCAGTTCACTTGTTCTCCTGGATGCTGGATGCTATTGCTACATTTTCTTCAATTGTATGTTTTTGCCACCTTATAACACTAATAACGTTACCTCCAGCTAATTACCTGTGCTCAGTAAATCCATGCTCCACTTTATATCCGGAGTGGTTATGCCAAAGCAAGCAACTAATATGTCTATTTGGCAATCACCTCCACTAAGAGTGTTTCACCAATGTTTCTGACCGGGAGTGACCACGGCCAAATACAAACAGAGTCTTTCTTTACTTTTCATCCTTCTTCTCTAACTGGGAATAGTGGTATTGGCAGTGGTAAAAGAAGTAGGCCTTCCTTTTTTCAAAGTCAAACTACTAATTACTAATAGCAAAATGACAATTATTAATATTTATTTTTACTTAAATGTTAACTTCAAGTGAAGAGTGAAAGAGAAAGATTATCGCCACAATGTGCTGATATTTACTTAACGTCTGTTCAAGAGCTTTCAATTCTGATATGATGCTAGATAGTTTAAAGGAAAATAATGCATCATGTTTTAATTGTTATATATTTGAGTCAAATCTGTATCTACAACGTAACAGCAACGTACTCTGTCCAGTAAATGTTGTAGCCTATACTACTCTGAAATACAAGTATACAGTAAGTAGTATACGGTTGAGTTGCATATTTTTTAAAGTGCTTTGGTGCCTTTTGAAAATCACTTTGGGGACAATGAGTTAGAATAGAAACATATTCAATATTTTTCACATCTACACATCATAACAAATCCATAACTGTTTGAGGCCCCTTTAGTTGCCTACCTTGCCTACCGGTAAAGTCTGCCCCTGATTTTTTGTCCTGTACCAGAGTATATTTCACTGGTGTTTCTGACCATGAGTATACGTGACTTGGGTATGTGATGTCATGGCAGGTGTATTGCTAAGAACCCAAGGAAGCGCAGTGTTGAGTATGACGTTGTTTGTATGAGCCGTTTTTATTATTCAGCCCGTTGTGGACATCAGGCATGTTCTGAAATGTCACTGCAGTAATGAGTAAAATCTTTCAGAAACACGAGGTCATCCAGAGGAGGCAGTGTTGAGGCAACAGGTCAAAAGTAAGGGAAATTTGAACTGGTATGAGGTAGGGTGTACCTTTACTCAAGTACTGTTTAAGTGCAATTTTGAGGTACTTGTATTTTACTTCAGTATTTTCATTTTCCCCTATTTTGTACTTCTTCATTCAGGACGTAGAGCGGTCGTCCGCTGGTCTGAAGACCCCAGCGGTCTACATGTCGAAGTGCTCTTGGGCAAGTGTGAAGGTTTACTGCTCCTGATGAGCAGCTGTCACCTTGTATGGTATAGCCTCTCCCACCAGTGTATGAATGTGTGTGAATGGATGAATGCTGGCTTGTGTTGTAAAGTGCTTTGAATGGTCGCTAAGACGAGAAAAGTGCTAATAAATGCAGTCTGTTTGCCACTCTACTTCTACTCTACCTCTACTTACTACTTAATGTGAAATATACTCAACAAACACATGATAAGATTAGACGTTATTGATTGCTGGGGGGAAATTCACAAGCTACCCAGCAGTATATAAAATGCTTCAAATTAGCATGTCAAATGGCTTATGGTAAAACCAGATCAAAGACAAAATTGACATTGTGTAAAGATGATCATCGGGCCACAACAAGACAAGACCTGAACCCTGATCCCAGACAAGGTACTGGGTCCCAATAGAAGGCAGGAAGGTAGGGAGGATTTGGTTAAATACTGCACTTAATCCTATGTCTGTGTGCTTTCTTAAGTGTGTATGTATGCAGAACATTCTGTCTCTCATTCTATGGCTTTAGTTATACCCATCCTCTTGGACTACGGTTGGTCTTTACATCGTCCGGAAATGGAGTTCAGTTTCTCAGTGAACCTTTCAAGGAAAATCTTCTCCAGCCTGATGTGATATCCTCCATTCTTGATCCATATTCTGTGGGTAGGTGGCGAAACATATTTCAATTTAAGAAGTATGAGGCGTCTAGCAGAGAGGTAAAGGACATAATTCCATTAAGATACAGGGGTGTATTAGTTCTGGGTGAGGGGAGATGTTGCTACTTTTACACTTTTTACTTTAAGTAAAAGTTCTTCTGCCTGAAGATTGGGATGATTTATTCTGAGTCCAATCCAAGAGAGAGACCGGTCCACGCAACCCTGTGTTAAAAATGTCACATTGTTGGCCATGACAGCGTTTATCCTGAAACTGTACTCCATCGTTCCTTTCATTAAGAACTAGTTCCGTATTCTGAAGATTACATTATACGGTATTCATACCTTTTTACAAACTGGACTCTGTGCATACATTATACTCTCCTGTTACTGTTGGTTTACACACGTCTCGCTGAAAGTTTCCAGTACCTCCAGTACCTTCTGAATGTCCCTACTTGATCCCTTACTTCACTGTGTGTAGTCTTGAGCAGAATCTTTACAAAGTAATTACAGGTCAGAGGTTCACTACTTCACTTCCTACCCAGAGAGCAGCAGGAAGTGAAAGTTTACAACACCTTGTCACTAACAACCTGTCAGTCAAACTCTGTCTCACTCGAGCTGTTCAGGGAGTTGTAGAATTCAAAACACCTCCTTTTTTTCCTCAACATGTGAGTGTTCATCAATTTCAGACAACGTGCTTTTATTTTGTCTTTACGGGAATCCAGTTCCTGTGGAAGTGGGAGTGTGTGTGTGTGTGTGTGTGTGTGTGTGTGTGTGTGTGTGCGTGCGTGTGTGTGCTGGTGAGCCAGTGTGCATGTTCAAATGTGTTTAATAGTGTGTGTAATAAAGATTGCGAAGGCAATTGCTAGTCATTAAAGTATTTGCTTACTGGCCAGAAAACTAGAAAAGCTACTTATGGTCACTTGAATTCAAATGTTTTATGCAAACGTTTGTGCTAATCCATTGAGTAGATATTGAGAAAGTTCACAGGATGAGCTCAATCTTTGACCTGCTGGTGGTGCTAGATACAAAGTCAAGAGATCGCTAAAGTCAATAAATGTAATTCTCTGGAAACTATGACTTGAACCAACATCCGACCGATCGACTGATGTACCAACGTTGACATCCATAGAGCCGTGAAGCTATCATGGAGCTCAGATAGACCAACATTGTCTCTGGCTTTCACATTATTTTAGTCCATGTCACGATGGCCGCCAGCAAAAGGTTGAATATAATGTGTCCACAACTTAATTGACAAAGACTTTACTGCAATATCTAAGCGCATCCGTGTGCTTTATACTGTCTAAAGGTTTAGGTTCTGTGTGTGTGCATCTCTTTGTTCACTCTGTGTTTGATCCTCAGTGATTGTGAGTCTATAAATCCCCTGACTTTCCTCTTCCTCCTGTGAAGAAATGTTTACCTCTTTGCTTAAGCTGATTCTCCAGAGCTAACCTGTCATCTCTCACACACACACACACACACAGGGAGAGAGAGAGAGAGAGAGAGAGAGAGAGAGAGAGAGACGACGAATAAACAGGATCTAATCCATCACTACCCTTTGTTCCTCCCTGTCTCTCGCTCTGTTCAAGTCATAAGATTGCAGTTACAAAATATGTGTGTGTGTGTGTGTGTGTGTGTGTGTGTGTGTGTGTGTGTGTGTGTGCATGTATTCGTGTGCGTGTGTGGTGGGGAAGAAGTGAAGTACAGTATGAAAGATGTTTTAAAGCAGCCTAATGGTCAGCTGCGTTTCTCTTCTTCTCTGTTGCCTTCTCTCTTGCACCTGCAGAGTCGAGGCAGAGTGAAAAAACACACACACACACAAACACACACTGTTCAAGTTTCATAATTTTTTCCCAGACACAGTGTGTTTGATGGTTTATTAATTGTCAAATGTTTTCCTGGTATTTGTGGATTACTATGAGCTGCTTCTGACCTGGTGGTTTCCTTTCATCTGTGTTTATGTCAATCTGCATTATCAGATTAGATAATCCTTTGATTTCAGAAATGGAGTTTGCCTGATCAGCATTCTCAATCTCGTCACCTTTCCTCTCGCTACAGTATTTTCTCCTTCTCCCCTCCGTATCAGAGTGACAGTTTGGTGGATTATAATGGAAACAGTCAACACCAGAGACTCTGATTCAAACGGGAACAAAAGCGAGCAACTGATGTGAAGCATTTCCACCAAATAATGTCTTGCGCTTGAAGGTTTTAAGTATTTCTGGATAAATATACATTTGTTCTTTCCCAAAATGATTTTAGAATCGGCACAAATTCACTTTTAAAGCTTGTTTTTTGCAGACACAACATTGACATTTCATCACCTTACAAAGTTGAGAGTGATCATATTGTTAATGGTAGCGCATGTGAATACAGAACAAAAGGTGTTGCACCAGGAAGCAGTGAACGCCTCGACAGTTACTTGGACTCTCTGTGCTCCAGAGAAGGGTTTTATAAGATGCTTTCAAACTTTGTTTTCTTGACTTTTCAAATCTTTACAACATTATAAGGCTTGTTATAAGGCGTCAGTGTATACAGCTTAAGCTGAGGGACAAAGACACTGGAAAATGGCGTTTTATGTCACTTTTTGGTTTGCTGTCGTTCACAGTCATGGGGGGAGGACTCATAATTCACTGCTGTGATCCTATTATTTTACAGGCATCAAAGCCCTGATCATTCAAGTAATTCAGCTTTGTCTCTGCAGTGTCACATGAGTGTGTGACAGTCGCCATTTTCAACCACGTGGGGAAAGGAGTATATTAGCATCAAGTAGACAACAGCCAGATGCTGCACATGCTTAGTGTGAATTATATGAATATATTTTCATTAAAATGTTACTCAGGGTTGCAGATATTCACACACAAAACAACCCCTTGTGTCTTTTCACCTCCCTGAAAAAAAACAACCCTTTTTCACTTTCTTTTGCAGATCTAGAAATGACAAGAGATGGAATGAGGCCTCGCACATGGCGCCCTCTGTGTCCTCCCCTCCTTACTCCCCCCTCCTCCCCCCAGCTCCTCACCACATCAGGATACACTTGTTCTGGTGAATTCCGGTTTCAAACGGAACGCTGCTTTGCTCTGGTTTTCTGCAGGACCAGTATTAAAAACAGGCACAGGCTGTCTCTCGGTAGCGCTGTGGTCAGGGAGGGGGAGCCTCCAACGGCCTGTTGTACTCACACACCTTTGAAACCTCACACACTCCTGCTTCCTCCCCCTGAGCCTTCCTCCCATACTCATCCTCGAAAGGCCACATGTGCACCCTTATCACCATGTGAGCAGAATAAAGAATTTAAAGTTCCTTCCACAGGACGCAGAGGTCACCACCTCCTCCTGCCGCGTTCACGCTGTCACATCACTGATTCCTTTTCTACTTTAGACACACTGCTGTTGAACCTGTATGGAAAATACTCTAAATATTACATATTATAACTGTATTTTGAAGTTATGAAAAAAGAAATCTCCAATTCTTCTTGTTGTAGTATTCATTTTGTCCTTTGACCTCTAACCTCTGTTATGGTGCCCTAGTGTTGAAAAGAAGAACTGCAAATAGTTTTGGGGTTTGAGTTGAACCTCAAACCCGCAAAAAACTGTATTTTAACATTTTGTAAGTCAAAGTTGTCTTGTTTTTGCTCTTGTTCTGATGAACTCATCCACCTGATGTATCAAAAACACTGAAAGAAATCACGTTTTACTGAAGAATATAGCTTTGACACATATGACATCATTTACCTTCTCATGCAGTAGTTTTCACATAAACTTTACCCAGTTTTTGTTTTCAACTGTTTATTTTCATACAGAGCACAATATCTATTGTTCTGTAGTTTCTCTGTGCAGAATATTTCTGCCTCTTTGTGTTTGTGATGGAGTTGCAGCTTCTTTTGTGAAAGTGCCAGCAAGACAGAGGGAAAATCATATCCCAGATCTCCTCTTTGCTAAGCAACATTGCCACCTGGTGTTAATCAGAGACAGACTGGCTTTCTTATGTTTCACTCTAAAAGTAGTCAAGATCACGGCCGATGGGCTTCAAACTGCTTATCTGTGAAAGCTGGACATATTCATGCTCTTTATGAAATACCTGACCATCTTGTTAGTCAGCTTTTGATCTATGCAGGTCCTCTCTCTAACTGAACTAAATCCGAGGAAGGACTGGAACTTGTATTTTTACTTAAGTGGAATTAAGTCTAAGCCTTGACACATGATATTGTTACTATTTACACAGAGTGAGGCTGATTACTAGATGATCAGCTTTACTGGATTTATGGATGGATATTGCCTGGATAAATAAATGACGAGATCCATAAAATAAAAAAAAATGTTTTGCAGTGGCCATTTAGAGATTTGGCTTTTGTTCATTGTGTGTAAAGTTTCTGTGACCATCATGTCTCTACAGATCAGCCTGTGCATCAAATGCAGCAGATATGCAGCAGATAGCCAGATAAGACATCTTGTGAACGTCTGCATCTAGAAGTGTAGAGAGTGCTCTCAGCACACTATGAGGGCCAACAAAAGGGGTTCAAAGATGAGTTAGACGTATGTTTTTAATCTGATGTCTTCTTGTGGCACGCTGTAATGAATGACACAGGTCACAGGGGAACTTCCCTCAGAGGAGCGCAATGTTTCTCAGAGGGATGTGCTGGCTAACCGCTGCCCAGGCTGGGCTTCCGGCCCTGGGGCGGCAGAGCCTGCCGGTACCCCTCACACCCTGCAGCACCACCACTATCACCCCACTCCAGACACTGTGCCAGGATACTGTGGTGACACAACCCTGGGCCTCTGTTCCTCCCTTGTCAACAAGACTGATGGATGCAGAGAGGAGGAGAGGAGAAAAGAAGAGGACGCATTGATCTGTAAAGTAACTGCAGCTCAGAGTAAGAATGACATTTATGTATTTATCCATTTATTTCTTGGGGGGATGAATTGAGAACGAGGGAAGTAATGCAAGGAAACAAATGAAGGTGACGATGAGTAGAAAATGACAAGGAGTTGGAACAAGTGATTTATTTTCACATCAGTAATTCATTTTCTTTAGGCTATTGAGCCTATCGAGCTGCATTTGAGAGATTGATCATGATTAACATTTTTCAAAGACAGAAACTTTATTCAAACCAACAGGACAATGTGTTCATTACAATTTGACCCACTGCAGATGATACCAGTATCTTCAACTAAAATAAAGATTTTCTGTGACTCTCCAGTACCATCAGGAGCCACCAGGGGGCACAACATGAAGCCTTTCACCTTGCAACCTTGCAGTGGTTTCTCTAGTATTACAGTGCGCGCACACACACACACACACACACACACACACACACACACACACACACACACACACACACACACACACACACAAAAACAAATGAGAAAGCTGATATGTATAATGGCTTATATGGATGATTGGTCTTGATTACTTATGATTAACTGTTGTGTGCAAGTATATGTGTAAGACAAAGAAAAGGGGAAAGGGAGCTCGTGGCTTCATAACAGTAATCAAGGCGGCATGATCAAACTGTCCTCAATGGAGGCCATTTTATTTCTAATGTGCACTTGTTTTAATGAAGTCAAGCACATCATGCACCTCCTTTTCTGCTGAGAGAACAACTGTAGTCTCCTATAGTCAGAGTCTCTCCTGTGTGTGTGTGTGTGTTTGTGCGTGTGTGTGTGTGTGTGCAGATGATTACGGGCATGTCCCAGTGTGTGTATAGTGTATGTGAAATACCATGGCTGGTCTGGAGTCTGCCCGCGGTGAGTCTGTGTGTTTAGATCAGAGCCCGCTGAGCCCCCTCTCTGGTTAATATTAGACACCCTGCTCGTCGGAGAGACTGACAGCTCACCGTGAACACTGCTAAAATAGGTGCAGCCATCCACACACTCACTGACCATCCCAACACCACCTCCACACAAAGACACAAGCATCACACATGCACGGCCAAAGTCAGCGCTCACGCACCAACTCTAAACTCCCAGAAAAGCCTTTGTGAAGCACAGCCAGAGAGGGAGCCGCCCGCCTGACGCCAACTCCAAAAAGCAGGTGAAGCAGAGTGTGTGCTCTGTGTGTGTTTGAGTTGATAGTGGTGGGTGCAGGGCAGTTTCGTGGTATGACGACAGAGTAAGGCTCCTGACGGCCAGCAGCAGTGTGTCAGGCTTAGACCTGGGAAAGTATGAGCATGGCAAGGTGAGAAAAATGGCCTCTACAAAACTGTTTAGTGTCAAACCGTGAGCTTGTGGCTTGGCTCTATGTTAATAGAGTTGGAGGCAGAACACAGGGGCCTGTGAGTAGACAGAGACAGGTTTAAAAATCCCTATCAGCTCTCTGTTGCATGAACAACATGGTGATAAAGTCTGAATTTGAGAAGCTGTGTAACACCTAACTGTTAAAGCCCCCTGCAGGGTCACAATGACCTCTTTGCCTCATAGAGTGAGACATTTTCTCTCATGGCATCATCTGACCTAAAACACATGTGAGCTGTTGCAGACAGTAGCCTATTTTAATGGATCATGGAGCTTAGACAGGATAGGGGCCCATGCATTCTTGTAGGATCACTTTTATGAACAGTTTCTGTTCTAGTATGTTGTATGTGAACGTGTGGCATCACTATAAAATCACCCTTTACATGTAAACAATGATTGCATGTAGACACAGCGTCAGTAGGCTTCCTAGTGATTCATTAAAGTACCACAGAATGTTATTTTTAATGTACAAATAAAGATTCTCCAAATTTATTACGATAACAGCTTTTACAAGCGGTATTTTCACTATCTATTTCTTTCTATTACTGCTATGGAGAAACGCTATAAATGTGGTTTTGCAAGAGAGAAGCCCCTTAATAAACAAAAACATATTTATACATGGAGTGTAGCTTCAAACAGTCTGCTAGTGAATGTTTAGACATATCTTTTGTATATTTTTTTCATCTATTAGCTGCCACCTGCATGTAACTGATAAGTGACATGAAAGCTGCTCTGTCCGCACAGTGACTTAAAGAAAACTGAATTGTTGCTATTACTTAGGATGTTCTGACAACGTTTCTGGGTCTCGTCTTCATCTCCACCCTCTTGAAGGAGTAGCGTTCTCCAGTTCGTCCATCTGTCAGGATGTACCATGTCCCCCAATAGATCCCGTTGGTCACCCCACTGTAGCGCCCACGGTAATAACGTCCATTCAGGTTTGCTGCCAGGCAAGCATCGAACCACCAGCCTGCACCGTAGTACTGACCACAGTTTCCAGCTGCATAACGGTCGTGGTCTCGGTCAGCCGTGCTGAAGGATCTGCTGTCGTGGTTGTAACGTTTGCTGTAGCTCAATGCATTGCCCGCATCGCCAGAGTACTCCCGCGCTGTCAAACGATACCTGGAAGAAAGAGAAACAACATATGACACATTTATGAGGATTGTGCGTAGCATCCAAATCCTTATGTGTGTACTGGGAACCAAGTGGATACAGATTAAACAGACAGACACACACACACACACAACCAGCCATGCACTGACCATATTGGTATAATACCACAACCCAGATTTCTGTTGGCGAGATTCAATTGGAAACATTTGATGACACATACTCATGCACCAATCAGAGTTTAGCAACATTTGAATCAAGAGTTAATAACATATTTCACGATGTTTCCTCATCTTGCCAGCACTGTCAATAAAACCCACAATCAAACTACAACCAAATATTCACAATGAAGCAAATTCTGAGTGTGTCTCAGTTATAAATGATAACCGAGACATTTCTTTCTAAACTTTGATTGTTGTCCAATTTCAGGGGCTTAACGATAGTTAATTCCACCCATCTAGGTGTTGCAGAAAGTGTGTGTTTGTGCCTCTGCAGTGTGTCTCACCTCTGTGCCTCTGAGGCCACCCTGAAGTGGTTGTAGGTAGCATGGCGTTTCTGCTGGTGCCAGTCCTCCAGCTCGATGCGGAGTTGGTGTTGGCCAGCGGAGGTGAGGGCGTGCAGCGCTGTGTTCCCCAGCCAGTGCTCTCCCTGCGGACTGCCAAAGCCCTCCCGGTATTCCTGCCATGTCCTGTTGAAGTCCAGTGAGCCGTCCCGCCGATTCTGGATCACCGTCCACCCACCACCCGCCGTCTCCATGTCACATTTAGCCTGAGCCAAAACAAAGTCTTTGATATTATAAAGCCTAGATTTTCGTGATCCACAGATAGCACACACATCTCTAAAAGAAGAGGAATGGGTTGGGGGTCCGTCTTTGTGTTTTATGAGTGTGGCGAATCTGAAATACCTCCAATGCCGGCCTGTGCAGGTCAGGCTGGATGGTGTAGATTCCATTCTCTTTGATCCCGAGCCTGTAAATCTCTGCACAGTCCTGAGGGTGTAACCTCTCCAAGGGGGCAACTGAGAACCACACACAGTACATTTGTATTCAACTTAATAAGCAACAATTTTTTCATGTGGTCACTCCTGATGCCCTTACCTGTGGGTGGATATTGTGTGATGCTCTTCAGGAAAAGCAGCAGGTCTCTCTCCCCCTCTCTTCCCACGGCTGCACTCTCTGTCAGCCAGAGAGAGATTGGGTTATCAGTGAGACACAAGGGTTGAAAATAAAAGCTTTGCCTCTATGTACTACAGAGAGGGGTTCAAGTTTGTATGATGAATCTTCCTCACGTTGTGAGCCATACAGTATGTGTGTGTGTGTGTGTGTGTGTGTGCTTGTAAATTAAATTGTTCTCATCCTTCTGAGTGCAGTAAAATTCCTATGCACTCACCTATGACCGACACTTAGCAGGCCTCATTGAGGTTGTGTTTACTATGAGTGGGGGAGTGGCTGTGCTGTGTTTCTTTGTTTGTGTGTGTTTGTGTGTGTGTGTGTGTGTGTGTGTGTGTGTGTGTGTGTGTGTGTGTGTGTGTGTGTGTGTGTGTGTGTGTGTGTGTGTGTGTGTGTGTGTGTGTATTTGTCTGTTTGTTGCAGAGGTGGAGGATATATACGTATATGTACTACTCACCGAGTCGTTTGGCCATCGCCCCAAGGGCCTGGCTGTGACAGTGGAGGTCACACTCCGTCAGCACAGCTGCCATTAGTGCCAGGATGGCTCCTAGAGAGTTGTTCTCCTGGCCCCCGGGACTCCAGGGGCCCCCTGTTTCCTGGAGAGAGCGCATGCAGCGCTGCAACTGAACGAGACGCTCTTTGACACCTCCAGTCTGCAAAGACAGTGCTCACATTGTTGCACACAACAGTGCCAAATCCTCTTTATTCACCAAGGAAGATTCATGTCTATTGTTGAGTGAAATAATGCTGGGATTTTAAATAACGCAAATGTGCATGTGCATTATCATACATTCTACAGTTTAAAAGCAAAACTCATAGCTCAGTGGCATGTTTTGTGTCACACTCAATCTGTCTCTTACACTTACATCAGGCATCATGTCCCTCACACACACACACACACACACACACCTGTTGCTGCATGAGCTCAGCACGACCATATGATGAGGACATTTTTGAAGCAGATCTAATTTTATCCCTTCTTTGATTGCTTACTGTCATTGCTCCATGTCTGTTGGTGCCAAGTTTAGTGTGCCGACTGTCCCGTGAGAAAGGACCTGCTGACCTGTGCCTGATACGCTGCTCAGTCTCCCTGACACAAGTGCATGATTAGACAGGGGGTCAGCTCTGCTTCAACTCGCCCATCAATGTTTCTGAATCATCTCACTAATACATGGCTGAGATTTAAAAGTTGCATTATCTGGCTTTTATTAGAATAACATTTTAAGATTTGTAAACAATACATCTCATTTGGGTCTGCCACGACACTGTATAGGTGATGTCACTCACCTTAGGCTGAACCTGGGGGAGCTCCTGCCTGTGCTCCACCCTCCGAGGAAAATCTGAGATGGCTGGAAGTGAAACCCCCATCCTGCAGGCTGTTGTGCCAGTTTGACCCTCACACGCCCCGGAACCCACTCCTGCTCCCGTCCTGGGCTGGATGGGTGCAGCCACCAGCATGTCTCTGCAGGGAGGGTGCGTGTAGTCCGGAGACACATCCGAGGACAGCAGTGCTCCCACATACAGCGACAGCAGAGGAAGCAAACTGAGAGAACCGGGTGGAACCATGGGAAAATGCAGCAATGCAGGCTCGCCCTGACCTTTGTCTTAAACTCTTGAGCAGGTTCAGAAGGAAAACCTTCTTTCTCTGAGTTGTAATTTGTTTGTCCCCTTGTTGTTGATGATTCTTAGAAAACGTTCACGTCACTCTCCTTTATCTCAACAAATGCCTCTTCAGGTGTAAAGTGTTTGCTGACCTGTCTTTTTTGTTTAAATATTTCTATTGCCGTCCTTGACTGTCTTGTTCTCTACTATTTGTGCTTCATTCATCCTCTTCTTCTTCTTTCTTTTTTTTCCCTCAGTTCATCTCACTCCCAGTCCTCCTCTTTCTTCTGCTGTCTGTCTGTTAGTGAGGTTGCTTTGGCTCAGATTCCTAGATAACTGCGGCACTCTTTGCTGTCTGACACAGACTAATGCACCCACCCCCCTGTGGCACACACACACACACACACACACAATCTGTCCATCTCATTAACTCATCTCATGCTCTCTCTCTCTTAGACTCCCACACAGCCACACACAGAGGTAAATGTTTACACACACAAACCATTGTAACCAGTGTAACATTAAGCAAATGTAAACCAGTCTTTCACAGATGAATGGACTTTTTTTAATGCTGTGAATGAGCTCTTCACCTGCCTCACATGCTGTATGCATGAAGAATAACTTTTTATTCCTCTGAAGAATCCCATGCCCATTCTGAACAGACTTTCACCTCTTCTGAGCCTTACCCCTCAACGTGCATACGCAGCAATGTTTGTAAAGATAGAAATGCAGCAGATGCCGAAAGTATGTGGCTCCTTTCCTCCTGTGCACCAGTTTCTCACTCACATCCTTTTGTGTCGCAGTGTTTGTGTTTACAAACGGAGGTCCAAAGAGGCCATAAAGACTCTACATTCAATAGGAGCGAGAAGGCAGGAATTCCTCTATAAACACCAGTCATCAGGAATCTGCAGAGGCACACTCCCACTAACTAGGAGAGCAAACACATACACGAAGACACACTTACACATGAACATGGAGCAGGACAAAATCAAGATGAGGTCTCTGTTAGGCTTGATGAGGAAAAATGACCTCATAATGTGAAATGGTTGTTCTGATCAGCCAATTGCGGCGCTGCGTTATATAGAAAAAATGTAGGAGTCTGTGAGTTTAAATAAAAATGTTAAAGAACACTGATAAGAGAGTCAAGAATTGTATGTTCCATTATTATTTAAAGATTCTGTTAGATAAATGATCTTCGCAACACTGAGAATATGGTAAACAATAAGATCTATATGGACGCAACAGTTCTGAATTTCTCCGATAACTAATTTTATAGTGGTTTATTTGTATTTATTCTTTGATTAACAGAAAAACAACTGTAAATGAGTTAGTTTAAATGACTAATGTCAAGCATGTCGTCTCTGGCCAGATGTTGGAAATGTACCCTAAACATAATATATGACATTACAAATATCACACACAAGATAGTAAAACACACATTCATCAATAAGCCACAGTAAGACCAATGAAAATACGTCATCAGTTCCATTTAATTTAGCTGCGTCTGAAAAGAATTCAAACCAGAAACTCATTTCAGATGTTATGAATAAAGTTCTCCTTTTGAAAAGATCGTGTGTGTGTCACACTAACCAGAAAGCATATTTCTTATAGAACTTAAAGTGTGTCTGTGAACTCAGTTGTGAGTTTACACCGACATTTTGCACCAAGTGGAATTAGTGGCATCTTTTTTATATCTTTATATCATAATTAGATGTTAATATATCAATACCACACATTTGTTATCGATTTTAAGTTCTGTTTCAATTTTAAAGTGTCATGGTACCCTCAAATGTTTTGTCATACTTTGAAAGTATACATACATATGTGTTTTCATTGGACAGGAAAACAGACATAACCTTTCTGTCATATCCGTCAGACAAGCATTTTTAAGATATCACATGACACACACACACACACACACACACACACACACACACACACACACACGCACACACACACACACACACACACACACACTCTTTCATGGACTAACCGTCTGCAGACCGGCAGTAAAGACTGACATGCATCCCAATCTTTCTGCAACACTGTGTTTTTGTGCTTGGAGGGGAAGTCTTTCATGTATCACAGAAGCAACTCATCTCACTTATTTTTGATTTAACAGTAACACTTTCTCAGAACAATGTCAACCACAGGGTGTTACATTGCTTTACAGAGGCCCAAAACCTAAATGTGGACTGGTGTCCAGGGCCACCAGTTAATTTGGTTCATTCATTGAAAGTGGGTTGATTCTGTCCTCTAGTGGTGGATCATCAGAGCTCTCCCTTTGGTCTTTGACTGCAATTAATCACACAGAACCATCACATCTCTTACTTGTTCTGTTGATCATGTGAAGTTGAAAAAGCAGCACTGGTCGGGGGGGGGGGGGCAGGAATATTAAAGTAAGAGGGACCTCAGAGCGGTGAAGTAGTGTGCACACATATATTTGCTGATGAAGATCATGTAATATGCTCAAAAGCTCCAGCAAGACAACCTTGAGGCTGCTTTCTCAGCTGCTGATTGCAGAGTCAGAATAAAGTGTCAACCTCTGCTTTTAAAGGGGCACTCCGCTTATTTTAAGCTTAGTATTGTGTTCATGTAGTGAGTTTACACAACGTCTACACATATAATCGTGATGATTTCGTCAGGGTTATCTCCGTTTGGGCTCAAGGCATAAACATTTGAACAGACATGTGTTTGAAGCTGGGGGTGTGAGGTTTAAAAAAAAGGGCATTTAGATGCATTGTGGTAATTGTGAGTACCCGTGTTTGGATATCTCAGCCTCTGCAGCTTTGATCTTGATCTTTTATTTTGTTTTGTGAACCCTTCATCATAAATTGCTGCAATACTACTACTAATCATACTAGTCATGATACGATATACTGTAGGTTCATATCTCTTTACATTAATTATTCTTTAACTGTTGCATTGATAACAACCCCCTGAAAACTCTCAAAGGTTGCTCTGTCCACCAAAGACCAAAAAACAGAAAGTTTAGTCAATGCTAAATATCAAAAACAGAAGTGGGCTGAGTCAGTCGATGAACTGCGTGTGACGAAGGACGCAGGCGTTGTTTTGGAGGAGGAGGAAGTGAAAGGGGAAGAGAGACGCTGGAGGTAGCAGACAGTTAGCTCGCTGGGAGACAAGCCTTGAAGCAAAGTGCCAAATTTACACACCGGCTGTAGATAATCTGCCTCGTCAATTTACGCCAAGGGTATTGTTAGTGTTCACGCAACGGGCAACGTATTTCTCTAAGAATTTGCAACGTGGTATCGCTAAATTAACGCTAGCTAACGAGTTCAGTGACAGCGAGCTAGCTAGCTAGCTAGCTAACGTAACGCCTAGTTAGCCAATAACGCGAACCGTCCTGCACAACAACAACTAGTCAGCGCGCAGCCTGCTCGAGTCCCGTCAAGAAGTCAACGGTTGGCTGTGTTACAAGTCGAAGGTAGGTTCTTGAAACGACAACTGTGTGATTTATATGCACAGTGTCAATTCATCTCATCTCATCAATTCATCCAGTGTCCCGTGAACGCCGACGCTGTGACGTTAACGGCTAATGGTGCAATGTTTTTCGAGAAGCCGGTTGACAAAAACAAGGCCGGCCTAGGGCTCCTTTGGGTCGACTCCAACAAGGAAGCAGAACCGGGGAGACGAGGTTTGGTCGTAAACAATGTGTTAACATGTTGACAGACGGAACGTCGTTTTCTCTCAATACTTTAGAGAAGTAGGGAGTGTGGGGCATACAACCAGTACGTTGTGAATGGTTGATTAATCACGTGTCGAGGTGTCTTCATGGTTATCGACTTTACCCATGACTCCCGTCAACAGGCTGTCTGAGAGAAACATCCCGTGTCTCTGTCACAGACGACACATGCCCCAGGTTTTGGTTTTGGTTGTGACTCACAGATCACGCAGGTACATGTCCTTCAGATTATGCGTTGAAAGGTGCTTTATTGTGGCTACAGCGCACATTAACCTTCTTTAAAAGCTGTAAAACTTGCCAAGATGACGTGTGACCTGAAATCTATTGCTTTTCTTATTCAAGTTCTAACTTGAATAAGTTCTTTTTACCTTATTTCATTTTCATTGGCTTTCAAAATCATACATTTTACAAACAATATAATGAGTATGATGACTGTGACATGCTACTGCTCTGTGATTTAGTATTTAATGATTGATTACAGTAATTAATTTGAGATTCACTCATATCTAATGTCTTGCCATGAATTATTATTTTTTTAAATCTAGTTGCTCAGCACATCTTATGGTTATGCAGTTTTGTCATGGTTAAAATGCCTGAAATGTTTTCACAGTTGACATTGTAGCGTACGCCACTGCTTCTCAGTTTACATTACCCAGTGTTCCCGTTTGTTCCACTGTATGCTGTGCTTAAGTGTGGAGTACTGGATTTGTCTTTTATTTCACAACATTTATTTTTCCTATTTGATACAATCCTGAATAACAACATCAGAAGGTCTGATTTTATAATATGTGGAGATGGGTTTGAACATTGAGAAACATCTGAAGACGTCCAAATCTATTTCTAGGCCAGAGTTTGTGCCTGTGGGTGTGCCGGCATAATCCATATCAGAAGTGATCTGTGAATTCCAGCTGCTTGTGCCAGTGATTTATAGGCAGATAGGGCAATATGTCCAGACCTTTACCTTCGTACAACACATGTGAGTTTATGTGTGAAATCCATGGACAGTCTAATGTTAACTTGTGTAGTGATGGGCAGTTTCCGCCATACAAGAACATCTTATTATTGGTGATGGCACATATTTTACAGACAAACAGATATTTGCCCAGTAATCCTTTTGGATTCTTAAATAATGTAAATAGACGGGAGACTGTCCATGAACAATGGTGGGATAAAACATACATAAAAGAATGTGGCTTTAAATCGTTTGAATTATCAGTTTGTCAAAGAATGAAACTATTTAACTTTCTGTTTTGCCACAATTATTTATATTTGTGTTATTTTTTAAGGATCAAACAGAGCAGTTATGTATTAAACTCATAATAGTAGACAGGAAATGAAATGCTACTTAATAAAAACCCAACATATTAGTACCAGACTCTCTACATCACTACTCTAAACTTTATAACCTTTTGCATAGTTTAGTGCAAGCTTTTGTAATAAAAAAAAGTTTGCACTATTTTTTTTTAATTGACTAAACTGCTCATGACGCAGCAGAAGAAATTTCTTAACAGAAAATGATGGCAAACACATATTTCCAATATATTAATCTTTTAAGGTCAATTAACCAGTACAGTGTTATTTCCTAGAGTGCCATATCTTCAGGTATTTCCACAGACCTGCAGGTATTGTATAAATACCTTCAGTTTGTTTGTTTTCCTTTTATCTTTAATAACTGTGTTAAGTGAGAAGCAGCCACCTGATTTCTGAACCTCTTGTCTGAGATGATCGTCATGCACTCAGGTATCAATGTCGAATGCTCTGCTGTTTGTCAAAGGTTAAAGACCTGAGTTGAGTTTCTAGACTTAAGAAATGTGCTGTTGTCAGCAAATCAGTCCCTACTGTACTGTTCACACACTGTGCTTCACAGTTCAGTAGCCACTGGAGTGCTGTGTGCTCGTTCCTTTCAGAAAGTATGCAAGTGTACTTTCCAGCTCCTGATGGAGTGCTTGTGTTTGTGTTTTACTTTGGCTTAGTTTCAGAGTTTGAATTCATTTTATTAAGGGCTGAGGTTACAACAACCTGTTTGAGCTGGCAGATTGGCATGTCTAAAATATCCGTTGAGCATGATGATGTTTACTGACGTGACGAGCTGATGGGAAGTGGCCATGTTCTCTGTCAAACCGGTTACTGTGCTTCACTGCCAAAAAACGATCAAAGTAATTATTTGTATTCCCCCAAATCTGGAACAGAATTTTTCATTTAAAGACATTTTTTTAATTGCAAACAATATTAAACTAACAAATACATTTGGTTATATATGTTTTCTGTGTGCTATGTACTGTAAATACCCACCATGTGTTATTATGTCCAAAGTGACGGTTAGGATAATGGTCAGTGTTATGAGGAAGCATTGTATCATAGGTTAAATATTCGCATCAGACGGCTGCTACTGCTGCCATACTCGCTGAGAGTCAATGATGCTATGAAGGCAAATCAATGTCAAAATCCACAATAACAAATGAGATCCATGCGCGCAGGTGTAGAGGTCCCGCGTGTGCAACTCCAAACAGCCGTGCATGCAAATGACTTTCCACATCACTCCACGCAGAATATCTCGGCGTGAGCAAAAATTGAAGCCTGCGAGGAGACAACCACACTTTGAGGGCGAGGAGCGTCCCCTGGTGCACGACTTCTATCACTGCTCTTCTGCTCGCACGCGAACATTTCACCTGCTCCCTTGCAAGTTTTTTCTTCTTCTTTTTGATAGTAAGTGGGAGGACCCAGTCACCATTGTATCACTAAATGTACAATCTTCGTCTTTGGATTGGCCGAATATCACTCCAGGCACAGACGCCAGGTGGCGGTATAAAGGTGGTTTTCTCTGCACGGGCTTCAATAATAGCATATTTTGCAGTTTTGCACGGAGTTATGTGAAAGTGCTCACAGAAGTAATTTGCGTGCGCGGCGGTTTGAGTTGCACGTGCGGGGCCTCTACGCACGCATGCTCGTGGATTTTGACATTGTTTCGCCTTCATATGATGCACACCTTCAGCAGGCTTTCTACATTTGTCTTCATCAGTAGCAATATGCTGGACTATTTACTTGGCACAGTTGAGACAAAAGTGTGAAAAAAGATAAAGCAGCCTGAGGATCAACTGGAGGGATGTTCTTCAAATATATACATAATTTTCTCACTCACTTAATATCTCAGATGTTGCTTCCTTAATTTTGATGAGATATGGAAGAAATGATCCAATCCACTGCTCACTGGAGAGCTCAGAAATGACACTGATTGCCTAACGGTGAACTTTTTAAAGTAACGGTCACCCACTGACTGACTGACCCAAATCACGGGACAACAAGTTTATTGTTGCTCTATTGGGATAGATAAATATATGTACAGTGTCCCCTAGCTAGTGTTGTAAATGCTGGTCATTTTATGTAGAAATGGTATCTGACGTCTAAATCTGGGATGATTGAGAGTGTACTAACATCAACACACGCAGTAGAAGGTTGTATTCGCGTAGTGAAAGCGATATCACCAAAAAACGTCTAGGTGAGCCACTTGGTTTGGAGTTGTAGTGAAAAGAAGCAGTCGGTTGTCTAAAGGGGAACTTCCTGACGTGCATGAAAAAGAAAGAATGATGATGTGTTCCTCGTGATTTGTCAAACAGCTTACAAAGCACATGACTGGAATGAGTGGTATTCAAACCTGATTGGTCCAGAGGCATAAAACTCTACACACAACTTTGTAGTCTAAAGAGCCTCTCTGCATAGAAACAGATTTACCTTTGTATTGATTTTATTGTACCTGAACAATAAAGAACTTGTCTTGGACTTGCGATGAAGGGGTTAGGAAGGCATTGTTTATTGCTGTCTGTATGCTAAACTTTTTGTTGTTCGTCTTTCTGCAGCTGTGGAAAAATGACGTCCAGGAAGAAAGTGCTCCTGAAAGTCATCATCCTGGGAGATTCCGGGTGAGTCACAACAGGATATTTCTCTCCGACATGTCAGCAAATCGGGGTATGAAAGGATCCGTTTGGTTTGTTCTAAAAATAGATTGGTGGGGAAAAAAACCCTAAAAGTATTATTTTTGTTGTGAGTCAACTCATTGAGAACTGGTCTGATTCGTGTTACTTCCTTGCTAGCTGGAGTTATTACTCTGCCATACAACTGTTACTGTTGTTCAACCACATGTTTTTATTTGCAGACCTATTGAGACATAATCACTGCCATTGCCTTTCATGCTAAGTCCTGCATGTGGTTGTGAAAAGTATTGTATCCAAATACTATCCTAAGGGTACCTGATGTTTCCCAGCGTTTCTTAAATATTGTGATATTAAGTACTAGAGCTGTGTGATATTGGAAAAATCTACAGTGTTTTAATTGTTTCCTCTACTGACGATGTTTTGTCTGTGACATGTTCCTAAATTGGGTTCCCTATTCTAAACTATAGCTTGGTAATGTTTTCTTCATGGCTAAAAAAAATTCCAACAGCAATGTGGGACTGATGGCCAAGAGAGTGAAAACATTCGCTGCTCTAAAAGTCAGGAAATTGCATCACTTGACAATATTGCAGCCTTACAGACATTAAGCCGCAGTATATTATGAAACTACTGTAACTCTCACCAGATTGGACCTCAACAGTGTAGCTACAGTGCAGTACAAGATATTTAAAAAGTCCCAGGTTTAATTTCATATATGGTCCCTTTAACCCTTTACTTCCGGTGCCCTTCAGACCCAACATCTTCAGCAGAGATAGCGGCCTCTGACTCAAAAAAACATTTATCTGCTTCTTTATTCCTTCTTTGTCATTTACATAAAATGTTCAGAAATAACCAATGTGTATGGGAGCTGACAAAAAAGGCAATGCTTTAAATGTATTATTGTGTTGCCAAAAGGCACGGTCAAAAATTGAGCACACCAGTGCAACCAAAGTAAAAAGTTAGTCTAGATTCCAGCACTGACTAGTTTGGGGCATTGATCTGTTTACGCTTCCTGCACATACCGATCAGTGCTCCATAACCCACACAGGTCATTCAGTTGTTTGCACTGATTAGGGATCAGATTGAATTAGCTGGAGCTGTTTTTAACCTATGGCTTTATAGGTGAGAGGGAAAACTGCTAATATCACATGATTGAAGTTGTTAAACTTGGAAGGTGGTTTGAGTCAACCAGGCTGTAATGCCTCTTGGTTGCATTTACACTTATTTGAGACATGGCATGACATGGCCACCCAATCCTCTCAAGACGCATGAAATGATTAAAAAGTGTAAATAATCTCTTGATTACATCTATATATCCCCCGGCTCTAAATGAAACTAGGTAATCTAATAACTGCACATGTCGTACAGAATATCAGTCAACCTGTACCACCTTTTTATTTCTACAGTGTCTGTTATCCTGCTGTCTCTTGTCTTCTACTCTCAGTGTTGGAAAGACCTCCCTAATGAACCAGTATGTGAACAAGAAGTTTAGTAACCAGTACAAAGCTACAATAGGAGCAGACTTCCTCACCAAGGAGGTGATGGTGGACGACCGACTCGTTACAATGCAGGTAAGGTAACATTAAAGCTGGAAAGGTTACATCTTGGAGAATTCATCTTTTATTTGTTCCTTCCTTTTACGAGACGCATACCACAGCATCAGTATTTTTTGCATTATCGCCACAGTTGTTAATATTTTTTGCAGTCCTCTCACCTGCTTCTGTGATCTTGTCTATTTACTAAAGTGTTGGCCTCCTTGTTTGTTGTCTAGATCTGGGACACAGCTGGCCAGGAGAGGTTCCAGTCTTTGGGCGTTGCGTTCTATCGTGGAGCCGACTGCTGTGTGCTGGTGTTTGACGTGACTGCACCCAACACCTTCAAGACACTCGACAGCTGGAGGGATGAGTTCCTGATCCAGGCCAGCCCTCGAGATCCTGAGAACTTCCCCTTTGTGGTGCTCGGCAACAAGATTGACTTGGAGAACAGACAGGTGAGGACCTCATTATAGATTATTACCTATGCTGCATGTAAATCTCAGATCCCTTAAACTCCCATTTCAAATGCTCATCAGTAATGGCTGTTGAGAGTGATGTTGAAATCATCAGTGTTTATTACTCAGTATGGTTCAATAATAGAATATTAGTCGTGTTTGATGAGATCAGATGCAAACACAGCAACCTCACACCCATGGCCAGCTTTTTATGTCTCCAACAGCCGGGGCCAGAGGCATTATGTTCTCCATGTGTCCGTCCGTTCCTCCGTCCCGTCCATTTTCATGAACACGATGTCTCAGAAACACCTTGAAGGAATTTCTTCAAATCTGGAGATATAGACCGGATCACCTTTCTGAGCTTAATGATAACTTTTTACCTCCACCATAAGACCACTGGAAAAGACTTTGTTCAACATTTGTCTGGGGGAATTAAAATCCCAGATGGAAACTGTCAACTCTCCAAAGACATAAAGGCGATGGCGCATTTGGTGTACCTTAATTGCAAATGGTATCAAAGGCCATTTGCACTGCGCCCTGAATTCTAAATGGTTAAATCCGACTTCTTGTGTGTTTTGGAGGCCATTGGAAGATAACATGGAGCACCCTCACAGGTCTTACCAAAAAGCACAACAATACTTTGTCTTACTGGAATCTTCCCTCTCCCGTTTTTCACAACAATAACCTTCAGTTGGGTAGGCAACCAATTTCATTCCCTCAATGGCGTAGGAAAGGGATGCACACTCTCCCCGCAGTTCAAGACATCCATAAGCATTTTAATCTACACCACACATCTGGGTTTTTTTCTATCTCCAACTGCGTACAGCGATGCGCACTTATGGTGTGCCTTAGAACATAACTTTTCTGCACACGTACATTTCAGACAGCTCTAACCAGCCCCAGCAGACTGGTCTCTGCAGCACATTATATCTGGCATGAGGCCTCCTGTGAGACCCTATCTGTTGACTGACTTCGGGCCTCTCCCCAAAGAGCTCCAACCCATTTTGGAAACTAATATGGCAGAACATGCAACTATCTTCCAGGGAGCTTCGCCATCAAGCTATTCATTTTAATTGTATTCACAGAACATGCGTCACTCTCGGAACATTGTATAAAATGAAAGCTGGACCATCACCAAACTGCATCCTATGCACTCAAAATATGTTGGGCACATTTTTTCATTTGGTGTGGGAGTGCCCAGAGGTTGCAGAGTTCTGGAAGACGGTTTCAGAGATGCTATCAAAGATATTGTCCAAAACAATTCCTTACTTGCCAGAAGTTATGTGACCTAACAACAGCTCCAACTTAGGAGTCGTGTGGACATATCGAGCATAGAGGTGTCTGGCTAGTTGGCCTCTCTTGAGAGTCCATAAGGATGGACATTGGAACGTTATTATTTATCTGGAAATACTTCTTCATGAATCTCTTCCTCTTCATACACGCAGGTAACCACCAAAAGGGCCCAGGCTTGGTGTCAGAGTAAGAACAACATCCCCTACTTTGAGACCAGCGCCAAAGAAGCCATCAATGTAGAACAGGCATTCCAGACAATTGCACGCAACGCCCTCAAACAAGTGAGTAAAAGTTGCTTGAAATGAAAAATGTGTGCTTTATGTGCATATCTTAATGCAATGATAGCTGAATGATTTAAAACTTAATGACTAAGTCAGTTCCATTTTCTCCCATTCTGATTTTCTTTCTTTTTCTGCCTTTCAGGAGACAGAGGTGGAGCTGTATAATGAATTCCCGGAGCCTATAAAACTGGATAGGAATGACAGAGCTAAACCTTCAGCAGAAAGCTGCAGCTGCTAAGGGACAACTTGGACCATCTTCTCTCTTGGCTTTCTGAAACACCCTGTCGCCGGTTCCATCACCTGCACCTCGCTCCCAGGGCGAAGACTCCCCTACTGGTCTTCCTCCTTCACGCCGCTGTTTATTCCATCGACACAAACCCTCACGCAGTACGCTGCCCATGGATGTACTTCCCTCCCACCCACCCCACCCCCCACACACACACACACACACACGCGCAGTACACAAGTTAATACACTAGCGTACACTTGCTGATAAATCCAGTGCCCAAAGATCACACAAGAGAAGAATGACACCCCTTCTGACCACAGAGTCCCTGACTTGATAGTGAGTGATCTCCTGTCCCGCCCACCCATTTTTCTGACTTTGGCCCCTGACACTCACACCGAGGGGGAAAGATGGAGCCATGTTCAAAGAGTGCAACGGGAAACTTTAGATAGACTGGCTGAAGCTCTGTAATGTGAGATGATGTTGGCTAATATCAGCATCCCAAGTATCTTATTCTCTCTTTCTGTTGTCTTTTTGCTTTCTATTGCCAATCTGTCAAAACATAATTGAGATTTTAATTGGCTGATGTTATTTCTCTAGCCTGAAACACAAACTTGTTTTTTTGCACTTTCTTTTTATGTTTTTGCCTTTAAATATTATAGAGGGATGACTGATTTTGGGCAACGTCTGCTACACATACGTTTTGGCAAGCTTCAAATGATACTTCCTCACTTTGTTTTCCCAGACAAATATGTCCCCTGAGAATCTGTTGAACACTATGGTGATTGTACTGCCTTTTCCCTTCAAGTGTGTGTGTGTGTGTTAATGGGTTTATAACTGCCTCACACTGCAGAAGAAATGTTCCTAAGTAGACATTAAGTAAAAGCTGATACCGCAGTCACAGTGTAAAACATGGATTCATTCCTTGATATATTAATATTTGCCTTTTATGTAACATTACTTGTACTGCTACTATTACTGCTGTATGTGTTCTGTTCTTCATCAGACATCTTTTAACGCTATGGAATTACAATACGTGTCACCCACACAGCATACAACTGTCTTCTGTCATGTCTTTGTTATTGCTGTTCTCTCTATCTGCTTGTAGCTCAGGTTGGCTAAGTACTTCATATTTTTAACGGATTGTGCATTACGGTGTATAGATGGTAAATGGCAGATGGATCCAACTGAAATGGACGTTCTCTCTTCCATTTAAAGAAACGATCCAACGTCTTGCCCTGGTATTACTCTTTCTCCTTATAGAAAAAAAAAATCACTGCAATGCCAATGATGTTGTCAAAGAAAATTGGGACGTCAAATAATAAAACTCTTGAATATATCAATGGTGTAGCAATATGTGTCTCAATTTTTGTTTGACTGTGTGGTTAATTTATTACAATGTCTTAAAGAATCCACTTGCGTGGTGAAGAATTATGTTTCTTGGCATTGAAGTGTGACTTTACTATTAACATTCACGACGTTCTGTTCAAGTGTCCCAGTAAGCCGTCACAGTGAGCGAGCATGCACAATACCCTAAAATCAATGCTGCTAAATGGAATTCAGCCATCATTAATTTCATTATTTACGCCGTCGCTTCTCCTATTGTGACAAGTCAGAGCGTCTTAAGGGAGGCCCATTTGTATGATAAAATGCACTGCAGTGTTTGGAAAACGTTGCTGATGCCCACCACAGGTGTTTTCACTTATTTTAGCAGATTAGACCTCTCCTCTGGACTGTGGGGGGGGTACTTGATTGACAGCCCCCTGACTGGCCTGTAAGTGTAGCTGCACCTTCACCTGTACACCGTTTTTATGATTCTTTCAATCATATGGAGTTGGATTACTTTAGCAAACTCGGACTGTTTCAAGTCACTCCTTCACTCAATAGTTCACTTTATAATGAGTCGTAAAAAAAAATTGTTCCTACAGCCACACAATAGGTCCACCTGACTTTAATGTCAAAAGAGGTCAAATCAGCCAGAATAATGTCAAACTTGTAAAGGTCTGCGTGGCCTTGAAGAACACAGCCTTGCACCTGATGCATTTCCATAGTAGGACAAGCACAAGTTGAACTAATAACAAGAAAATGATGACAGTGAGACAGTATGCACAATTCAAATTCATTTCATTATTTACACCTGTGCTGTTACTGCTGTGAGTGTCACAGGTCTACAGCCTGTTTATAATTAAGAAAGGTAATTCTGGTACACCACCAAGCATGGCATCCAAAATGAAAACCTGACTCCCAACTCAACATCATTCAATTGTATAATGTTGACTATGTGAAAGCCCAGTACTCAAACTGAGAAATAAAATAAGCTGTTAAACAAATATGTGCTTTCAGTAATAACCAGGTAGACTGGTATTACACGTGTTGTCTCCAATGTTATTCTTTGGTTCGGAAAAACAGGGAATTATTCCGCTTTTTCTTTCATTATAGTATTACTGAGAAGCATAAAACACAATTGTTATTTTTGAAACCTCGGTGTTTTATTTTTCATCTGGATAATTGTGCCCAAAACCTTCTCACCAGAAGCAACCCGGAGGCAGAGTTGAGTTCCGGTATGTTCACGGAAAAACCCCTGACCGACAAGTGCAGCTACTTCCGCCTTTAGCCGCATCTCGTCACACAGAGACATGGTAAGAGACATTAAGACGCAATGCGCTGATAAACCGACACGGTTAAAACGTTACATATGTCCGAGCGTGTCGACATTGAGCCGTATCCGCTCCTCGGTTACGCCGCATCCCTGCAGGGTTTCTTCTAGGTGTATTGTGACTAGCTAAGCAGGTAGTTAGCTCACAGGCTAACGTTAGCCGGTCTGTTTCCAAGCTGAACGACAAAACCTAACATAGAACCTAACATAGAAGCCTACTTCGTCATTCAGCTGGTGATGCGCGCTATTATCGTGATGACGTGTGAGAGTGATCGTAGCTCCCTCGTAATATTGTGTTGGGCTCAGGAATGTAGAGTGATGGACACAGCTGTGGAACGAGCTAACACTGGACCCAAATGAACTGATACACTATCTGGAGCTGTGTTGTCCCTCAGTTGTAACAAAACACCCTATCATGTGTTGTTTTTAGTGACGTGTGGAATCATTGTGTCACATGAGGGATACAACTTATTTGTAGATACTTACAGAAAACAAGATGGTTGAGTAAGTTCTTTGCACACACCCAGGTGCAGGGTTAAACCCTGGTCTCAGTTTACAGATACACAACACTTGCATACATATATACACAAATCACACATCAAATCATAGTATGCTATGTCATAAAGATATGAGAAGTGCTTGTATTCGTTTAATCAGGACAGGCAATGTTGTTATATATTTGCACATTAATCTGAGTCCAAGTTTTGTGAGATGGGGTATTTGGAGTTAGGCACGTAAAATTTGTAAACGGCTTGTAGCCATGTTTTTTTAAATCATATTGTTAATAGTTTTTCAGTAAGTGGCTCTGTAATTTTCTCAAAGCTCAGCTTGCAATGTGTTTAGACCTGGCCACATGCTCCAAACCTCCACTATTGTATCCATATAATCAACATTTACAGTCATCAGTTGTTAGAAAGAAGAAGAAGAAGAAACAAAGCCAGGGTTTGCGCTGACTGAATGTGAGTTGCTACAACTAACTGCTCACTGGAGTTCGTCTCATGGTGAAGTAGTCTCCTGGTGGTGGGGAGGACGACACAAAAAAAATTCTCATTTCCGCCACTTTGAATTTAATCTGATAAACAGACTTTTAAAGCGCACACAGACAAGCCCTCGGGCAGCTCTACTTCTGCGTCTTCTCATGAGGGCAGTCTGGACGCTACAGTGACTCACTATCGCGTGATATTACGCCGGGTTCACACTGAAAGAGAAGCGCTCCCATGTAAACCAATTGGGCCAGAACACGCAGTGCGCAGTGGTTGTGGTTTTTAAATTGCGGAGACTACTTATTGCAAATATTTGTCTGTTGTGTCTGAACAGAGAGTGAGTATGACGAGCAGACACAGAGAAAGATCCACTCTATAGAAAACAGCAGAGGAACAAAAAAAGCTTGTTGCGCGTCATGATGCTCCTTCTGGTGTGAACAGCCAGGCTACTGCCCATTCTTCTTTTAGGAATGTTTCTCATCTACTCTTTCTCGCTTTCCTCCCTCAGACGGCTACCTTGCGCCCATATCTCAATGCAGTCCGTGCTACCTTGCAGGCCGCCCTCTGCCTGGAGAATTTCTCCTCGCAAGTGGTGGAGAGACACAACAAGCCAGAGGTGGAAGTGCGGTGAGTCTGTCACCGCAACACTGAGTATGACTTTGGAGCGGTGAACAACACCCGGCAGTGCATGAAATCTGAGTTTCACCTCTCTAGTGGACTGACCAAATGAATTACGTGTGTTTCTCTCACTTATAGAAGTAGTAAAGAGTTGCTCCTCCAGCCCGTGATCATCAGCCGTAATGAAAAGGAGAAAGTTCTGATTGAGGGCTCCATCAACTCTGTCAGAATCAGCATCGCTGTCAAGCAGGTCGGTCGGGCTGCTGTCTGGGTGCCAATGGTTGTGTGTTTAGACCCCAATACAAAACTGCTGGACGCTGAGCAGTTAGTGATTAATATGATTGACGTGAAGATGAGAACTGTATCTGTAATCCTGACCAAGTTTAAATATTCTGCTGCTGCAGGCAGATGAGATTGAGAAGATTCTGTGCCATAAGTTCATGCGTTTCATGATGATGAGAGCGGAGAACTTCTTCATCCTGAGGAGGAAACCAGTGGAGGTAGGTGTGCGTTTACAGGGTCCCCACACATACTTAGTCAGCGGAGGAAAATGTATTAAATGAAAAATGATTTGTTGCAGGTAGTGGGAACCTCGTTTTACATTTGCGTCAGTTATTTCTGTTTAAAGTTTAAAATACTCTTCTTTTTTCTTTTTCTTCCCCCATCTATCTTCATTTCGCAGGGCTATGACATCAGTTTTCTCATCACCAACTTTCACACGGAGCAGATGTACAAACACAAACTGGTGGACTACGTCATTCATTTCATGGAGGAAATTGACAAAGAGATCAGTGAAATGAAGCTGTCCGTCAACGCCAGGGCTCGTATTGTCGCAGAGGAGTTCCTCAAAAATGTAAGTTGTAGTTATTAAAAAAACGCTTCGACGTTCGCATTGATGCAGCATTATGCACAAGTGGTTTAGTTTGTCATATATTATGCTGTTATTTTAGGGCTACAATGTTATTAATGTTGTAGGTGATTGAAGTAACATTATTAGTAGATCATAATCATGTCTTTTTGATTTACTGAAGCTTTGACATTGTTTTTCTTGTACTCTTGCAGTTCTGAGAGAGAGAACCGGGGAACACATTTCTTTTGCTATCTTGGCAGTGACTGTGGAGCTTTCACACCACAGAGCAGAGAGGAGGAGATCTGATCAACCATGAGAAGTGGAGAAACATAAGACGCTCAGTAAAGGTGTTCTGGCAAATGGGGTTTTGCTCTTTAACCGATATAAAAATATGGATTTTTGTATATATCAATATTCACAACAGACATTAATTTCTGCCTTTTAGAACATTAGAAGTCAGGGCAGTTCCTTAAAAAGCTATTTGTTATCAATATTCATGAGCACAGGGTAAAATGCATTTAAATTTAAATGTTTTTTTTAATATATATATATTATATGAACATCAATTTAATTTAGCTATGTTTTGTTATGACTGACTTTAAACAACGAGGGCAATCATTTGGTGCACGTTTCTTGTATTAGTACAAAAGTCCACAAAATAAACCCTTTTGAAGATGGAAATAATTAAAATAAATATACTTGCTAAAAGTGAAGATAAATAAAAAGCATTATTCTTTGTATTTTTGTGATTTTTCTTTTTTTTTTAATGTCATGAAGCATAAACAGCAGCTCTGTCTTTACCCCAAATATTGAAGGTGTATTGAGATTTAGACAGCTGGAATTATATGACACACCGTATAATTCATGTTGATTTATAGTATAGTTCAGTATATATGATTTATTTCATATGACTTTTTAACGACAATTTACTATTACTTTTTTCTACATGCTATACTGTGACGTTTTTATGACCGTTATCAAAATCCTACATGATTTTATGTTAATTGTACACATACTATACTAGACTTTGACTTTTATGACTTCCTTCGACATACTCTACCATGACGTTTTTACGGCAGTTGTCAACATACTTTTTATGACACACTATACCAAATTTGACTTTTATTTTTGGACATTCTATATTTTGACATATACTATGACTGTTTTCGACATACTGCACATTTTTCAACGTACAATACTATAACTTTTTAATGACTTTTTCAAAATACTGTTTTTTAGACATACATAGTATGTTTTAATATGACTTTTCGACTACATTATGTTATATATTATGTACTATACTATTTGTTCACGATTTTCTTTATTTTTTTGACTGGCTTTTTATTGACCTTTTTCAACATTTTCCACTTACACTACTTTGACTTTTGTTAGATTTATTTCTACATGCTATACTGTCTGTTAATAATACATGGGACATACAACACTATGACCTTTTTCAACATGCTATACTATGACTTTTTTGACAATTTCAACATACTATGACATTTTGATGAATTTTGTCAACATACTATATTACTTTTTTACTACTTTTTAAAATAGTTTCATATGACTTTATTTTATTTACTTTATTCGACATTATTTGTAGACATGCTATACTATGAAGTTATCCCACAGACTAGTATGTCCTTTTTGACTTTTTTCAACATGCTATACTATGACCTTTTGATTATTTTTTCAACATACTATATGATTTTAATACTTTTTAAAATAGTTTCATATGACTTTTTTTTAAAGACTATAAAATGACTTATTGCTTTTAAACATACTATAATATGACTTTTTTAAATGATATACCTTGAATGTTGTACCATTAAGCACAGGCGCTACACAAGTGGAAGCTAACACAGCAGATACTCAATTAAGTGAGCCTAATTAGCATGACCAGCAGTAAGAAATGAACAAGTATCACCAAAACAGGGATGAATACTGTACAGAGACCATAGCAATATGTTACTTAATGTAAATCTTACAGTTCAATGGACACACGCAACAGTCAAACAAAGGCACCCAGGTTTGAAATTGCTTCCAAAGCGAAAGTTTTTTCAAGACTATTTGAAGACGTTGAATGAATGTTCACGTTTAGACCATACTTCAACGAGATTTGCAGTACTCGTATTTGGAAGCACTCTAAGCCAAAGTTCCTGCGTGTGCGTGTTCCAGCAGTAAACACATGAATGTACTGACAGAATGTACACTGCTCTCATTAGGATGTCCTGGAAGCATCTTAGCAGCAAAATGTCTATAATTCCATATTTATGACGTTTTATATGAAACATTAAATACGTTCAAATCACGTCTTTGTGTAGACCACATTTCACCGATCAGTGTCAGTGAAAATAGCTCTTAAGACATTCAGACCAAATTTCAAACAGAAATCAAAGTTGAAATCCCGGTTGGTGCTCACTGAATGCTTCAATGACTAAATTACATTTTTGATGAATAAATCTGTGTAGTATAATCTGCTTCCATTCCTCTGATTTTATGTGTTTTTATGTTCCATCTTTAATCTTTAATGTTTCTGAGGAAATGTAATTTGACAGGCACATGTGCCATCCTCTTTGTTTACCTTTTACTTCCACTGGTAACTCCTGGGATTGGGCCAAACACTCGATGATGTGACAGCCCTAAACATAGTCCGTGATTGTGAAGATTGGAATGTTTTTGACACTATATCTTTTTAAGAAGCCCAAACAACAGCTCTGTCTTAAACCCAAACATTGAAGGTTTATTCAGATTTTGACAGCTGGAGACGAACAAGGCATTTGGAATTATATTTCCAGTACAGTAATTTTACAATATCAAATGTACAACATTACAGAAAAGGTGCAGAGTTCTCAAAATAATGGCATACCGTAAAATACATGTTGATTTACACACACAACTTACATCAAACAGCTGTGTGTACAGTTTGCACAGCACCAGGCAGGCATTCACTTAAATCATTGGTCAACCAAACGCTGCCTTTTTCAATGACAGACTTATGACTGCAGATTTGTCATAACAGTTCATTGTATGTCTTAAAAACGGCACCCCACAAAGTCCATCCTAACATCTTTTTTGGTTTAAACATAATAAGAGGGAGTACCTCATCCCAGGATTTCTGATTACAGAACATGTGTGAATCATAATGATTTATATTAATTTGTTTTCTCATGGTAGATACACTGAGCACAATGGCTGCATTTTTTTATATAATTCAACAACTAGCTGAGAAAAACACAGTTTAAAAAATTAAAAACTCAGGGATTAAGGACTTTGATAAAGAGCATTTTAACTAAAGTAGTTATAGTTTCTTGAGGGGTTTTTTCGGGATAATGATACTTGTTTTTCTTATAGTAAAATCTTCAGAAACACTGGGAACATATGGCAGTATACATAGTGCACAATATACAGACAATATTAAATATAATCATGGAAAAGGTGCTGAAAATGATAAGAATATCATTGCAACAATAAAAGTAGACACGCTTATCAAAAATATTGGCATTTTCTTCACCAGGAGTTGAGCTACAGAACAGACATATAAAAATGGATTACAGTTAGTGAAAGTGCGTTACAGTTTTACTCCGGGCAGTTGAACAGCACCGCTCCCATAATGCAGTTCAGAGGGCTGAACGAAAGTCGGACAAGGTTGCGGCTGGAACAGGAAGTGCAGAACATTAGAGGTGAGCTGGGACTGTCTGCAGAGCGTCATCGGTGGTGCGCTGCACTTTCACATTCTGAAACAGTAATGAGAGAGAAGGACTGAGTTACAATCCTACATTACTCATTTACATATTGATTTGAATTCATTGAATACTCCCTTGACATTCATATTCGGATCCATAGTAACATGACTGATACAATTAATTTAATGAAGTCAGAATATATGCTTTCATCTGGTATTTCTAGAATATATGAATCGCACTTGTGGGTATTGTCACAGAGGGTATGACATTAATTCTTTTGCTATAAAATATTTTTTAAATGTAGATTTACATTGCCACAGAACCATCTAAAAAGTGCGCTTGGGAGCAGTGGTGTATTGCGGGGTATATGCAGGTATACACCTGTTTTTCTGGCGGTTTACAGTATACCCACCCATGAGCCAAACAGCCATTGGAATATATATAGGAGAGAATACGCACGTTCTCCTTGGTAACCCACCCATCTACCTAGAAGTACACCCACCTCATCAACAACCACTACACCACTGTTTAGGAGGAAATACAGAAGTCAGCATTTTACTGTAGATTACTATTCATACGTTACTTATTGCTTTACTGAGACAAATCAATCAATGTCCACTCAAACCCCAACTGACATGTGACACATAGAGAACTGTACCGTTAGACACATTATAGTCATTATCCGAGAGACAAAGTAACCGATTATTAATGTATTCACCAAAAAAAAGTAACAGGAGAAAGAATGATTTTTTTTCCAATTTGGATTTTTATATTTACAATGACCTTCACAAACAAAAAAATCTGAAAAAAGTTACACTTGATGAAATGATTTAAGCATGTGTGCTCTCCAACTACCAGTTAACACTGTTAGTGATCATTGAATAGCAAACATCTTGATTCAAGTGGAGGTTTAGTGATCAAACGTTTGTTGGGCTTTGCAGATGAAGCCTGAACATTTAAGCAGTAAACAAGAGTTAATATAAAGATACAAAATAAAAAAAACTATTACTAGAATGAAAATCACATTTTGATTCAATTCATATGCAGACACATGTATGTTGAGGTTAAATGTATTTGTCACTTGCATACATTAAGCATGAAAAAAAACATTCACCCAATGTTAAAATCAACATGGTATTTTTGTCCTTTTCTTCCTTCATTCACTATTAGCACGCACGCACGCACGCACGCACGCACACACGCGCGCACACACACACACACACACACACACACACACACACACACACACACACACACACACACACACACACACACACACACACACACACACACACACACACACACACACACCTGAGTGATTTGTCCCGTCTCTTTATGTTATGGAGTCCCTACAAAGATGTGAAATGGAACGAAATGCAGTGGCCCTGAGATTTCAAAGCACTGCAACTAGTCAAAACCGTAGACTGCGCATAAAATATAGACGTAGTCTCAGTATCGTCACCCTTAGGTTTCTCAGGAGCCACTCAAAGCGGGTGGCTCCGGCCATTGCCATCTTGGCAGTGACGACACAACTCAACTCTAAAAAAAGAGGAGGAGCTGAAGCAGCCCGGATGACGCAGCAGAGCAGGTACGGCACCTACCTGTCACTTAAAGTGGCCACGCCCTCAACTGTGCCTAACTTTAAGACCTAATATAAATTAAAAGGGTGAGTTATATAAATATTTACTCCATCTACAGTCGTCATGGACGTGAAAAATAAGGCATAGAGACTAAAAACATTTTCTGTAACAAGCAGTAAACATGTTTATTTCTGCTCTAAAGTTTGACATTTTAACATTCGGGTCTACAGAGATCGACTCACTTTTGGAGCCAACCTCAAGTGGCCATGTGAGGAACTGCAGTTTTAGGCACTTCCCTGTTGGCTTCATTTCTTGGCACACATTGTGATTGCATGATTCAGATACTTTAGAGATCTGCTGTTAATCTAGCGTTGGCCTTTCATTGATTACTAGTTTACCAGTTAAATTATGAAGCATTCAAAGAGAATGTTAAAATAAGAGATAAAATAAGAAACAAAAAGAGTGAATATAACTGTTTTCTTTTTAAACTTATTTCCATTGTGTTCTGTGTTATAATCTACATGTTTCTATATTTGGTCGTGTTTTCTTTGCAAAATGTTGTCTCTAAGTTGCAGGGTGTTGAGCTCTCAGGGCCAATGTAGGGAAATACTTGAGACATAAAAAAAATGAAAAATCTGCTCCGACCTAAAACGTAAATGCTGACAGGACAGAGGTAGCAGTGGCAATGGTAAGTCACAGCTGTCTTGATTGTGGTCAGAGATCACTGGTGGACGGAGTCTGAACACGGTTTCCTTTGTGTGAAAAAAATGTACATTCTCTGTGCAATAAGGAGAGAGGATCAGCACTGACTGCTAGGACGGCTTTAGGAGGGCCACACACACTAAATATGACGGAACACAGACAATGTGTCTCTCTAGAAATCATTAAAGAAAGTCACACACAGCTTTCACAGTTTAAAGATTCTCCCGAATCCAATGGAGTCCCCGGTCACAGATGAACTGGAGGAAAACGCAGTGAGGTGAGTCACCCCTGAAGTGGATTGAAGTTGTCTACGTCGTCTGCTGAGAGACATTTCTATGTGCTGCCTGGGATACCTACCTCTGGTCTGTCTCTGTGTGTGTTCACAGAGTCCACGCCTAAACAGACAGACTCCACTTTACATCCTGAGAAAGAGCAAACAAAGCAAAGATGAGTAAGCGTTAGACCAAGTGGAGATGATTTGTCATCTTTGTCTCTAGGTGACAAGTTTACTTTCATTATCAAATAAGACTATTAAAAAAATTAAAAATAAGAGTTATCCTGTTATCTTTCAGGCAAAATTATGACACAAAAAAACGGATGCATTTTTTGATTAGTTTGGAATAAAAATGATAGTCAATACTATGCATAAATTATATATATATATATAAATGACAGAACTCACCATAAGCCACAGGGGTCAACTTCAATACCGTGTGCAAAGGGCACTTAAGATAAGGCAACTCATCTGTGGAGACAGAGATAGAAAAGTTATGCAACATGCTGGAAGTTTCAGGGTCAAGGTGTATTGCATATTTTCATTTTAAGGCTGCTTTTCAATATGTTCTTTATGTCTTTTCCATAAGTCAATATGTTGGTAGGCATTATGTTTACAGGTTGTATGTACATGTGTACAGTACATTCTCATAAACGTGATATAGACATGATAACTTAAGAATGTCAATTTCACATACGTCATATAGAATAAAATGATGACGCGATGACATTTTGGACACGCATGGGTGTAAACTGACACTTGACTCGTTGACAGAGGCATACAACCGCGATCATTCTAGTTTAAAAACTATCGCGATGTACATCATGAATCAGAAAATAATCAGAAAATTATACACTTTACAAATTTGTTTTGCCTACTGCAAGTCCTTCGTACCTGCAGTCTTGTCCAGGAAATATGCAAGAAGACAACGCATGACGGCCTGGTGACAAACAACCAGAACATTTTCCTGTCTCTCCAACTCCATGATCACTGGCTCTAGCCGCTGCACCAGGTCTTCATAAGACTGACGGAGAATCACAGAGCGATCAAAAACACACAGTCTACAGGAAACAAACACATTTATTCACCTCTAAATAATAGATGCGAGACATTTGGAAGAAGAGTCCCATTCTCACCTCTCCTTTAGGATAGCGGTAGCGGTACTTGTCTTGGTCTCTCAATGCAAACTCCAGAGGGTAATTCTCTTGAATCTCTTCGTACATCATTTCCTCACACACACCCTTTGAAAAGAGGGGAGAGTGTGTGCTTAGCTTGAGTAAAGACATGCTTAAAAAAAGGCTGTTATTAATTATTTATTTCGATGACTACAGGAATCAACATACAGCATCGATTTCGTTGAGGGACTTCCACTGTTCGTATGGTACTCCCAGGCTCTCCGCTGTCTGGATTGTCCTCTTCATCTGGCTGGTCCACACTTTCAGATCGTTGATGTTCTGGTCCTGGATGAATTTCCTCAGACTTTTGGCATACTAGAATGCAAGAAAACAAAATCCATCCAATAAAAAAATATTTTTTTTAGAAGCAGTGGGACGTTGATCACTTTTTCACAGAAAGCCGAAACAGTTGCGTTTGTCTATGCCAAGATACCGTCGCTGTTATGAAAGAGTTTTTAATGTGAAGAGACATTACGGGACAAAGCATAATTCACACCTGTGGTTGTCCTGTAGCGGGCTCCCGGCTATTTTCCCGTTATCCAATTTGGCAATATAGAATACACTGGAGATGTCTCTTGGAATATTTTTTTTTTACACTTCTACAGTCTTAGTTATATGAAAGTGCAACACAAAAGAAACGTTTTAGAAAGATATTTGTCACATATTAAACTTATGTGCAGATTGTTAGAGTTATAGATTTGGTAAATTGTATCCAGAGGTGGATTCCACCGGCCAGAAGTGTCATGGTGTCCCTGCTACCCGATATATGTTTTTTTTCTGTCAGTCGAACGTGCCCATGAACCCTATAAAGGACTTCACCATCACATGCTCGTTGGGTCAAGGATGTAACGGGACACCTAAAACTAGACAAGTTGAGGTATCGTGACTAAGGCTGGAGGGACAAATACCACAAGGCGTGGTGGTCTTTCCTGGAATATTTTTAACAACCTCCACTGTGCCAGTCTGACTGAATAAGCCCTCCGTGCCCTTTCCCCCCTCTTCCCTTCTCCATTTGCCTTTTATTTATTTCCAGTATTTTTATTTAGTTTATTATTATATTTAGTTATTTATTTTTGTAGTATTTTTTTTATTTAGATATACTTATTTATTAATTTCTGTGTTGTACTTGCTGCGGTTATTATGGGTGTTATTGGTTTATACTTCTTACTTTGTATCTCTTTGTCACTGAATATTCTGGTAGACGTCTTTGCATACTCATGTCAGGGTCTATCTGTTCAAATAAAAACTGTTGCACTACAAAATAGTATTCATTGGACTATTAGGCTTTTATGAAAAAATGTCATAATTTAAATTATGGCATGGACCCCACTTTGAGAATTATTGTTGTTTTAGACTACATAAAAACTCACACACACACACACACACACACACACACACACACACACACACACACACACACACACACACACACACACACACACACACACACACACACACACACACACACACACACACACCTCTCTTCCTCTGGGGGATAAGCCAGAGTCTCCTCCAATCCGTCCCTTGATGTTGAGGTCGCTCTCCCCATGGCGACACAGGTAGATGGAGCGTGGCGTGATGTGGATGTTCATCAGGTAGTAGACGATCCGGCTTTGGACGTGGTCAAGGACGCGGTTCACCAGGTAACGACAGCCCACGTCAATAATCTTTATGTAAGACAGATCCCTGGAGCAAGAGAGTCAGTCAACCACCAGCCATCTCGATGAGGTACTTTAATCTAGTCTAAGTCATTTTGTGTTTCCTCACCTGTCCAGAACCTCGTCCAGAGGCTGATAGGAGGACTCGTAACACTTGATCCTCTTCATGAAGTCCTCAACGGCCTCCTCTGTGTTGCAGTGTATGTAGTCTGGACTGCCCAACTTAACTTGCTACAAAGGGAGAAACGGAGGGAGAGGATGTGAGCAGAGAAAAGAGGAAGTTGTCTGCCTGATACTGTTATCAGCCTATTTCCACTGAGCTTGTTTGTATAGATCTGAACAAGGCTTCGTGGTCTATGCCTTAACTCTGAGAGAGCCTTCATATGAACATATTTTAAAGTAAACTGCTCTTGGATTTGGATTTAAATGTAGTATGTATATTTTCAATTATCTATACTGGATAGAACAAAAAGAGAAAAGGCTTACCACTATATTTTGTGCAATGACATCTGGGTCCTCACACACAGACTCCACAAAAAATACCTGCAGTGACAAGACAATCGAGTAAACTTAGAGGCCATCAAGTCAAAGTGACGTAAACTAAATAACAGCTTGCCGCGGTTAACATACCTTGAACCCATTCTGCTCAGCAAACTTGACAATAGTTCCTCTTCTTTCTCTTGTTGTATTTGTGGCATCAAACACCTGAAAAAGCAGGAAAAACTCTTCAGCTGTGATGTACAGTTTGTTTTGATATTGTGATAATTTGCCGTGGAGAACTTAGGGACAACATCAAGGACTCACCGCCACCTGTCCTCCTTCGACACTCAGGTACTGCCGGACATCATTGAGTGCTGCCAACGCACACTGACTGTAGAAGGACAGCAGACACAGAGTCAGTGTACGGTGCAAAGACTTCAAACGCTTGTGACCCAACTACATCAACTCAGGCAGGCAGACTGTAACCCTGTCAGCCTCAAATATCTACCATTAAATGGTGTTTTTTTTGGTAGAAATTTGTGACGTACAAAACAATAGGAGACATCCTGGAATTAAGAATGGTTTACAGGTCCTAAAACGGCTATGACATCAAATCACGGAGAAGCTCTGATAGCAACATACATTCTCCGGGTAGGTACACAATACTCCTCTACATTCCATAGATAGTAGTTGTTTGCTGGTTACTCTGAGTTAGAGAGAACCAAAAGTCTGCAGGTTTTCATTCCATCCAATTACCTGAAAACCTGCAGACTGTTGGCTCGTCATTGCTTTTGGTCGGCCAATCAGTGCAGACTTACCGTCGGATTTTTAACCCTTCTTCATTATCTGGACGGAAGAACTCAAACGACTTGTAGATCTTCAGACACTCCCTCCGGTACTGGCCAACATTGAACTCTGTTACAGGTGAAAATATGTATTTTTTAAAAGATTATAGAGTATAGCTGGCTTCTACTTTAAGGTAATATGTACATATTATGTATTTCATATTATATATGTGTGTATGTGTTTAGGGTGTAGCTGGTACCTTTGGTTGGGACACCAATCCAGTTTAAATAGCGAGTGAGCTTCTTTGAAATGTAAGTCTTCCCTCGAGCTGGAAGTCCAACAGTCACAATGAGGGTCGGGCAGTTTGTCATACACACTGTGAGAGAGAGGAAGAGAAACACACTTTTAATGGATTAAACTCACTTCTCACACATTTAATTGGCTGAGCATAGCTTGTCGACATTATTCCATTCAACAAGAGTTTAATTAGTCTTGAAGGTTGCTCATAATTACACTATATAGTCCTCTCCTGCGACCCATCAGTGGGTCCATCTGATCTGCACCATGAGACAACTGATCAGCATTTTGAATTTATTCACTATCAGGGCTCGAAACTAGCTCTTAAGGAGAGTAAGAAAAGGTGAAGGGATGACACATAAACAAACGACTGAAAACAAGGATGATACAAGGATGTACATGAGGACAGCAAAGGGTGAGGTCTCCAATTTGTCAACTCTCACTTACTTCTTTAAAAGCTGGCTGGAGGAACACGGTTAATTAAGGACAGCACCACGCTGCAGACCAAGGGCCAGTTGAAAAGCACGCTGTCGCCTACTGGGCGCTAAAGTTTTGTGAAATTTGGAAGCTGTATCTCAGGATGTACATTAAATCTCTTATCTATTTTTTTTAATTATTCTTACAAAAATGAAAATGCTCTTTCTGGGTTTATTTTACCATTATTAAAGAATGTCACACAGAAGCAATCACAGTATTTTAGATTCTGCAGACACTTTTTTTTTTTTTTTTCAAAATTTCCTTTGATTGTTAATTTCTTACTTTTTTTAGTTTTAGTTTTTTTTATTAAAACTCACATGTTAAGGGTTGCCCCCTCTTATTTGATTAGTCACCTAAACAGTCGGTTTTTTTGTCTTTTTTGTCTTCTTTGATCAATTAGTGCTTTTTTCATGCCGATTGATTTAGTTTTATGAAATGTATGAGCACATCTCTGGTAAACAAAACATTCAAAGTGGTGCTTTTGTGTGATTCTTTGTGGAGAAACTCAGTTTTACAGATCTGCCAACTAAATCAACTAATCGATTAGTCGGCTGAGGACAGACATAATAAACTGCTCCTGATGTGTAACGCTTGTTTCAAAAGAAACAGCAATGAAGAAAGCAGAGCTTGACTCAGCAAAAACCAGCCGACCTGCGGAGAGTGCGAACCAGACACAGCTGCTCAGCCTCACATCCACGTCGGTCAACACCCATCATCATACATGTTGTCTGTGGGGTGATCTTGGGGGTAAATTGATGCAGCCCAAGCGTGATTATAATGTACCTCCATGCATATGATGGTCGAAACCAGATCAGCCGATGCAACACTGCCAAGCAGCACAAAAAGGCAACAATATGCATTACTTTATTAGTGCGCAACGTCTAAAACAACCGCGCGTAAATGTCACAAAACGGAATATCTTTAAGTTAAAAGACAGACTTCACTTGAATCAGGAAACATTAATGCCATAAAATATGACTTAAAATAGGAATAGCATTAGCAGATGCACATTGACTCCCAGTCACATCCTTAGCGGCTCTGGCCGGCCGGCTGCATCTTACCCCGTCTCTGAGCTATATGTCCGTTTTTGCACGGCATCCAGATCTTCTTGAGCGGGTTCTGGGTGAGCTCCCGCGGAGACGTGTCTAACATGAACTCTTCGTTGTCCAACATCCTGGATGTTGGATCACTGATGTTAACCTGCGTATGTGAAACTGAGGCGGTGGGCTCTAGCCCTGGCAGTCTGATTCCTCTGACTGCGGTCTGCCTATTAGCAGAGAAACAGCAGATGCACATTACCGTAACGACTGGAGACTGAGCGCAACACAGCGTGAGGGAGCAAAACAAAGCCGGGTACAGGATGTGACTTTGCTTAAACAGCATTTCAGTGGTGTTATTTCAACCTCAACTAACTGCCTCTGCACTAATATGCGGTCATATTTTAAGAATGGGAAGGCACTTGTGACAGTAATAACTTAGCCTACTCAAAAGATATATATATATATATATAATGTTTGACAAAATAATCCTAACTCAAGTTACTATACTTTTCAGAGCTCAGAAATATAATGGAAATTCGACCACTACATGTAAAATGTAAAAAACAACAATGCTCGATTCACAAATAAAGGTTATTTCATTTGTCAATCTTATCATTCAAACAAATGTACTCTCATTCATTGAGAAATACACTGTTGTTTTTTTTTTATCTTTATTGTTTTCCTTTACATTTTACTGAACTTTCTGTGGGGTAAATGCAACAAATCCTTTTCATATATTTCCAGACCATAAGAAAACATCCCAACAGCTCACTCATTTCTAAGAAAACCTTTTCAAAGAAATCACCGTAATGACACAAAAAGTGAGCAAGAGAAAAGGAAAAGAGCAGCTGATAGAAAAACAAAGCCTTCAGATGCGCACATGCTGCACACATGGGCAGTGAATGCAGCTGAGAAATGAACCAATCAGAGAAGACATGAGAGGTCCAGCAGCCAATAGGAGAGGCGGGTCGGGGATGGGGGGGGCGCGTGCTGACTGCTGGGAGTTGGGAGCCCACATGAACACCATCACGAAAACTGTAGTGGCCACAAGAACTACACGCGGCCAGCTCACGAGGCCCACATATCACACAGCCTTCTTGTGGCACAAGTCAATAACAATTTCAACATTATATAACGCACATGCATGTCAACCAAGGATTTCAATCAGCTGCTGTTAGCTTGTTCTTCTTCATCATCTCCTCATTTATTTTGATCTATTATGTAACTCAAAACATTTTCAATTTAGGGCTGCAGCTAACAAGTCCTTTCAATTAATCTGCTTTTTATTTTCCTGATTATGCTGTATTTTAAGAAAAAAACGTTTTTGTTTCTACAGTACGGTTTCTTTATTTGAGTATTTACAACAGACTCCTGTACATACGTAGAATGTGTAACACTAGACATGCAAAAGGCATCTTCTGATAATGCATTCATATTACAGTTTTACATTCATAAAAGCGCTTTACATTGAGCACATTATTGTGGAATTGGTTATTGGAAATGTTTAATCATGTGATGATGTGTGTGTGTCATTTGAACACAATGTCCCATTTTTAGAAGACATAGTATTGTTTTGAATTTTTATGTTTTAATGTTTCATTATGGGGATCAGTTGAGTTTTACCTTTTGTGTGTCTTTTGACTTTGTTTTTGTAGAATTCTGAGAATATAAGGTTTGTTTTTAGGAAATGATGAGAACAACTTTAATACAGTAGGTCGTTCTTAGCCCAATGTAATGTCACAGTTGTAACACCAGGTGGCGCTGTGTACTTACTTTTAAAAGGTCTCTAGTTTGGACTGCAGCAAAGTAAATTAAATGAATAAACATCTAGTTGAGACAAAGATTATGGATCTTATTATCTCAGCATCTACTGTGACACTGAACACATCTAGAGGTCAGAGGGCACCGCCGTCAGGGAAAGTCAGCAGGACTAATCCCATCAGCGACACACACACACACACACACACACACACACACACACACACACACACACACACACACACACACACACACACACACACACACACACACACACACACACACACACCTTTTGACTTGGGACCACTTTCACTGTCCTCTTACATTTGTACATATATATATTTTTTTAAATGTAACAACTCACTGCTGCATAACGCAGGTCTTTTATAGCCGATGCAGAGTTAAACTTCCTTTTGCATGAAGTGTTTACACTATCTTGTCGACGTCCTGCGTTAACTAAGCAGCCTAAAAGATGCTTTGCAGCATACTTTAGTTCATTTTATGTTGTGTTTGTTAAATAGAAAACATAAAGTTGAGTCGATGATCTAATAGCGATTAGAGCACATCCAGTTTAGTTTTAAAAGATCAGGTCTGTTTTTATTCATGGCCAACATTACACCAACATATGATTGATCTTTGAATAAAGATGGAGGTACCCTTCACTTCACTCTTGGGAAGACTTTTGTAACCTGACTGCAGTGATTTTCCAGATACTGACGTTGGGCAATGAGGCCTGGCTGACAGCATTTGACCCCAACCCAAAGGTGAGTTCAGGGCTCTGTGCAGCCAATTCAACTTCTTCTACACCAAAACTAGAAAGGGTATTCATTTAGTACCTAGTTTGGTTTTGGCAACAGTTTGGGGCAGAAAACCCTTCCTTTTTTAAGATGGCAGTGCCACTGTACACAAAAAAGACAGCACACTATTGCCTAAAATATCATTAAATACTGTACCATTTTGATGTTCCATTAACTAGAACTAAGGGATCTAGCACTAACCACGAACAACAAACTCAGAGTAGAAGTATGTGGACGGGGGCGTTCACACTGACATCCCAAAAAAGATGGTTTTGCTCAATCAACAGTCCAGAACACAAAGATATTCCTTTTTACACTTTTATCACTCAAAAAAACAGCCATACTGGAGAAGCTGCATACAGAGAATCTTTAGCATTTTTGCTTTAATGATTGCTTGATTATTAAATATGTTCATATGATATGTTAATTCTGTGTTGATCAACGATGAATCGGTCTATAGGTCCCTTTTATGCTGCTTGCGACAGAGGATGACAAAAGAGGCGGTTTCATATGAGCCTGAACAAGCAATATTAATTCCTCCATTGTGCAGAAATGTTGCAACTTTTGCATAAACATACCGAAATAACACAAACAACCCTGCACTTAAATGCTCCCAGATGCGAAACATCAGCAAGATCAGTGCACTGAGCAGGCGTACAATGACTGCATAGGCATTACACACACGTAGGCTACAGCAGCTCTGCCTGAAGCCTATAATGAGATTCTGAGCGAGCGGGTGAACTTTCCCCCAGATAGAGAGCAGACACAGGGAGGGAGGGAGGGAGGCGCAGTGAGCCAGCCACCAATACCATGAACAAGGATGAGAGGAAGTGATTTTTTTGTGAATTTTCAGAGAAGGGATCTGGCAAAAATAAAGACAGAGAAAATAAGGATTACTGGGTATAATAAAGAGGATAAGAATAGAGGGTGGGAGAAGGTAGATTCACTGCAGCTGGCAGCATGTGAGGCATCATGTGCGGTACACAGCAATGGAGAAGTGCACGTAGGGATATTACTGGTGTTGGGTCCGCTGCACCCACTGAAGCATATTTCTCTCCGTCTGCAGTGATAAACACATAAGGGCTCTGTGGGCCCTCTAGAGCTAAAGCTAACTCAATGCTTTCACAGCCTCATAACATCCTATTTACATCACTGGTAACTGCAGGGGCAGCTTAATACTATTCACTGAATAGCTAAAACACAAAGTAGCCATCTGTATTTGTTCCTAAAATAACAACTAGATCAACATCCACAAATGCACACTGGCATGTTTTTCTTGTTTTTCTGCTTAGCCCCACCTCTCTGTGTGTTGGCAGGCAGAGACACAACAGAGCCTGAGATCTGTTCATCGCTCACACATCTGCCACAACATTTAAAACCGCTGTGACCATATTCACACAAGGGACAGCGATGAATCCGTCCCTCGAGAAACAAAGTCTCTCAGAGACGTGGTAGAGTTTGTCCTCTCTTCAGGGCGTTCATCAAGACGACAGCACAGCGACACAATGTCAAACAGGCCCAGCCTTACAGACAAATAGAGTTACATAATAACATATTCTTATAATAATTGAGTCACCGGATTATAGAGGCCATAGTATCAGCATTGGTTCAGATGGCATTTGTAGCATGTGAGGTGGTCATCGAGGAACCTCGATAAGAGACAAAGTGTCGTCGGCTGGGATTGACAGCATGCAAAAGTTAACACACAGAAGTTGTAGCTCAGAGCAACATGAAGGTACATTTGACACAAGTCAGCACACATTAGACCAAGATGTTGGACCCAAATTAACACTGAAATCTCTTCACCATCTGTCCCATTCGCTGCTATCAATGCAATCTTTGTGATAGACACATTTAGTTGCTGCAAGAATCACCATAACAACAAAAGACATTTGAAAAGCTGACTGCCTGCAGGTCAGGGTATGCAGAGATGACCATCTGACCATAAGTTTACCCTCTGGTCCTCCCACACAGTATGTGGTCAGACGGTACCTGGCGTTACCTTTGCATCGTCTGAGCAGACCTGCAGCAATAACTAACTCTAGACACCTCTCGAACACTCTCGAGTACCAACTTGACCTCTCAGATCTGTTTGGGGCTCTTTGACGCAGCATCACACCGTAATAAGTGATGTTTGGAGAGCTGTTCGACAACAAAGTCGTGTTTACATCCTCTCATAAACAGTCAGTCAGTTACGTTAGCTTACAGGCTATAGCTAACCAGCTGCTGCAGCCAGGCTTAACAGCAGATAGGAAGTCGACCAAAGCATCCTTGGCATATGCAAACTATGTATTCGTTACGTGAGAGCGGAAATACGCAGTCTTTCCCAAATTTCACGTCTGCGTACCGCAGCCAGTCCCACTTCTCCCCGGTAGCAGACCCTGTCCGCTCTGGAGCATGCCTACGTGACACAGACTTGTTTACTTCCTCCGCTTGCTAGTCCAGCTGCTCTGTAGCGCTCAATGCACACACAACCAGTGTCCAAAATATACATGTAGGAGAAAAAGAGAAAAGTAAGGACTCGGGAGGAGTTTGCACCCTACCTGCCCTGTCCCGAGGGTTTCTCGGGCGGCAAGAGCCCCTCATGGTCTCGGTTTAAAGCCTCTTCCCAGCGTGGTGTGCAGTGCGAGTCCCTACAGCAGCACAGGCAGCAATGAATGAAGTGAGTGAGCGCTGTGTGATGCGCGCGCTCATTATCGCGTCCATAAGCACGCGCGCACAAGCACGTCCACTTGTTATTGTTCAGCTGTGCTCATGTAACCCCATCTTTACCTCTACCCCTGTTTACATATGTGTTAAGCCCCTTTGTGCGTATGAGCCATAATTAGTCTCATACATACCAGTGCAAACAACTGGCCAAGACCACAAATGGGCCCCGGGTTGGGCTTTGGTCATTTTATTTATTGTAAATTTGTTAGAAAATTTGCACCATACTGCAGTAAAAAAACACAATTTTCAGGTCCTGTCTTGTTGGGGGATAATGTGTAAAAATGTAGATTTATTATTTCAGTTTATATTGTGCTCAGATTCTTAAATTACTAAATAGTCTTTTCAAATGTTTTTGTATTTGCCCGTTCGTCTCCCTATAAGGGAAGAACATAAACAACTTGAACAGTATCTGTACAGTACAGATCTGTCCAACATTATTAGAGCTCCTTTTGTGACGAATTAATATTTAAGGAATCACTGAGCTGTATTAAACCTCTACATGAACAAATCTTAGCCATTTAATCATTTAATCCATTACTGGCTTCAGGATATCTTTACCTCACAGTAAAAATAATCTATACATAGAGCTTTTAAAGCATGGCTTTAATAGTTTATGAGTATTTAGATATATTTCTGTATGGTATTGTTATTTAGTTGATAATTGGTTTGTTTTAGCTTTGTGATTCACAGTGTTTTGTGATTAATTAATGTATTGTGTTTGTTGACCTAGGTGGCCAGTATATATATATATATATATATGAACTGGCCACCTATACACACACACACACACACACACACACATATATATATAGGTATATAGTCGTAGTTAGTTGAATTGAGTAAATTAAGTTTTGCACAAATAAACTGACACAAAGAAAACCTGGCAACATGTGGTGTCATTATGAGATATAACAGCTATAACAGGTTAATCTGCCCATGGCCTTGTGTAAGTGACAAAAAGCAGCATCTCAGCTATATCACACATTGTTTAATAAGTGCATCGTACATAGCACAGTTGAAACCAAAGTTTCTTTAAAGGTGCCCGTCACTGTTAGGGTCCAGCTTCATATGACTCCCATCTGTACCCATCTGGAGCCGCTGCTTTTGTCTGAACACTTCTCTCATTGCAGTCAGAATACGGTCACCTCTTTCTGTAGCTCACCTGACATTGTAAACAAAAGTTAAGATCATTCAGACCACACATTTCACATATTTAAATTGACAGAACTGTAACGGCATTTGTCCTGGTCCTCTTACAGGTTGGAAACTTGCGCTCCTTCTGATTCTCTCTGGGAGAACTGGAGCAGGCAGAGAAGGTGGAGGAGGAATCTGAAGAGGACTCGGACTCTGGTGTTGTGGTGTCTGCTGGGAGGTGGTGCTGCCTTTGACGGGGGGAACCGGTGGCAAAGGTCCTTTCTTCAGAGCCAGGGAGAAGGATGCCCCTGCAGCTCTCGGCAATGTCTGAGATACTGGGTCTGTCAAAAATGCAAAAGCACTCGAAAGATCCAGTATTACTTTTAAATGTATGCTTTTAAAGCATAAAAAACAAAAAATGTTACACTCCACAACAATTTTCAAGATACAGTACCTCTGTTCCTAAGCTCTTTCTGCGCAGCCTTTGGTCTGTCAAATAGGTTGAGGATGGAGTCACCAGCGTCATTCTCATTGAATCTTGAATGAATCAACAGCCTCCTCATAGCAGCGTCAGGAACCTTCGACATCTCCAAGCAGATAATGGACTGATTTAACATGTTGGCACGATTCTACTCATGTAGGCTATTTGCATTTCACTGTATAATTTGACTTACTGAACTGGTGGTTGGTGTAACTGTTGTGGATGGTGAAAAGGGGAAATGTTGCTCTTTGTCCAAATGGCCAAGTGGCTTTATCCTACAGAAAAAAGTACATTACAGTCATTTAGCAGACACTTTCATCCAAAGCAACTTACGATTCCTACAGGGTATAGGCACAGCCATGGGAGCAATTTTGGGGTTAAGTGTCTTGCTCAAGGACACATCGACATGCGACCAGCGGAGCCGGGGATCAAACCGCCGATCCTCTGAATGAAGGACGGCCCTGCTCTCCACTTATATAGCCACAGTCGCCTCTGGTAAGTAAACCACACTTTAAACCTCTGCTCTCTTCTATTTTTTACATCAATGGAGTTGTAACATTTTTGTCACCCTGTATCAGGTGGATCACTTGTCGACTTGTTTTCGTTCTCAGAATTTGCTATTCCTCTCCTTGTGGTCATCCTTTCTGTGAAACAGAAGTGGAATTACAGGAAACAAGAGCAATTCAAATTAAAGAGCAAACACACCTTTGAAATGTGTTGATATGAGTCATCACTTTGTTGTTATTCTAACCTTGGTGTCTTTGAACATCCTCCACCGCCAGATGAAACTCCTCTGCCTCAGTCTCTTCTGCAAAGTTGAGGCCTACCTGGTGGCTCTATGCAAACACAGTAATTCCACCTTAAATCAACTCACGCTAATTCTCTGACCACCACGTTGCATACACTAATACTTTAAAAAAGGATTGCTTACATCTGCAGGGAAAGTATGGAAGAATGTGCGAGTTGCAGTGTACTTGAATGGAATGTACAGCTCCTGCTCCCACAGTAACTTGGCACGCTGTGTTCAAGGAAAGATAAGGGAAGTATTAAAGGAAAGGTTTTTATATTATAGTCGTTACAGAAGGAAAAGTACAGGCACTTGGCAAGTAAATTGTTACTAAAGGATAGTGCATATCAAAGGAAACTATAGCTGTCCCATACATGCAACTACTTCTACACACAAAATGGAAGCTAACATGTCATTTCATTGAGGAAACGATGTGTTGGTAGAGGTGAAGCATCTCTAATCAGTTCTGCGGTTCCTCTTACCTTGACACAGTACAGACGCAGAAAGTGGGCGTGAATGGACTTATCCTCAATGAGACACACCACGCCACAACCCAAACAACTCCAGCCTGGACTGCTACCCTGGGTATCTTCGGCCACTAGTATCTGTGCTACTGTAGTTTTGATCAGCTGAAATACACCAGTAGTCAAACAGATCTCAAAAATGGAATACACTTCAGATCACTTCATCCTATTACCAAAGCAGACTAAAAGGGTTCCACTTTGCAGAGATGTTTTACAGCCTCTTCTCTGCTGGTGAATACTTTCAATTCCCCAAAACGTTCTTGATTAGGTATATAGTTCAGTCAGTGTTTGTGCATCTTCCCTATTTAGCTCTTAGCCTCAACCCTTCATTTAGAAAGTTTCCACCAAACTGCTTTCTTAATGTATGAGAATTCTTTATTTTTTTAACCAACTCATATAATTTCTGACTCAGAGTAACCTTTGAGTTATTCTGGTTTAGTTTCAGAGTGTCACATACCAGAGAGGCAGCTCCTCGGAGAGATTGTGACCTCTTTTTAGAGGCTGGGAAATTATCCATTTAACTTCCCTTTATATTAAAGCCCTGACATTAACTAGGTTCACTCATTCAGGTCCTACCATCCCCATGGGTGCAATGGTAAATCATCATCATCATCCATAGTACACCAAACCTGTTGGGTCACGGGATTAGAGTCTCTTCTTTTCTCTATTGATGGTACACTTAGACACTTTTGATCTAATGTTCACTCTTATGCTAATGACACACAGTTATACAGGTCTATAAAACTAACCACAATCTCTTTTTTCATGTAGGACTGTGTTAAGTATCCCCCCCCCCCCCCCGACCCTACAGGATAAGTGGGGATAATAGATGGATGGATGGATGAAAAAGAAGATGGCAGCTACCATTACGTTTCCTGATCATTTAGAAAATAAATCACATAACCTAAAAATCCTATGAAATCAAGTCATATGCACAGACTGTATATAAGTATGGTTGAACAAATTCACGTTGCTTTTTACATTCCAAAATGACCATCTTATTGTAGTAGTGTCTGACCTAACTGTAAACAAAACCCCCTATTTTTTCTTTCTTTTTTTCAGTATTTACTTCTTTGCTCTATTCAAGTACATTTATACATCTTGCAGCACCTGCTCTGGTAACACAACACGGTAGTGCCAGGCAACACAAGCAGCAGATACCAACTGTAAACAAAACAGCCCTCATAGAAAGCCCATTCATCCAACAAGCTTCCTCTGATAAATGTTACTGATAACACGGAGGTAACACAGTAACATCCACATATACTTCGTAGATGAAATGTTACTTTTCAAATGTTTTACATCCACAACCCACAGTCTCTTTCTGTGAGCAAAATTATTACTAAGTTTCATTAATACTTAAAATGGTCATTTATGGCAATGACAAGTATATAACAGTCTCAAATGCTAATTCAAATTTTTACAAATACAGAAAAAGTTACTCATTTTTATGTTGCATTTCAAGGATATTAATTTAAAGTGACGAAGTAATGAACTGACCTTACACGGAGGCTCGAGCAGAGTGAAGAGGAGACTTTTCTCACGGAGAGTCAGGAGATCACTCATTACATTACATATAGGAAGCCGACTTGACGCCATCACAAGTCCCTTGTTTTTACCTTCTACTCACCACTACTGTCACTACCTTGTCTTCTCATTTATTTCTGAACCCAGTACATTTAGTCCTGACCGTAACTGATTTGAATGGTAATATTTCCATTGCAGGTTGTCATCATGCAAATTTATTTGACTTGCTGTACGTTGTATATGCACGGTGGCTTTCCTTCCCTAACTGAACACCTCTATATACAGTCAATGGCAAGAGACATCTGTTGACAATATGTATTCAAGATGTATGAATAATCTACGTTTTAATCACACAGTCTTCACCCGTCACTGTTCTGTATGAAAGGATGAAACTCTAAAACATAAGCAACATAAGCAACATAATCTACATAATCTACAACCAACTGTGAAAAATAACCAAGTATTTACTCAAGTACTATACTTAAGTTCAGTTTTGAGGTACTTGTACTTGAATTGAGTATTTGCATTTTATGCTTCCTTATACTTCTACTTTGCTATATTTCAGAAGGAAATATAGAGTTTATAAAATATCATACAGTGTTATAGAAGAAACTTCCCAACAGCATATAAAGTAGTTATTATTAGCTCCACCCCAACCATCCAACATTAAAATGTTGATTATTTAAAAGATATTGTGAATAATATACAATAATACAACACTGACAGGAGTCATTCTTCTACTTAATTAACACTTTTTCTTTTGATAGACGAATTATATTTTGTAGTTTTACTTAATAAGACTTTAACTGCAAGACTGTTACTTGTAATGGATTGTTTTGACATTGGAGTACTTCTTCACTGGTTACATCTGCTGTGCTCATGAAACATTAACAGTTGGGTCTGCTCTGCCATTAGTCCTGCTCACTGAAGCTATTGCGCTTCTATTCTCCTCAGTTTACTCAACAGTCCACCGAAAAAGTGAATATTTATCTTGCAGCTGAAAACTCAATGAGGGAGTATTAATGGTTTAGCAGAGGCTCTCACAGGAAGAAACGTCAAGTGTGCGGAAATGTCTGGTAATCCCCACCAAAACTATTCCCCTAGAGGACTATTTAGTTGGATGTAATCTTGCCTAATAAATAGATTTTATGACTTCCACGCAGTCTTTCTTTGTTTACAGCAAGAAGAACCAACTTTTCACTCTGATGCAAAATATCTGCACTCAACTCACTCTCTTATTTTCACCAGACAGCATTAATAACAGCCTCCAAAGAGGTTTTATAATTCTTTGTGTCAAACAAACTGTGTCAAATACAGTTTCCTTATGTTGAAACATAAAAAACAATTTTATTTTCAATGTTAAGAGTGGTAACAATGAAAATAAATGACATTAGTTAGACTATTGAGTGCAGTGATACAAAGAAGGAGAAAGGGTAAGTAAAATACAATCAGTGATATGTAGGTGGGTTTTATACTACTTTGGTCCAATAATCATTTCCCCATGCTCTTCAGAAAATGTAACTTCTCAGTGGCTATTATACACCTCATCTCCTCCACCATCGTCTCCTCCTCTGTCAGCTCCTCCAGTGACGGGCCTCTTCCGTCTCTTGTTGAGCAGAGGGTTGTTGGACGTGTCCAGGTCTTTGATCTTAACCTGGTCGTAGTCGACCCGCATTGTGGCCAGGGCGCTGGTCATTTCCTCCTGTTGGAAGACGAGACATTTTGTGCTGAAAACCCGGTGCTTTACTGCCACCTTGTGGCTATATTCTAAAAATAAAGGGAACTAAACAGTGTGTCCCACCTTCACGTCGTCCCACAGCTCCTTGTCCTCTGTCAAAACACGTGAGGTGTGGAGGGGGGTCGGAGGGACCACCATCGATTGCTGCAGCACAAAAAAACCCACAAAATTCTTTTGAATAAAAGGGGATAAAACATACGGGTCTATAGGCAAGGTGACAAAGGGATAATTTACACTAATCCAGGGATGGTTGACGAACTGGCCGATGGTCATCCTCTCATTGGGGTCCGTCTTCAGTAACTGAATGATGAGCTGTTTTGCTACAAAACACAATTAAACAATATCAAGCATTTTATACAATAAGTATTTAGTGCAATATGGAGCTATAATAATGATGTTCTTGTTTGTGTTGTCTGGAGATGCAGGTTGTTCAGGAACTTTCAAACATGTGATTGGGTCAATGCAGCCTGCAACATTTAAACTGCATTCATTTATTTTATTGCCACTTGGGGCTGTGGAAACAAGCTGTAACAAACACTGACATATTATTCTCTTAAGTTCTTATATCTAGCTGTTACGGAGCAGCATTATCAATCATTTGTAGTTGTGTTTCTGGCCTCCTGATGAATGTAAGTCTATCATTCACTTTCTTTTAGCTCTATTTTTATTCTCTACCAACTCCTGTGAGAATAAGTGTCTCTTAAGCTGCTAAATGCACCACCATAGTCACCAACTAGTTGCAAATTGTGTCATAAAACAAAAAAAAGCAGTTTAAGTATAACAGCATGCCAGTAATTATTGCATGATGAACACTGATAGAAATCAATAAATTGACAAAAGAAATTGATTTAGAAATTATTTTTTGTTTTAGACATTTTTTTATTGTTCTGAAAAAAATGCTTTATATAACTTGTTGTATTCCATGATTATTTCTGACTTTATGCTGGTTTTCATACAAAGTAAGAACCCCATTACAGTTTTTAAATCTTTCCCTTGATATTTATACATTTTATGCCAAAAGTCTGACCTTCCTCCGAAACCTCAGCCCACTCAGGGTTGGGGAACTCATATTGGCCCAACCTGATCCTCTGCTTCATGCCTGGAGAGATGGCCTGACCTGTGTTTGAGTAGAACGGAGGAAACCCACACAGACTAGAAACAGAAAAAGAGGCTCTTGAAACAAAATGCAGAGTTGAACATTAATATACAATATACCAAAATAGTTGTATGTGTTTAATTAAGTTGAATCAGTTGCAGACACACATGATACTCACAGAATGTACATGATTACGCCCAGAGACCACATGTCACATGATTTGTCATATTTCTCTGGCCCAAGCACTTCTGGGGCTGAATGGACAAATAGATACAGAAGAAAACAACACAATGATGTGGAGAATGAAAGGCACATTCACACAAAAGCAGCTAAATATGCAGACACACGTGGACAACATGTGAGTGGATGACATACCAAAAAGCTATCTCTATAATAGCACATTTATAATACTGGCACATATGCAGTGTACAGCAGATTTCACTCAAACTCATTCTAGTGCTCGACAGTAAACGCTCACCAACATAATATGGAGTGTAACAGGGAGTTTGGAGGGAGTTTTGCAGTGTCGTCTCCTTAGCAAAGCCAAAGTCAGTCAGCGTCAGTGTGGCGTTACTCTCCTTGGTGGTATAGAGCAGGTTTTCAGGCTGTAGTGTGCATGGGAAAAAGAAAACAATAACAAATTCAAAACAATGTATTTAAGATAGAAATTCTTTCTGACCGTAGCAGCAGCAGCAGCACCTTCACATCCCTATGAGCGATGTCCATGTGGTGGAGATACTCTATGGCCGTGCCGATGTCATGCATGATCTCTGACGCCTCTGATGGATAGACATGACATAGATGTAACATGTACAGGACCCATACATTACATCTGCTTAAGGTGAACTTCAACCCACCTCTCTCTGTAAAAGCCTGGTCCCCTCTGGCCTGAATGCGATTGAACAGCTCCCCTCCCTCCATACTGTGAGAAGATTAACAAAGACATTAGAACTGGGGCAGTGAGGGGACTCTTGGCAACCAACCACAGTTCATTACTGCGATTGTGGTTTGACGACAAAGCAAGTCATTGTGAGTCACAATGTACTGTTGAGATGAGTACAGTCTTCTGAGCCACTGCAGACCCAGATGACTCAAGTAGTAAGGAAGTTTTAAAGGGAAAAGAATAAACTATTAATTTCGGACTGTAAGATTTTTTTTTCTTTTCAGAAAAAGAGTTAGGACCTCAATATGTTATCTAAAAGTACAAGCTGCGATGTGAAAGACGCCTCAGAGAGAAAAGAGCAATCAGGATTTTTAAGTTGTTTTTATCTATGATGCAGACAGAAACAATAAAAGTATGGGAGATTGAAGATATGTATTTTTTCCCTGTTTAGTTTCCCCCAAAATCAAATGCAAGAGAAAAATTATATTCCAATCCCAAGTGGTCACTCAAGATGTATTTGATTTGCATTCTTATGCCACATGTGCTGAAATCAAGCTCAGCTGGATCTACAGGACTGTCTCAGAAAATTAGAATATTGTGATAAAGTTCTTTATTTTGTGTAATGCAATTAAAAAAACAAAAATGTCATGCATTCTGGATTCATTACAAATCAACTGAAATATTGCAAGCCTTTTATTCTTTTAATATTGCTGATTATGGCTTACAGCTTAAGAAAACTCAAATATCCTATCTCTAAATATTAGAATATCATGAAAAAGTATACTAGTAGGGTATTCAACTAATCACTTGAATCGTCTAATTAACTCGAAACACCTGCAAGGGTTTCCTGAGCCTTGAAAAACACTCAGCTTGGTTCAGTAAACTAAATCACACGTATGGGGATTATCACAATATTCTAATTTTCTGAGACAGTCCTGTAGATACCATCATAACATCTCTAGATGCAAGATAGTCTGAACAGGGCATCGTAGGGGCTGTTACATTATTCACATACAGTATAAGACATATTTAGGTTGTATGACTTCACACAATCCATTTCTCTTCCTAAATGAATGCAAACCTCTACCAAATTAGAGAAAAAGCACATCAAATCAATTTGAGCTTTCCTGTAAAGGCCTAAATCAAGCAGACAATAAATATCGTAGTGCTGGTAATGCTCACCACTCCATTATGATGAGGAGACATTTCTTCCCCTGGTGCATGTTCTCATACAGGCTGAGTATTCGGACGATGTGGGGACCTCCGGACACTCGCCAGTGCAGCTCAACCTCCCGTCTGGCTTTAGGAGTATCATAGAGGATCTGCTCCACATAACAAAAACATCAAGGAAACGCCTCTGTTTCATATTTGTCTAAAGGTATCTGAATGTTTGTAGATCACAGTCTCACAGTCTAAAGTAGATAAGCCTAATTTATTTTTAAAAGAATTAGTTTGACGTCTTTGTCAAGAAATCAATGAACCCACACAGAGACAAACAAATGCTCTGTTGTGAAGACACTCACTGTTTACAGCACTGTTAGTGGCCGCTATTCAAGCCATTCATCTACATTTTCTGGAAAGAACATTAAGAGTGAATACTGTGAGAATGCATTTGGCTATGTGCTCTATCTTTAAAGACACAGTGCTGCAATTCTGGTAGCACAGCCAGGGGAGGAGGATATCCTATTTTCCTAGACTTGCAGACCCCAGCCTAAACCCTTGAGGATATTACAATGAATTTTAAGCAATGCAGGAGGAAAGGCTCAGATATGAGTGTTTGACTTTCCTCAAGAGCCTTTATGCACAAATCACAGATTTACCCTGCAGAACATAAGATTATTTCCACAGATTTCCCATTTCCTTTTAGCTAGAAAGATATTCCAATTAAAACAAGCAGAGGCGCTCATGGGGCTGCTCTTCCTGTTTGTGTTTTCTTAAAGCTTTGCTGCAACCCTAAAGCCAGCTGTTTGTTGACTTACCACAGCACTGGACTTCTCACAACTGATATTTCCCAAGTTGTCTTTTAAAAATAACTGTACATTTAATAAACTGGATACCAAATGTTACGTAGAGGAGTAATACAATGTGTTAAATGTCAGACGATTATGTAAAGTATTAACAGGGCAGATCATTGTCCACACAACAATCGTAGAGCAGAGTGGAAACTGTGTCAGAGCATCCCAGACAGCACACTGTCTGACAGACACGTCCACTGTCAGGGCTCAGGAAGTGAATTTGCAGATAATTGCTTCATCCATCCATGGTTGAATTCATATTTCATCTGTGCCACATCAGATAACTAATCATACAAATTCAAAATAAATACTAGACATCAAACCTGACATTAAGTAGATATTCTGGACACATTTCCAGTACAATACACTATAACATGGTGGATATCGTATACATGAATAATTGATGGCTGCTCTCTTTCTTTCCAGTGGCAGCAGCCTCCAGAGTATTACCCAGATAACACAGGGTTAAGAAGCAGATAAACACACACCTTGAGGGCACATTTCTCTCCCGTTATCTTGCAATAACATTCCAGCACTTTGCCATTGATGCCCAGGCCAAGAACCTGAGATGTGATTTTATAATCATCTGTCACTGCATTCCTCCTGAACTCCACTTTGGAGTAAGCAGGCGGCTGGTCGTCAGTGGGGCCGCTGCCCAAGCTGCTCTCCAGGCTGTTTGTGCCACTGTGGTGCCCTGTCCCGTGCTGCGCAGTGATTGCATTTCCCGACTGCTCCTCCTGGTTATGATGCATTTTTTTTTTGTTAAAGCCAACAGTGATGCAGAGCAAATATCATCAGTGTCTGCAACAACAAGTCTCCGGTGTCATCTTAGTTCATCCGCTAACGTCCAGAGGACTTTCGTGCTGCCCGACAGAACATCTCGCCCCACTTTGAACACGAACAAACCTCCTCGTCACAAAAAAAGGGCGGAGGTCTGAATCCACACCGGTATACTGGCATAGATAAGTTCAAAAGATCCCAACTGATATATGGATGTAATTTAAAGAAATAGTACAACACATTAAATTACCGAGAGAAACAAAACAAGCTTCAAAAATCGGTGTCCATGCCTGGTCCTCATCACAGTTATCTGCGTCTTCTTCCTGCAGGGTTCACTAAAGCTCCCCAATTCCCTTACGTCAGCGCGGAGCGCCTCAAATGCATTTTCTTAAAGGAACAACCACGCGTAAAGACGCACGGCAGGGTATCAGTGAGACAGCAAAGACACGAAGCTATGACCAGAAATGCATGTATTACGTACATGGCCCTCCCTCAGAGAATATTGTTGTGTCCCCTTCTTACACTTTTTTGTGGAATCGCCCAAGCTAAGGGGCAGTAGTGTCCTCACTCCCATATTAATGCTGAATCACACAGATGTGAGGTAAACTGTCAGTAAAGTTATTAACTGATAACGCGGGGGTTGGTCCTATTTTGTTTGTCTTAATTGGTTGACTGTGCTCTTCTCTTTCCATACATACTGATATGCTTACAGTCAAACTTTATTTATATTTCATGTAATTAATTGAAACAATTGCGTTTTTTAGACAGACGAAATGCTGTGTGATTATGTCAGGGATCTGTCTCTGGTTGCTTAATAGCAAGTTACTGTTTTCAGCACCGAAAACTTGGTTGAAAAGGACATCAAAGCGGAAAACGTGTGTGGTTGAAAACAAAAAGAAACCAGGCAGCTGTGACCAAAAGATGGCTTTCACCTTCTGATTGACTTCTTTTTCTTTTTTCACAACATAAAATTAACAATAACTTTCTTACTTTTATTTCTTTGCCATTAACCTGTCATTGACATATTTGGACACAATATTTTTTGTAGATTACTGACATACAAATGGGTCATAAAGGCTTTATCATTTATACATACTTGTAGTTTAATTTTCAGCACAAAAAAAAGAATATATAGCCTGGCACAATGTTGTAGTCTACTTTGCATTTTGTGTATTCATGGCAAACAATTTATGTAACAACATTGCCAGTGATTCATTAACTAGTACCGACCGTCTGCAGTGTATCATTTCAACAGCTGGATAAACCCAGACTTAGACACTACTGAGGGGATCACTGCTTCAGGTTTCCTTGCTGTGTGGCTGTATGTAGCTGGCTGTTTATAACCTGCGCTAAAATGTTGGCTAGCCCTGCAGGGCACGGTCCAGCACGCACTCATCCTGCACAGGAAAGGGCATGGTGACACGCAACTGCCCATTCTCCTCCATGGTGTGCTGGATGGTCTCATAGGCGTTTGAGTTTCCAGACCAGCAACGACGAGCCACCTGCAGCACACGGAAACAGATTGGACCCATTAGCGCACATTGTAAACAATACGTGAGGCTGGAATCTATCATGCTGCTCTCCTCTCAGCACTCTCACCCCATTGGAGACGTCCCAGTTGAGCACCAGTCTGGCACGCTTTGCTGCCTCCTCTGAGCCGTCTAATAGCAACCCAAACCCTCCATTCATTACCTCGCCCCTGTAGGTGAGACAAGAGATAAAGTAATAAACACACTATTGATGATTCAAAAAACTTTCACACATATTACTGTTTACTGGATGACCAGCCAGACTTACCAGCCAACACCACCACCGTTGTGCAGGGCTACCCATGTGGCGCCCCTGAATGCATCACCAACAAAGTTCTGGACCGCCATGTCTGTAAGGGGGAGACATTGTGAGCTCCTACTTTCTAAAACGATTCCTGCAGTGTTAGTGGTTTATATGAATGAAGAGAGACAGGAAATGCATTTTTGTGTTAACCCTAACCCAACGAGGAACTGTAGAGCTGCTCTCTCATGTTTGAACATCTGTCACAATGTTGGCAGCGTGTCCACTTTCAAGTCAAGTTTCATTGCCCACAGAACAAAGCATAAAACTGACTACAAACGATGCACATTACAATGTTTTTGTCCTGTGTAACATCTGAGCCATTGGTTTCCAACACACCACATACCTGCACAGAAGGCAGATCCGTCATACACATTGGAGGTTTCTCTGAAGGGGCTGTCTGTGCCACTAACATCATGATGGTCTCTGCTAATAACCACAGGAGCCTGAACAACAGAAAGAACATGAGACATTGTTGAGACGCCAGTGAAAACTTGATATCATACAGACTGCAGTAAACATGAAATGATCTTCTTACTGAAACTCGTCCATCAGCAATAGCCTGGTTGATAGCCAAAGCGATGCAGACTCTTCCTTTCTGGTCAGAGTAGAGGATTCTGGCTTGAGATCCCACAACCTAAACAAAGAGAAAATACAGAGGAAATCCTGATATTGCAGATGCATATCTTGTCATCAGACTTTTATCGAACAATGGCGTTGGTTGCCCAGAAAGTTACTCACCATTTTGTGTTTTCCAGCCTCTCTGATCCAGCGGATGTTATCATCGTACTGCTGTTTGATGTGATCCGTCACATTGGCACTAATTTCCTCCAGGACAGTAGCAGCGATATCATCCGTTGTAGCAAGATCTCGGGGGTCGCCAGATGTGCACACCCAGCGAAATGGGCCAAAGCCCAGAGAGAAAATGTCCCTGCGGCCAAGGTAGAAGGAGAGTCATTACAAACTATTAAGCAAGAACAAAAGGTCTGATCACAGTTTACAGTTCTGTCTTTTTCTAGACGTACACATTTTCTACAGTTCTATGACATGATCAATGCTAGATTGAATAAATGTCTCACCCCATAATGTCCTGGACATAAGAAGGGTAACGGAATTCTGTTGCCCCGCCGCCAGCCTTTTCTACCTCTGCTCCTATAAGAAACAAGAAACACAAGCCTCTGTATAGTTCTGACATGTACTGCATGATAATCATTATATATTCTGAGTGAGATTGTGTAAGTGTTAAATTACTGACCAGCTCTCTGGGCCTCCAGGAGGAATGCGTTGCCATAGTCCCAGAAGAACATACCAGCATCAGACAGCTTGTTGATGGCCTTAATGTGTCTGCGGAGGCTGTGATCGCATGTGAAAAAACATTATTTCAACTCAATAGACCCATATATTGCAGAAGGTTTACCATAGAAAAGTTAATTTATATTACCTTTCTTGGACCATCGTGTGGAAACGGTTCGAATCAGTCGACATGAGCTGATTCGCCTGGTGGAAGCTGAGCTGGACCGGGTAGTAGCCTCCGTTAAATGGGTTGTGAAGGGAGGTCTGGTCTGAACCCAGATCCACCAGGAGCTCCCCTGTCGTCTCATACTCCAAAAGCAGCCTCTCCCTGGTTAGACAGTTAGAAAAGTAGGACAAAGATGTCAAGAGTGTGTAACAAAGGGTTTCACTGCAACTGCAGACCTGGACCGTGTGTAGGCAGCAGGAAGTTTTCACCTCTCACTCACCACAAGTCTACAATGTTGCCATGATAACCAACACTGAGGGGAGTCTTGGCGCTCTTGGCCTCTCTGAAAAACACAAATGCACATTATGATATCCATCTTACTGTCTCTACTGTACACATAACAACAGACTGACCAGGTAGGTTTATTCAAGTACTGTACTTAGTGAAAAATGTGTATTAATCCACAACATGAATTTGACAGACATAGTTACTGGTTACTTTAGAAATAAAGATTTTACATACAAAACATATGATGAGCTTATAAAACATGATACAGTTGTGTAGATTAAACTACCTAACAGTAAATAAAGTTGTAAGAATTTGCACCACGTTGACAATAAAATACACACAAAAAATACACTAATTTGCTTTTTGAGACAAAGGTCGATATCCCTCTCATGTCTGTACTGTAAATATGAAGCTGCCACCAGCAGCTGGTTAGCTTAGCTTAGCATAAAAATGGGAAATAGGGGGAAACAAATAGTCTGATGGATGGAAGACAAGAAAATCCACTTGGAGTTCAGATGCATTATTTTTACACTTCAGTTTTTGAACGTTCTAAACAAATGAGATATTACCTATTTATAAGTTTTAGAAGTGCTGATAGGCAGATTTTAATACCTTTGGACAGAACCAGGATAGCTGTTGCCCTGTTTCCCGTTTTATGCTAAGCTAAGCTAAGCTAACCACCTGCAGGAAGTAGCTTTATATTTACCTTACATAAGAGTTGTATTGATGTTTTCATTAACTCCCCAAATTCAACTAATCTTTTTTTATAATCTAATAATCTGCACATGATAGTATAACTCTCACAAGAGGCCATTTTTCTACATTAAGTACTTTGACATACTTTTACTTGTCACTGATTATTCTTTACAGTGTGATATTACTACTCTTACTTAAGTAAAGAATGTGAATATGTCCTTCACCACTGCCAGGGCTGCCAATTATGTTACAAGTAATGCAAGCCTGACTTTCACTGCATAGAACTGACAATATGAGTCTCACACACGTACAGAGAAACATAAACACACACACACTAAAAGTTTGTCATATCAAAACCCTGATGATCATTGATAACAGTTAAATAGAAGAGTAAAGGTGAGTATGCAGCACATTTTTTTTTGTTGTAATTACTTTTTCTCTTTGTTACCTGATGCGTTTAATGCAGTGATCCATGCTGCTGGTGACCTCCATCAGCCAGCCCTGCTCATGTCTCTTTTTAAGAGGAGCCTCATCCACCTACATAGAAATCAAATTCACAGTCACACTGACACACAGGACTTCCTTCATTCTCGCTCAGTCAGCAGTGAGTGTTTATGGGAAATGACTGGACACCAACTGACCTCTGCAATCACGCCAATACAACCGGCAATGACGGCGGCTTTAGCCTGAGCTCCACTCATGCCCCCCAGGCCGGAGGTTACAAAGACACGCCCCCTCAAGTCACCAGAGCCCAAGTACCTCCGGCCGGCATTCAGCACAGTCAGCTAAAAACAGAAGGGAAGAATGAAAAAAACAGGAACCACAACATATGGGTAATGGGCTCAAGCAGTGGTTTGTTTTGCCTCCTCAGAATCTTTCGTTTAAATCATTTTTAGTGGTCTAAAGAGATGAAACTATCCAGTTTTTCAGAATAATCAAAAACAAGTATAATTTTGTGTCAAATATTTTCTCTTTTTTCTTGTTACATCTGGTGACACTAATCTTACAACGTCTTTCTGGGGTCCTGACCCTGTACTTGGGAAGTATTTTGGAAATACTGGAGTGTTGTGCACTGATCTTTTCTTAATAACTTCACAAACCACAGTGCCATGAACAATCCCTTGAGGTCCAATGTAGCAGTAGCTGCCTGCTGTCATTTGACCGTACCTGAAAACAATAAACAAAGGTTCAAGACATCTGGACCCACATGAGGCTTAATTCAGCATCATTTCCTCCCTGAAAACCACCTTTAAAACTCACATTGATACACCAAGGGCAAACATCTTTTCATACTGATTTCTAGAAGAGTAATTTGGAATAACCTGGGGGATACAAAAACAAGAGAGTGTGTGTCAGTACACCAGGTTGTCAGTGGGCTGAAAGTTTAAATCAGATGTGTGTTTGGCAGTTACCATGCCGTTGGTGATGATGGCGCGAGGTGATGAAGGCAGGCTGGGGAACAGGCCCATGGGATGACCGCTGTACATGACCAGAGTTTGTTCCTCTGTCATCTCGCTCAGGTAATGCATCACCAGGCAAAACTGCACCCAGACACACACACACAAGTCCTTAATATGTATCTATTTAGACTCTATACATTGTTTCTGAACACAAGCTAACTCAAGGCTTACCTGGGCCCAGTTACTAAACACCTGTCCATTCCCTCCGTAGGTGACGAGCTCCTGGGGGAACTGAAGGAAAAATACAAACGAAGCCGTCATCGAGACAATGAATTAAACAAAAGTTAATACAAGCTGTGTTAGAGGCTCACCTGAGCAACTGCTGGGTCCAGGTTGTTCATGATCATTAGCATTATGGCGGCAGCTTGACGTGTGCGGCACGGATACTGATCTATGGGGTAAGCTCTGAGGAGACAGAGGGAAACTCACATTATTGTTGTTGAGGAACAAAACTAGACAATACCTCCTACAAGCAAGACTTTTTCTGAACAGAAGCCATTGTGGCCACAAGTTTTACACATTGATTTCCATTGATTTCTGGTGTGTTTACTTCTTCTTTTGTGGTACACCCATTAAATGTTTATCTAAAGTCATGAGGGCCGGTTATACAGCAATGTCTTTCTAAAGTTAGCTAACATTAGCCACCTGGTCATACCAGACCAGGAAGTCTGTAGCAGCAAACCATTGTGTAAATGCAAAAGGCCCTACTGACAGATATACAAGCAGTGAAAAGACACTTCAGTATCCGTGCTCTAGTTCAAGTGATTTCATTTTCATTTAACAAATTACTAAACGCATCTTTCATTTACAGTTACCGTCATCTCCGATAATAAAGTTTACTGGTCACCTGTAAAATATTCTTCCTCAGCATATATTTTTCTCTTAATAACCAAATTTCAAGGATTACAGTCACTATATTAATATCAAAAGGTACAAAAATAAATAAATAAAAATACATATCAGATTCATTTGACACTTGAATATTGGGTCATGGTCAGGTTGCCTCACCTGATGCGTAATGCGGGGCAGAAGCGGTACATGTAGATGTGTCCGTACTGCCGCAGCTCTTGAGCAAATTCGGGTGCAAGTGTTGCGTGGTGGGACGGAGGGAAATAACGCAATGCATTTCTCAGCGCCAACTAGAGGGAAGAGGCATTTACACTAGATTAGTGAACACTGCGCACAGCAAATCAATGTTTCAATACAGTCAGATGGATGAGCAGATCCTTTCTACTGTTAAGATAACAGGCTGAACAATCACTGTCTCTTTTAATTATTGACTGAAGCCTTTGCTCTGAGTTTGGGCAATCAGTTGAGGACCTTAGAGAATAATCAATGTTTTGGGGCAGTCTGTGAGACAACAATGATGATGCAATAAGTCAGTACACAGCAAGGCACAGAAATGAATTGTGCTTCCACACAGATACATTTATAGTAAAGCAATCGACAGTGAGCCGTAACCTCCTTTAGCTCACGCGCACATTGCTTCATGATGTTTAAAGGTAGTCTACTTTTTCCTTTTGATAGTTTTTGGACAGTTTTGACTGTGATATCTTCACTTCAGAGTTTTATTCACAGGAAGTATTTTGACTTGTTATATTGGGAAAAGCACAGGAGTACCTATTCATGATTCCTCAGTTTCATTTAGGTGTGGATAAAATGGAATGCAGCCGTTATTTATCAAATGAGTTGCACCTGGATTTAAGGGGTATAAATGTCATAAAATATAATCGGACTCCTGATTCAAATACAAACTATTGAGTGACAAAGGTGTTAAAAAATGTCCAATGCACAGACATTATTTGCATATTGACTCACCCGCTCCTCCTCCGCTGTAAGGTTTGGGGTCCGCATGGGTGCATGTGGCACATCGGGGTCTCTTCCCCGATTCAGAGGCAAGGGCTCCAGCGGTAACCCGCTGCATACCTCCTTTAAAGAAGACATCCGGTCTGAGATTTTCTGTCACACGCTTGAGCAAAAAACCTGAACACAGAGTTCACGCTGGAGATTCAAGGCAGCTCTCACTGCAAACCGTCCACTATGGAGACAAAGACGGTGTACTTGTGAAGATTTGAGGGCGATGTCTCATTGGCTTTTCGGTCGTCTTTGCCCTTCACAATCCACCAATGGTGCAGCACGGATAAAAGAAGCGGTGTTTGGTAATTATTGATCGCTGAGGGAGTTTGAAGTGGCGCATGCTTCAGTGGACAAACACTGTCACCGGCCTCTGACCCCTGATGCCTGAGTGCGTTTCACAACCTTTGGACAGGTCAACAACCGTTATATAGAATGATGTTATTTCCAGAATATACACCAATCTTTAATGGATAGTCTCATGTAAAAATGCACATTGACAGCTCAATAATATACCAGCCTAATAATGTAATTATAAAGACAAAAGGGAAATGCGTTGTCCTCCCAGAAAGTATAATAGCTAGCGTCCTCATTCTAACTTTTCAGCAACTAATGCGGTCAATGTTTTGTGCCTGAGAGGGTGGAAAGTACAAACTAAGTAACAGAGGGGATAATAATATTTATTTAATTAATAAATACACTACACCTCTGAAATACCTGATCTTTGCTGATTCAAGTCACTGGTAGAGATCAAACAATGCATTTGGAGATTCTTTGAAGTATTTTCTTAATTAATTAATTGAAACTATACTTCAAAGGTAGTAATGATAATAAAGCAAAGAGTTTCTTGTGTATCTCAACTCAAGGTTACCCTCTGCTAGAGCTGCACAAGTTCAAACATTTGGTCTTTATGACGGAGTAGACTTGCATTATGGAGTTCAGAAAAAGGTCATTATTGCAATGTCAGATACTTTTTTATGTTTATTATAAAACTTTAAACAACAATTCACTTTATTCCCGTGTTGGACACGGTTGAGTTCAGCTGAGGTAAAGTCTGGTTATAGATCAGCAGAAGAAATGCTCAAGACTAGAAATGTAGAAATGTAATGTAGTCTTCAGTACATTCTTCACGCCTCTGTGAATTTAGCAATGTTATTTGTTTGTTAGGAAATGTTAGTTTACTAATATAACCTTTGAGTCAAAGTCTAATCTGAAAATAAACTTTGTATAACACATAATGTATGTAAAACGCACATCGCAAGAGAATAGCACAGATACGAGAGAATGTAAATGTAAAGGGTGTGTATGTTTTTACGGTTATCTTCAAATTCAGAGTAAGAGTTAATCACAACATGGGAACATTAAACCATCTTGACTTGAGACAAAGAAATACACTGAGCAGAGTCTTCTAGGCTCTTGATTGATTTAGATTCTTTAATCTTGTTTTGCTTCAACACTAAAAGATATTTTTTTCCATTGATAGCATTGAATTAGTTTTACAAAAGTATAAGCCCATCTTAAATAAATAGAATGAATGTCCAACCTAAAGCACACATGTCTACTCTGTAAGTCACATGTAGGCTACGCTGCACTACCGTTCGTGTCTGTGGACAGATTTTGTGACCTGGATATTGAACAGCCATGTGCTGTCCTCTTTGTCTACCTTTTCTTTTGTTTTTACACCTCTGGGCTTCCCCAGCAGAAATGGAGACTTACGTAAAGTGTGAATTAAAGGTCTAAAAATGTTGGCAAATGAGCTCTCAAACACTAAAATGTTTGCCAGTGAGCTCTCAAACACTAAAAGGTTTGACAGTGGGACAATCCTAAACCCTCACGGACTTTGCAGGAAAGAGCCTCAAAGCCTGTGAGTGTGGACATTTGGGATTGGGCCAAAATCAAAGTCAACTTTGAAGATGGGCCTGGTCCGATCAAGTTTACGCCCCTGGCCGGATTTGGCAATCACGCCTGGTGTGATCCCATCATAAGAAGTAGCTCTCCAGCCACCAAGAGAAAAAGCTATTGACAGTAAACGGGAAAAACATGATATATATTTTGACTTCACAAAGCGATGACTAACTGTGATTTCCGTTGGACTTTAAAAAGGTGCTGAATTCCAAATGTAGAGCATTAATATAGCAGCAAACAGCTATTTGTAATGTAAAGATATAGTGGATTAATGTCCACCTGAGCAGAGAATTAAGTCACTCTCTCTGTGTGTGTCGTAATCAGAGCATCTCCTTGCTTATTTTTACTTAGGCATATGTGTGTGTATGCCCCACTGGCACCGGCTCAGCCATTGCCGTGTGAAGACAAACCCTCAATCATACTTATGCTCTGAATTTGGAATTCAGCACCTTTAAAGCCTTTGGGCTCACGTTGCCATCGAGGCTCATCATTAACTTTCCACTGAGCCCTCTGTGTTGGGTTGTGTAGTTTCAGAGTCTTGCTTGGTGGCAGATGTTGAGTTTGCACCTGACGTTTCTGCAGATGCAGAGTCTTGTGAGGTCTGCTTTGTTTCTAACGATTGTTCTTGCACCTTCTCATCTTCTTGTGGATAGAGCTCCGGGTATTGCTGCATACACTCCTGCATTGCCCTGAACTGCTCCAGGCATTCAGAACCCTTCACCTCCTCCTTACTGTAGTGGAAACAGGAGAAGGCATCCTTAAAATCAGTCCCACAGGGTCCACTGGCCATCCCACCCAGACAGGGGCAGTTCCAGTTTATCTCCCCACTGGGAAGAATCAGACCTAGGATGAGAGGAAGGAGAGGCTTAAATTAATACACAGGTTGTAATTTTGCCTTTTTCAAACTTAACCCGAGTTACAAACAAGTCTGACAACCGCGCCCTGTTGGTAGTTTCACTGTTCCTCACCTCGTTCCTCATATGGGTCATTAGGATCTTCCTCTACGAGCTCTGCACTGCTGGGCGTTGCATGATCCTCTTTGGTGACAAAGATAATTCGGTCTTTACCTGTTGTGAAACATGTGGAAAGACAACACAAACAAACTGTCAGTGATAAGAATTGCGGCACCGAATCCAAACCAAAGGCAATGGCCAATGCCGAGGTAGAACTTTAGGATGTTACTGTCTGACCAAGATGAAGATAGTTTTAACTCCTTTATATGAAGTTAGGTATTTTAATCCAATTGATCCCAACGTTGGTGTCGGGCACACTAAACATGACAAGATGCTCAAAATAAACAAAAATAAGATTCAATGTATTTTGTATGTGTATTATATGTAGCTAATGTAATATGCAAGTAATGTTAAGTACAATATAGTCTATAGTTGTCAAATACTTGTAATGTTGTAAGAAGTACAATATAGCAGTATAAAGCAGCATGTACCTCAAAATCGTACTTTAATGAATTACTTTCCACCACTACACCAGATATCCACCGACACCATGACAGTCAAGATGTTTCAAAGACCTCGACGTATAGTGATGACAATGACTCAAGGTGTAAGGAAAGGACTCAAGGTGACACCACAGTGTGAGTCATTGTGAGAAACCGAACAGTCCTGTTCACTCAGGATGTGTCAGGATTTGAACAGTCCTGGTTCTCATCGTAACAAGAGGCCTGTTTTTACACTTTTAACAACTGGGTAAAATAAATTCTCATTCAGACGACAATCAACTCCAGGGTTAGCTTTCCAGATAGGTTAGCCGGTTAGCACGTCGTAGTTTACCTTCCTCTCTGACCGAGCTCATGTCTTCACGCTGGGACAGACAGAGTTCCTCTTCTTCAAACCCACAGCTCCAAGGATAACGACTCTTTCCGGACACGCAACGCAACACATGAAGATGGCAGAAGTTTTAGTGCAGCATCAGCTAGCGTGTTTCATAACCATCTACTGCAGCCTCTTCATGAGCGTGTAGTCTTCTTCTTCTCTTTGTCTATTTCCGGTAGCGCAGACGCTCTGAGGCGCTTTGCTGCCACCAACAGTTCATAACATGACATACACATTGCACAAAATGATTTGTGGGATTTCTCACAAGCAAAGAATTTCTTTCCCCTCCAAATTTCTGATAAAATATTTGTATTCTATTTCTCTATAACAAAATACAATATACCACCCTTATGATAAGAAATGACAACCAAGGAGGATTAATGAGATATCTAGACGGAAATGTGTCCTCACACTTGAGAGTTCACACTTTAATAAACTGATTTACTTACAATAACCCTGCAACAAATACCTGTTTGATCCTTATATATATTTGTATAATTAACTACATATTTTTCATTTTAGGGCTGGGAGATTGGGATACAAGTAATGTTGCCATAATAACAAAATCTATCTTTATACATCTTGAAAGGGAAATTTACCAACATGTACTGAGTTGGATAAACCAATTTTGTTCAGTCAAACATCTCTTTGGTGATTTACTCACATACAATTCTACAGTACTGTAGATCACAGTATAAGGAATGACAATCCTCATGTGGAGGGGGTATTTGATTGACTAGGCAGTAGCTACATCATGTCCTCCTAAAACACACTCCAATGTGGTTGTTAGTAGATAGAAGTGTTTATTCCTGTAATTCCTCCTATGGGCATCCACAGGTGGAAGCTGATAAACAGATGAAGGATGACTTTATAGTGATAATACAAAATAGGTCTTCATAGGAGATATGATTGTGAACACATATTGTACATTAATAAACACTTAAAGACGCCTCAGTCAAGTAGAAGAGTCAGAATACTAAGCCTTTTCCCACAAAAAAGGTTTTATTGAGAATGTTTGTTCTGAAATGCATTATTTTTTACATATTCAAAAGATTGTATTTTACACAAATTCTAAGTTATTCAATGAATGGCCTATGTACAGAAAATCAGAATTTTTTTTTCAGGTGTGGAAAAAGCGATTAAATCAAGTATGCCGAGAGCAGACAATTAAAAAACACAAACAAATAAATCTTAGAAAGTGGGACACAAAAATGAATGTGACATGTGAGTTAATACTGCTGCTCCCTGGGAATGCCGTACATTAAAACAGCGACAGGTGGACTCCAATGTGAGCTCCACATCCTCTCCTTACAAGATTCTGTTCACATAACAGCTATAACACAGGGTCACAAATCAGGAAAAAGACAGTACTTGACTCAGCGTTTGACAGTTAAGCTTCGGTTCCACACCTTCACTTAATTGGCAGGTTGATGGAAAAATAAAATAAAGCTGAAAGTAAAAGTATACACTAAGATAACACCAAGCAGAACATTGAGTACATTTCAGCACACAGCAGGCAGTTGACCTTCACCATCCGTGTCGAGTATGCCGGCATACTGAAGCACTCTGTCAGTCTGAAAAAAGGACCGAACTCCCGCAGGACTTTATCTCATACAAAAAAAAATGAAGCCTTTAAATTCATTTTGGGAAACTATAGTCTCGAGTCAGTTGGAAAATCTGATGAAGTACAACTGAGATGTCAGTCTTTGTGTTGCTTTGGAAGATTCAAGGCAGGAGCTGTGTAGCCCCACCACCTCGGAAAGGTCCAATTTAAGCAGAGATCCCTTAAGATCCCTCAGTCATCCTGAAAGTGGAGCGCTGGCGTTGCAGGAGCTTCTCATAGATGTAAAATGAATGCAAAGTTGGTGATCGAAGTAAAAGTTGGTAAAGGGTGAGACGATATTGAGTTTTCTAAAAGAGCAGAGCCCCCATGCTGCCTACTTCACTTTGTTCTTTGACAAAGATCTCAAAGTACTGATAGATGATGGTGACGGCCAGCAGGATACCGGTGCCGGAGCCAATGGCTCCGAGAAAGTCAGCCATTACTGATAAACCACCGATGCACAGTCCACCGAAGGCAGCAGCAGTAGGAATGTACCTACAACACAAAACGGGGAGATGGAGATTAATACACAGAATTTCAACTCAGTGTTTCAGCAGAATGGTAGATATTCAAATACATTAACCATGATTGTAAAGTAGCAAAGAGTTAGATGAGAAGTGTTGCATATTGACGATGCACATCCAAGTTTGCAGTCAATTGAGGAAATCTTCAACAATAACAAAAGTTAGTCACATCCTTGAACTGCTGCTTTAGTATCTTGGCGATTGATATTTCTTGCACTCCGTGCCTTCATCAAGGTATGAAACTTTTCGTTTTTTGGGTGGAATAGCGTTTCCAAGGACACAAAATGTTTTAACAAAAAAAGAAAGAAAAAAAACACAGTGAAGAGATTCAATCTGTGTCAAAAGGATTAACGTGAGCATAGGTTTGAGCATGGAAGTTCATTATGTGTAACAAAATAATCTAAATTTAAAATTAAAACTCTGAACAACAAAAGGTAGAGGCCGGCTCCCTTTATCAATCCCTCTGTACGCAAAACAGATAAATAAATAAATAGACTATAAAGGAAGGTACGGTGAAATATGATGTTAATGAGTTGCTTTGATTTAAAGATGGGAGTTATTGGCTTGTTAGTGACAAAAACATTAGTTCATGTAAATTCATAATTCTATCTATTCTATCTGATAAACGTGTTCAATGTATGGTTTGGGCAGATGATTAGGTATGTAAAAGATCAGCAAGAGAGATGTGTAAAAGAAAAGCGTTTTGATTTTACCTATTCAGTTCATGGACCATTGAGGTTTCTCTGTGTCCTCTCATCACCATCTGCTGCTCCTTCAGCTGTTTTGCCACCTGGATTAAAGTGAACAGAAGAACTTTAACACACGGTCTGTTTGAAATAAAACTCATAAACACCCACCCGACTGAAAGTGGCTACAACTTACATCTTTCGCAGAGGAGCCTGAGACTTCAATCCAGGTCTTGGAGAAGAAGGCACATGATCCAAGCATGAAGACAATGTAGATGCATGCATGGACCGGGTCATCAAGGACCGAGCCAAAGGATTCAGGGGGAGAGAAGTAGTAGCAGAGTCCACCTACAGGGTAGGCCCGGGCTGGACCACCTGACGTGGCATCCTACAGACACGAGAGAAGAATACAAGCTTAATGAAATGTTCTCGCACTGTGGGTTAACAAACGCAAACAAATAAAAAACACTTAAGTACAATCTGGCGGCACCATGTCTAACACAGGCATGCAAAAGACTTTCATAATTACATGTGTGACTGTACACTGTTATTCTTTACAAATACTCCAGTAGTGCAATTGTCAAAGACAGACAAGTCCTCCTGCTCGGGACTGAAGTAACTTTGGTAAATGATATTAATTAGATAAATACGGAACAGGGTAAACATTCGGAGGCTCGTTCTTAGAATAACGCTCGACAAATTGAAGGGAAATATTTGATCAAGTGTATACTTACAGACCAAGTACCAAGCAGGTTAACCAGGAAGTTGCCACTGAAACGTGTGGAGAGCATCTGGGAGATAACATACAAGTTTGAGACCAAGGCAGACTGCAGGATGATGGGGATGTTGGAGGTGTAGAAGAGCTTGATGGGGTAGGTGTTGTATTGGCCACGGTAGCGAGCCGACTTGATGGGCAGATCAACTCTGAAGCCCTGTTAGAGGAGGTGAATGTGTGAGCAAATCATTCATTGTTCACATTCCCCAACTTCATTATCCATTAGGAATTATTATTATTATTATAACCTTTGAGAAAAGTTGCATGTTAAGAGAGGCCGGAGACTCACCTGGAAGTATATCACTACAGCAAAGACGAATACTGTGGCAATGAGGTTCATGAGGTTGGGCAGGTTCTGTCTGTAGAAAGCTTCTCTCAGAGCTCGCACTTTGTCCGTACGAGTGGCCAGCAGATGGAACAGCGCAATGATTGCTCCCTCAAACTCTGTGCCTAGAAACAGAAACAAGTACAGTATGAGACACAATTTACATTTATCAATCAAAATCACGTATTCACGGAGCAGTTTGTGGATTTCTTACCTCTTCCGGTGTTCACGGTGGTGGGGCTGAAGGCCTTCCAGACGATCGTCTCACAGATGTTGGTGGCAATGAAAAGCGAGATCCCTGAACCAAGACCATAACCCTTTTGGAGCAACTCATCTAGCAGCAGCACGATCAGCCCAGCCACAAACAGCTGAAGAAGAACAGACACGGATACAGTCAGCTTAAAAAAAATGTAATCGTTCACTTTGCAATTAATTCACTTTTCTTTGGAGCGTCTGAGCTGTTTATTCTGACTATGCAAGTTGTTTCCTTAACTGAACCTAATAAAAGCGTGAGCCGCTGGAGAATATTTACTTTGTGAACTCAATTAATGTAAACAAACCTGTAGGTCATGCAACTCTAATGATGAAAAATGACTATTTGAATTGTATTAGTTGACATAATGATACGTTTCTGCAAGATACTCTGACATGACCTCGATGCACATCTTGCACTTCAGTAAGACTGCAGTTTAACTCCCTTTAATTGAAGGAGAATTATATGCTGACTAGTTTAAGTGTCAACATCAATGTGAGGGATTTGTCGATGATAATAAATCACCAATATGTGAGGAATAACATAAGAGGGGACACAAATGACAATCTAAAGACCCCGGAAAAGAAACAATCTGCATCAGTTTGTTCTATAATATTATACATATTTTCATTTTAAGTATATAATGAAAGACAGTTTTGATGATAAAATATATATTTTTATTCAAAGTACACAATGTTATATAAAATTCCCATTCGCACCTGAATGATGATGAGCAGACAGATTCCTGCACCCATCTCAGAGGGATCTCCATACATGCCGGTCATCACATATACGATGGCCTGGCCGATGGTGATGATCATTCCAAATACTGAAAAACATTAAGAGTTGTCAGACAATTTATGGACATACTTATAGATACCAACCATATGTTCACAGACGACCAAGTGATGAGAGTTTACTTACATTTCTGAGCTCCATTGAAGAGGGCTCTGTCCTTTGGTGTGTCTCCAACCTCAATGATCTTAGCTCCAGCAAGCAGCTGCATGATCAGGCCTGAGGTGACAATAGGCGAGATACCCAGCTCCATCAGGGTACCTGGGGGGAGATATTCAAGTTAGATTATACCAACGAAAGAGCAGACATACATTTGATCCATTACTCAGTTATTAGCAGGACAAATACCTCTGTTTGAGGCCAGGATAACTCTCATCCAGTAGAATGGATCTGCAGAGTCTGACGACATGATGCCAAAGAGGGGGATCTGCAGGAAAACAGTGAGAGAATTACATTTTTTGGAATTGTTGAAAGTAATTCTTTACAATACAAGTCCAACTCTAAGCCCTTCATTCACACACGCGTGCCTTTGAGTGTCTGTTAAAGTGCCCCACTGGCTAGCTCATGTCCACAGCTCTGCACTAATCACTTACTGGAGTCACAGCTGATAATGCTGTCCCAGCAGACGGCGATGTTGCGGTAGCGTAGCACCCACCCTGCCTCTTCAAGTAAACACTGTTGCAGTCAGCACTGTTGCTTGCACTGTTAACGCTGTTAGCATTGTTAGCTGCGAGCCACTGGCTTAGCCATGTTTAGAGCCATTAGCTAGGCTCTCAATTTTGTGTTTAGCACCTTTAAAGTGTAAATTTAAAAGCACCAGTCATTCTCTTGTTGCAAGGATATGATTAGTTGTGATGGGCAGTTGTCAAATTTCTTAATACAAAATAATTCTAAAAAACAATTATATGGATCTAAATTTTTAAAAAATGGTGGTTCATTAAGAGGCTATAAGTGCCAAATGTTAACTACAAAATTAATTTACACCAAAAAAAAGCTGCATACTGGGACCAGGTGTACTCACTTTATTAACAATAATAATAAGTTTGTCCTCAGACCAAGTTGTCCTAAACAAAGTCAGTGAGTGCAATTGATTGTAGTGTACGACTTTTTGACTACATTGTTGCAAGATAATACACATACAATCATGTGGATTTGCACATCTGTTTTGATTAGCTGAGAAACAACTAAGACAACAGTTAATTGTGACACGTACCTGGCAACAAACCAGGAAGATGAAGAGAGTGATGGCAGTCCATAGTACCTTCTCTCTGAACTGGATCTGTTAGACAATGACATTATGAGCATATTTATAACAATGATATGTTGTTTTTTTTATTGCAAAAAAGCAAATGTACTAATAAACGTAACAGACCTTTCGTTCGGGTTTCTGGATCTCTGGCAGCACTGCACAGAATGGCTTTATCACCTCCAAGAATTTGACTGGAGACAAGAAAAACACGAGTGTTAATGTGAGCTATGTGGGAATAATAGCTGGTCACCAGTGGGACGTGGCAGTGAACGGAGGGCGGACTCAAGACAGACTTGACAATAACCGAACCGAACGTATACCAAACAAATTTATGTAAATTTATGCATCGCTGTGTCTAGCTGTGTTCTTAAGATCACTGCTACGTGCTTCTTATTCGGCCAATGATTTAGGATCAGCAGGCTGAAGATAACGCCGGTTGTGTTATGCGTCGTCATCACTAGACTGTCAATGTCTTTGAATGAGTGGCTAGCACGTTAGCTTGGAAGATGTTCCTGCCGACAAAAAAAAACAAAACACCGTGACTGTTCTAACATCTCAATCCAAGCAGGTAACGCAGCTTTCACTAACATTGCCCGGCTGTTTATTTGAATCCACCAACAATTTCCCATCACAGAAGTCTCTCAATAGTACAAAAGCAACTGCCAACTAGCTAGCTGTTAGCAGCGTAAGCTAGCCTGCTACCAATGCCAGCGCTAATACCGTTAGCTAACTGAGCTAAGTTGAACAAAACAGTTACAACTATATTCAGGGTGTTACTACACAGACTATAGGTAACATAAGTCTCCTTAAACTCGTGTGCCAAAGTCATACTCACTGCCCATGATGTCCCAACTGTCCTCCTACTTGCTCCTTTACTGTGTAAATCTGACCAGACTGAAACTCACTACTGACTGAGCCACCGGGGGGAGGAGGAGGAAGAGGAGGAGGAGGAGGAGGAGAAATTTAAGAGACACGTCACCACTACACGGACACGAAGAACAACGATTTAAAGAACCAGCCTCTTCCGTTCGACTGCAAACATGTTACTTTTTAGAGTTACAGTATAGAACACATAGTCAACTTAATCGGTGAATAATAATAATGTATATTTTTGATAGACTTCTTCACTTTGAATGCAGGAACTGGATCATCATTTTTACACAGTATTCCTGCATTTACTTACAGTAAGTGGAGGATCTGAGGACTATTTACTATTCCACTGTTCCTCCCTGCATGGACACATTCATGTGTCCACCAGAGAGCAGCAGTGGCCTGAACAGACATACCAGACTGTTAACAAAGTCAGAACCACACGCGCCATGAAGGGGTGCACAAAATAACAGAATGACAGGGGCACTTGACAATGTCATTAAATGCCATGCAAAAGCCCTGCAATTAATCTTTTATTTGAAAAGATTATCATGTGACATAAATTATTGTTTTTGAGAGACGGTGATTGGTGTCAAATAATATTAAGAGTTATACAACAATATAAACTTTGCACCAACAGCCGAAGAAGCAGCACAGACGTATGATATTATGTTCTACGGATGTCTCACTGTATCTCTGAGTCCTAGTCTTTATTTTAAATGGGTTTATGTTTTGAAGATTTGCTTGAAGAACCTTCCTTTATTTTCTTCTTTCTTTCTTAGAATGCAGTAAACAATGACAGAGTATCAGTCAGCGGGATGTCGTAAAAAGTTGCCAAAGCATTTCTCACATAGTTGAAAGAGTATGATGGCACACACAGCAGATAAAGAGCTCAGTCTTCCTCTCTCCTCTTCCTCTTCCACTCCCTGAAAACAGAGTGCCCATAGTGTTCGGGCACCAGGGAAAAGATAAAGTAGAGGCTCCTCCAACAGAATAAAGCTGCAGCTAAGGCGTTGTCTGTTGACAGACGGGGTCTTCATTCGATTCATACACTGCAGGACACAGGTGTGGTGAGAGCAGTGTACAAGTCTCTGCATACTCTCCATAAACTCACTGATGCCCAGAGTCAAGTATTCAGAGCATTTACTCAAGTAAAAGGAGCAATACCACAATATAAAAATACGTAATAATTAACTAAAAGTCCTCTATTCAAAAACTTAAGTAAAAGTATCATTATCAGCATACTTAACTAAATAATTTTCATTAAGTATCAAAAGTAAAAGTACTCATTATGCAGAAAGACTGTGAGTGCCAGCTTTACTATTATCTATTATATTTGTGGAGTCATAATACTGCTACATAAATACGTATGTTGGATTTTACTGCTGTAGATGTTTAAGGTGGTGATCATTTTAAGTACTTCATATACTGTTTAGATAGATATCGATAGATAAACGGATATACTTACTTGAACTCCGGGGGGAAGTTGTCATGTCACAGCAGCAGTACACAAACAAAACCACACACGACCATAAACACAAGTACTAACTAGAGTTAAAAGTAAAAAGCAAATACTAATTAATTCATAATAAAGCAATACTTTGTACATACTTTTTGTGCATTCATAAAATGTGGGAATTGCTGTAAGGTGCACACCTTAATCCTTCAGTATTTCAATTAATTTAAACGTAACTTGTAACAGGAGCTGTCAGTCAAATGTAGTGAAGTAAAAAATACAATATTTGCCTCTGAGATAAAGTGGAGTAAAGTTGAAAAAGATGGAAATGCTCATGTAAAGTACAAACACCTTACATTTCTCCTTAAGTAGAGTATTTGATTAAATGAACTTCGTTACATCCCTCCACTGCTGGTGCCCCTTCTGGAGAATATTTCACCATGTCATATCTGAAACCAATTCTTCACATTTTGAGGACATCAACTCAAGGAGCAAATACAGAACTGGCCCCAGGCTACACAGTTAATACCGATACGTCTCTGGTCAAACTGCACAAGGGGTCTCTGGTCATCACTGTTTGAGTAAAGGGAAAATATGGTACTTGCAGTTAAAGTAAGACTCAAGATGTCTAAAGGAGACCAAAAGTACCAAAAGTTTGTATCGGTAAAGATATTTTTATAGTATCTCTTATTTTTTTTTAAAATCTCATTTGTGGAAATAAAATCCTATTGACTCTTGCTGAGATGAGACGATAGATACTCTCATGTCTTAGCTGCAAGGCTACAGCAGACGGTCCGCTTTGCACAACAATGACTGGAAACATGGGGAAACAACTAGCCTGGCTCTGCTGGCAACTAGTGGACACTTACATAACCCCTTGTAAAACAGCCAATTGTTGTTTGTTGTGTTTGTTCTTTAACAGATAAACAAACAAGATATAATGTGTTGATCATTTAGCTTTAGAGGTGTTTCAAGCTGCTGGCACCAGTTTCACACTGAACGAACAAATATAAAAGTGGTATCTTTTCTTTTAACTATCAGGGAGAAAGTGAATATAGGAAAAACATCAAAACAACATATTTTTCCACAATCTCTTAACTTTAAGTAATGTCAACGTTACTGGCAGCCACATATCTCAAGTGTACACACTCTTAATATAATTCTTCTCTTTGCCACTGTGCACATGGACATGTACAAATGTTGCTTGGCAGCTGGCGTTGCATAAGAGTCTTTGACTTTGCTGTAACGTGAAGAAATGTTGAATTCCTTTAACTGTTACGATTGTTCTTTAACTCTCCAGCCTTTTTATTCCTCACATTCATTTCATGCTTTGTTTTGTCCCGGAGAGTTCACTCTCCTCTGATGCAAGAGACGAGTGTTTCACTCTCTTGTTCTGTACACCAGTTAACACTCTCCATCGAAACCAGGTCACACATCACACACTCAATCTCTGTTCCCATTAGCGAGATCAAAAGACCCACTTTCACCACTAATTTGAGCAATTTTGTGTGTGTTTGAATTGTTTCGTGAACCGCAAATCTATGTGTGTGTAAACCAGAGTATCACGCCTGTAGATCACTGGGACGTCAAGGACTTTGGAAAGACCACTATCTGATGTTTACAGTGACAGGAGAATATTATGTTCTCTGCCTGGATTGTCCATTAGGTTCTTGTAAGGGATGGGGGTGACAGTGGATACATAAGCAAGGGTGGGAGTACAGAGTCACAAGATCACCATGAGACAAAGCAGAGTGAGTCACTCTCTACTCAGCTTTGTCATCCAGCTTCTCCTGTCGGTCTACTTCCACTTCCATGGAAAAACTGTTCCAAACTGGTCTGTGAAGAGAAACTTGTTGAGACTGCTCTGCCTCTACATCTCTCTCTGTCCTCTTAATTAATCCTTGAATGACTGGTTTTCCTTATATGGTGGATCGTTTGCGTTCACTGGTGGCTCACTGTTGACCAGGTACTACGCTCTGATGTTTGAGCAGCATTCACTGCTGTGATTCAGATGCTCTGATATCTTGGCGACCCACAGCATACTGATACTCTACCACAACGTTCACAGTATATCTGCTGTACAAGAGGTCAGGGGTTACGGTCGGTGGGTTGTAACTGGTGGATTTAAATGTGATCCAGCTGACAGAAGAACATTGTGTCCTCGACCTCGGCACGAGGTTACATAAACATTCACAGATCAGAGAACCATAACTCCTCCCAGCAGATATTTTCTCACACAGCATTAGTGGGTTAATGAAGAACAGCCCGGCTCTTCGGCTTTATATAATCGGGTGGGCTTGTTACATCAAATATGGAGGAAAAAACTCTTAAAAGCTGGCAATCTGAACATTATCCATACAGTACAGTTGTTTCCTGTATATCCTAATCTAGAAAGCTAAAACACAGCTACGCTTAGAGTCTACAACTATGTTACCGGTTATGTGAGCCTGTAGCTTTGAGCTAAATGCTAACATCATGTTTAAATGCTCACAATGATAATGTTTGCATGCTGATGTTTAGCAGGTATCATGTTTATCCTGATTGTGTCTTAGTTTAGCATGTTAGCATGCTACAATTTGATAATTAGCACTAAACATGAGGCACAGCTGAGACAGATGGAAATTTCATTAGTTCAGGTTTATGGTCATAATCCAAAGTATTGGGCAAATTATTTTTTTACCTGATGAAGCAGCTCGATGAAAATGCAATCACTAAAGTTATTACATCGCGAAGGGAACATGAACCTCTGGACAAAATGCTAATCCATCCAATTGATGTTGAGATATGTCATTGATTGAACACATTGCCTTCAATCTAGCCACACTGCTAACATGGCTAAAACAGGTATCACGACCATCCATACGCCTTTAGTCTTGCTCAATTTACATAAAGAGTGAAAGGTGGGAGGGGGATACAGAAAAAAGTGGCATGGGATTTCTAAATTGTAGCTAAGGATTTGTAAATAATAACACTTTCAAATCCTAAAAGGTGTAGAGCGGAGAGGCCTTTGCTGTGTTTTGTCATCCTGCTAATCTCACGCTAACAGCTGTTCTCAGTGCAGCCTCAATGTAACTGTCTTATGCAACCTGTTTAAAGGTTCCCTGACGTCTATGCTCTTAACATAAACACAGCCATGACAGCCAAAAGACCCCATCACAGATGAGTAGTCTCTTGTTCCAACACAATGAATTGCAAAGTGTCTAAAATGCTGAAAACATAAGACAGCTAAAGCTTTGCTTCTGCAAAACTTAAACAAATACAGCTTAAGGACAACCAACAGAAGACAACTCTACCTGAACAGAATATTTCTAAAGTATCACTCGAAACAATACCACACATAACGAAGACCTACTTTGTCTTTTCAAAGCAAGACAATTCCTCCGAGAGTGATAAATGAGCCACCATGACATGAAAGCATTGTCAGATTTCACTTCTATAACCTTTATTACAGTAATTAAAAGGAATCCAGCTACAGAGGCCTTTTCATTGAAACTTCCTCCGCCCACATGCAGACACACTCACTCATCGGCTCTGCAATTACTTCATGGAAAAGGTCTGGTGTCACGTCATGTATGAAGTGGAAAATGTATGTGAGGAGGATTAATGCAGCTATGTTTTAAAGAGCAGAGAACCGAAAAAATCCCACCGACAGGAGAATGTGGTGCGAGTGACAAGTCACAACATAACCCTGCAAGAGTTAACCGTGCTTAACTGGACTGTAGTCATCGGGCTTAATCCAGATTATTCAAGACTACTAAACGTACACTCATAGCCTTCGTTGCCTGTCTTGTCCTGTCTGGGTTATTTTTAGTACACATACTTGCACACTTCACTGCGGTTGATGCATGGAAAATAAGTGTGCATGTGCTCTGATGTGGGTTCAAATATCTTTCTACGTCTTGTTGGATGGTTCGACTGCTCGATAAAGGTCTCACATGCTCTCACACTTACTCACGCTCATATTTAGTGCTCAGAAATATCAGCTGCTAAAATCAGGCTCATAGCTTCAGCAACACACACATCCCTCTTCTTTACCTCTAAGAGCCTCTCTGTCCTTGTGTTGACTGACTTGAATGTTATTCACTTCATCTAACTATTTAACTAGCAATTAGAACATACAGACAGGTGACAAATTAACGGAAAACCTGAATAATTTAGTGGAGAAACATAACACAAATACTTCCATGCACGTGTTCGGCATGATACAGTGACGTACTTGACATCAATTCATGCTCTAGATTGAAAGAAGAAAAAGCCAAAGAGACTTTGAAATGAGGTGAATTGTGGTGACGCTTCACAAAGAATGAGTGACTGACCTGGCACCAGTATTCAGCTCTATCTCAACTATACAGGCCTGAATGCTTGGCCCCTACAGGGAGGAGTGTCGGACATTTGCCTGGCATGATTCGGGTACACCTGTCACTGCATTTATCACCCATACAAATATGTGAAGCACACTTTGTGACGCTGTTCAACAGGCGACAGACTCCTGTGGATTTGGTGACATAAATACACTTTGAGAGCAGCTGTTGAGGGCCTGACACAACCTCGGAGGGCAGCTGGTGAGAAATGAGACAAAACAGCCTGTGACACCACTGAGGTGTTACATAATCCCAGCTCACATTTGGTCCTGACCAAAAGAAAACTGACAGAGCACCAGTGTCTGTATGTGTGTGTACATAATCTCAACATTCAGGACTCGTCGATCTCGTTCACATGGGGTAAGTGACACATGCTGTTGTTGTGCTGCTGTGGTGCTGCAATCAGGTCAAGATAACAATCTCCTCCCTACCATCTTTATATCCAGAAAAGAAAAGAACAGAGTGGAAGAGAATGGAGACCTTTTGATGCTGCTGCAGTGTCTATCTATCTATCTATCTATCTATCTATCTATCTATCTATCTATCTATCTATCTATCTATCTATCTATCTATCTCTCTCTCTATCTATCTATCTATCTATCTTTCTTTCTTTCTAGTCACATAGCAGACAGGCCGTTAGGGACAAAGGTTAAAGAGGTGATAAGACTACATTAAAACAGTGTCAGCAGGGTTACTACTGCTACAGCGGTAAAACTGTGATACAACTGGCCTGATATGAGAATGGGCCAACAGATGTGAACACAGTGTGTTCAGGTCTATGGTGTCATAAATTATCTCCTCTGATCAACTGTCATTTTATTCTTCCCCCTGGTGGCTGTGTGTTATTATCTGGTCGCTCTGCTGACCATAGTTCAAGGAGGATTACATAATGTGCTGTGACACCAATATCTTTGGATATGACATTTTGTGTATAATCCTAACCTGCATACAAAGAAATACACATTCTCTTTTCCAATTATTTCATATTTAAACTGTTCATGTAAATTATCCCATTTCCTGTAAAAAAGTATTTTCTCTGCCTCTCATTTGTCATTTTTCCATTGAATAATAAACTTCTTGAATAATGTAAAAGCGTTGCTCTTTCCCTGGAGGATCAGCTTCACACCATTTTAATTATTTATTTGCTGGCTTTGAGTAAAATGTGTGCCAGGTATCTATCTGTTCTTTGTATGACCTCTTTAATGTTCCCGAGGTACATCACAGCACAGTTGTTTGGAATGTCATTCCCCGTAATATCTTTTATGGTTACATTTACATTGTTCAAGAGTATGGTTGGTTCCAGCCAAACTATCTCCAAACTTATGAGTTAGTAGGCGTGCACGGTGTTGTATACATGTTGTATCATTCTTAATCTAAAATACAATATTTAGCTCTGTTTTTGGATTTTTATTTTATATTTTATTGCATGAAGGTTCCTCTGCTCTCCCCCTAGTGCTAAGAACTCATATCGTTTATATTGGGATCAGTCATCCCCTCTTTCATAAAATAGTCCTGTAAGTAACTGCAGAAATACTGGGTTTTCCAGACCATATTTCAGCTTCAGTTCTTAAAAGCTCTTACATTGCCAAACTTTGAGTTTAGTATATAGACCTCCTGTCTGGGTTATTTAAAGCTCACTTACACTTCTCTGTCGTTGCTGCAGGGAAAGTGAGAGAACACGTGCTGTCCTGCAGACTCAAACATGGTTTCTCACATCCTGTTTTGTTTGTTTGACAGAGAAGTGGCTTCTCTTTTGCAGCACGAGATCATGTCTGCAACAGAAGGCCATCAGGCAGAGAAGCTCAGGTTGCCAGAATGAAGATAAGAAATTCCATAAACTTTGATCTGTGACGACTGTAATACCTTGGGCTCAGACACCAACGTGTTTTACTACAGGCCTCAATTATGTCATCACATGCACACAAGCAGCTGCGTGTGTACCTCCGCCTTACATTAGTGCGGTATTATCGGTGTAAGAGTAATCACAGGAGCTCTTACATCATGATTCACATTTACCCGTGTGCTATTGGGGCCTTCAGGCGTTACTAGATCTTTTAGTACATCGCAAAACCACTATTTTGATCCACTAACACGTCCTAACTGATGTTTTGTTGCAAGATTTTCTAAATCAAGCAGGCGTTCCGCCATTTATTTTTTATTTTACTCTTTTACAGCATGACATTAACTTAAATCCAGTTCAATGCCAGGTGTCATTAATTCAGGTTATGTAAATATTTTTGTATGAGTAATGGGGCCAAGCCACCCCTGCATTTTGTGGTGCAGAAATGCTAAAAATACCAGTGCTGTTGCCATGGTAGTGTACAGTATATCAGTGTAACAAAATTCCATTCAGTCACCAAGGCAACTGTCAGTGTCCCACAACACAACACAACACAACACAACACACACACACACACACACACACACACACACACACACACACACACACACACACACACACACACACACAACACAGACAAATGAGCACTCATCCAAAGAAAATACAAAAAGACAAATAAATCTGCATATGGAGTGAAGAAATGCCTCATTACACAAGGGGACAGAGAGCTGTCTTCTTCCCTAAATCAAATATATTTGGGGCTTTATCATCAAAACCACACGGACAAGCTTGAGTCCATGCCATACAGGAGGAAAGCATACTCAGCTGAATCTGTTTTGATGCAGGCAGCAGATGAGCGGGCAAGGTTCGGCTTATTTTTAGATGTAGAAAGAGGAAATGATAATCCTTCTCATCTCGTGCTATCAGCTCTCTCCACACCAAACCCCCTAATGTCCTGACAGACTGACGGATAAGAGACAGAATGACATAAAGCGTCACACATTTGCAGCCCAAATTGAAGTTGAATTAACTAAATCCATTCAAGCACAAAACCAGATAAGATCTACCCATGTCTATAGGTGTTTGATAATATATTTTTCCTTCTTATTCTTTGGTTGATATACGCATGAATAATGTCTGAATATTGCCAAGCGTGGGTATGTGGGTCATCTGAAGGCTCTGAGTCAGTCTGTTCCAGCTAAGTGAACTGTGATCTGACGATGATGTGTGGTTGAGATTGCTGCGTGTTGCTCCGGAGGGCCTACAGATTGCTCAAATACTGTAAATATTCACATACTTTATTTAATTCACGTCATACAATTGTTTTAGGTTAGACAGCAGGTATGTGCTACTGTATCTACGTCATAACCTAGCCTTTGGAAATGTCTCCAATAACCCCACCCTTCATGTAAAGCAGGTGTGCCACGTTGCTGAAAAGCAACGCAGCATAGTCATACTTTCCACACAGCTAGTATTTCTGTGGACTTAGCCTCCTTAGCTCAGGGTGTTTTCTGGTGCTGGGAAGCACATTAGGCTCACTAATTTAATCAGGGAGCTCAGAGCTCAGTGTACAGTTCCTCAAACAAATAGTGGTCATCTGAGGTTGCTGCTTCGGACCTGTTGGTACATGTGGCTGCTGGCTAAAACCTTGCAATGCTTCCTGCTTAGAAGGCTTTGCTGGAAGTTTTTCATGTTTTAAGTGTATAATCTGAACCCTAGTGCAGATCAGTCACCGATGTCACCGCCGAACGGCAACCAAATCCAAAAACCTTGACTAAACTGCTTAATAATGAACTCTGTAGCTATGATGACGCATGCAACGTGAGGTTTGCAATCTTTGCATTTCCGCTATCTCAGGCATATTGTGCAAACAAAGGTAAAACCTGAGCGAGGAAAGCCTGTTCCTTTGGTAGAGACTTTCCTGTGGATGGATTTTGTCTTAAGTATGTACATTACACATAAAAGAAGCAAACAGCACCAGCTTCTACTGTTTTGGCAGCAAATCACACTGTAACTCCTTGTTGTTGCACAGAAAGTCAGTGTTTAGTAATGTCCTTAATACTACCATCACCTCAGAACCAAATAGTTTTATTTTAGAATACATACATCAACATCATCATTAAACAACATCATCAGTCTCATGCTTTCTCTCGCTCTTCCTTTTGGTGTTTGGGCTTCAGATTCCATCTTACTGCAGAGAAAAACATTTCTGATCTAAGAGCGAGCAGTCAAACGTTCTTCTGTTGTGTGTAAAGTGAGCGTTCTTCTGCCAGCTGAAGCAATACGATAGACGGACCTACAGCGGATTCACAGGTGGCATGAACATAAATCTGGTTCACTAGAACTGCAGCAGACAACCTGGTTAGATATCAGATGCTTGGACCACCGTTTCCATTGGTCCGGGTGAGTTCAAATGATTTCACAGTAGGAACTGTAAGTCAATAATGTCTCCATACACTTTGTTATATAAATGAACACAATGACAGTAGTTTTTACAACAAATGAATGCCTTTATTTTAAAGACACGGTTAACACACAGGTGTACAAGAGAAACATTGTGTCTTGCAATAACAAAATAAATCAAAGTTGGTTTCAGAACGGATAGAGTGGTAGTATGGAATGTAGGGGGTTCCATTTTTTTTTTCTTTTTTCTTTTTTAAACAATCCTTTCAAATAAATAATCTCTATATAGTCTTTGTAGCTAGTGTTTTTAATCAATATATTCTCTTTGTTTAGTCAAAGTTTCAGGAATGAAGAGGAGGAAATCAGACAAAAGCAAGAACAGTGACAAAACAAGGATATTAACCTCTCAAAAAGTATTTCGTTTATAGGCAAAGAAAAGTACAGGGGAGAGCAACTGTTGAAAAAAGGCAAATCCCTTCTTCTAGACCAAAATAATCTTGTTCTTCCACCAAAAAGTGTAAATACAAGTGCCCGGTGGACAGACAAACCATGTTTGTTGCAAGGGTCTAAGGAGAGACCAATAGAAACAGTAAATGTCCTTCTCCAAAGCGCAAGTTTTCAATTGCTACAAGGGTACTGACCTAGCCAGCCAAGGTCAGCTTGTACAGTCAACTTCCCCACTAGTAATGTGCTGTGCAGGACCGCTAGTCCAAACTTCATCCAAAAGAAACAAACATATCATATCACAGGTAAAGCACCACATCAGGCTCCTAGAACACTTGAGCTTCAATGATCTCTGCCTCGCTCTTTCTCTCTCAGAGAGAACTTAACAATAAGGAAAGTCTTCTGTACCAGAGGAGGAGAGGGGGAGGGGGGGGGGTGTCCTAGGATGCTACGGGAGTCCCTGTGTTTGTTGAAAGACCGCCGTCTCACACAATGTTTCTCCTACTAAGTATAACAAAGAAAAGGAGCAGTCCCAGAAAGAGAAAAGTGCAAGTAAGGGCACAGGACGCCCTGTCCTCTGTCAGGTGAGGGAGAGCGCGGGGACAACCACACAGACTCTCCCTTCTGACCCCGGGGGTGTCTGAGGTTCCCTCCAAGCAGAGAAGGGTCAGAACCCCATGTAGGCATAAGGGCGATGCACCTTGGAGTAGCAGGGTTTCAGATCAATGAGCTCTTCCCATGCTTGAAATTTAGACCATGTTGGCTCTAGTCCAGCCTCAGTCAGTACTGTGATCCTCCAGCTCGGAGATGATGGAGATCAGGTTCTGCAGGCCGAAAATGAAACCACTGTCCTGGCCTTCGTGCACAACACTGTCCTCTCCGTAGTGCCGACAGGTAGTGTGAGCAAAGTCAATCATGCGCACGTCTACCGCGGGGCTGCCGGCCTCTCCTGTGCTGTGGGAGGAGCGACCACTGTTGCCGCTCCCTCCGGCCACACCAGCGCCGCCACCCGCTGAGGAAGATCGGGGGAAACCAAAGGCCCCCTCCTCTTCCTCCTCCTCATCATCTTCCTCATCTTCCTCCTCCTCCTCTTCTTCATCTTCATCAGACGGCTCATCCTCATCACCTTCTTCCCCACCACGGTGTCTGGGTCTAGCGCGAGTCCTGGGAGGGTCTCCGTCGTAGATGATGAGCAGGGAGCTGGAGTAGAAGCGGTAAGACTCGCAGGCCTCCAGGGCAGCTTGCATTTCCCGGAGTCTGCGCAGCACCGGGGACAGCAGCTCTCGCCATAGGCGACACCCGTTGTGGAAGAACTGATAGAGCGCCTCCTTGAAGCCTGCGAGGTTCAGCTTACGGCCGTGGTACTTATTCATGAACATCAGCTGGCCGGAGTCTGACTGGTACACCTGCAGGTTACACAGAATCATGAGCACTACAGCTCCACGCGTAACCAATACGGAAAAAAAACAAACTTCAATGCAAAAGGAGTTGTTTTGCATCTCTACCGTACCTGCATGCCACAAAGTCGCACTCCAATAGAAGCAGATGTGCTCTGTTGACACTTGCGAATCTGATTGGCTTTCTTTTCCTCTGACGCATCGTCTCCATGTTGGCGAGTTCCCATCTTCAAGTCTAAGACACATGGTACAGTGTAGCGCCACGTCAGGTTCTCCAAAAGAATGAATTCTGTGAAAGGGGGTTAAGGATCACACGATAACAAAAGACCTTTAAACTAACGCACGTTGTGCGTGTTTACATTCACATCTAAGACCCATCTGTCTACTTCAGTACCGGCTGTTTATTAATGAAAGGATACTGTATTGGTTTCGGTGCTTTGCGTTCTCCTTCATCCTCTGTAAGTGCTGCTGGTGACATTTGAGACTCCAGGGGTTGTGTTTGATCTGGGGCACAACGTTGCCCTTTTCCAGGCTGAAGTAGAGAACCTCGGCCTGCTGCTGCATCTCTTCACGGTTATAACTGCAAAAGTGACAACACAGACAAGATGTCAGCATCGGTGTTACAGAACTTATGAATGAAGTGTCTCATAGTTTATGAAACAACATGGTGTTATAACAAGCATCCTCACCTAATGATCTTGTCTTCTTTACGGCTGTGTCGAGCTCTGTCTTTGCTGTAGTTGTCATTCTCCAGAAGCAACGAGGATTGCTTCTTGTTGCTCAACTTCAGCATCTTGCTCTTGGGCTCACAGTCGGCTGAGGGATCTTTGTTTTCCAGGTCCCCAGATTCACTGTGGAGGGGGTAGGCGATGAGGCACAGGTTCCCTTCCTCGTCCTCTTCGAAACTGACTGACACTACACCTGAGAGAGGGTGAGAAGGAGCACCAGAGAGCGGTTATTAGTACTGAATTCTGAAGTCAATTCTATTATGGCAATCATCTATAAATGTGGGTACCATAGTGAGTAATCATTTATCCAATTACAGAGAATATGCCTTACCAAATCTATTTTTATTCACATTTAAACACATTTTTCCACAAAGATATTGACACATTCATAGAGCTATCTGAATGTTCCCATCTCCACATGCACAAACACACACATAAGCATGTTATATGGAGGTTTAGACCATGGATGTGACAGACAGATGGAAGTGGAAAGTAGGATATTAACAATCAGAGCATTTGATATATGTCAGAACACAAACAATCGTGTAATAACTCGTTACTCAGGAAAGAAGAGACAAAATACCACACAAGGCTGAAATGTGTCAAACTCAGCAGGACATTTATTAAGCAATTGCTAAACATCCTCATGAAAACACACAAGTCTTTATACAGAGTTTCAAGCAGTCTGCAATGACATGAGAAAATGAAGTACAGTTCTCTCTTTCCACATACAACATACATCGATCAGTGCGTAACCATGATTCAGTGACAATCAGTCTGTCTACACAGTTCATAACACAGGACTTAAAAGAAACAAGAACATTTAAAAGAGGTTTGGCAGTTTGTCTAGAGTTGAGCATCAACCAGTTTCACAAACTTAAAAACAAACCAGGTGGAAGGGCTAGAAATGAAGCACAGTCTACCTTAATGCCAATGATGTTTTATAACATGACCCACGGGCATCACAGTAGACCCCCTGTCCCCGGTAAAAGTCCCTAAAAGGGCCAGTGTGTGCCGGGTGGGGGAGGTGTAGCACTGAGAATAAACATCACAGCTGCAGCGGTTGATACAGATAAACCACAGACAGGAAGGAAGGATGTGGACGAAAGTGACCGACAGAGAAAGTGGCAGAGATATGAACACAGCATCCAAGTCAATACATGACACACTTTGTATCCAACAGCACAAGTGGTGGTTTAAACAAACAGCCACTGGATAGCAGAGAATTAACAGCCATTTAGGAACAACCTCACCAAACCAATGTTGTGATAATGCACTGGATTGTTTTAGCGTATTAAACGGTGGGCCCGAGGACCCAGCGTCCGTGTTTCCTCTGCAGCCCGGCTGACGCCATGCGCTCTGACATCACCACCCTGCAGGAGGCCCTGCCTCTTCCCTATGGACTGCTCTGTCCACTCAGAGCTGCTCTGTCATCACACCACCTCAGTGAGTGTGGGAACTTATGAGTCACTCTGGCTTAATGCACAAGAGGAGCTCATACATTTGTGAAGTCGGTGCATCAATTAAAATAGTTATCGTCCCGTTTGGCCGTAGTATAATAGCAGGGGTTTGACGTAGTTGCAGATCACTATCAGTGAGTATTGTTTTATGGAGGTTCAAAAGGTCTGGTGGCCAAATCTGTCTTTGACGTCTGTATCTTGGAATTGAAACCGTCTGCACCATCTCCATGCTTAACAGTGAATACAGACAGTGTTACGATCATTTTACTGATGTCTCAAAGCTTTCAAGTATTTCCCTAATTTTATTCTTTTTACAGGCCACTACAAGATGTCACTGAAATGTCCTTTTAAATGTCTTTAGCAATAAGTTAATGATCACCAGATATTACTATGTCCTTTAAAAACAACTCTTCCTCTTGTTATTGTGTGTAATGTAGTAAGAGTGATCACTGGCCCCAGAAGTCCTCTACGATCCCTACAAAGCTCCTCTCCTCATTCTGGGTCTTTTTATAGTCCCACGCAGCGTTCCTGCGGAGTCAGGTACCAGTGTGTCTTACCTCTGTCCTGTGACCACCTCAAGACTTCTGCATTAGGATGTACTGGGTGTCTTTGTCTGAATGCGACCGTGAGACACTGTGGACCCAACCAGAGGAACACTATGTTTTAATCCACGCGTTTAGGTGAAACTGTGTACCTGCTTACACAACACGGAAATCTCATCAAGTGACTTGTGGATCACTCCACTGGCGATCAGTTTATTTTGTTCTTATAGCTGTGGAACTCTATCTCATTCTGAAACCTAAGCTGCCCTTAAAGCCTGGCACGGCACATGAGAGTCCTCATACACTACATGACACCCCCCCCCCCCCCCCCCCCCCACACACACACACACACGTTGATCGAGAGGGTCCCGACCAAAGAACTCTCCGTGGAGCCTGCAAATTGCTCCAACATGACATATTATGTGGCCATTTAAAAGTCTGTCTCGCCCTATAAATATCAAAATACATATATGCAGTGTGTTGTGGTGTCCGCCATGTTATTTGAGCCCTTGCAGCAATCCATTACAACCACAGCAACAATGATATCCTTACGATTTGAACATTTACAAACAATTTTCTGCCATATAATATTAAATTCGGCAAAGAGTGGCTTAAATACACAAATATAAAAGAAAAAAAGGTTGAAGCTAGGCACCCTTACTAATACAGCATCACTTAGCGTGACACTGTGAGCAGATTTGGGATGGGGGGGTCTTACCTTTATACTGAGGGGTGAACTTCCTCATCTCTGGGGGGAGGCTCTTGTAGAACTGGTGCTCCCGGGCTATGAGGGGCTTGCATATTGTTTGTTCCCCAAACCGTAGCACACAGGAGTGGCCTCCCACCTGGTGCACGAAGGGCTCAAGCATCACCCCCTTTCCGGGATACGGAGTCCCGTCTGCCTGCATGAGGGCTTCCAGAGCGGGACTCATCCTCACTCCGCATCGGACTACTGAGCTGAGGGGACCCACCACGTCGCTGTGGAGGCAAGACGCTCGCCCGCTCGTGTGGCTCCCTATCCTCGAGCTCTTCACTGTTAGCTCGCGCGGGGGCGCTACTGGTCGCCTTGCACAAGCACAGCGGTGAAAAAACAAAGGGCTGAACAGGAAAGACAGAGGCAACGACAAAAACCCTTATTCCCTCTCTTTTCCTTTACGAAGGATACGTTTTTTTAAAAACTCCTCCGATGTGTTGGATAATCTCCGTATTTGAATGTGTAATAAAACGCTACTTACGCAGCTTTAGAGCTGCTTAAAACGTTTTCAAGCAACGGTCGTTTCCGTCGTGTGACCGTTACCAAAAGTGACGCCAGAACTGATCCTCTAGCTAGAAAAACAGCAGACACAGCCAGCAAGTCCCGCCTCTATTCGCAACTGGCCAATCACAGAGCCGTAGCTGTCGCTGGGAGGAGACAAGGCACCGAGGAGAGGATCAAGCAGATCCAGCAAACAAAGAGGAAGGAGAGAAAACAGGGGGAGGGGTGAACAGGAAAAATACTCGACTCAGAAACAAAACACTCGCTGAGGACATTTTGTTTCAATGTACTTGTCATTTTGAAGACAGGCTGCAGGTTGCATTGTTAGTTTAATCTTATTCTTGCAAATGTAAATGTCAGTGGAGACCACATGCAGCAGGGAATTTAAAATGGCGAGAGGGCAATCGAAACCGCACACAAGCCATTTATTTTTGATTGTACCATTCCGACTTTCGTTTTCATGTCTCAGCAATAGGTAACCCTGAAGGTTGGGTTTAGGTGGCACCATAGACGGGAGGCATAGGTACTTACAGTGCAGTGGATGTCAACTCAATGTAAAAGTTAGATTTTTAAACAAATATTACTGATACATAAAGATGTTGTATGTTTATGACGGTTGAGAGGACCTTCAAGAAAATAGCTGTTGTTTCAGTGGCACAAAAAGCCAGGAATTACCTTAGAGACTAATACAATGTTCACATGTAGGATGGAAAGATTCCCATGTTTACGAATTGAAAAGTGTGACCAGACAAATCAGGCGGAGTCAGTCACGTGAGGATTGAAACCAAAACACTCTATTATTATCCATCACATTTAATGGTTCAATTAGGAATGCAATGAAATCTGGTTTAACTTGGATATTGTTAAGGTGAACACTCTACGAGTTGGACACTTGTCATTACAGCAATACGTGACACAAGGCTGTGTTCACGCCAATAATAGAACTGCATCATAAGCACAAGGGGCTGCTTAGATGTGACAATGTTACTACAAGTACTGGTGAGAATATGGCATATGGTGCAGGGATATACATCTTTGAGTTGTAGTACCCAAGATAAATCCAGTGAAAGCTGCTCAACCTAAAAAATGCCAAAAACTTCCTGATATTCATATGGGTTGTCCACTGTCTCCTTCCCTGACCCAACCTAAAAACTACACATGTGCGATGACATAACACAAAGAAAATGTATTTTCTACGCTCTGGGAAAGTTGTACTAATATTAAATCATTGATTGACATTTCATACTACAAAAAATACCTGCCCTTGTTTGAGGTGTCCTGTCAACCGTTTTACAGACTTTTCTAGGCACAGTTGTAAATAATACAAGGTCGTCTACTGGAATAGGCACCAACACAGGTTTGACCAATACATGTCATTCCCAAAGATGGTACACTGTACTGTGGCAACAGCTGAACCAGGTTCAACTTTTTCGTTGGCCAGTCCATTTTTCGGGAAAGACAACCATGTCCTGTTATTGTGTAAAGGATTTACTTGTGTGATTGCAAATGTGTAGAGTGGGCCTCAACACTGGGGTCGGGATGAACGCATGTGTTACTGTCTGTGCTCTAAATTTTGTAGCATCCAGAAGATTTCTTCAACACAGAAAAAAAACATTTACACTCTGTCTATCATAGTGCTAAAGCACTGAACTCGTCAACATTGTTTCTTAGGATAAACCGTGACTCTACAAATCCCACTAAGATTATATATTCAGTATGAAAGCTACAAGAAAGTGTGTGTTCATGTGTATGAGTTGCCGACTTTCTAGCCGAGTCACCATCTCTTCGTTGATGCATGCGTCAGTGTTATGTCAGCTCAGCACGGCTTCCCCTCTCATGTCATGGGTCCGTGCCTCAAGACAATAGATCCAGGCTGCACCACGGGGCCCTCAACCCAGCTATGAAACAGAGCAGTGATGCAACGTCCAACAACCTCCTCCGTGCACATTGTATAACGGTGGCCTTCAACAGACACAAGAGTCATTATAAACTCCACCAACCAGAGCAAAAACCTGGCGAGGCCCAGGTACCGCTAAGTCACCAACTAATGCTAGCTAGCTAGCCTGGTTAGCAAGGTGCATCCGTAACTGTGACTCCTGAGAGAGTGTCTTTTAGTACAACCGAACACTGATCAAGACATTTTTAAGCGACCAAAATGTTACAATTAACCTTCATGAACTGACAAAATACGTTGAAAGGGTTTAAGTTTTAAGACAAAAGCATGCACCACTTCCAGCGTCCATCACAAGGTAGCTACGCCCTAAAGCAAACACTACTAAATGAACAACATGCTGTATTGAAGAAGATTTGAAACTAGCCATTGAGACCATAAAGTAAATTGTATAATGTTTTCTGAGGGAATAAATCTTGTGATAAATAGGACCCCTTTCTTATAGACTTCAATGAAATCTGATTTATTTTTCAACCAGAGAAGTTGCCTACTGCTGACCGTCAGAAAGAATGATTGCTTTAGGCACTCCTGCATTGGTTCAACTTTTCAGACTGGGTGGCCTGAACTGGTTGGTTTCAAACGGGGCAGCTTTTTAACATGCCATGTATTGCCATGTATTGTAGACATGGTCAGGTTCATGGCCTTTTAAATTACTGTTGAGATACTCCTTCCATCCCAAAAGGACACTTACAGTACAGCTGAAATTGGGGGGTAAACGTTGTGCTGTGAGGAATGCCTTGAAATTCCTGTGAGGGGGAAATCTCAACAGTATTATTAGACCAACTTAACATCCCATTTTCCAGTGCATCCATAAGCCCTCCCCCTCACTCCCAGACACGTGAGGAAGTGAAACATGGGGTAGTATGAGCACTCGCCTCAGAAAGGGGATGGGCCTACATGCTCCGACATTTAGGCTAAGGGCTGCTCTTGTAATAAGTGTGTTGACAGTGATGATTGTTGCTGGCACACTGCCACTCAATGCTAACTCAAGGGCAGCCTTGTTTACTTGCATTCTCCACCAGCCCCCACGTTGTGTTATTCCTTCCGCCTTTTACGTTGTCAATGGAAGAAAAGGCTCATCGGATCACAAGACACTGACTGCCTGATGATAAAAATACAATCAAAGCACCAGTTTGTCATATGGTGTATATGACAACATCCTAAAAACTCACCAATCATACACTGAAATAAAATATTTGTCTTTACAACTGTAATTTTATTTGTTTTTTTCTTCTGAATAAAAGACAGAAAAAGGTAGACTGCTGCACAAATTACACTTAATTCTACACTTAATTTGTATGACAGCAGTTGGTTTTGTATCAGTCTCTGACAAACATAAATTATTCAGATTCTTGGATAGCGATAAGGTTGTTTGGTTGAACAGTACATACATTCATAAAAAGTGAGTCAAGGCAATATACAGTAAGTAAATAAACCATCAGACCGCATATATGGATGCATGACATTTTCGTGTGAAAATCCGAACGTGCGGCTTAGCAATAAACCTTCTTGCAGCAAAGAGTCAAGAAACTAGCATATTGTTTACAGAGTGAGGGTTATCAAAAGCAGAGGCTGAAAAGTGAAAAAAATAGACAGGCACTTAACACAGGCTGATAGTATTGTGGGGAGTAAGTTTGAATAAATTGTATCATGTTGACACTTTATTTCAATGCTCACAATATGGTCATAAAAACAAACAAAAGTTAAGATATAGGAAAATGCACAAAATGCTAGTTATGTTAAAACTACCCAACCACAGCATGTCTAATAATGTGAACATGAATTTCACAGTTGTAATAAGCCTATTTGTGTCAACGTCATTGGTGATAGCTATCCTTTCTCAAACCATGGCCTTGGAGAGCCTCTAAGCAACCTCACAAGTTTAACTTTAGATTCCTCAAGTACACTGACACATTCCTCAAGTGCATTCCTGAAGCCCATTATATTGCAACACATGTCTGTGATGCACTTGGTCTATGGCTGGAAGGGAAGGGTTATTGGAAGAGCCTGGCTGATCCCAATAAACCAACTTCCTCTAGGTTAAAGGCAGTGGGAGAATTGGAGGTGCATTTTCGCAACCGTGGCAAAAAAATTCAAGCAGCTCAATATTCCAGTGAGAAGCAAACACTCGGAAACACTGATACTGCGAAACGAGCTGTGTTATCTACTCCTCAGCATGAGCATTTGAGTGAAAGTTGAGGACTTGCATAACCTTATGGCATTGTGCCAACACAAACTGAACTTGGTGTATTGAGCAGGGGCAGGAAAGCCTCCAACAAGTGACAGAGATAAATGCATGCAGTCGCGAGATGCCTCGGTACCAGATGATTGCAGTGTTTAAAGTCACTGCAGCCTCTTTAGGTTGTTGGAGATAATACCATGCTATCAGCTTGACACGTTCAGCTTGTCACTGAATAACAAGCTAGACTCCGACCCACTTTCACAGAAGCAGCAGCTGATTGCTTCTCTTAAATCTATGGTTGGGGGGGGGGGGGGGGGGGGGGTCTTTATCATGGTGGGGCCTCACAGTATATCTGTTTGTAAACATACATGTCACACTATAACGTGAGGCCAGGAAATTTGTAATGACAAAAGATTGAGTGCGTGTGTAGGCAAACAATCTGCTGTGAATGACACAGTTTATGTTTCTGTCCATTGTGTGGGTTATTGCTCACATGCCTGTGTTGAAAATAATGAAACGTGTTTAACTTCCTCAGTGGGATGGCCCAGTTTCTGCACCCAGTGGATCAATCCTAGTTATGCTCTAGCACATCACCATGGGAACAGTCTCTGGAGGACAGCGTGTATATGAGCAGTGTGGGAAGAGATATCAACGATTTTATTGGGTTGTGGTAAGTTAGGAGTGTTTGCAGACTTGTTAAAAAACAGTAATACTACCACACAATATTCAACAAACGGCGTGATGTGCCACTACCAGTAGGACTGTTGAAATAGCCTTTGATTACTCGCCTGTCCTGTATTTCATTCTTCATGTAAACATGAACAGGACACATATCATACATCTGCCATAGGTTATATATCGCCGCTGTGGCTCCTGTCTGGTGGTCTGTTGTAGCTCTGCTGGCACGTTTTTACACAAGTACACCTGGCTAAATTATCGTCCCCCCCTCCCCAACCCTAACCTTCACTCCTGACCTCGGATAGATAACTGAAAGTGAGATGCTGTGCAATGATACTGTCTGCCCGAGCTCTGATTTACCCTACCTGGAGGCGAAATTGGGTTAGATTCTATGTCCAGGACCTTGTGGCCAAGTTCTTGTCTGAATGTGGCCTTTGGCTTATTTCCAAGCCACCGCACCAAGTCGGTTCTACGTGCCCTGCCTAAGGCAGATGCCCAAAACCCCGCCCCCTCTTGCCCCACATACTGTCTGGCCAACCTGTCACATCTTATTCACGGCAAAGTCAAAGCATAGGTGTCACTCTCGGACAAGTGGACCAGAAGGAATCGGCGCCGGCAATTACTAAGCATATCTATGGCTAGTGCAACCTTTCACGCGTCACACATCGGATCCACTGCACTGTAAACCCTTTGCCATCCTGTAATTTTGCTCAACAGCGCATTTCAAACAATGTCCATCTTTATAGGTTATGTAGACTGAAAAAGACTCTTCTTGTTACTCCTGTTTTAGGAATTTGCAACAAATGCCAACTGCCAACAAGAAGGAGAAGGCATTTGATTTTCTAATGGAAGAAAGTGCAGTTATCTGAATGCACATTCTCCTACTTTTTTGTTTTGTAAATAACAGTCAAACAACCAGTACCAAATTAAATGAAAGTATAGTGGACATTTCAGGAAAGAAAGTCTGTAGCTATACAGATTGTTCTTCCTTTGCAAACAAAGTTTCCGTCTCGCACAGTAATCCTTGTTCTGTGACTTCTCACTGTACCCACAGTCCAACTAGCCGTCAACACATCCACTATTTAGTAGCAGGCTACAGCCTGAGAGTAACAGATACACATGCACACAAACAGAAACAGGGATAACTCAAAGAAAGAAGTAAACTCAAAATTCCCATTTTTTGTACATATGAATACAAAAAACAAGGATAAATGTAAGCACTAAAATCACAGAGCGCACTTCCCTGAAAAGCAATAAATCAACATATTTGATCCTTATTTATATGCGAATCAACTATATGCGAATCAACATTTCAGTAGCAGCACTGTGGCAACAAGTTTAGAGCCAAGCAGTCGCTGTGCTTCTCAACTCAGTCAACACGGACAAACTAAACAGGCCTAGCACGGATCAAATAAATGAAAAAAACCAGCACAAACTCAATTTGGTTTTGTGGTGGTGAAACAGCACTCATTCAGTATATTACCATAGTAATGGCTATACATTTGCCTGAAAAGCTCAGTGGGTGGAGACTGTTGAGAAAAACAAAACAAACTTTCTAACCTCATGGCCTACATCAGTTTGTTTTCCATCAGGGAGAAACATGAGCAGCCTTATCTCCGATATCTTCCCTGCGGCTTTCTGGGCTCATGAACGGAGTCTGTGGGGTTTACTATGAAATGGAGCGAGGTGTACAATGGAATAAAATAGTCAAAATTACATGATTTAAACCATGAGAGTGTGTGCAGGTCCAGCAGCTCTGCATGTCTCCTTGCAGCTCACTGTACACTAATTAGTTCCATATGACCCAAACATGCAGAGAGTGAGCAAAAAAAGTTTGATTTATATAAACAAAACCACTCCTCCTGCTCTCCACGTGTTACTCAGGATGTCACATGGCCCCTAGACTGCCTAAATCTAGAACCATAATATTTCGATTTTCACGCACACACTCATGCATGTACACACACACACACACACACACACACACACACACACACACACACACACACACACACACACACAATATCTATTCAGACTGAGCTCAGACTCATGCATGTTGGAGATTCAGCCCAAAACAAACAGAGCAGGGAGACATTTACCATTCAAGGACTTCCATGAAACTGAAGTTCATTGGGTCACATGAAAATACTCATGGTTTAGACATTCAAACCAAGGAGCAAAACTGAGCTTTAATAGGGGGTCTTACAATTTCTATTCCCCAATTTCTGCAGTGTAGCTAAACTCATGGAGACTAAATTATATTCTATATAAATTGTTTCAATCCTTAAGACACTCTAAAGGATTAAATGGATGGTATAGTTAAGTCAGAGGTTTTGCATCTGGGACAAAGACTATACTGCTTGTCCCTGCAACTCAGATGAATGTGTTGGAGACAAAATGCTGGCTTAGATTTTGTTTTTTTGCTCAGCGAAGCACAGAATTTGCTGGGGGCTGCTGAAAATTGCAACTTAGCTAATTTTCAGGTACAAAGGTCATGACCATGAATGTCCTTTACTGCAGTTACTTCACTGTTAAGTGTACACCACTTTTCTTTTTTCCAGGAAATATGGGGGGAACATCATTTGTCAAAAGTCAGAAACAAGACTCCTCCTCACTTGGCTGAACATAGAGAGAGTGTTTTGGTTTTCAGTCTGCAGATGTAAGGGCTGTTGGAGTTCCCCCACATATCATTGTTATTTCTGTGTGTGTGTGTGTGTGTGTACATCTGAATATGAGGCCCTGGGTGTATGTGCATGTGCAGATGTTCGAGAGCAAATATAGATCCTGTGTGCTCCAGCTGTGTTATGTAACAGTCCAGTGTATCCAGTCTGACTGTATCTAAACCCCATGACTTATATTGACACTAAGTACAGACTGTTCAGAGGGGCTGGCTCTGCACACAAGCACACAGCCATGATTTCACAACTAATTTCACCCTGACCATCAAATGTGTATGGAGACTCTAGGTTAAAAGGTGCAATGTGTAAGATATGGCCACATGATCCAAAGAAATATGGAGCAACAGTCCACCTCGATTCTGGGTCCATACAATCTCATAATTTCATAGACATTTATGTAGAATTGTCATAATAAGCATATGAATTCTTTAGTAATGGCCAAAAAGACGTTTTGTGACCTTTGATCACAAAATCCCAATCAGTTCAACCTTGACTGTAAGTGGACATTTGAGCCAAATTTAAAGAACTACCCTTCAGGCGTTTGTGAGATATCGCATTCACAAGAACATAATGGCACGGATGGGCAAAAATAAGAAAAAATTGCCTAAACTGCTAAAACTCTTGAGGGCCGGACCAAACAATATTCTAATATCCACAAGTGCCGTCAGCCTTTACTGTGTTTACTGGGCCACTAACCGGGGGGCTGTACTCTTTGTGTACGTTTTGACAGTTTGTCTATTGGATTAGTTCCGAAGTGGCAGAAACAAAAAATTTTGTTTCGTCCTCCCTGCCACCAGAACCCTACTTCGCTGGACTGGAAGGACATGGGGGCGGAGCTCTGGGAGACAGACCTTCAGCTAGCGGAGCTGTAGCAACTTAAATTCAGCCAGCGCAAACCCCGGCCTTCTGCTAATTATTGGTTAATAACTCAAGTGAGATGAAATGTGTATCGCGCTTGTTACCAACTCGGGGTGAGCAGATTAACCGGCTGCACCAGACAATAACAAACAGTTATGTTTTAAATTAGCTAGTGTATGACTGCAGTTATGTTTAGTGGAGCATTTCAGTGTTTGTTAGGTGCCTTGTCTGAGCAAATAAAGACAAATGTAAATTAAACTTTAAAGATACGGACAAGGCCATAAAACCTCTTTGTATTCCTGCATGGGAAATAGTTAGCTTCCTAATCTCTTCTCCCAGATATGGCATTGGTTTGTGCAGACTGGAGTAGCTCCAGCTTTCAATAACTCACAACATGTTGAATTTTACTCAGGCTGCTTTGGCATGTGGATCCCTTAATGTGGACCACAGCTGTCACTACAATACCAACATAGACAAAACCAACCTGACCGCCGCACCAGTTTGATTTTAACTAGCCCCCTGACCAGTCAGTACTTCAATACCGATTAGTGCTATCGTGGTGAGGAACTAGCAATATCTCAGACTGTCAGAATCACTTTAGACTAGGCTGCTATTGACTCTGCTGCTGCATTCACTGTCTGTCCTGAGATAGATATTCATCAACAGCGATGAAGCAGGTCAGAGCAACAGATCGGGGTTGAGGGTTTTGGTCTAATCTTGCAGTGCAAAGACCTACCGCCACGTGCAGCCACTGTTCCTTTGCTGAGCCCTTTAATGAGTTGCTTAATACACTGCCCAGATGGTTTTGTTGACTTTGAGTGACTCACTGCCAAAACAAATTCACATCAGCAATCTATGTTCTATTGAAAATGCCATCCCAGAGTTTTCTGGTTGACTTAGGAGGAAGAGAGAGGTCTGGCTTCATGCATTCCCCAAACTACCATGTCTGATCCGAAAGCAGAAGTAGAGTCCCTGGAATTACCTTACTTTCGTGATTCAGTATGTGGATGGGATCAAGAGCTGCATTTTTATTAGTTTCACATCAGGGTCTCAGAGTTTATGAGTTAAAGTACCTTAGTGCCTACATTAGCCTGCACTGAACACCACTTTGCTTATAGGCCTCTCTACACTTATAATAGAAGGGAATGTGAGAGACCTTGAGTGTTATCCAGTCTAGACTCCAGACATTTATCAGAGGCCATGCAGAAATACACAATGACATCAATATATATATATATTAAAATATTTCCCTTTCTTAACAGACTGAGGTGGGCAGACTGTCTTAGAAAGATTTGTTTGTGAAGGTTAACTATAACAAGTGCTTGTTTAAGTTTCAGAGCACGACTGTAGGTTGAACAATTTACAGCAGTAAACTAGAGGTCGAGTAGCATTTCCATGATGCAAATAATATATCTATTTTTGATCTGGTTTCAACATAACATACACTCAGAGACTAAAGAATGTCTTATAAAACATTTGACCTCTTCCCTCTATGTGTATCTTTACAGAGCAATGTATAGAACATTCACTCATTTAGATAAATATAAAAATATGTATCTGGCATAACTAGCGTTTTAGTCGCTTCAGGGTAAGTCTTTGAGATGCAGTTCCTAAATATAAAGGATTTGTTTTGTTGTAACGTTACCTGAAAGTGTATCTGAAAGGGTTTCACACACACACACACACACACACACACACACACACACACACACACACACACACACACACACACACACACACACACACACACACACACAAGCGCCTGCACACTTTGACAAGATGACTCAAATTGAAAATGATAAGAAACCTGAACATATAAAGCCTTGCAGTTTGAGATCTTAGACCTGCAGATATCCTACATTATATATTAGTGCTTCTCTGTTCCTGTACTTGCATCACAAAATGTTTTATAATTTCCCCGAACAAACCTGAAAGTGCCAACTCAAAAAGCAGAACTGAACTTCCAAAGAGTGGGCGCAGTGCACCACTTGCTGAGCGGCACGTCGCGATGTGCGCTGAACCCAGCAGTGAGTGCAGCGGAAACTGTGTCCTGTGTAAAAAGCGTTTTAGCGTCATCATAAATTGAAGTATCAAAAAATGTGGACTGAATATAATGAATGAGTGCTAGTAGCACACACATCTCCTTTCACGTGTTACAATCTTCCCTAACTTTCCAACCACTTGTCAGTCCATCTGAAAAACTGCGTGATGTTGATCAATAACGCATTAGGTTAGTTGTTTTGAATCTATGTATGCAACGGATCCCTGAGGCAGTTTGATTGATTTGTAGCATTGTGACGTCTGTTTTGTGGCACTTGGCTCAGAGTGTGTTTCCATGTCACTTTGGTGTCCAGTCTGTTTGAGCTTGTGTGAGTTTTGTTTACTTTGAATATAGGAAAATTAAATATAATTAAAGCGGCTAAATCAATATCTTTATAATGACAACTTATCAAATGGAAATGCGAAAACACTGACTAAATTCACTCGAGTTTCAACTGATTGTTTAGCTGTCCGGTCCACAACTTTACCCTTCTGGTTTACTCTCATGGTTCTCATAAAACCCACTGTAACCCATTACCTGCTTAGGAGACAGGCATAGTTTAGCTGGTGAACATAACGGCACATTTAGCTGCTTAAGGGCCTGACATTTCCCTCAGGAGTTGGTAGAGACCAAAAACAGAGCTAAAAGACAGTGCTGGACGTGTATTCACCAGGTGGTCAGAAACACAATTAAACATGAATGATATGCTCAGTCACTGTTCGTAAAAAAAGTTTGCGATTAGCAGGGGAAGTTATGTTAATGTTTTGTTCACCACTTGGCAAAACAATTATTAATGCGTGTTAAAGTTTCAATAATGTAAACAACAAAGGGATTCAGTGCAATGAAAAACAACCTGTGCCAGGCCAATGAAGGTTATGATAGAATTACCTTTGTGCAATGAAAGGACCTGCTACATTATTGTATAACATACATCTGTGTGAGTAATGCATGGAATTGCTATTGATGGGAGTGTGGGTGTAGATTAAAGCGTAATCTCTAAATTGGGGTTCATAGCTTTGAGCAGTAGTATTGTGCTACTTCAGTGCTTTTCTGCGTATTCTCAGAGCATGTGATGAGAGATGCTGCACGTTTCTGCAGAGGTTACTTTGACCGATCAGCTGCACGCCTCTGTCCCTCATCCCTCCATCCCTCAACTTATTTTCATCTCTCTGCATATAAACAGCTCTCCCTCCTTCCTCATCAAACATATTTACAAAGCGTATAATGTTAAATAGCACATCATTCTTTATATGTCCTCCAAGTTATAACTCTGTCCTACCTTTGAAAGGTAAACTCTTGAAAAAATAGTGACTCATTTCATGCATTAGTGCAGTGTAATCTTTTCCCCTCATCGTCTGCACATACATTTATTCCTAATTGCAGTTGCACTCACCCCCTTCCTCTGTCTCTGTTTTCTCATATATCTCTCTGACATTGTTTGTATCAATCAAAGTGTTAGCACGTTCATCGATTATTTCCTTGGAGCATATTCACATCCCTTCCCTCCTTCATCCAAATGTCTCTCTCTCTCTCTCTCTCTCTCTCTCTCTCTCTCTCTCTGCTGCCACCCCTCTCTTTGCTGCAGCGTGGAATTTTCCGAGCACAGCCAGTGCTGCAGTGTGTGATAGCGTAAACGAAGGATGAAAAGGAAGGAGGCAGGATAAAGGGTGAACACTAATTAACAGACACCACAAAAAAACTGAACCCTTGTGATGACGGACCCACCACCTCGTCTAAACTCAACAAATTCAGAGGAAAAATACCAGACAGACATAAAGATACAGATGCAGCTGAGAGGGAGAGCCTCCAAAACATACTGAGGAGGTGGATGTGTTCAAGTTATTTCAAAGAGGAAAATACTAAATGGTGCAGAATCTTTTATTTACTCATTCCTTTATCAATATAATGAATCAGAACCAAATGGCTGTATTAGCATTGCTATTAGTATTAGCACACTAGTGTTGCCTAAACCCTAATGATATCAAGAATTCAGAAACGCATGAAATAAATGCATTTATTAAAATATACATGTATGCAGTCGAAACTTCAGCTGCAATTCATTTTGATTTGATTATCTTCTTGCTAAATTCCCACCTTCCCTTATTGTTAGTCTGACCGGTGGTACTGGATCAGCTTAGAAAATTGCATGTTTATTTATTTATTTACATCATTCCCTAAATTCCAAGAAACTGGGCCCCCAATTTCCCAAGGGCAATGGACAAGGCTGTCATGTAAATACAGTGAACGTGACTATATACTGATTACTTATGTAACAAAATACAAAAATATAGAGTGCAAGTGGTGGATGGGTATTCTCAGCAGTAGCTAGATTGGTTGTTAAGGACGAACTGTTCCCAGCAGTCGATCTGACAAATGTCCCTAAAGGAAAACAGCCAGAGTCACATTGCAGCAAATTTGGTGTGAAAGTGGGGGAGGTGAGTGTAAATGTGTTAATGCCATTCTGCGATTGTGACGACTGCGCAGCAATGGGCCTCTGTGGTAATGTGGTAATGTGCTAATGGCAGCGGTTTGTGGTCATTCCGTGGGTAAATGACTGGGGCAGGTTTCGTGCTGCAGTGTGTTGGGACAGCGCGAGTATGATGACGTTGTAAATGTTGAAGAGAGAGAGGTAAGGGGAGGATACGCCATAGATTATTGTCCAGCGTCACCAGTGATGTGCAGGACATGACAGCATTTACCCTGCTGGGACTGTTCAACACCTCTCATCTCCAGTAACCTATAGGACGTATACATACAGTATATCTATAACTACAAATAACAGTTTACTTTGATGACAAACAATACATAATATGCAGGAGTGTAGTTTGAATGGGTCACGTACAGGTAATTGGATTATACTAATCTACAGAGAGACAGAGAGTCCTTATACTGGTAAAACCATACTGGCTGGTTGTTTTTTCACTGAGTCTTACTTATTTTGGAAAAAACAACTTGGGACTCAATGATGATGAACCTGATAGAGTTTTTTGGTGAAAATCTGCAACGTAGTGGTGCAATTGCGTCAGTGGATACAGAGTAATTTTAAATTCACTATAAATTTGATTGGAAATGTTAGTGTAATGACCTGATGGCCAGCCCAGCCCGTAAATATATCAGGAAATGGGGTAAGAGATGATGGCCAACACATTAATGAAGCAGGTTTGACATATATGAGATATATCCAGTGTAGCAAACAACAACCATATGGATATGTGTGTGAGAAACCTCAGCCACTCCCTGCATCCCCCTAACATATGTTGCGCGCTCCCTGTCACTTTCTGGTGCCAAAAGAAAATAGACCCAGTAATCCTTAGTGATGGGGGGGGGTTATGGGAATCCTGGGACCCAGGCCAGAGTGCCACAGGTGCCACTCATCTGTCCTTGTATGCACAAGCCAAGGGACACTGTCAGAGCAAACCGCACCAAATATGAAGGGGAGGAAGGTCGAGAAAGGTTGCAGTTAGCCTACCAGCTTAAAACGTGGTTAAGGTAAATAGTTTACAATGAAAAAAAATAAAGCTTCCTCTCTTAAACAATCTTACAGCTTTTAATATAAAGTGCAATCTTTCCTCTAACCCTCTCTTTAGGAATGTGTCTGAAACTCTGGCCTATGTACTGTAGTTTCAGCCTGTCTGAGTCAATTTGTCCCATGAAATAATCAGGGTTACATAACCCTGACCCCAGAGCCCACCACCACCACCACCACCAGCGGTAAATCCCAGAGATCAAAAACGGTTTTGAACAAAAGGACGACAGAGCGGACAATGACGAGACAGGGTGAAATAGAAGGGGCCGTGGCTGGAAAGTCATCTGACTGGGTCATTTGGCCCTCTCCTCTGAGAACACAGACTGGGTGAGAACACTGGGGCAGCAGACGGAGAGCACTGCCAGGAAAGAGAGTGGCTTACTCTTTGAAAAGATATGTCAACACAAACTCCCAATGTATGTCCATTTGCCTTGTGCTGTCAGGAACATAAAGGTGGCAGGGCTAAAGGAAGAAATTGAATTATGCCAGCAGTAGCTGTACTGGTATGAGATACTGAAGTGAGGCAGATGAGAATTCAGGAGTATTTTCTAATGTAATCTGTATTTCCCACCTATTCTCTCTGATAGGCGTTTCAAAAAGGTGTTCTGACAATGAAAAAAAAAGTTGGGAACTGGGACAGGCCTCCCTGGGCGAAAGGTTAAGTATCTCAGAAAGTAAGAAAAGGAAAAAAATCAAAAGGAGCAACCCAGAAATCTTCTTCCGCGTTGCAAGATGGAGGGAGGGATGGTAAAAGTAACCTTCAGAAATGATGCTAAAAACAGCCCAGCCATTTAGTAGGAGAGAACGAGAGGTAAATTACAGCCTCTGCCACATTTGCTCTTAACGAGAACAGTTTAAATATAGCCAGGAAGCTTCCGTCCAGGAAGCTTCTTGGCTATATGGAAGTTGAGATAGAACCTTCAAGAGTTTACGATCACTTCTCTCCATACATCTCTGTGAACATTTGCCAACCTTGCACCCAAATAAAAAAACGTAGTATCCTACTATGTCATTGACCTTACACCCTGTTGGAAATACTGTGAACCATACTGTGAATGCGTAAAATAATCCTTGTGGAATAAGATACACAAGGATATTACATAATGCCCACATATGGATATGCAAGTTATAGATTTGTAGAACATATATGAAGTATGAAGCCAGCCAGTGGGCCACCTTATAGCAGTATTTTTTCACTGTATAAACATACTAGTAGACTCCGACAGAAGTGCTATTTGGATGGTCGAACAACATCTAAACTCCCTCGCCCACACCTGTTCGATGTTGGAATTGGAGGAGCCGAATCAGACAATTTCAATAACTTTCCAAAACCTACAATCCGACATCATCGCCCACAAGCAGTGATTGACCTGATGTGTGGAGATGAAATGTTTTTCTTTAAAAAAAAAATCCTATCTAATATATTTCTTTCACATTTCATGTGGACAAAAGAGTGCAACACTGTGAATGCCTTCCAAAGAGAGACAGGGTGAAAATGTGTGCAGTAATCCCCATATTTAAACAATCTCAAATCTCGCCCCTTTCTATGATGGTCAGCTTTTCACCTCGCCTTTGAGTGTCAGCGTTTGATACAGGCATTAACACTTTCGCCTTCCGACATGCTTGGACAACACGTCGTATTAACTAGTTTTTTCAAGTATACCCCGGCTTTTTCAAGTATACCCCGGCTTTAAGGCTTTCCAGTCTCTACGTCAGTGTCCCTTCCTTCTCTGTTTTCTCCATGCCACACCTTCCTCCCCAATGAACTCAGACCCAAAGGAAATCCCCTGAAGTCTCTCCTGCACATGACCAAAGTGAAGAGTGAGATGTCAGATATTCTGTTACCAGTCAATGTCAGCACTCAACTTCTCCTTACTTTAGAATAAACTAAAAACTCAATATGTGTGTGTCTGTGTGTGTGCAGCTCTAACAGCTCTAACAACCATTTATCTTCTGTGGCGACCCGGTGTGTCAGCACAGCTTAGCTGACCTAGAACCCCTGAAAGCATCATGGTGCAAACGTACGCACAAGCAAAGGACTGTTGACATGTGCTGCACACACAGAGATCTTCTGATTACATCAGATTTATAGAAGCTGATCAATGTCTGCAGGGTGGAGCTGCACGGCACACACACTGAGGAAGACCATCGATTCTTTACAGAATTAGCTTGAGAGAGAAGAATGAGACAGAGCTCTTTCCGTGGCTGAGTAATATTTATTCTTTCTGCAGTGGAGGGCGAGAGGTTCTTTGAATGGGTTAATTATATGTAAGATATGTAAGGCTGTCTAATGATTGAAGATAATGATTATGGACTCGGCTTATAAAAGAGTAAACCTTTTGTGCTTCAGTGGCATGCACAGACAAGAGCTATTTAAGAGTCTATCACATTATAGTCCTGTGATACGATGGGTTTGAATTCAGCATGGGACCCTGTCACACGTTATCTGCCTCCTCATTGTCTTCACTCTGAACTCTGGTGGGTTCATGGGAACCTGTTTTTTTTTTTTTTCCTCCCCCTATTACGTGACATTCATTCTTTTGTGCCGGCATGTTCTTCAGGGGACATCGTTATAAATGTGCTTCTGAATGACATTTTATAACCTAAAACATAAACTTTTTAGTTCAGACTAAATGCAATATACTGAATGTCTGTATAAAGTAAGACAGGTTATAGCTAGACAATTACATTTTTATTATTTTTTTACTGTCTGGGCATGCTATGATATTTAGACTAAATGTGCATGCAGTAATTTGTGAAAATTACATCATCTTTACACACAATTTAAATCAGACAAATGAAAGATAATGTAAATATAGGTCTTCTATAGTTGCTTCCAGTGATTTTTTTTATAATAAGAAGCACACTTATTATGAGGGACATGAGAGTCTTGTAATTTTAGCCATGGAGACACTGTATCATGCTCAAGTTGTACAGTGTTTCTATATTTCTATTCATTATGTGTACATATAAGACGTTATATCACCCGATGTAAGCTACAGACATCTGAGAATTTCAACAGATTTTCCAAGTAAAGGATATAATGATAGTAGAGTCTACCTGTGAGTAGCTCCAAATGGGTTCAAACATTTAAATTACAACTGGATGCATGCAGCACACAGCACAAAGGCTGGCAGAGTAGCTGTGGTGCTGCAGGTGTTACACGATAGTGTGTATCTCTTTGTTAGGGCTCCTCAGTGCCTGAGCGCTTCACGTTCATCCCAACCCCCTCACCTTGTGTTCTGAGACGCAGGGACATGGTAATCTTACACCAGGCAACCTCTGAAGATGTGATGGCTCAATGGATCCAGCAGGCCGCTCAACCCTGCAGAGCACCTCGCACAATCAATAAGCCCGAGTACCACAATGTGCGTCTGTCAGTGAGAGAAAGATGGAATGAGTTCAGAGAGATAATAATACCGACCCAATGGACTGTTTTTGAGGCTCCCGAGTGAAATGGTAAGAATAGACTACAATGATCTCATCTCACATTGACCTCAACTATGTTCCAACACGTGCAACAGGCGAGGGGGCCTCGAGGACAATTATCAAGATATTTGGGGCATCACTGCTGTCAAATAGTGATCTTAGTGGAGGATACTCATTTCAAAGACGGTGGATCAAGATCTAGTCCACGTGTTAACATTTTAATAGGAGCAGGAATTTTACTGGCTGGAGTTTATGTTTTGCCAGCTTAAAAATAGAAGCATAAAATCAAACAATGTTTTCAGAGGGACTGGTATATTAATGAAATATTTGGACCAGAAGACTCAAAATGTATTTATTAAGTATTGCCTGTCGCTGTGTTTTATTGCATGTATTATTATCTGCAGTGTAGTCAAGTGATTTATGGCAAACTTATCTAAACATAACTGAGCCAACTCTCTCCTTCGTCCCCTGGCTCAAGAAGCGGTCTTATCTGTGTAAACAGATGGCAGGGCCAGAGAATACATGACATTAGCACTATATAAACACACACACAGGGAGGACGATGATTGGTAGGCTGGCAAATATGTGGTTGCTTCACCCGGTGTTTACTAAACTTTATATCTGCTGAGCTGACAGTCCTGCCACACTTAAAAGCAACTGGCAAAGGCGATGCCAAACGCTGCCAGTGACTTCTTGCTGGCCACAGGTGTTTAAGCGATGACACCCCTGTCTCTGTGAGTATCATCGGGCTTGGCTGGACCAGGTTCCCTATCATCAGAGGACTTATGGGAATCATTAACCACTTATCTATGTTCTTTCAGTTGATCAGCAGCAATATGAAGGCTTGACATTTTTTGGGATTTTTGCTGGAGTCAGTGCTGTGCTGGACTCTTTCTGTGATATCCCCAAAAAGATGTTCAAATACACACTGCCAGCACTCTGTGTCCTCCCGATCCGAGCAACAGGAAGAACATGTTGATCCAGGGGTCACAGCAACAGTAACCACCAACACATTGCTGCAACTGCTAATGCAGCAAAACATGTTGTACAGGGGTCACAGCAACAGTAACCCTCCAACACATTGCTGCAACTGCTAATGCAGCACTCTTTAAAGCTTCACTCCCATGCTATAAATAAAGACCTTCCAAAGTACTGGTCAATGGGAATTCTTATCCTCATTTAGAAAGTCTCAATGTCTCCTCCACTGTGGCATGTGTCTGACTGGATCACACTACACTGCTGTCTATCAACAACATGGAAAGAGAAGAGAGGAGAGGATAAGGGGAGACACACCGTTAAATGCTTTCTACCGAAAGGACATCTTTATGAACTGGCATTTCCAAGTTTGTGACAGAAGCTGACAGGAGATCAGCTGCTAGACCTACTGGCTGACATACAAGAAAAGATTCAAACCAAATTTGCTGGCATCTTCACAGCTTTCCAGAGACGTGTCAGCTCACTGCTACGCTTTCTGCAGGGAGTGGTTTGTAAAAATAAGAACGAGAAGAACGAGAAGAACGAGATGACAGATGAAGAATAAGAGCTGCAGCTTTACAAACTGAACTTGAATATAGCTTTTACTTCATGGTTTTTTGCTAACAGGAAAGATTTGAGATATAATCTGTTATTGCAATCCCGAATGCACTGATCTTCCTGCTGTGTTCCAAATCAGTTTCATAGCTTGGAAATGTTGGGCACGTTTCCAAAGACACAGGTCAAATGCCAAAATAATGGAAAGAACTGTACTCTACTGATGATTGAAATTAGTTTCTTCTAGTGAAATGAAAGGGAAAGCACAATAGAAAGGGAAAATCAAGAGATTGTTTTGCCCTGATATACCTGATATGAGAAACAGCATTCTGCATACAGACAACTCATTTTAATTTTACTTTTAATTTATAGAACGTGCAATGGCCATAATTACTGAAACTTTACACTAGTGTCTGGCTACTAAAGTATGAAATGTTTAACATTCTGGATAATTAGAGCAAGTTTTTTTTAATTAGCAGTAGCAAATTGACATTGACATGAGGAAAATTGGCAATGAAATGAACCAGCTTTTTGTCCTTCAGGTCAAACCGCATAAACAAGACAAGTCACTCTGATATAACTTGTCTCATCATCCTAAAATACATGTCTCTAAGATGGAGAGAAGATTAACATCTGTGAAAAAATAAAATCTCCATAGTTTTCAACTCTTTAAAAACTTTTCAAATGAGTCAGTTATAACACAAAAAAGAGCTGTTGAATGCAGATAAGTGAGTAACAGTAGCTGTCTGATTGTAAGCTGTCAGAGACAGGTGGAAGAATGGAGAGGTCTTATTCTTTCCTGACGTGATGATCAGGCTGGTCTTTGTGTATTTGACCACAGTCTCGATGACAGCACATTTGAAAGCAACAATATCTGTCTTTGGATATTTCTGTGTCTGTCTCTTACTTTCTCTGACTGTCATAAAGCTGATTCCTACCAGAGTTCAATGGACACGTGATTTCTTTCGGACAGCACACTGAAGGCTACACGAGCGCAATCTGAGGTTTGAAAAGAGGAAGTGCACTTGGGAGGGGGCTGAGTAAATACAGGAAGTGGGCCTGTTTTGGATATCTGTACAGCGAAACAAAAGCACTCATCCTGTTCTGTCTCTGCAGTGCTGACGCGCAAGCTCAACATAACTGCCGAGTCAACAATATCCGAGTCTTCCCGTTAATTAATCACAACGCTGGACAAACAGAGGACTCAAAGGCTGAAACAAGTGAACACAATAGGCCTTTTGCACGGCATAGGGGAAATTAATAACAGTCACAGGCTGGATCATTGGCGCTGCTTACTGGGACACTCAAAGGGAGCTGAGCTGGAGAGTCATTCATATAATTAGAATCACCTGTGCTTTACCTGCTACGACATGTCAAACGTCTGCTGTGAGAAAAGCTGCGCCTGAACTCATTTCCTCATTCACTCATTAACTAATCCCTGTTTGATAAACTCTCAGCGTACTCTATAAATGAGCGGAGCATTGCATTGTGGGATTGTTAGTGAGAAGATGTGTACACCCAATGGAACCTAAACATCAGTGTAAAGCCGTGGCTTTCAACTGGCCTAAAATGTTAGCTTTATAAGACAATAGACTCAAAACCTTGCAAGTCCTAAACAAGATAACTATTCATTATTTTCATTATTTCTCACACACACACACACACACACACACACACACACACACACACACACACACACACACACACACACACTTGCAAAAAGGCCGTTAAATCTCTGCCTGACCACAAATAGTCAGAATTATGTGAAACTGGTGAGTTGTACCTGACTCATGATTCCCACCAATGCGTCACTAAACTCACAAAGGACTTGAAAGACAACTTTGCCACTAAATCCAGTTGAGGCAGTTACCAGGTTCACATGACTTTATCTTCAGTTGTCAATGCAACAGTCCAATAATTATGGGTAACAGTACCACAAAACATGCCTTTTTTACATGCTTCTCTGGGTTTTTAAGAACATCATGGTTTGGGATAATTGCCAGACTTTTACAACCATGTGCTGGTCGCAGTCTGTTACATAATACAACTACAGGCACATGTGAGGAGTTGTACTTTTACTAACAGCAAGAATGTTTGGTACAGAATATCTAGTCCTTCAACTTTTTCTGTATCCTTTTTCTGCTGAACAACTGCACATTGACAATATATGTACACTTGAGCGTTCAATCTGCATAAAACAAACATGTTTACTTCAACATGTCTTCTGATAGATATGAATTAGACACTTTTCAGAAATAAAAAACACAAAGAAACAAAATCCTGTTTGGAAAGGTTTCTTAACTTTTTATCTTCTGAAAAATAAATACCGTGTTAAATAAAGAAGTCAAAGACAAGTTCAAACACTCCTTTTTCTGTCTGCTTCTTAAATACACGATGGATATATCTTGTCTTTGTACTGCAAACCAAATATACAAATAAAATAACCTGAATCACACGCACACAAAATAAACTCATCACACAACGTGTTTGAAGTGCAACAGGTTCAGTCCTCCCTGTGAAAGGTGTGTCTAATAAAACTAAGGAGTGGTATCTTAACTGGGGGACTCTCACAGGCAAAGAAACTGGTCTGGGAAGAAGTGAAATAGCGAAAGACAAATGATGGTGAATAGACGGCAGAGATAGATCAAATTTACTGTCTACTAAGGTCAAAATGCACAGACCAGCGTGGTAGATGGAGAGCAGGCAGTAAGAGAGTGAAGAGGTCCTGGAAGAGCATTTCCACTGAAACCAATGTTTAGTTTGTGACTAAAGATGTGCTGCGAAAAGTAGACAAATGACTTTGGTTCTTTGATGAGTTTACAGGATTCATAAGAACATTTATAAAACTAGTCATGGTGTAAAATCAACACTTGTGTATTGAAGTAATGAGGGAGAGAGTAAAGAGGTAAATAGAGAGACAGATGTGCTGGATGTAGTGTCAAGCTGCTACTAACGAGGAATGCATGATATCAAATATGTGTGAATTGAGGGATATGATGAACTTCAATAAGACTTATCAGGAGAGGTTTGCCTTTAATCAATAACAAGATGATGGGACAACAGGGGTGCATTGGCGTGGACAGGTCACTACAAATGGTAAACTTAGCGCCATGCTCAACAACATACTGGGCTACAACATGTTCTATTTGTGTGCAAGTGCAACAATTTGATTGGTCGAAGCAGTTGTTCCCCTTGTACTTTTTGCACTTTATATACTGCGACACAACATTCCCCAGATGAGGTTCCATTATAGCAAATGAGGATCAACTGTCTTGTTGGATTACACATTAATTATTTTTTGTTTTGCCAAAGGCCTTGATGACAGCACCATGTAACACATCCCCCATTCTCCCAGTGCATTGGTCTCGATAAACTGAATAAGGAACCCCACTGTGGGTCGAAAAAAATGCCTGAAGATGCTGAAAACCCAGTGTTGTTACACTTTCCCCTCTGGTTGAATAGGAGCAAGATGGCTGATGTCTCAAAACTGATGTCTGAAAGTTTGAGCAATAGTATTGACACTATATTTATGTCTTATGCAACAGCATTTGAATTGTCTTGTTGTTGAAAGGTGCTATACAATTAAACTTGCCAAAACACTTTATACTGTGTGTAACAGACAAGTAATTTGTTTATTTAATGTATATTTGTATAAGGAGAAGTATATAGCATGAGGCAATGCATGGACCTTTAAAATACAATAATGAAATATAAACAGAGCAGCACAAAACACACAATGTCACAGTTGAATTTCTTGTGAACATGGATACCCTGGAAGAGTTAACTGCCCTGAGATGAAGAATGTTGAATTTAAATGAAGCGCTCAAGTTCAATAACTTATTGGACAACATTGCCCCCTGGTGAAAGGTCATGTGAACTGATTGTATATGCACTTACTGTGTAGCTGACGTACATCCGGTTCTGGTATGTGTAACAACTTTCTAAATGTTGAATCAATCCAACTGTTATTGACTTTACACAAGAAACTGTGAACTATAAATCCAAATATTTTACAGAGGAGGCAAGTGAGAAGGTAAATTATAGTATTTAAGTACATGCAAGAGGTACTTTAACATTACTTGAGTATTCCCTGCGTTATACTTCTACTCAACCACGTTTCAGAGGAAAATGCTGAACTTTTTATCGCACTGTTTCTTTAGTTCTTTAGTTCACATTTACAATTTGTGTATGCAAACCCCATACACTTGTATTGTTTCTAAATCACCTAACCATGATTTAAAAAGACTTTAACGAACCTTAAATTTGCAGCTAATATTTCGTCCCCCGTGCATTCTTATCATGTGTGCAAGTTAGCAATAAGACGTGCAAGTTAGCAATAAGAAGTGCTTACCTTGTTTGACAATGGCGTGACTGTTAATAAAAAAAAACGTATTTGCTGCCGAAACCCGGGATCGAACCAGGGACCTTTAGATCTTCAGTCTAACGCTCTCCCAACTGAGCTATTTCGGCGCATGTGCAGCAAAGGGGATTCGTAATCTCTTTATCGTTGAGTTTATGTTTTCTACCGATAACTATAATCTACCAAGCCGTACCGAGCTAGCTACATAGGTAACAATGCACCTAAACCGGGTGTGGACTATAGTGACCGCCGAAGGTTTCTTATCCAACTACAGGACCCTGGCTTTCGAAGAAAAAATGTCTCCAAAAAACACATATCGGCAACTAAGCAGCAACGCCAGTTGATAATAACAGTGGAGAAATACAAAGTCCTCTTAATGCTACATTTAGCCGTGTTCAGCTAACGCTAAAGTTGTCATAGCTGAAGTTTGACCACATGATGGCGACATTGGTGACCATAAAACGCTGGCTGGCATAATATCAGAGACACGTCAGAGCAGATAAAGACTGTGTTTGATATTATTCACCGTTGTCTTTTTTCACAGGACACACAAATACGTGAAATGACCACGACCTGCAACAGCGCTTTACGTGATGGTGGCACGTAATGTGTTAACATTAGTAGTCGGCACCTCTGAAACAATTTAAAGTTAGGTTTAGACAACAAAACAAACTTTGGGTTCCATGGGCAACACGTCATTTCATCACATTTCGTGCCGCCACGTGATGCACTGAGAGGTCGTGGTCGTTTCATGTATTTCTGTGGAGGGAGGTTGAATGTATATGAAACACATTACTATACCAACTAACTATTTATTTGTACCCACAAATCAAAACATTTACTTTGTAAAAATGTATAAATGTAACACAATTTCTTGGGTGCCATTATTTACATTAGTGTTCCATATATTTGGCATATCCTACTTACAATATAATACATTTGTTGTGTTATGAACAATCACATCTCACCATACATAGAGTACTCCTTAACATTTTCAGAACTGTATCGATTAACATCTTAGCATCAGATAATATTAAAATCTATTAAATATCGGTCAAATTAGAAGGCCTCTGCAAGAACTGTGACCAGCAGGTACACTAAGTCCTGTCAAAGCTCTGTCAGTCTGTTGTTCTTTATTCCCATTACTGAGCTCAGACTCGATACTGACTGAATGTTTTGCCATAAATCACAAAGAGGGAGAAGGCTATAAATACTTAGTTGTTGGCTATCCTGTTTGTTTTTTGGATGACACCCAAACATGATGGGCAGGTGCAATATTGTAAGAAAACAGTAAAGCTGGATAATCTTATCATCGTGCACTTTGTTTTTGTATTGGGGCTCTGCAGTGATGCAGTGTTTTCCCTTTATTAGTCATATGATGTCCCGATGCCAGCTTCTATGCCTCCCTTTATTCTGTCTTTCCCTCCTTAATCTCCACTCAATACTGCCTCTCTCTCTCATTCTCTCTCCCCCTCTCTCTCTCTCTCTCTCTCTCTCTCTCTCACAGATTTTTGTGTCTCTGTCATCCCCCAAGGTGACTTTCCTTCCTTCACCGACACTGCAGCTGTTCCTCGCTTTGTTCTGGAAGGCCTGAGTGTGGATAAGAGATGAGAGAGACGCAGGCCGACGGAATAAAGAAAAGGAGGACCAAGGGAGGAAATGAGGGTGTGAAAAAGGAGGGGACTGATGAGATTATCAAGCAGAATGGAGGAATCTATGGCGTCGACTCACTGCTTAAATCAGTAAGGCATCAAACAAACAAACAAACAAACACACACATCACACATGAGCGGACAGTTTTGTTCTGGTATAATAAAAAAATGAAGTCAACATCAAGAGATTGAGCTGCCTCGACAGATGTTTACCTGACTAACAAGTTTCATCTTCATTAGTACTGGTGATTAGCACAGTTGTCACATCCCAGTGAGGGTGCACCAGAGTCAGTACTAAATACTGCAAGTATCTGGGACGGAGTTTCTAAATTTAGGGATCAGAGAGACGGGGAGCGGAAACAGGAGATGTATAAAAGGAGGAGCAGCTGGAAAAAGGAGTGACCGTTTTCGGACAGTAAGGTCCAGAAGAAGTCGGACGGAGGACTTCTGATGTTTCACTAAGCAGGATGAATCCAAGCAGCTCCTTAAGACTGTAGAAACACAGCTGCAGTGACGCAACTTTTTGTTTAAAAGGTCTAATATAAGAGTAACAGAATTTTCACATTTCAATTCTTTTAATTACAGATTCAATTCTTCTGAATTCTTAAATAGTCTACTGATTAGAGGTGTCATTTTATACATGAAGGTGATTGTTTAGGTTTTTTCCAGGTTGTTAAATTGAAAACAAGACATTTCTTCAAAATCTTCCCAATTTCTACCTCTGTATTGCTTCAGTTCTCTTATCTATTTTGTTATGTGTCTATAAGCTCATGAAAAAACAAGTCATCCATATAAATATTATTTCTAGTATCCTAGCAGATACAAATACACCTATGTAGATATTTGTAAATATTTTGTCCAGCTAAACAAAATTTCCTGTCAAGTAAAATATTATATTTGAAAATTGGCCACCAACACATTGAAGACAAGACGTGCATGAACTGACACTGAGATGGATCAGTTCTTAGATAGATCATCTTTTTTAATACAGATTCTGTTCTGTTCTATACAATAACACGTAATATAAATCTTATACAATACTAATATTTCTCTATACACATGGTCATAAATGTACAGTACAGTGTACACACATATAGTATTAACACAAATACACTTACATGTATCTTCTCGTTACAGTAGCTTTCCAACTCACTCAGAGTTTATCACAATGGCTGATTTTCTGTCCGGCAGATGATTGTGACCAAAAGAAAAACTATTTTCTTTGACTAAAACCCAAAACGGACACTTCAATATTTACATCCCTGAAAAATGTACATGAATACACAAGAATTATTGTCTTTTGTCTGGCTCACAAATATTGTAAAAGGGGTGAGGATGAAGGAGATAGCCCCAATCCCAAAGGCCCTCTCCAAGAGCCCATATAAAGTTTAAAGTGTACTCTATCTACTTACTGACATAAATCTACTGTAACATCCATTATACAACAGTTGATTGAGGGCTGGTTTATTGTTTTACGTCCAGCACGTTGAGAAACGATACATGAAGCCCTGAGGAGAAAGAGAGACACAGATATAGTGAAACATATTCAGGACTCGGTCCAGAAGCTGACAAAGGCTTTTTTACCTCCTCAGTCATTCAAAGTACTGTCCAAAAGTAGTGACTCTGCCCTCCAGAGCAACAAGCAGCCAACACGAGGAGATGTCCCATATCAGAGGTTTTTTTTGCCCCGTGTTGGGATTTCTCCCGTATAAGATGCTAGTTTACCTGCAGTTACTACAGACAGTTTTAATTAAGTTTCCACAAAATGTTGCCCTTTGATTTCCACTTTAAAACTGCAGTGATACAATTTCAGTAGTATTACAGTAGCCTGTGTAGTTAAGATTGCTCCAAGTATCCTGCTTTTATATTATGCCCAGTGGCCTCTTTCTGTTAATCAGTTGATTAAGTCATCTTTCTTCTCTCTTCCCCCAGTAATCTAAACCATAAGTAGAAAATCAACAATTCTGTGTTCACATTCTCTTTGTTCACATCCTAGGGGTCATTGCTTTTCTCAGAATTTATTGCACATAATCACAAACACGCACGCTCCTTTATTCATTTACCCAACCGCACACGCAAAAACACATGCCTACATGCACACATGCAAACATACCAACGCAATCACACATCCTCGCTTACGTCATCTTGACTTTTACTCATACAATTTATTAAACAAATAATAAATAAAGTCATGCCTTTTAGCTTTAACTTACACACATTCTTCCAAAATATGGTGCTTACTGCAAATGAAATCGGAAGCAGGTTTTTTTGCAGTTTCCTGGTAGTTTCATATGAGCTTGTAAACATCTGAATGCTTGTATTTACCCGCTATTAATTAGCTATACCATATACAGTATGTGCACTTTCACTCTGATACATTGTTGTAAACAAACAGCAGGACATTCAGCACCACAAGAATATAATAATAACTCAATTAAGGCATGAACAAATGAGGGAAATAAAGAGAAATATAGACTTCCATTAATTATCTCACTGAGAATATATCTGTGCAGGTAGATATTGGTGTGCTTTCACAGATAATGACTAAATATAGATCAGTGTGCATGTTAGGTGTGTGTGTGTGTGTGTGTGTGCGGCATATGTACATGCACATGCAAGTTGAGAGTGCACGCAGGAGCAGTAATGTATGCATTTGCTGTTGTCTTATCCTATACAACTGCACACTATTATTTTCAGTATACATGGCTGTCATATATGCTTGGCCAGTGTTGTCATGGAGACACAGTGGCCACCAGTTAGAAAGTGGACTGATGAGGGCGTGTGTGAGGAGAGCAGAGAGGAGGCTCAAATTACAGCCCAGGACTCGCCTGTCTCCACATCTGCATGGAACCAGTGGAGTCATTGGATTTGACCTTTGTAAACTAACAGTTTTTTCTCACGCCCATGCACAAATATACACATGACCCATCTCTAGCAAATTGGTAAGATACATACAATTCCTCAAATTCACACACACACACACACACACACTCACGCACATGCAAACACACTGAAGAACAGCCTCATTCCCTCACTGCCTCTGTGAGGCATCGATCAGTGGCATCACTGGCCTCCACTCGTGGCTTGCGACTCTTCCTCTGGCCTCCCCCCTCCACCCAGGAGTTATGAATAACTGTCCCCCCACTGGGAGCTGGGTCCACCTGCAGAAGGGACACTACCCTTTTCTTGACACGTGTTTTGAGGGCACGGCGCAGCTTCTGCCTGGTGAAGGCATAAAGCAGAGGATGAAAAATAGTGGTTCCATAAGCCATTGCCAAGAAGCAGAGGCGCAGCCGCACCAGGCTGTCGCTGGGACCCATACACAGGATCAGAACATTGACTGCAGACAGAGGGGCCCAGCAGCCGATGAAGGTGGATATGATGAGCAGGGACATTTTGAGGACGCGACGTTGACGCTCTCGACGGTCCCTGTGCCTGCGCACTGCCCGCCTCAAGGCGATGATGGCAGAAACCGAGGCCTGTACACCCAAGGTGGAGGCAGGCAGTGGTGATGTGGCGTGGGGCTGGGTTGAGGCTGAAGCTGGGGTTGGAGAAGCAGGGGTGGCCGGTGTGGTGGCGATGGGGGTGGTGGCAGCAGTACTGACAGTCGTGACTGTTGCTCCACTATCAGACGTCGCCTGTGGCATGGAGGGGAGTGGTGGGGGCGATGTTGGCGTAGGTGTGAGGGAGGGGATGAGAGGTGGATTGGTGAGGTTCTGGTTCTGGTTGGAGGACACTACCTCTGTGGGCAGGCTCAGGTCTTTCTTCTTCTGCCTCCTGCAGCGTATCCTGCAGGTGGAGTCCTTTGCACGCTTACTCCTCATCATGTGGGAGCCTATTCGAATGTTGAGGGCCTGCAGGATCCTGGAGTAGGTGAACAACATGACGACCACAGCGATGAAGAAGCAGGGCACTTGGAGTAACAAGTGGTAATACATAGCCAGGCCAGTGTAGTACCCCTGCCCTCCTACGCACAGCAGCGTCCTGTTCTGCCATACTGGAGTCAGGTGGTGTGTCGGGGAGGAGGGATGAGTTGAGGGTAAGGAGGAAGGAGAGATGGAGGAAAAAATGGGGGTCAGTCCAGTGGTGAAGTCCGAGTCATTGTTCTGCCCTCTTGGCTCCTCATCCTTACTGTCCTCAACCATCGAAGAGAAGAAATCTCCCTCAAGGAAGGGCAGGAAGAAGACAGCCAGAGACACGGCCCACACTGCTGCCAGGAGCAGTGCTGCTCTCCTGGGTGTCAGTAGACGACTGGCTGGACGCACCGAGATGTCGTAACGGTCCAAACTGATCACCAGCACATTGACTGCTGTGGCCACACTGGTGAACGTGACACAGGCCTCATGAAAGCAGCACAGCGTGGCCAGGCTGCCGACTCCGCTTTCATTAGCTGGTAGCAGGATCACAGCCACAGTCAGTGGCAGACACAGCAGACAGACCAGTATGTCCAGCACATGGAGGTTGACTGTGACCAGGTTGCTGACTGAATCCACCAGGTTGGACTGAGCACAGTAGAGCACAAGTACGGTCAGGTTGCTGCTGAAGCCCAACACCAGCTCCAGCATCAGCACAGTGGTCAAAGACACCTGGAAGCCCAGGGGGTAGGGTGTGCTCCAGCCCTCCTCCACCCCCACCTCACCCCCTCCATCCAGCAGGCCTACCCCCTGACCATCGCTGGTCTCCAGGAGGTCACGATAGCCTTCGGTCTCCATTGACGCCACAGCACTCCCTCACACATAGCAACAGCGGCCGCCACGCCAGACCATGCTCTGTCTTTCTTTTTCTTCTGGCTCAAACGAGACAGTGATGAGGATGATGGCCAGATCTGTGGTTGATTCTGTGAACAAAATAAATAGAAAAGAGTAGAAAGACAGGGAGATGACAGAGCCGTTATCAGTCAGCTTGTCTCATATTTACTCAAAAATAACACTGTACAGCAAGTACAAGTCAAACTTGTCAGATTTGACAAGGGGAGAGGAGCTAGGAGTTGACACAAGGAGGTGAAAGTGATCTTGGCCGGCGATTAGAGTCGTGGTGTGCAGTTCAAGCTGCTGCTGATGACCCATGATTCCTCACTGGGCTCAAGTAGTTAGACAACAACATGCTTCGCATAGACAATGGTAAGAGTTCAGACAGGAATTGGAGCAGGAAGTCTCTCGGGGGGTCATTTGCAAGTACGAGTACATTAAGCAGGGACTCAGCGGAGGATCCCTGAAGAGTCAACACATTTTAACAAACGATAGGGATTTATTTCCTGACTGTGCTTACAGTTCATATGCTATGATAAATTTTGTCACAAAGATGTAACCATGCCTCTCATGAACAGGAGTGGGTGGATGTTGGATTCATTGTTACGCAACATATAGGTCAGGAAGCTTGCAGAATAAGGCAAGTGGAAACATATAGAAACCAACCACAACTGTACTGTAAAGATGGCACTGACACACTACATGTTGTCTATACTGACGTAGATCTACCTCTACCTCTACCGGATTTGTACAATTAATGCCTTTACAAATCCAGTATTTGCCAATTTGAAAAAAAAAAAAAAACATCTGTTAAATCTTAAAACGGTCAGCTTCTGCCTCCAAGAGGAGAGGTGGCAGGGACATTGGTGGGCTGGTAGAGAAACCGTGCAGTGCATGTCAAGATAGCAGGCCTCCAACTGAGGGTGGCAGCAGTTAATAGTTCTCACAGGGAGATGTAATGAAGACGAATGGATCAATGAGCCACAGACAGTGGCATATAAACAATGCTATCACAGAAACACCAGATCCCCTGGCATCCTCTCTCCACACCCCCTCTGTCTCATCTGCTCTCCTACATCCCTCACCTCCCTTCCTACTCTGTTCCCCTTTTAGTGTACTGGCTGAGACAGACTACTTTGTATGTAGAGCATGCTATTCATGACTGACTTAATGCTCTCCTGTGCTTGGGAAGGAATCTTATTAAGTGTTGGTTGATTAGATATAAAACCTCTTGTTGATATGTAGCGATAGAAAACTATTCCCTGAGTCTCTGAACTAAAAGCAACAGGTGTGTCTTTACCGGCAGCGTTGACCTCAGCCTTTGCTGTCAACCTTTCGTCTAACCACAGCGTTTGTTCTCACCCTCTCGTTTGTCCTTTTCCCTTTGTTTTATCTCACTTTTATTCCGTCCCATTTGTCATCTGGAAAGAACCTACAGGCAGAACAGGACTCCGTGAGGAACAGTGGTCTATCTTAATCCACTATAGGTTCCATGGGGTTTGTGGTGTTGGAACATTGATTTAAAGCATCATTGATCCGATCTGCCAATTTAACAAGCCCGAGGCATGGGAGCACACAGACACACACTCTCTGTCTCCTCCTCTCACGGGTACCTGTGGTTTCATTTTGAGTCCTGTGGTTTCATTTTGAGTGCTGCATAAAATAGTTGTGAGCAAATTTGTTTTGTTTCTTTCTTTCTTTCAGCACCAACTGCAGTTAAAGTGTTGGTTTTATAGGTCTCAGTGTCATGCTGTAAGTGACATTAATGAACTGAGGTAGTGTGTTTAAAATGTTGGATGTAACTTCAGTATTTGTAATATTCCCCTTTTCCCAAAAGCAATCAAAACATATGTTGAACTAAAGATTTAAATTAAGCCTGAAATGGAAAAGACATCCGGCATAATCACAGATATATTTTAGGTATCTAGATGTTTGAGGCTATTCACACTGAACCACAAGAATATTTAGTGAGCTGTGATGTTTTAATGCCATCAACATCAATTGTGTTAATCACTTACAACAATCACAGAGGCAACATACATGTCAATACTGCATTGACCAAACTTCTTCCATCTCATGCAAGTGTGTGTTTGACGCACTACAGTAAATTGATGTCAGGAGAATTTACCATTTATGTAAAATTAAATATATGACGTAAATGTAAGCAAAAAATATGAAATGGAACGATATAATACAAAAATCACCTGTGATCTGAATTTTCATATTCACAGAAAATGGAGACATTTGTTCTTTTTTCAGTAAAATGCTATTATGAAGTTACTGATTTGATCTCGTCAAACATCATCTGCTTCTCTTAACAGTCCTGGCAATAATTACAAAGGGATGATTGTGTACCGGTGAAATGAGCGGGCTGAATTGCTTTCAACAAGAGTCGTTTATGTTACTCTATGACTAAGAGTAACAATGAGCCACAATCAGTGCTGTGATAATAGATACTCACTTTGTGATGAACTGGTAAGAGATAAGAGCCACAAGGCCACAAACAATAGAGCAGAAAAAAGAAGTCTGTGTTAACATGCAGTTTGAGGGCAAGACAAAATGTCATAAGCCCTGAATATGAGCAGCTGTGACTCTGACCTGCGGGCAGGAGCAGTCACCATATTATAGTATTTCCAGGGAGAGAGGGAAGAAGAAAATGAAACTGTGTAGACAGGGTGGTGGAGTTTGGGCTGTTTTCCTAATGATCACCAATGTTGGTGTCTTTCAGTTGGAATTGTAAATACTCAGGTTCATTTGAGGCTGCAGATCAGTCTTACACAATGTACGGTCCTGCTGGCTGAAAACCATGATGCAGAGAACTCCTTGCAGTATGCTATCATAAAATTGTGGAATAAGTGCATTGTGTTATTGTGGCGTGCTTGTTGCAACATACCAAAGTGTTTGTGTGCATATGTACGTGTGTATGTGTGCAAGTCGGTGCTCTTTTAGTTGTGGAAGCAAAAATAGCTGCAAACAAGGGGAAACTTCAGCGCCGGGATTTACATACAGCCTATATGATTGACAAGTCAGACAGAAGAGAAAGGAGCAGAAGGAAGCTTAAGGCATGCACTACAAAACATGATCTAAACAAATGACCCACACAATCAGGCATTCCAATTTTAAAAAGTCTAACACGCTTTTTGACAGCTTTGGTAGTTAATCCTGAAGACAAACAAACCTGAAGGTCATTTTTTTTAAGCCGGAGTTCTTTTGAGTTCTGTGATCATCATAGGGGATGGCTTCATTTCAGTCACAGAGGCTTAAATTAGTTTCGTTAAATCCATTTGACCCTCTCCTAAGTCATCAATCAACAGCATCATTTACAATCACGTACTGAAAGCTAAATAAAGTGTCTGGTCGGTTCAGCGTGGAATCTAAAGAGTAACTGTCATCTACAGATTTCATTTTGAAGATGATTTCATCAAATCTGGTGTGTAAATAACTGTAGATTATGTCCTTTGCTCCAAAACAACAACAAAAAGCTGAGTGTCATGCACAGTGACTGCGCAGCCTCCTGAAGCCGTGCTGTCAGGATTATTATAGGTGTCGGAAAGTGCCCCTCTACACAATACCAGAGGGGAAATGCTCAAGCTGATCCTATTGTCAGTGTGAAAAGTTCATTTTTTTGTTTCTATGCTTGTTTTTTTGTTTCTATGCTTGTCTTTGTGTAATTTATTTACATGTGCTCTAAGCTATCCATGTATCTAGTTTCTTTCTCCTGACAAAACGTTTCTTGCCAGAGGCTAAATTACTTCTTTCCAACACAAAGACAAACAGTAGGCATCCTTTTGGCCCAGACGGAGTCTAAAACAACACATTGTACGGCGTTTCATTATCTTGGTCTATTTGTTAGGTATGTCTTTGTGAAATAACATAACACACAACATAACTACATTGAGAGAATATGTAAAAGTCATAGCAGTGTACATGCTAGAGAACATGAGCAAGACTGAAATACAGCTGATCCGCCCTGGACTCACAAGATAACTGCAGCAAATCACTGCAACAGTTTTATCAAAGGAGTGCAATCAACAGTGCCGCAGCAGCTTAGTGGATGCCAAGATTAATTCAAGCCACAACTCTTTGTCTCCTATGTTTAGTCAGACATTGTGTTTATTATCTGTTATTATCAAAGAAAACAGTTATTCAGTTTCTACACTACAATCTTCTTTTATCAATACACCTGCAAACACCGACCACATGGATAGTACATTATAATGTCACTTCTGTAATCCTACCTCAAGGTGTAGCAGCACACTTCACTACTTCACACGAGATTCACCTCAGATGACAACTGCACTTCCAGGCCAGTGCACCTGTCTGATAAAAACAACACGTTTGCCGGGATGTCTAAAATGAGGCAGAAAAGGTTTATTAAATCTGTCCCTTTGTGTCATGGCTTCCGTCTGCTGTGCTGCTGTGCGCCGAGGTCTCAACCAGCTGCTGTTGAAAGTGCTGATCCTGCACCAGGCCTGAGGGCACTCTCCCATTTTCACCCCAGTCCTCTAGATGTGACAATGGTAGTCGGTACACGCGAGACTTCACTTTGCTAATTATTCAAATGTGAGCACTGCCTGTTCCCTCAATAAAACTTGATGTGCTCAGTTTGCATATTTCTGAGGGTGATAACAACTTTCCACAGAAGACAATCTCTGTCTGTTATAAACCATTTGTGTGGTGATTTAAAGTGTTAAAGTAGGTGTAGTGTAGGGTTGTTGTTTTCTGTCTCTTTGACCATCCTAATATTGCTGTAAGTTAGACAATATAGCTGCGAGCAGGGCTACTTAAGAATGACAGATAAGCAGCTCAGACTTCCGTAAGCTGATGTTTCGGCCATCTAATGTTATCTGAAAAGTCTGGTTTAGTGGAGCACACTGGATTGCTCTAAGTAAGTCTATCCGTCCTCGAGGCAGGAATTCTTAATTTTAATCAGTAAACCTGCTGCTGTGGTTTAAATTCAGCTGTTGGAAATGATTCAGCTCTTCTGTGAGGCTCTGCATTCACCTCAGGGACGGGGTTGTCAGTGCTGTTTACATTCAGACAACAATAAATAAAGTAGACGTGTGTACGTTTTTTTCTTTTCTCCAAAAATGAGATTGGAAAAGGAAAATTATGGTTTATTTAGGTAACTATCTGTTGAGAAATTGTTATCTTTTTCTTCTTTGATGGATACAAAATGGTGAAACTAGAAAGAAGCCTATGCTCTTTGATTCTATCGGACGGAAGCCAAAAGTTGACATTTAGTGAAGAAAGGGAAACTAGAGGAGAGAGACAGGAAAGGTGAGTGAAGGAGAAAAAGAGGGAAATGAAAGAAACCAACAGGAGGATGACGCATGCAGTACGCTGACTCATGGCTCTCTTAGGTATTCCTAATGTCCGCAGTGAGACAATCGATCAAAGACTTAATTTTCCCACTCGATTCATCCAGCAGTGCTAACAGCAAGCAGCCACCAGCTGGGCAGCAGCATACCTGGCAAGCTCCCAACAAAGCAGCCTGGACAGGCCAACAACAAAACCTGCTCAGTGAGAGCAACAACCTATCTCATAGGTTTCTGATTAGGACAGCTTCAGGAACTTCCTATGAAATACATTTGAATGTGCAGCAAACAGAATACTGTATGTTTATTACAGTTGTAAGTACAACTCCAGTGCTGTTAAAACCAACACTGCTACTTCAATGTCAGGCCAAGCAACACTGTAACTCTGTTAAATAAAAAAATGGGTTATCATATCGCCTGCTAAGACACACAAGCACGCCATGTAGTCCACAATGTATGGCTAACTGCCATCTGCCCACACAGCCACCCACCGCCAGCCCACGTCTCTGCACGCGCTCCCTGCAGATACAGCGGAAGATGGATTGCCATCTGAGGTGAATGACATCTTGTGTGCTCAAGAAACTGCTGAATCCCATCCGCACTTATGCCTGAGACAAGTTAGGGAAAAGGGGACGGGGGTAACGGGAGGTAAGATGAGAATGGGAGGTAGGTGCAGTGAGGGAGTGATGGATGGGAGGGTGGCTTAGGGGTGTGCAGATGGATACTGAGTCGTGTGCTCGCTTGAGGGTAATGTTTGTTCCCTGCGCACTACCTCTATCCATCTCTCTTTTGAATAGTCCCAGTTGCGCTGCCTCGCCTCCCCTCACCATCCATCTTACAACCAGCACATGCCTCTTTGCTTTTACACTGTGCAATACCTTTGTGAAATCCCACTCATATGTCCAGGCACTTTGTATCTCACAATTCTGACAGGCTGCTACCAGAACATCAATAAGGAAGCGATAGCAGACAGGTTAATTATCAAAGCCAGGAATCTATAGGAACAGCACTGAACAAAAAGACCTTGGTCGCAAGACAACTCAGACATCACTACCACCTGACAGCATGCTTGATAGATTTCATTTGGCTCCACACGTTCATTAAATACACTCTTTGGTATCCTATATCCAGCTATACAGGATACCAAGCCTGTAAAAAATAACCCATCAATAAGCACTAATCAAGGCTACCATGCAATCACAGTTCTTTGGCGAAATTAAGTAAAATTGAGTCGGAGCAAGATGAGACTGTTACGTAAATCAACGCTTTGGAAGGCTGTTCACTGGCCCAACAAAGAGAATAGCAATGATTCAAATAATTGAAATAATAATAGAAGAGGATAAATTGGAGAGATATAAAAGCCTTCATTATATTTCTATTATATCCATAATTACTCGTACATTCCTTATGTGTTCTGAAGTGATCAGACGTGATTAGCTACAGTATGTCTGCCTTCATCTCTCCATTTCAACAGCCCTTGTCATCGGGAGTTAATGGATTGTCAGAATGCAGTCAAGTAGCCTATATGCTGCACCCGCCTATGTATATTTGTGTTGTGAATGGGTAATCAAGCCACAGTGCGAGTTCTGTGGTAACTTTAATGCTGCACTGGTGACAAGACATTAAACCAACTGCAGATCAGCGAAATAGTGAGACCCCATTGGCGGATGTGCGAGCCGTTACTTCAGCAACTCGGACAGTGGCATGGATTTATCAATACACTGCCCAGAGTGAGCTGCTTCTGATATGCTCTGCGCCGCCTCTGGTGGCTGCACAAGCACTGTCTTTTGTGGCTGCAGCTACGCCCGATGGAGCCTACTAACTTGCACAAACCTCAGTACGATAAAGGATCAATAAGTCAGGCTGACTACACTAACCTATTCAACTAAACAACCCCTCTGCTTTGCTCTCTCAGGGAACGGAGAGGGCAGGTGTCAGGTATGGCAGGTTAACAGGGGGATGCATTTTGCTCATTTGCTAACAAGGGGGATGGCATCCCCCCCTCATATCACCTATTAGGCCTACTCATCCATGTGCTCAAAAAGAAACAAAACAGGGAGCCTTTTATTAAATGATTGCTCCATAGGATAACTAGTGGTCAAACCCTCCAAAGGAGACATTTAACAAGACACTGCAGTAAACAAACAAATCTGGAAATTTGCATTATTCACCTTCAGCTTGGATTTAATCAAACTTTGCTTCAGAAGCAGATTTGTGCCTTTAGGGAGAGGAATCTTTGGACCAATATATTATGTTTTACAACTATCTGAAATACACTCATGCTCAGTGTCCATGGATGATCGAGCTTTAGAGAAGTGGAGAGCAGTTGAAAAGGCCAAAAAACGAGAAAAATGGATTTGAAGGCAATAGAATAACAGCAAAGCAGTAAGTGGAACTGATAGGTACAAGAGAAAAAAGACTGAAGTTGTCTGAGACAGGTTAAAGTGATTAAGCTATTTCACTCAATACGGCAATTAAAGCTCAATTAATGCAATTTTCCCCCTGACAGACAGACAGACAGAGGTCTAACCTGAGGAACCAAGTCCAACACACACACAACCAAAAAAAGTCAGGGATTTATTTTCCATTCCCATATGAAGAGGTTTGGAAACCAGGAGGGCCAAAGAGCATGAGACGCATACGAAATACTTTTCAATTAAACCTCATTTACTCTCACACCTAATGTCGGTCAGCTTCCAACTATACCATGAAAGGTATACATGGCATACATTATATGTAAAACATACGCCAGGTGTGTCTGCAACGACTACCTCTGTAATGTTTGATTGAATGAACTCAACCCACAATTGGCTAATCCTCCCCGTCTAGACAAGTGTATCAGACATGTTTTTCACTTGCATGTCTTACACAACAGACACACTCTCATTTTAATCAATGCAAATGTCTGCACCATTTCTGTACAGGCGCACGTCTCAGCTCCGTCTCACAGGCGTAACTGTGACTTGAAGCATTTATTTAGGCTTCAAGTCAACTGAGCAAACAGTTTTCTCCAACTGTGTCTCTGACTGCAGAGCAGCAACTGAAGCGGGGATGCACTCAGCTGTGTTATCACTAGTGGCCCCTACCGGCCAGGGGAACGGTATATAGCAAGTGAAACGTCAGTGGGCAGCATAAAACATTCAATAAAAGTTGTTTTGAGAACGTTCTGATTCACCGCAAATTATTATGCAGTTTGCTGCAGCAGTATGAGAGATTTGCCATGGACAGCCGAGATACTCGCACACTCGAGCACTCGTTCATTCACTCACTCGCTCACACATGATGTCATGACCCTCCTGGAGGAGACACAATATAATATGCAAGAAAGCAGCTGTGTTCCTGTTTGATATCTATGAGTGGCCACACTGAGTCTATAAAGTCTCTGTGAATGGGTTCCATGTTTGCCTCTGTCTCCCTCCTGATAGTCCATTTTCACTCTGGTTACTCCACTCTGCTCTAATGATTTATCGGTCCGTCTCTTCTCTCTATTTGCTCATCATGCATCTCACTTTTCCACCATTCTCCTCCTGCTTTTCTCCTCCTTAGGGAATTAAGTGCAGTGTGCTTTTAATTTCACATGGTTAATACGAGTACGCTGACAGGAAGGATGAGCAGCCTCAGCCATCTCGATTATCAACACACCTTTGTGCACGGCAGCCACTGATGTTTATGATGTTTTTACTTGTTTATGTTGTTATACTATAGTTCAGAGACTGGGTTTGACAACTTGTTTCGACGACGATGAAGAAAGGAAGTGGCCGATCCAGTCAAAATGTAGTTCTAAATATAAAAATACAAATATACAGTTGTCCTTTAATACTATACAAGCCTGTTACAGCAGTAAATGTGATTGTTTGTGGTTACTGCAGTGACTTTTTGCACATGCTCATTCAAAAGTTGAATTGTTGAATTGTCAGTAAAAAGTAAACTCTTGGGACTATTTGTGTTGCAACATAACTGTTCCTTATAAATGTGTGCGAATCAGCGATGTAGCTGTGCCGTCATTATTATAAACTTAACACAATCATTGTCACATGTAAAACAATATTTGAGCCATTCAATTATATCCAAAACATCTTCCTTTCAGGCTTTTATGACAAATGAGCAGCTGTTACATAAATCGTGTGTGCTTTTCCCACACTGTTGTCCTATAATAACCTCAGCAAGACTCTGACCACCTCCTCTTCAGCGCTGTTATATATGAAAGGTAAATAAGACTCCTCAGATCAGAGGTAAAGTACCCCTTTGCTCATCGCGCTGAAATAAAATATGACAGTTTTCCTCAACTATGCTGCGGCATCTAGCTGGAGAGTGACACGTGTGGTGGAATATTTCCCCACCAGCAGCATCAAAGCTTCTCTATAAATACACGCACAGACACAAACACACAATGACCCACATGCAAAGCAAACACACAGGCTGCCTTCATGAGAGTGAATGGAAATGGGAATACATTAAAACAATTATCCCTTTGGGATTCGGCATAGAAAAGAGAAGGAACCACACTAACGCACAGCCAGAAAACATCACAGAGAAGGTGGGCTTTAACTCTGTCTTATTAATCTTCTGCATGTTTGTACTCAGTCTCATCAAAAAAAGTTCAATTGGAGGTGAACAGTCCTAATCTTGGCTACTTAATATCAAGATGAGCTTGTTACTGTATTTTCAGAGTAGCTAATTAACTGGCAGTTAAAAGGACTGATTGCTTGAGAAGATTGAGAAGAGAATAAAACGGTCCTCTTTGTCAAATGTGGTCACCTTATGGTTACTTTGCAACCCAAAAGTTTTTCATTTTACCAACTAGGCCACATCCTGCTGATTAATGTAGGCCTATTATTTATTTTAGAAAGTTTCCATAATGTGCCACTTGTTCACAAATTACATAACCACACATACAAAACACAAACACTGCGTCAGTATTTTAGGCCAAGCTTAAAATGAAATGAATTATGTTGCCACATATTGTGGTATGTTGTTGAGTGTTAGAAGTTACAATAAATGAGAGAATTCAAAAAGCATGTGAATGTGGGAAGGCAATAATGTGAGAAAATGGAATAAATAAGTGTTGCTTGGGATCATGGTATTATGTGGGAGCACAAAAGTAATATGAGCAAACAAAATACATTTATATTAATGTATTTTTATTTTAAATTCCTCACATAGCAAAAACCTCTTGACAAGAAGCAAAACATATGCAGCACTTGATCCAGAGAATTAGATTTTTGTATCGGAGCACTGTCTAATGCGGCAGTTTGACATTTAACCAACTGAAACTGTAACCTCAACTGAAGAGTATGTTGCTTTAGTGTTCAGCAGGGAGAAACCCATCACCACTTCACCAACTCACATGTTCCCATTTCGCATCTCATCAACAAGAGAGCAGTGCGGGAAACACTGCTCCATATTCAAACACATGGCGAGACAGAGCTAGATTACAAAAAAGGCTGATACAGTATTTATAGATTTTAAAATCATTTCTACGATTATACTAGAAGAAACAATGGCCTCAAAGAGCTCTTCATGAACACTGTGCTACACTATAACATTTACAATTTCAAATCTACATGAAAGCATAAGTCAAGCGGAGGAAATTTAAATTTCGATTTATTTTTTGGTTCATTTTCTTTCTTTTTTTTTTTTTTACTGTTTTTGCGTTTTTTGATGAAGGAAAATAACGGCAGAGACACCCTGATGAACAATCCTTTGAAAGCATTGTGTTGTCGGGTTATGCCAGTTCAAGACCAACTAATCATGTTCAATAATCTAATCTTATTATTAAAGCATTAAATGTCAAAGCATGGGTTGGTGAACTGAGCCATTGCTCTTAAACATGATCAAACGGGCCACCTCCATGTCAAGCGTGGCACATCCATGTGACTGAAGCATATCAACAATTACTAACGAGAGACCTGGAGGATCAAAATTACTAAGCCCACTTGGATCAAAACAACTCACAGGTCTATATTTTCTATTATATATTGTATTTCCCTCTTTGGGACGAAGTGTTGTCTGATTGTTGCTGCACAGAATGAAAAAGCATGTCCCACGTCATGTCCGAAAATGCAAAGAAGCGATTAAAATCAGTCGGTGATATGTCCCGAGGCTGATTTCGGGCCCCTCTTAAGTGCTGGTGAGTTGTTATCGTCGCCTCCAGTCCGGAATCAAAACAGGTTTGGACGGTCTTGTCCCTCCACTAGGCAGCCCACCATTTGATCCATTTTGCTGAAGACTGTCGATCCCTTTTGATCCCGTACAAGTCAAACTATCTCATTTTAAATATATATTTATGAAAACATGATCAAAATCGTGAGGATTTTTACTTGTCATTAAAATACGTGTCTACTAAACAGAAGTGTTGTAGTCGAGTGTTAAACTTACCAGTTTGGTGAGTGGGAATTCCCTTTACATCCTACTGCAGGTGTCGGTGCGCTGCGCTATCTCCAACACTGGACCCCGATTCACTCCAAGGCTCTCCAGGACAGCCGGCTGTCAGCCAAAAACGTGACCAGAATTTTTTGCCTCCGTTTTGTCATAAATATTACAGCGGGAGGGGGGTGGGGGGCCCTCCACGGCTGCAAAAGACGCAGAGTCGCAGCAGTGGCTCACAAAGCAGGTAATACCACAGTGTTTGGGCGTTTTTCTTTTAATTCCCCAATCAACACGGCGCGCTACACCTGTCCACTTTTATGCAGCGGACTTACAGCATCCCACACACGGACCGGTCAAAACGCATGATTATGCGCTAACTGCTCGCTGGAGCGCAGTCGCTCCATCACAGCGACCAATACGGTGATCTGCAAGCGCAGGGGGGGGGGGGAATGGAGTGGGATTTTTGTTGGAAGGGGGAGGAGACAGGGATGCGGGAGGAGGAGAGAGTGTGTGTGTGTGTGTGTGTGTGTGGAGGGGGGGGGGGGGGGGGGGGGGGGGGGATGGGTAGCCTTCCTTCCACAAGGACGACCTGAGATTCCTCAAGGGTGACCACTCCTCTGTAGTAATTCAAGGAGATTTCCAAATTACTTGTATCCCTCCCTCTCTCAAAACATATTGCACACACTTCACCTGATCTCCCTCAAAGGAAAACGACTGGATTGACTGGATAATATCAGTCTCCCCCCACTGTGGAGGAGGCTTTTGAAGGCTTCTGTCTTTGCTTTGCTGCACACTGGGGGCTGTACGGCGGGTGTCTGCCCTCATATCAGACTCTACATTTCGATGAGCTGGTTAAAGAGAAGATTCATGAGGCTTGAAGCCATATTTCACCTGAGATTGTCATCTCATTGTAAGGTGCATCATTCCATCTGCTGTACTAGGAGCACTCTGTCACTAGGAGCTGTGTGCATGGATCAAGGACACTGACTCAATTTGTGACCTTGGACACGTTAAATATGAAGTCCCTGCCACTGCAGTTCTCACACTGATTCACAGACAGCTGTTTTAGAGAGGGGTGTAAATGACTGTGCTAGTGAATATGTGAGATAGACTGTGCAGAGGGAGATTTAGATAAAAGGCGAGGAACATGGGGTGTCTGAGGAGAGGCAGGGCAGCGGATGTCAGCTGTTCACTGTTAAGAAACTCACACAGTAGACTGTATGCTAAAATTAAAATTAAAAGTCCACTATTAAGAATTGCTATGTATGGTTTTCCCAAAATGGATGTAAAGACTGTGAATATTTAACCTTATTTTGAATTGGTAAATGGTAAAACCTGCATCTGAAATTTCCATGTTTGCTCTTATATGCTAATAAACAGATGGTGGAATAAATACTGCTTATATAACCTTGAACAAGAAACATTGCATGCCTCTAAAACTAAATAAAATCAGTGCTGGCCCTCATGTTCTCCACCCACCATCCACCCCCCTAGGTTTTTGTATTCCATCCTGCAGTAATTGTTCATTTTTCTTGTTGGTATCATATTATCATGATATATGTCGTAGGTTATACGCCCAGAGTGTGTCATGTTGCAATAGTTTTGCCATTTTGGGAAATATTAGTTTTCTTGCAGTGAGTTGGATGAGAAGATGTACGTATATCACTCTCATATCTGTCCAGTAAATACACGGCTACAGTCAGCAGCTGGATAGCCTAGCTTAGCATACATACTGGAAACAAGGGGAAACAGCTCCCAGCACCTCCAAAGCGCACTGATAAAGGTTACTGCAAGGAACTTTTACCTGGTTATAAAACAGTCTCAATAAAATACAGATGCCTCTACGACCTACAAATGAGAACATCAGCAAGAACATTGGCTATTTCTTTATAGTTGCTCTTAATGCAAGTCATCAGTGCCACCGGGTCTACGAAATCGTGAAGGTTCACTAGAACCTCTTTCAGCTCAGACTCCAGCGTTTTTTTCCATTGGTATAAAAACTGTAAAAATAACAGTTTTACAGACATCTGTAGCCGGACCTTTTCTTCGCCGCGAGCAGTAACTTCCTGAAGTATCTGCGGGTTGCCTGGCAACTATAACACTAAAGCCACATAACTACAACACAGAAATGCCCCATCTCATTTTACGTGTTCTTTTTTTTTTCTAGAGAAATATAAAGTGTTAAACAGTGAACTTTAAAAGCGACGTAGGAACACTTTGTTGCTCTTTTGGACTAAACCAGGCTGTTTCTCCCTGCTTCCAGTCATTATGCTGTAACTGACTGCCAGCTGTAGCCATATGTAATGTACACCATACAGACATCTATCTCCTCATCTAACTCTCAGCAAGGAAGTGAGTGTAAAATGTAATACAGTAACTATAAATTGTATTATTAAGATTTGATTTAGGGAGAACTGACTGTGCTTCATGTGTGTGTTGGACAAAGATATGTGTGTAATGGGAAGTACATTTTTGGAGAAAAAGACATGATTATTGATGGCTATGATCCTTCATGAACACCTGGTCTCAGTCTAAAGATTGTAGTAGTTCACACCCCGCCACCTCCATCACCATCATTTCTCTGTCGCCCACTTTTTCCCTTTCACTGTGCCACACATTTTACAGAAACACCAAGGTTCCCCAGGAGCCCGCAGTTGCCAAACAAACACAAAAACAGAGTGAATTGCCCTTGCTACCGATCTGAATCTCTTGTGAAAACAGTCACATACAAATGCAAAGCTAGCCAGTGATAAGGAGCATCTGCCACACACCCACATACCATATGCCCCCATCACTCAGCCAAGGAAAAATACAGAAAAACATCTGAACACACACACCATACTAGAAAGCAAATAAAACTCCCCATAATAACAAAAACATATTCACACACTAAACACTTATCTGCTGAGACAAACTGCCGCCTATACAGCAAGATATAGGGAAAAAACTGCGGGGCCTACATTCAAGCTGTGCAACATGAATAAAGAATCTCTCCATTGTAATGTATCGTCCATTTGTAATTTTCAGCGCCTTCCAGCAGCTATCTTATGATACATGCTGCATAACTGTTTCAATGTATAAACCCTCTCTCTCTCCGTGTGCACTGCATCACCTCATCTTTTTTAATGATTTCTTGTTTTTCTCAGAATGCCTTTCAGCAACACCAAGACAAGGGGCATGAACATACAGGTGTAGCGAACATCCACGGAAAGATGATGAAACTGAAATGTAATAAATACAACAATGACAAAATCTTAACTAATAAACATCTGTAAGGAACTGAGTAACCCAAGACCTCTACGGTTACTGAGCACTTGGACTCTAAATTGACCACGTGTCTGGACATACTCATAGCAGATAAGACACTCAAGCCGTTAAGGCTGAGTCTACCATGTTTTATGTAGGCGGGCAGTTCTTTTCCGTCTGCAGGCTCGAAGGCCCAGTGTAAGCCAAGACATCTCCACAGGCTGAGAGGACATCCAGCCAACCTGAGAAGCAAGAACCTGAAGAAGTGTCTTCCTTCGTCTGGTTTCTAACATGCTACAACCATGATTGATAACTTTGAATCCTCCACACCAGATCTCTCCCTCAAGGCTCTGCCGGTTCCGCCTCTCTTCTGGCCTTCTGTTCCTGACCCGTCGACTGCGGCCATTCTGTGCCGTCTAATGTGCCATGCGGCTCCGACCTGCAATGCACCAACGTGCTGAAGATTTATTCCAGCAACTATTGAGAGAAAGAGACTCTAAAAGAAAAGACTCTAAGATGAGAGACATTTAAAACTGCCAAATGTGCCATAATGATCCCTGCTGCTAAAAAGAGGGGTGAAAAGATGAGTCAGCATCCCGCTGAGAGAGATGGAGAGGAGGAAAAATGGTTCAAGTTGTACCTCAACGAAGAAAACTATAAGCTCCGAAGATATCAGAGAAAGCCGAACCAACTGCCACAGAGGGAGGGATGGAAGAATGCAATTCAAATGAACTACTATCATCCAACATGATCCGAGATGCAGCGATGTCCACAGAGGAACAGCCGCCACTTCACACAGTTGAACCTCCCATCTGCTCATCAGACCCGTCAGGTGAAAACAATACAATTTCTAGATGTAAATGATTTAAGTCAGGCAATAAAATATTCTTAGATAGAAATCTTCATTAAACAGATGAATACGTTTTAAACCTAAAGATCTAAATTAGATGTAAATTAGAACTATTATAAAATTGCTTCACAATCGTAGCTGGTGCGTTTTAAACTCTCAACTGTATAAATCTTTTGAACAACATTGAATGTAAAAACGTCAAACGACGAATCTAATTGATAGACATTAATCAATGATAGGAGTCACTGATTGTACCTGGTCACATACAGTCCTTTTATTTGTGGTTCCCTATTATTCATTGTACTCTTCATCATATTCTATGTTCATTCCATTCATTTTGTTGATTCTATCATTTATTCATTAATTTTCTGTCTAGTAGTTTAGTTACTAATTCATGGGTTTATAAATCATAATTGAATTATTAATGATCATTAAATAGTTTGATATTAATTCATTATATTGTATTAAAACTGCTACAAGCAATAACGCTACACAGGTTGTGTTAAAGAGCGGCAGCGGGTTTATGGAATCTCATATATCTCCTTCCTATACAGAGGATTTCTTCCCATTTGGTTGTTGAATGTCAGCAAAATGTTGAGGCTAAAAAGAAACCCTCGCTCTTTGAATTTAAGGGGTGATATCAAAATGTGACCTTTTCTCTGACGTGTTAGAGCAATGAAAAGTTTTCTGTCAAGCCTCATTGTAACTGCACCAGAAAAACTTTAAAGCTCTCAGCTACTTATACTATTGAAAAAAAAACATACCACCAAACCCTGAGATGCATGTTGTTTTTTGTCTTTTGTATGTCAAGTCGAAACTGAAGCCCTACAAGTACTGTGAACCTCCCTGTTTCATCGCCAGAGGGAGATTTTTTTTCTACAGGCATCAATAAAGCAGCAGATCAGTTTTCTCCCTGTGGACTTATTTTGTACTTATTTTAAGTAGTGAATGAATCAGTCTGTGGCCACATTTCCAGATCAATGTGGACATAAAACATTTATTGGAGTGATAATTGTCAATCCTCTGTGTTGTGGGTTTTTAAGTACGTCCCTGTGTCCTGTGTGACAGCATGCCTGGCAGTTAGTGGGTCTGTGTCTCCGTCTGTCCTGCGCGGTATCAAAGACCCCATCATAACCTCTGGTAAACATGATGACATGTCAAGACCCCTGGGGCCCAGTCTGACTTCAGCCCCACTGACCAGTCAACAGAAAGAGAGACAGGCGGCCTGTCTCACAAACTCCCACATATGCTTGCTCGACCCAAATTAAAGTGATCTTAACCCACTGGTTCCCCAACGCGGGGGCACACACAGGTGTAACTAATAACATGTGAATCACTGCATCACAATTGCTGCAGCAACGATTGAGCTACAGTATGTTATCAAGACCGACATTAGCAAAATGAAGCAAAACAATATATAAAAAAACAAGGTGAACAGAACAAGACTTACAGCAGCTTCCCTTACAGTGCACGTACTGTTGCATGCAGTATATATTAAATTGGGACGATTAGGACTACTTTGTCATAACATTGCACCTTGAACGTTGACCTTCATGCTCATATTCTTTGCGCTAAGGATTGTGGGTCAGAATAGACAGAAAAGCATACTGCAAAATGGGACTGGATGTAGGACATCCTGGTATTTTTGGCATGGGCCTATTGCCTTTCTCTGGCATACTCAATAGGATGGTTGGAATAAATTCCAAGAGTCTACAGACATTCTTGCAGAGCTCTGTGCATCTTAAGCACATCAATGCTTTGAGCTAAATGCTAACATCAGCATGCTAACATGCTCAAAATGTGTATGTTGATGTTTAGCAATTTTATAATGTTTACCATCTTAGTTAAGCGTGTTTGCACATCTAACGCCTGCACCAAATCTTTGCGAAATCCATCCGATATCAGTTGAGATTTATTTATAAAGAAATGGTGGGGGTAGAAGAAAAGTCAGACGACCACCAAAGTCAATCGGACACATGTCTGGTATTAATGTGGTGTAAATCCATCTTGTAGATGCCGACATATTTCACTGAATAGGTGAAAACTTTGACCTGTCATCATGCGCACATATCAGTCAAATTCAACATATGTAAAACTTTGTATCTACCTGCATTTGTAAATGTGCCACAGCAACTGATAAACGTGTGTAAAATAACACAATCTGTTTATGTTCTCGATGGTGTTATTTTAATTTTAAGCTCTTACAAAAGTAATTAAGTATGTTGAGAATATAATTGGGATATGTGTACATGCAGACATGGTTAGTTGTGCCCTTGAATGTGACAGAAACATGCTGTGGACACATATACCTGATGTCCTATTATAGTCATAGACAACAAGATGGCCAGCTGGCCAGCTGGCCAGTGCAAATTAACATGTCACGATGCCTCAGCATGTCACCCATCGACTCAACTACACATCCTGCTCAATGAAAAGCACTTGAACATAAGAGGCAAGATTGATCAGATGGACCTGAGAGGAGAGGAAGCAATAAAAGCAACATGAACAAGGAGTTTGCATTCACTGAATTCCAACTGATACAGACAAACACAATAAGGTGCTTTGATGCAGACAAGTACAAAATTAAGCAGAGGAGTTGACACAAGAGAAGAGAAAATTAACCACGAAACTGTGTGGCCTGGTAACTGTAACCTTGGGTCGAGGTTTGAAGGAGGCAAACGCTGATCCAGGAGCACGGAGCAGACATAGAGTATTATGGGTTAGGTGTGGAGAGAGAGACAGAGAGAATTATGGGTTAGGTGTGGAGAGAGAGAGAGAGAGACAGAGACAGAGACAGAGAGAGAGAGAGAGATTATAATCATGCATTATGAATAAGGAGAGACACATTTACCTTTTTCCAGCTTTACGAAGAGGGAGCAGGGCACACAGAAGCTGGTCACTAAAGGCCACCACTGAAGTGTATTTGTATAAGCTCATGGTGTCCTGCCTAAGGAGGGGCAGACTGACAGCTTGAGTTTACCCTCTCATTAGTGTACCCAGGAAGTAGCCCTGGACCTGCACAGTGGGTCGAATATTGACTTTGTCACCATGACTGTGTGACCCGCCACAGCTGGCCAGTCACCTTTTTCCTGGTATTTTGTGGCGACTGTAAACTATAATTTTTTTTGATGCAGCATGACCACTGTGTGTCTACCGGCGGCTGCTTTTCAAATAAGTGTAATGGGCTGTGAAATTAGTTTTATCTCTGCGCACAATATGGCTATACAGAACATTTCTTGACTATCCAGTCTCCCTAAAAGGGGGAAAATGCATTTTCACTCTAAATGACAAACAGTGTAGCCATTACAGAAACGCGCAGATCCTCAATTTACATATACGCGCTTTAGTTAAGAAACAACCCATTTGACCAGTGTGTTAAGGTTTCCACAAGACAGAAACATTTGATTGGATGATATTTTTGTCTGGTACGGACAAGTGGGCACAGGTGTCTGCATGACTAAGCATTCACCTGTGCTCCTGCAGTCAAATTCAGTCAAGACATTTCTGGTTTGATTGAACCGCAAAGGGACTTTGTGATGGATGGAAGATGAGACGCTCACTGACCTGTCACTTCAACCTCCCCACCTCCAATCTCGGCCCCTTCCTTCCTGACCCCTGCCTGTGCGGTCTGCTCTCCCTGGGCGGCGTCTGACATCCACGGCGCTGTCTACAGCTCAGCCATCCTGTTCCTCGTCCACACGTACAGCCTGTCACTTCCCTCCCAATCCCAACTCAGCCGCACTTCACTTTTCCAGCACAGCAGCAGCAGGGCCCTTCTGTACCCCACCTGCATACTTAAACTTGAAAATGCCTTGTGGTCATCATCGTCAAACATTTTAAACAAGCCACTGCTTTTACAAACTGGTTTCTGTTTTTTTTCTTTAGGGTGCCATTTGATTCAGTGTGAAGATATTACTTGAAGCCTGACAGAGATAATATCCTGAACAAGAGAGCCGGAGCCCTGGAGCCCAGTAATCCAAACTGATACATCCTCACAGACAGCTTTCATACATCCATCTACAGAGACAGGGGGGATATAATCTTCTGTCTCACCTTGCCAATCTATCTTCAATCTCTACTAAACTACAATTTTTCTTCATCTGTGTCCTCCATTTCTCTGTGTGTTTTAAAGTTCAGTTGTTACAACATATTCAGTCAAAAGCTTAGCCATACTTTACACAAATGTTAATAAATCAATAGGCAATTATTTAGTGGTCACGTGATGTTGGTTAGGGAGCAGATATCAGAAAAGTCACTCAGGTAATGACCACATGGATCCACAGCAACAGCACAATTTAAGTCATCAGGGAATGAATGGTAAAATGGAAGATTGTAGTGTTTCAAAGCCGAACTTTAGTTGACCGCAATCAAAAGTGAAATATGAGCTGGAAGCTGCAGAAGGATCTCCCGGACAAGGACGTCTGGCAGCTCAGGCTACTCGCTAAGTGGGGTCAGAGGTCAACAGGCAGCGCTGTGAACCGTGTCTGAGGGGGTGGAGTGACATTGCTGATAAAGCAAACAAACTGAGGAGCTTAAGGTATGTGGAATTATGAGTATCATAAATGTGACGCAGCAACAGAGTCCACTGCCATGCTAGCGGCTCTGTGAGTCTGCACTAATTGCTTATAATGACAGATTTAACATCATTCACCTTGTTAAACATCTAGGTTTAGTGTGTAAGTGTAACAGTGTTTGTTCAATGTGTGATTCCACTTTCCATATACGTAGAGTAGGTTCAGGGGCTCACAGAGCAATATTTATTCTGTTCCTATTCAGACAATGCATGCAGCACCGAAATAGAAGCAGGCAGCTCGTCCATCTTTCCTCCGCCCAACACATCACAAGACAATGTAACGCAGAGTCAAAGGGTAGCCTTAGAGATATGGTGAGTAGAGCCGCTGCTTCTTTGCATCTATAGGTGCCAGCTGAGCTGGTTCTGGCATGTGATCAGGATGTCTTCTGGACACCTTGAGAAGGTTTTTCAGTACTTAGTTATCAGAGAAAAGAAGTGACAGCTTTCTGGTAAACCGTAGTACTTTCATATGCCTTATGGGCAGAGCACTAAAGTTGTATTGGCATTATCTGACTGGCATTAGTGGCTTCATACATGCTTCATACTGACACTTCTCACTATATCTGCTGATGTGATCAAATGTAACTGTATAACCATTTAATATTAACAGTTCATTTCTTGACACAAGTGTCTCTGAAGATATGAAATCAAAAGATATCATCATACGAGTCAAGCAGCAGGGACAACCCATGGACACCCAGGTCCATCGTGCCATCCTGCTACACCACAGTAATAGGTTTAGGTGTTGCACCAGTTCCAACGAGCAGGAAGTACCTTACAGGACCCTATCTTATTGCCATCTACCCCCATCTTCCAATAACCAACAATTTCCACCACTCTCTGCTTCCTAGTCAGCTGCAAAATTACTGATTACAGATTTGCTTACAGTCAAGAGAGGGAAGTGGATCACTGAAAGGGGGGGGGGGGGGGGGGGGGGACCAAAAAGATGAGAGGGAGAGAGTAATGGATAGGGAGAGCTGAGAAAACTGAAAAATCTCAGGCCATCAGTTGTAGCATAGGCTGCTGAATGACAGCAAGGAGAGATGAGAAATGGCATATGCTAATTTAGGCTTATGCATCTGAAATATCCCATGAGAGGCTTTTGATAATGCTGAGGCATTGTGACACTCAGGTGGCCCGTGCTCATCACTGCCATAATGAAGAGAATATGCTAATAGCTGAGTCATCTGCTGGAGGACAAATTAAACAAAGTAAACAACACCAACACTGCTCTCTGTTAGTTTATGGAGGAGATGGACAGGAGAGGAGACACAGTGAGGAAGAGGAGGGAGAGAGATAGATGAGATGGACAAAGTTAATGTTAAGCTAATGCCTTAGTGACCTTCATTTTGCAATTTTAAAGGTCTCTCTAAAAATCTTGATTTTTAAACACACCACAAAGCACAAATGTGCCCTGCATTAAAGTCTGGACTCACAGTAAGTGAGATATGAGGTGAGCAGAGATAGGCTGGTGTGTAATACCCACTTCTAATTGAAACGGCTTTGTGTGAAAGTGCTCAGTTCAGCCAGGAGCCCAGAGAGGCTAAACCAAAGGCTCAGATCAATACACTGAACAAATGCTTAGACTGGCACAACTCTGAGTGTTCAGGTGAAAGACTTACAGGACAGAAGAAACTTCTGATGCCCTCCACACTGTCCACACAAACAAACTCCAGGAGATCAAATAGAGAAAACACAGGGGTCAAAGCATCGGGGAATCTGCTGTGAACAGCACGCACAAGCTTTACAGTAATCCAGTTTTTCCCTGACACTCGCGTATAGATGAAGAATAATAATAATACTAAAATAACTTTATTTATACAGCACCTTTATAATCAAAGTTTACAAAGTGCCTCGACAGACAAAGCAGCAAAAGCAAGGCAATAATAACAACAACAGAAAGCTCAACAGTGAGGCCCAACAAAGCAAGACAATAAGGTAAGAGTTAAACCCCGATAAAACAGTACAATAGATGAAACGGGAAAAATACAATCGATAGGATAAAAATAAACTAATGAATAAATAAAATAAAATGAAATAAGAAGAGCATATGCACCTTAAAATGACCCTCACTGAATGGTTCCTATGTTTTGCTTAATGAACAATATGTGCAAGCGAGTAGCACATGAATATAGATAGAAGATATACGGATCATGTGCTATTATGACAGAGAGGGTAAAAGTGAGATTGAGAACATTTCTAGCATGTTTCATTGCTATAGCAACAGCCTTTGGACTTGCGGATTGAAGTGGGTGGCAGAAAAAAAAGAGCAAGAGTGAGAGGAGTGACGGAGAGCGAGAGAGAGAGAGAGAGAGCGAGAGAGAGAGCGAGAGACTTTGGCTTCCTCCTCTCTTTTGGGAGGTTCTACTAATCCAGCTCTCTGCCAACCCCAGACCCTGGGGCTTCCAACAGTCAAGGTCACTGAAGAGGAAAAATGAACAACTCCTAAACGTGTTTCTGCATACTCCACATTCGAGGGAGGTGAAAAGGAGCAGTTCTGTATCATACAGACAGGGGGAGCTACCATTGTACTCACAACATGCGCATGACTGTCCTCCACAAGACTCACTTCATCCCAGCAGAAGGATCATGGTGGCTGTGAAATACCCTTGAAGGGTCACGGACTATAATCCCCATTGTACCTTATTTGAATGCCTCTGTCTCAATCAAAATAGTGTAGAGAGAAAAACAACATAGTATCCATTTTTCTGTATTAAAAAAATTCACATACAAGCAGACGTGCTTCCTGTTTTGTATGCAAAAGCTAATCATCTCAATAATGTTCCATTCTGATTTAAAGTTGAATGGCCGCAGTACCACTGTTATGGTGGGAATTACAATAACACATATAGCTCGGCACATAAATGCAGTGAGGCGGGCACTTAGTTCATATTAAATTACAATTCAGTTGTAGCCAACGTTCACACACCACATTAGCATAAGTCTGCGAAGGACAACCTTGAGTCATGATATCAGACTGCGTGTTTAGAGAGAGAGAGAGCCCAAGAGCCCCGGCAGAGTGAATATCAAATTAGTTAAGGTTGTTAAAGCTCCCCTTGTTTCATAGAAACTTAAGTTTGCAGTTCCCCCCAACACACACACACACACACACACACACACACACACACACACACACACACACACACACACACACACACACACACACACACACACACACACACACACACACACACACACACACAGCTACTATCCTCACATGTCCTTTGAAAGACTTGCGGGACTGCTCTAAAGGCTTTTGGTGTCTTGTGTAAAGCTGACTAGTTACGGCTGCTGAAATCAGTGACGGCTGCTATTTTTAGAATATGTGAAATGTATCTCTAACACACAAATCATGATGAAATACCATATGAAATACGTGTGTGTGCCAGTGAGCGTTCACACGCACACGCACAAACACACACACACACACACACTCGTAACAGATGAGAGGAATCAAACCGACAGAGGGAGAGGTATGGGAGCAGAGAAGTGTGAGAAAAAAATACTTTTTTGTACTGTTTTCGGGTGCCATTTTGAGGTACTTGTACTTTTGTGAGTATTTCCATTTTTTCTTTCTATACGTTTGCTCCACTACATTTCAGTGGGATGTATTGTACCATTTAACTCCACTATTGATACTGTAATATGTCAGCTTTTAAAATATGATCCATTGCCATAGATAGAAAAAGATACCATAACCATGACATCTAAATATATTGCTTACACTTTAATTTATCAGTAATACTATTGAAGTAATATATATGAAAATATAACACTGTAATACGGGTCATTCTGCATAATGCGTGCAAATAATGTGTACTATTTTTGATACGTCACTGCTGGTATTTAAGTAAGCCGCTTGGGGAAAGCTCTTTCTTGTTACAGCTGTTTATGCATCTGTGCATAAAGAGAAATCCTTAAAAATGTGGTTTTCAGAGTTTGGTGTGGAAAATAAATCAACGCCATATCGCCCAGCATCAGTGTCACACTAATGCTCCTGTGGCTGAATGGGATCAAATCCCTGCAGTAAGGTTCCAGAATCTTGTGGCAAGCTTTCCACAGTAAGGTGGTGGCTGTCAGCATACTAATGCTCACAGCAGTGGCCTGTCTTTGGCCATCACCTGAACAATTTGAAGTCTCTCCCACCTGTTTATCTCTACATCCACAGCCACTGTCAGCATGTTGTGATCTTGTCCTTGCTACCGTGTGCATAATTTGTTGAAGCTGTCACACAGGCTCTGCAAACACATGCGAGCCCACACAGCACGATAAGGTGCTGACTGAGATTACTTTTGAAATTAAGTCAGGTAAAGGAAGATGACAAGGTGACGGCGAAGCTGGGCGAGGCCTGTTGGAGTGTGATGAGGTGGATATAGAGTCGGCGTGTCTTCCACCAAGGGAAATCAACCGAGGGCAGAGAGCATGGAAAAACCTAGGGAGGAGTCGTCGTGGCCAACAAGCAGAAAATCCTCTCATTAATAAAATCTGCTGATGAAATTAGAACAGATCTTGATCTGTCACACATACACACTTAACGATTTCTAGTCTCCTAATCTTCTCATTAACATTGACAAATTATGTGGTGAATTTCCATTATTGGAAATATTAAATTGTGTGTGCACACGGACACAGATCATTGAGGCCATATCATTTTATTTTCTGTTAATGTGAAGATCACAGGTTTAAAAGCCACATGTTCTAGTGTTGTGTATGCCAACATATAATGTTTACATTACAAACAGTTAATCGCTAAAATCAGAGAATACACCAGACTTGTCTTTATTCAAACCTTTGGTTTATTAGAAATGCCTTTTGAAATGTTCCATAACACTACAGAAACATTATAGTTTGCACCACACAAAAACACACTGTTCCATCTTCAATACACAGTATAAAAATACCTTTAAAAATAGCACCTTTTCTATGGCAGGTAAACATGCAGTCGTGATCAGAAACATGACTTCCCCCAAACGGTAAAATACAATATGTACAAAATATTGGCAGAATATTGTGCTTGATTCTTCATATTTAATACAAATGATAAAACTATATCATTAATAATAACCCAATTCAGATGTGATTGCATAGTAATCATGTAGAGAAGTGTGAGGAGTTATTTCAGGCATCTGGGGCTCTGGAAGTAAAAGTCCTGTTAATTCTCTGCAGATGGTATTCGGTGACTTGCAGTTAGAGCACTTTCATGGAAATCTCCTGGTTAAACTCATTCATTTCAACCATGTTGGGGAAAAAAAAAAATTTGATTCAAAGTCAAGATCAAGTACACAAAAACTTTAGGAGAGAAGTCAATTTCAACTCCTAAGGAGCACTACGGTAAAAACAACAACCAATCACTAAGTGTTGTTAAGGGCTGAAGTTAGTAGTTATTAGAGAATGAACTTCTGCTTTTGGTCTGGATTTACATTCTTTCTGTACCGTTTATCATGCAATGTTATTGTTCTTTTAGTTCACTTGAAAAATAATGTAAAAATAAAGCTTATGCATTGTAAAAGATGATTAATACAATTAGCAGTTTAAATAGATTCTTTCTTTGATTCTAATTTTTAATTTGGGGTCAATTTTGGAAGAATTCAGCATTCATGGCGCAGTGGCCTTCTTCTTCTCCATAGCAAAGTCTACTTAATACTACAGTATAAATTTACAGCATTTGCTAACCAAACTAACCCAAATGACAGGATTTCTCTGAAACAAAGCTGAAATACTAACACAAAAGTTACTTTATCCAGGCAACTTCTGTGCCTCTATGTTGAGGAACGTTACAGTAGGATTATCATTAGAAGAAAACTTTCGAATGCTCATTTACAAATTGGAAAATATTTCCACAACCCACACCTCTGCCCACTTTGCTACTCTACTAAGTCGGGACATTTAATCAGTCTGAGTACACATATAAGGAGTGAGCAAAATAATAGAAAACACCTTCCTTGCAGTAAATACCAGTTCAGTGAAGTCCACAAAGAGTGCAATTTGTAGTTTGTGCTGCTAAATCCTCCTGTTATGTGTATTTTATTGAGTGTTGCTGAGTGTGGTTTTCTTTGTTGATGCAGCTTTCATGTTTTTGGTTGTCATGCTTTTTATACTTCTCTCTTTTTTCAGGCAACAACAACTGCAAATCATTGTGACAACCACACAAGTGAGTAAGTTGAACACAGGCCTAGATTGTTGCAGCTTGCAAATTTGAAGAAATTCACACCAGGTGTTCCTGAGATATTGCGTCCACAAGTATGGACCGTACGTACGGACGACCCATACACATAATGCCTTCGGCCACAGTCGCCTCCGGCGTGGAGGCTTAAAAATATGGACCTTTTGAAAAAGTGGAACAAATGACCAAACAATGGAAGACGCAGTACTGTGGAAAGTGTGGAAAGAGTATTTTAAATCTGATAAGATGCACCTATTGTGACAGAATAACCATCACTTTCAAACTGGGAGACATTTCTTTTCAGTTTTCCGATAATAAGTGAAGTGACCGGCTCCATGTAAACACACATAATAACTGAACTATACTACAAACTACAGCCTCAAAAATGACCACTGCGTTAAAAAAAACAACAACATCATGAGCTTCACCATATTGGTATTTACACGAAACGAATAAAGGTACTGAAGGTACGGATGAGAGCAAAGGCACTCTTCTTAAGTGTGGAAATGAACTACTGCACAAAAAGAAAAGTTTTTTTTACGTACTGTACTAACATAACCAAAATAAAACTATTTTATCTTTCTTTTGCATGGTTTGGAGAACATAAAGCAAGGAGGCACTCTGGTATCCCCTCTCAATCTGGGGTAAAGCTTGCTTGGGTTTACAGAAACAATAAATAATGTTCAAGATTTGTTTTTTTGTTTGACAGTTGACAAAATAATAAGGAGGATTTGTCCTGAATCATCGTGCTGTCTTCAAGGGACGAGGACCTAAACAACAGATCACTCGTTAGTTTGCATACATCCAACACTGACATAAACTACCGTGTGTGTGTGTGTGTTTGTGTACCTTCAGCCTCCCCAAGGCAGAGCTCCTCACACTCCTCCAGGTGGAGGAAGCGGTTGTCGTTTCCTTCACAGCCGCTGTAGATGAAGGGCCTGCAGGCCTGAACCTGACTATTAAAGTACCAGCGCAGAGTGTATCGTCCACAGTTCCCCTCCTCCATGGGCAGCAGGCACAAGTCAGCTGGAGCTGCAGAACACACACACACACACACACACACACACACATGAAGAATGTGCACGCAGAGACACAAAGAGAAAAGGGCAGGCCAGGCAGAGAGGAGCAGAGGCAGAGCATTAATAAAGAGCAACAAGGGACCCAAAACAAGCATTCCTGACCACTGAGATCAAAAAATCAATCAAACCAACCGGTTTATTTAGATAATTTGACATTCTCTTTTAGATGTAAAGCAAATCATTATCACTGATACATTTTTCTTTGTTTTCGTTTTTACTGGATGCATTTATGCTTTTAAGACAACAGCAAAACAGTCAACGCAGCCTGGGACATGCAGAGAGGACCAGCCACCAGGCAGGCAGGATGGCAGAATTAATCCGTGATGAATCCCAATACAGGACAACCGCACACGAGCTAGTTTACCTTCCCCTTTGACTCTCCTCTTGATTCTGACTGATTTGGACTTGACTGCTTTCAGAGATGTAACTTTGGCTTCTTTCTGACCATCAGCTCTTGCTGTTTTCTTAACATCAGCTGTGGCTGATTTGTTTGGTTCAACTTTGACTGTTTTGTCAGGTTCATCCTTGAGAACCTCACCTGCGCACACACAGACACACAGCATTCAGTATGAATAGAAAAAAAGGGGGAAAAAAAAGACATTAATGTGATAACGGGTTTAAAGACGATCTAAGTTAACGTTCACAGACTCAGGATGGTGGGCGCTTGTAGCAGGCGTGAGTGAAAAAATTCACAAGGTCAACACGGTATCTCAATGTCATGAAATAAGCACAAAGTGAAACACACACTTAATATGAGACGTCCAGCACAAATTGGATTATGTGCTGGTTGAATAAACAAAATTATGGCACATGGGCAGCAATTTGACATCTTCTATTTATCACATGAACCAGATCAGTTTGTAGCATGTGAACAAATATTGTTAATGTTGGGGCCATTATAATTAAAAAGGGGAATCCAGGTATTTGACAACTTTGTTCTTATCATCAGACTTTTGTCTATTGTGAACATATTAATCACCACCTCCATTGTAGAGATTTGGAAAACCTGGAATTTGGCATAATTGTCATTATAGAATAATATAATATAAAAATATGGGACTAACATTCAGGTTGACACATTTCTTTGAGGTTAATCGTTTTGTCTTTGCTAAGACCTATTGCCTGAAAAACAAATTCACAAACTTGATGGCATAAGTAGTACAGCAAAGGTTGCTGGAGGTCTGATGTTTGTACCCATCTGCCTCTCAAAACCCATACTTCCACTGTTTTGTTTCAATGTTTGATTAAAATGTACCCTGTGGAGATTTTGACCACTTGTAGTTTGTGTTACTGTATGGTTTTACAGGTGGCTCCCCATTCTGTATGTGTATCCTGAACGTTCACAAGGACACACGTGCATGTCAGCACGCACACGGGCAACCAGCAAGCAGACATGGTTGTAAACAATGTTGATTTCAAATTCTTCCAAAAATAGGCTTTGCAAATGTTTTTTTGAGAAGAAAAATATTAATCTCATTTGTCAAGCTGCCAGTGCTTCTTTAAAAATGCTTGTCCGATTGTCGTAAAGCTTCAGCATATAAACCCCCCCCCCCCCACAAGGTATCTAATGTCTTTAAAGTACTATTTCCCTGCACGATAGGATCGGACACAGTATGAAACACAGTACCATCGCTCTGGTTGGCAGCGGGAGTGAAGTACAGCAGCTCGTCCAAGGGGTCGTCGTAGGCCTCGACGGAGTAGATGTGCTCGTAGTCTGGGTCGTTGGTGTTCACCACCACATGCAGCTCACGGCCTGAGAGAAATGCATCATCACACAGGTCAGAGATACTTCACCTGCGTCTGACGACCTCCAAGCCTCAGATAGATGGAAGGCCCTGGACCATATTGGCACAACTCAGGAAGCCTCTAAATACAGGTGAGAATAGTCAGTGAGCCTATACACTAACATCTGTATTTGTCTGGATACGCCTATAGAATACATTATGTGGGACATTAACATAAATGGAGTCCTCTGTTTTTCGTAATGAGAAAACCACCCAGTGATCAGAGGTCTCCAGGCCCAGCGCCACCAAAGTTAGACCTGTTTGTTAGGGACGAACACGCAGACAGACACACAGATCGAGGTCGACAAGCAGAGCAATGGACGGACACACTCACCCGCCTCACCCTTCACGACCAGTTGTTGCTCTGGTGCAGGCCGAGACCTGACCGGGGGCTGGGAACGGTTTACTGGGCCTGAACCTGAGAGAACCAGATAGGACAGGGAGGAGCGAAAAGGGACACCGAGGGAGCGGAGACAGGATTTAGAGAGCGAAGGGGACCGGGTAAGTGTTACAAAAAGGGGGACCGGAAAGGTAACATGATGGAAAAAAAAGGACAGAACATTCTGGTAGTAAAACCTTCAGATACATGAGCCAACAACAAAAACAACAACCCCAAAGCACCACAAAAAATCATTCCACCGTTCCAACATACACACCAGCTGAAAGGAGTTTTTGCAAGACTGGTCACCATGAGGCAGTCTTCCAAAGACTGGTTTTGAGGACTCAAGTCGCTGCTGTATGGACTTGTGTCTTACTCGAGTCCGATTTTTAAAACATGAAATGCATAACTACTTCTTAGGTAATAATGAAAATAAATTAAACATGAGTGACATGTTTGTTTTGGCCTCATTATCAGTAACACTGCATATTTAGTAACTGCTGCTTCACAACTCTGATGAAAACTTGCAATGATTAACATTTCACAAGTTAAAACATTGGGAAAGTTGATCATTTTGATTTTTTTTCTAATTGTCTTTTAATTAATTAATTTTGAAACATTTAATGCTATCCATTCTCAGTGATTGGAGAAAGTATGTTGTTTAGTCTAACATGTATATAATAATGGTAGGTAATATAACTCTCTTATTTTTGTGTGCATGAGGTTAAATGGTAATAAACCACACACAAATGCCTAATGAGAGAAAATGCCCTAAAGCATTCTAAAAATGTATATATGCGACTGACTGCTCTCACTACTCTGCAGCAGTATCTGTAGTATAGTGTACCGCTGTGACTCATACTAAATCACAGCCCTTCTGTCCACCCTTCTCTCTTCTGCTGCAGTCGAATGGCTCACTCACCTCCACACGCTGAGGATCCGACAGATGGACAGGAAGGAAGCAGAAACAGAGGGAATGAAAAAAGGTCAGCTTAAAGAGCCATGGCATTGTTGTAGTTCTCTGCAGCTTCTTATGTATCATACTTTCAAAAAGTTTAGCTGAAGCTGTGACTCATATGCTGTGATTACCATCTGAAGTTCAACGTGGGGACAACTCTGTTATAAATTAGCAATGCAAGCTGCATGAAAGACTCACCACAGTGCTGACTCATCTCTGAGCGAACGTACTCCCTGACCTCATACTCCTGAATTCAAAACAAAGAGGGGGAACAGAGCAAAAAGAAAAGAAACACACTTACAAACACAACCCTAATATCAGCTCTGTGTAAGTGTGTGTGTGCTGTTTGATGTCCACATCTTCAAATTGAACCCCGCGGTAAGGCTCAAGCACTGACCGTCATGCCTGGCTCTCCTCTGTCTCCCTTGGCTCCATCTGGTCCCAAATCTCCCTGCAACATGGACACATATTAGGACACACGACCCACAGAGAGGCTTGCAGCACAATAATTCATTAAGCTGAGACCAGGTGCAGCACGTGAACTAAATGCAAAGTCAAAGTCAAAGATCAGCCATTGTGACTTTTGCAGATACATGAAAAAAGGTTTCTCAGTCTCGACATCCTTTGCCAATATATGGGAAGCTATAAAGCTGGGAAGCATTAATAAAATATGGATGTCATTTTTAAGTAACCAGTTTTGGTTGAAACCAATTAACTGTATAAGCGATGAGAAGCTCATTTTAAATTTGGCACACTGTGGAAAGAGTAATACTGGAATGTAACAAGTAAGTTGTTCAGTGCGGTAATTACATTACATTACAGTCATTTAGCAGACGCTTTTATCCAAAGCGACTTACAATTCAGATCCCATCATACCGTAGGCATAGCTACGGGAGCAATTTTTGGGGTTAAGTGTCTTGCTCAAGGATACATGCGACTAGCGGAGCCGGGGATCGAACCACCGATCCACTTAGCCACAGTCGGTAATATATTCAAATGTTTTTGATAAGGGTACCAAGAATTTCTTCTGACATCTACAAATGGTTTCCTATCAAAGATGACAACCAGGAGACAAGTGTGACACTAACCGCTGCTCCTCGCTCCCCCGAGATCCCTGGGATACCGCGTGGACCAACCACGTGGGGACCGATTGGACCTCTTTCTCCCTGTCAGAGGTAAAACAACATTACAACATACAGCATGTCTGCAGCAGACAGGTGTAGTAAACCTTACAATGCAAGTAACAATCTCTACATTCATAATACATGGACAGGTGGTATTTGCCTGCATAACTTAGACAGATAACTGTTTCTAGTCCAGTGCTATCTATTCTCCAAATAAGCTGCTACTGTACTCATTCCACACACACAATATGCAAAAGAGATTTTACTATGCAGACATCAAAGCTACAGTTTACAGTATGTTTACAGTCTTTTTGTATTATTGTTCATTGCTTTTCCATCCTATTAACAGATCAGATGCTCAGACTTCCTTTCAGCCTGCACCAAAGCAAAAATATTGGTTTCGGAAAATAATGCAACTGGGTTGACTAAAGGGAGTGTCTCAGTTTGAAAAGAAAAGGTGAGCCCATCAAAGAGACTCGATATGGCCCTGCTCTCCTTTCACCAGCTTTCTTTCTTTATTTGTAAAGACAAATCGACTGGCAGACAAGCCAGTCGAATGCCGGGCCCATCAAACTGTCAATCATTCGGATGAAGCAATTCACAGAAATCAAACAAAATGTGCAGTCAGGTAAAAAAGAAACAGGAGAACAAACTATGGAGAAAAACAAAAGACTGTATTCTTTTTATAGAAGTCGTGCATCATATTCTTGTCATATACTGTGAAAAACAAAAAGTTTTATCTTTGTTGCCACTCACACATCTCTGACTTCTGCTCTTTTGTGCACTCACAGAGTAGAGCAATTGACACGTTAGTCTATTTTTGCTTCCATTATATTTTTCTTTGCTAGATTGCCAAGAAATGTGTGCACAGTCATACTTGATGGTGCGCCCATTAGCTGGTGTAACAAAGGCTTGTTGAATTGTCATTATGTCCTATCTCGTCTCTTTAATAGACATCTGCCTCCTTAAAGTGGAGAAGTGCGGAACTAGCCACTGTCAAGCCACATTAAGGATAGTCACCTTCTGTCCCTGGAGCCCCTCTGGGCCTTTAGCACCAGCTGGGCCCTGAGTGCCACTCAGGCCCGAGGCCCCATCCACTCCTCTGGGGCCAGGAGGACCAGGTACGCCAGACGGACCCTACATGAGGCACAGAGACAGTTAATTATGAATGTAAAGGTTTCCTGTATGTGGCTCTGAGGATGAGCCATGTTGTGTTTCTGACTGTACATACATATTATGGAGATTAGGTACAGCATGTAAGCTCACACTGTACTGCTGAGTTAGAAACTCACCCTTTCACCTTTCTCTCCCTGAGTTCCTTTGGGTCCTGCAAGGCCGTCAAATCCACGGTCACCCTACAAAGTCAGAGAAAAGTGGTAACACTCTATATTGGACACATTTATAGTGGATTTCAAGGACAGTTAGACAACACATACCTTGGGACCGACAATTCCCTCTTTTCCAGGGGTCCCTGGGGCCCCAGAAGATCCAAGTTCTCCCTGGAAAACACAGAGAGCATGCCTGTAAACGAATCTTAAGAGCACACGAGGCATATAATAGAGCACAGAGTGTCTGTTTGATGTTACTCATACCTGTTCACCTTTTCTTCCAGGTAGGCCTGATCGGCCATGAATACCAGCATCCCCCTGAACACAAACACTCAGATTCATTCAATTTTCAAAGTAATTATCACACAGTACTCGACTCATACATGTCTGACTCATAACTTATTAAAAAGGTACTATGAGGAGCTTTCATTTTGTGTTGATTTGACAGTCCCTGTGGACAAAAGCACCAGAGACTGCAGGTCGAAGGCGTTTGCAAAGCTGGGTCTGGGCCTGTCCACGACAGGCTGGTCGCTCAACGGCCCACTGGTGTCTGAGCTAAAAGGGGTTTCTGGTGAACCTTAGTGCTGTAAATCGTTTCGTCTGATTTTGCACAGAATAAGACCCGATGACAGGCATTAAGAAAAATGTATGACACCTAGGGATGCACCAATCCGAATGATTCAGTCCAGATATTGATAAAGATACCTGGGCTTTGAGTACTGGCCAATACAGAGTACCCATCAGATACCAGTATTTAATTAATAAGCTGTATGCCCAGTGACTGGGCCCATTGTGAGGCAATTATTATTATTCATTGATACATTTACTGAATTGTTATTAATTACAATAACAGTATCCAATATCAGATTGGCCCATTTTTCACCTAAACCTGATTCAGCTATTTGAGTCAGTATACTGATCTCCGTTATTGGTTTCGGTATCGCTGCATCTCTAATCACCACTAAAGGAAACAACATCTAGCTTCACAGACCACAAGCTATTACTGAAATGTTAACTTCTTGGTTCATTATTGGCACAGAATAAATACCCAGTGTCAAAATACCACTGGGTGGGAAATTATCACTATACAGTTTCTTCATTCATGCTTATTTCCTCTCCTCTTCCTCCCCCCAAATCAGTTATGTCTTGATCCCACCTTGTCTCCTTTTAGTCCATCATTTCCACAAGCCCCCTTGGGTCCTCGGTCACCCTGGAAACACATACGTTCATCATTGACAGAGGCACATGAAGAAGCTTGAGAGTGACAAAGGGACAAGATGCTCTAAACCAGTCAGACAGAGTCCATCCATTGATCTATTGTCCTTCTACCTGCCACTCAGGCTGAATCATTGTGCAGGAGCACTTACACGCACAGCAAACATGCCCCAGCTTGTCCAGCAACTTCCAAACAGCACAAATATGACGCAGAACTCATCTGATAATGGATGTTTTTACAAGTGGCAAAACAGCAGCAGAGGACTGGCCGATGTTGTCTGGTACAGCCGTGCTACATCCACATGTTCATTTGATAGCACACGGTATTATCTTCAAATGCACACAGACAGACCTACAGGACGTTTTCAACCCAGTTTTCCTTTGAAGATTTAAAGGTGGTGTATCTTCATACAACCTTTTTACAGAGTAACAGTAGGAGTCTTATAATTGCAACGCATAATTTAGCAAATGGCACAGAAATTAAAGATAACAAATTAGGTAACCATCATATTTGTATCTAACTATGTAGACACGTGTGAAAACGTAGGCTGGTCCTCAATGTCCACACTATCATTCTTGTTTATAAATGTATCCTACTAAAGCTGCGTCACTATCGCACACCTCTTCTCAGTAAAAACAACTGTTCACAAAAACAAACAGCCAGGACGGGTCAGTACCAGTGATTCCCACCATGAAAATAGTATGAATTTTTTTAGTAACATTTTGGGAAAGCCAGTGAACTGAGAAGATCAATATTACGCTCATCTGAAGCTGCTGCCAGCAGTCGTTTAGCTTAGTAACAGCTAGCCCAGCTCAGCCTAAAGGTAACAGCCCCCGGAAAGCTCACAAATTAACATGTAATATCAAACACATTATATAAAAAGTTGCCATGCACCCGGTGGAGTCTTCAGGAAGTAAATGGTCCAGCACAAGAAATAGCCTGGCACATAAAAAAACGGTTAATTGTGGTTATTATACTTGTCACTATACTTTAGTACGAATAATTGTGCGTTGGATTTTGTTAACTGTGGGCAGAGCCAAGCTAGCTTTATTTCCCCAAATGTCAAAATATGCCTTCAAAGCTTCAACGTCTCATCCCGCTGAGCAATTTTAAACTTTGTGCCTTTTTTAGAGAGGTCTATGATTGCTTCTGATGCAGTTTGTAGGTATATACTTGTGTGTGACTGGCTGCATCTGTTTATGTGTATGTCTTCTCTCTGTACTTTCTCCAGCTGTACTCTTGTCTCGCTTGCAAATTAGATTTTTATCTCAATGAGATAACCTGATAAAGGTTATTACAATAAAAAAATAAAATAAAATAGCTCGCCTCCACACATCTGAATCGTCGCCCACATCTTTGATTGGTTCAGTGATTAAAATATAATTCAAATGAATGAATTAAGTGAAAGAAAAATGGGCATTAGTTCTATCAGGCTGAGCAAAATCCCTATTTTCAGCTGTTTATAATCATAGTGACAGGGTGAAAGCAAATATTCTGCATGGATATCTTTAATTTAATCCTGTGCAATCATATTAATTTGATGCTAGTATTGAGTTGTTGCAGTCATCACCGACTCCTGAAAGATGCTTTAAGGTTGAAACCACACAGACACAAAGAAAATACCTTGATTCCTCTCATTCCTGCAACACCAATCTCTCCCTTCTCCCCCGACAGCCCTGGCATCCCGTCTTTTCCTCGGAAACCCTTGAAGAGAAAACAGAAAACATCCCTCGGTCTGTCCACCAAAGAGATAAAACCACACACAGAAAATGCTAAATCTACATTTGGATGGAATTAAAATCACAGACCGATTCACCAGGTACTCCAGGTTGGCCGGCTTCTCCCTGCAGGGAGACAACAGACTTATAGTGATTAGAGTTGTCAAATTATTACGTGTACCGAGTACTGACTGGCTTTGCTATTGATTCTGACACTGATTTGATCACAACAATCATCCATGCTCAGCATTACTCGCCTTTTGTCCACCAGGGCCACGGGCACCCGGGAATCCAATGGATCCTCTTTCTCCCGGCTCTCCCCGCAGACCCTGATGTCAAATACACCGTTACGGTTAGGTTGAATCATATTTCTGAGTTAAATAATCAGTTGATGCGCCTGCTAGGCCATCAGATCCACATTACTAATGATAATATATCATCAACCCCTAGTTCAGATCAAATTCTGTTGAAAGGCAAACTAACTATAAATCAGAGACAACTACTCAAATAGGCCATTAAGATAATTCATTGACAACTATTTTGACAATGAATGAAATGACGACCAAATAATTTGTAAATTCATCAAAAAAACAAAACAATTAACGTATAACTCAAAAATGAAAATTATCATTAGTAGCAGCCATAAGACCATCACATACGTTCGGACAAGAAACACATTTACCTGCTCCCCCAGAGGGCCCTCTTGACCTTTCCCCCCTTTTTCTCCCTGCACACCTTTGAGTCCCCTGTCACCCTAAAATGAAACAATAGTGACATCCACAACAAGCAAAAACCAAACACTATAAGAACAAACAAGGATATCTTATTATATTCAACATTTGGACACATCCAGGTGTTCACTGACTGTTTCTCCTTTGTTGCCATTTCCTCCAGGAGGTCCTCCCACCAGCACAGTGTCCCCCTGTGAGTGACAGTACAGCTGTAAACATCTGGCTTCTCCCCAAAGCCAAAACATCAACAAACAAGGTTTCATCCTGTAACCTTTTCTTAAGCGGTGTCGCTTTTAGTATCGTAGCTTATTAACATTGTGTGTATTCATACATTCCTCCTGCTCTCTCATGAAAGAGCTCTTTCAAAACAGCCACAATGTGTCTTATATTCTTCTTTATCCATTTTTGTGTCAGAAAGAGAGAGAGAGAGAGAGAGAGAGAGAGAGAGAGAGAGAGAGAGAGAGAGAGAGAGAGCGCAGTGGTGGAGCTTATTAGATAATACAATGCACACACCTTCTCTCCTTTGTCACCTTGCAGCCCGATGTCCCCCTGAATAAAATAAAATAGATTGAGAGCAAAACATTTTATTCAGGCGTGTCAAATTAAATTCCCCATTTTACATGCGCAAAAGACTCGAGGGAGGACACAGCTAGCATGATGACATGAAAATGGAAAAAGGCCTGGTAGTATTCACCTTCGTTCCCGAAGCCCCACGACTCCCTGGTGGACCCTGATAAACACACAAACACACATACTGGTTTATTATGTACTGGTCCACACAGAAAAGCCACCATGCATGTTTTTAACTCGGGGCCATGTTTACCTTGGTCAGACAACACAACTTAAATCCCAATAATATCATGACCCCTCAGGCTGTACAGTTAGATTAAAGGGTGAGCACAGGTTGATCTTGTTTTAAAATGATGGGTGCTGCAACACTGTGAGGGAGGACAAGGCCTGTTGAATAATTAGTTTACGATATAATACATTGTGTCCTTTGTGCAGAACAGCTCTTCTATCATAACAATAAGGATGTATGCCTGCGTTTTCCCCTTTGTGTCTGCATACATACAGCCTTCTGGTGAATTAAGCATTTTGTAAAGCACAACACTAAAAGACAAGTTCAAAGCTTGAGGCTGAGTGTCCATACAGCGTTTTTTTTTATTTCAGAAAGCACTGGCAGGGCACCGGAGTGACGACACCATCGCCTTTCTGAAAAGTTATAAAAAGGATATAAGGTTATAAAAAGGATATAAAAGTTGTCACATGGTATTTACCGTTGGCCCTCTCTCCCCATCCAAGCCAGCCCGGCCCTCCTCTCCCTAAGACATGACGGACAGAAAAAGGCACACAAACAAACCAGTTGTTATTATCCAGATTCATAATAGATCAAATGTTCAATGAAACACTGATGTCACCGATGTCTTACTCTCAGCCCTGATTCTCCTCTCTCTCCTCTGGGACCGGGGATTCCGACACCGACCTCCCCCTGGCAACAGAAATAATATGTACGCCCTTCAAAAAGACCATTAACATTCAAGCAGGGAGACAGAAATATGTGTCGCCTGGATAGTCACCTTGTCCCCTTTGAACCCGTTGGTACCAGGAGAGCCCTATAAAGTATGAATCGTAAAGATTTATTTTACGATAAAATGCACACAATGCACACACAATTCATCACTCATCTGTGTTTGTCGATTTCCCTTTCTCTCTCAGACCTTGAACTTTTTTTAAAAATAGATTTTTACGCAGTAATAAAAACAGGATCTAAACTCACCGCCTGTCCTGGAGGACCAGCGGGACCAGGGGGTCCGACATTTCCTGCACGGCCTGCAAAGCCCTGGAGGCCCTGAAAATGAGACCTCAGGAATTGAAAACCAACCACATATATTAAGAGAGAAGAAATACAGTATTGTGTAATAAGCAGCTCCACCAACCCTCTCCCCTGGTGGTCCAGGAGGTCCTAGTTGTCCAGTTTCTCCTCTCAGGCCAGGCTGCCCAGCAGCACCCGTCTTCCCCTGCAGCCCTGGAGGACCAGCTGAACCAGGAAGGCCTGGATCTCCCTGAAATTAAGTCAGAGTTAGATTTTGACCTATCTCACATCTGATAGATCACTTTTACTGATTAGAGAGGTAAAAACATACAGTAGATCGTCTGATGTTGCACCACATGCTGTTGCTCACCTTTAGGCCTTGAGGCCCAACCAGACCAGGAGGCCCTAGCTGTCCGATGCCCTTCTCTCCCTGCGACACACATTTTGTCATAACTGTCACTTGGATTGGTTTTGATTTCAGGCAAATTAATAACAACCCATGACAGAAGCTTACCTTATCTCCTTTTGGCCCTGAAGGTCCCCGTGACCCCTGAATGAAAGACAAATGTCAAGTGTAGAAGACCCATATCAATAATACCTTACTGGAAAGAAAACAGACACATGTAAACCATTGTTTTTTTCATATTAATAATGATAATAATAATAAAGCACAGTTGCAGTTTGTTTAAACAGTGTAACAACTTTCTGCATGCCTCCCAAATATCTGTTTGGCATTCATTATTATGCTGGTGAAGACACGTTCCATCAGTTTTAGTGTGTACTGTCAGTGGCTTGGTTGTCATTACACTTAACATGCCTCGTTAACCTCAAGGACCTCAAATAATCAAAACCTTGAGCATCAGAGGAGATTGGTCACAATTACAACTGACACTTTGAGATAGGCGGTCTAGAGACTCTAATAACACTGCTGTAGGTAGAAACAATGGCTGATCAAGGTCAGATTCATTGATTGGACTGAGCTTGAGGAGAAACCATTTGGCATAAAGAATCCTTGCTTTAAATGTGTGGCAACATCTGCAAACATTTACCAGCATCACTACATATTCCCTGCACTCTCGTTTGATTTCTGGATAACAGAAATGCCTAAAACATAAGTTTAAGTAGGATGTGATTACATAACTAGGATGATCAACATGTCCAATTTGGAGCTGATTATGCTAACAGCCCTGGATTAACACAGTGTGTAAATTAAGTGTTTAATGTAAAATGTTGATTTTGACCACTTGCCATCCGAGTATATTTTCATCGTGGCTATGTGCCGTGAGTGTTTTTCTTTCTTTGTTTTCGTTTAGCAGCATCTGCTTAGCTGAAGCCTGTTCATTTTGAATTTGTATACAAATACTTTAAAAGTCTAGTCTTTGTCTCAATCATTTGGTGCCCCCAGGCTCTCGCCTCATTCCATATTATCCGTCCCATCGTGCTAAATAGCAATATGCTGCATTTGATCATATTAATATAAAAGTCTAAGCTGGATGTAGTTGAGTAGTTACTCACATCATTATGGTAAAAGCTTTTACCTTAAATTACACACTACTAATGGTAGTGTAATGGTGGCATTTAATAAATGAAAGCATTAGACCTTTGGGAACAATTTGAAGATATACGCAAATAACAAAAAACACGTTCAGTAAAACAACACGTGAGAGAAAAAAAAAGAAATCCAGAAAACAAACGGTGGCTGTGGAAGCTGAGAACTTACATCTTCTCCAGGCTCTCCTGGCTCACCATCCACTCCCTAGTATGAAGACAGATAACATGATGTGAAAATGTGATGTTAACTTTATGAATATTTGTTTCCCTGCAGCATGATGTCACTCACTCTCTCTCCTTTGTTGGCAGCAGCTCCTTTGTCTCCCCTGTTACCCTGAAAGACAGCAGTTATTAGTGATCGGCGTTAATGAAAAAGCGCTCGATATTTTCACACAGTCTTGTGGCACCGACTAAGAGTGAGCCTTCAGTCGAAATGCTTTAGGCAGACTCACCTTTTCTCCAGGTAAACCTCTCTCTCCAGTTGTGCCTGGGAGTGTTTGACCACTAAGACCCTGCATCAATCATAACCAGGAAAGTGATGTTATTCAGTTGCTCTGTTCTGCTTCTTCATTTACAAACTTTTAGTATTCTCATTTCCGGACTAAGCTGCATTAATTTAGTATGTCACAGAATGAAAGAAAGGTTCAAGTAGCTACTTCCTCATTAATGCCATTAACAGTGACTCACCCTCTCTCCTTTGGGTCCAGGGGTTCCAGCCACAACCTTTAACAGTGCAGAAAAATGGAGAAAATAATAGTAATTACCTGCACAGCATGGTATGGCTTGTTGTTCTTGTATGAAAAGAGGTATATGTGTACCTCAAAGCCTTGGTATTACATTAGCCATTAGCTTTTCCAGCTCTCAAACATTAAGAGCCTTAATGTCTTTGGCAAGCACAGGTAATAAATGCACAACTCCTACGGCTTAAACATTGCACTATACCACAGCCTATACTTTTCTTCTCTGTGGGAGGCAATGGTGTTACGACAAACAACAACAACTTGTTTAAGATCCGCACGTATTGTGCTAATAATACGTCTATTCAATTGCAATTGACATTCAAGGAACACTCTGAGGAGAGCTACTCTGTGATCAAATGCTGTGTCTTTTTTTTCTGTGTCGTTAAATCTTTTCGGCTCTGTCTTGACAGAATGACAACTTCCAGATAAGTTGTCTGGGTCAAGAATGAGTGAATGAAGCAAAAAGGAAGCTCTGGTTCTTGCACTCAGAAGGTCTGAAACCAATTTAGAAAGCTTTACATGTGACTGTTTTCAAAGTTCAACGCAACTGTGGAGCTGGAAAATGCGATGTCACTTGTGTGTGTGTATGTGTGTGTGTGTGTGTGTGTTTGAACAAATGGTGGAGCTGCTGAGCAGATGGGCAAGCGTTGCCTTATTATTCATCAAACTAGTGAACTCACTGACAGTGTCACCATGGCTCTGTCCAGGGTGCTGAACCTGAGGCAGTCAGCAGTGAGGGAGCTGCTCGAGAAACTCATCACGATTCATGTCAACATTACGAACAGCAGGAATGGCCGTGACTACAGAGTGCGTGACAATCAAGCTCCATCTTCTTCTTTTTTTTACCAGCAGAGAGAAAGCCACACAAAAAGCTACTCTAGTGTATGAGCTACCTGCTACCATACATTTGATAAAACACCCCATTGTGGGGGAAGAAAAGGGGTTGGAGGAAAACACACTAGTGGAAACAATACAGGAGTATTGAGTATATTCAGTAGAATACTAATTTAAGTTCACATCACAGAAAATAGGTGCAGGTTGTTGTTGCTTTTGCTGTTGCTGTGGATGACCAACCCCTCACTGTGGTTGAATAAACATTGGGCTTTGGATGCTTAACTGAACAGCTAAAGCCTCTCTAAATACTGCCAAATGGACATTACATCTCTAACACAATTGTTCCACATCTGTACAAGCGAGACATCGTTTTCTATTAAAATGCTTAGAAAAAAATTGCAGTTTGGAGTTAATAGCAAGTAAATGTGTGTGCTAATACATGTCATTATGATATCTGGCAGCAATCCTAACAGACCCAAGTTATGCATTATAATAAGCTGCGCTCGAGGCTAAAAAGTTTGATTGTTCCGTACTCAGACAAGGGGGAATCTGCACCACAGTGTAATACTATTGATATTGTAAGCAAACAAGTTGTATTGAGCCATGTTGGATAGAAGGCGAAGAACAGAGATGATTTTGACTCTATGTGATGATGTGATGAGCCCTGCAGAGAGAGTTATGAACGCATGCGACCTTCTTTGTCATTTTCAGTCTCACTGAGCAGAAATGTGGCTTAATTGAGATCCTCATCATCAGAATTGGCCCAGACCTTGGCACGACGAGCCAATCCCTATTAACAGATGTCTGCAGTCATTCAAATACAGAGAACTGGCATGCAATAATATTTCAGTGTCAGTGGTAACGTAGTTTCCATGTGAAGGCCAAGTGAAGCTGACAAATCACAGTTGAGCAGAAGCAGGACTCATTGTAATGTAGGAGTTCATGTAAATCATCTACCAAAGTGTCTTTTGCACCTAAAATGTTGATGCTTGTAAATTCTAGAGAGAAATATTAAATTCAAGCAATAATGGGAGCAGCTACATTAGAACATCTGGTTTACTCTGATTTGCCAATTCCTATAAGAGGTTTAATGTGCACGATAGTGAATGATAAGATGATGAGCACTTAGAACTATAAGGGCACAATATATCTGTCAAGGCTCTTTTTCTTGTTATACCTAAAGATATATTCTGTATATTCTAATCCAGATCAGCTTTTTGCCACATGCAAATATGTTAAATATGTTCCTGACATATGAAAACTCATTATACAGGTGAGCAGGTGCCAGAGAATTTTCTCTTTGAATGTCAATCAATAACAGTCGTATAACAGAAAGATCCCACTGAGAGAACTTGCAAAGGGAAGATGGAGCTCTTCTTTTTCTGCCTTAGCCAAGCTCAAAATACCCAGGATTACGCTGGCTATTTGATATTACAGAGGGTAGTTCACTCAAAACAAATTGTTTTAAAATGTAACTGTAATAGTTGTGTGCGTTTCCTGATTCTGGGTATGCATGTACAATAGGATAAATGAATGAAAACCAAATACTTAGAAATGTTTTCACTCAGATCTTTTCTCACTTTGCCCAGATAGGTAGAGGTAGCAGTTGTACCACCACAGAGCGCTTTGGACACATTTGAACCCACAACTAATCATCTTCTAAGTTATAGCCGACGCAGTTCTTTGCATATCTAAACGCAAAATAAGAAACAGTGATGAGAGCAGGTTATCTGGTGAACCTCCATCAAACTAAGAGGGTCATGAGCTTATGCTTCATGTTGCTAACTAGAGCGCAATTTCTGGATTTAACGACCCTTAAACACCCTCAATTTCTGCCTTGCCCATTGTATTGACTTTAACTACAGGCTACTGACAGATCCCCTCATCAATAGAGAATGTCTATATATTCTGATGTTTTCTGTTTGAGAGCTGTTTGGAGCGCTCGTCTCGTTCCTGTCCGTACAGCCCCATGGCTCACACCGCTGCAGCCTACTCAGAGATATCACAGTTACAATATCAGTTTATAGAGACAGCTAGCAGCAGCATATAACCAGCTAACAGTGGGACTCCCGGACAACATTAAGTTGTGTGTAAATTGTAGGGGAATGTCTCTGGAGCACGATTTGGGTTACAGTCAGCCCCAGCCCCAGGTGGACAAACAACAGCATCCCAAACACGACCCTTGAAGGAAGACCCAGAATAGGCATCAGATGAAAACTCGCACAGTTGGAAGCTAATAATAGCCCAACATAAATGATTTTCTTTTTTATCACTTCAAGCAGCAAATCATTCTGTAGCTGGGATCACATCCAATAAAAGCTACCGCAAAACCAATTTCATTGACTGTCCTTTTAGCCAGCGGCTGCTTAGTAGATAAAGCATGTTCCCACCTTCCCTGGAGGACCGCTGTCTCCCTGCTCCCCCTTTAAGCCGGCCTGGCCTGGAGGTCCAGCATTGGCCTGAGGAACAAATTACACAATGATGACACAGAGGAAGACCTGATAAAAACAGCCCAGTGCACACTAGACATTGCATAAACAGTTGCCTACAAGTACACAGACATAGATAGTAAAACACACACACACACACACACACCTGCTTTCCTGGTAATCCAGGTATTCCTTCTTTGCCAGGCACCCCATCTCGTCCAGGGACTCCTGGTTTACCGGATTCACCCTTAGGAGCAGCACATACTTCAGTAGGTTTGATGTATGTGTAATCACAAGCATGTGCAGTCACATTTGCATTTGAGTGCACTCCAAAAAAGGTAGCAAATCATCTAAAAAGATCTGTGCAGCTGTCTTCAATCAACACCACACTTCATCAATTAATATGGATCAGTAATGGGGTCTTCACTTATTTTACATATTTATTTTATAATAGTGAGGTATTATTACACAAACAGCCAACAGTTTAAAACAAAAAGGAAACCAAGAAAAAGGCTATAAAAAAGGTCTGTACAGCGTACATGACATGTCGAGAGGATTGCTCGTTTTTCAGCTGGAGGTACAACAAATCACATGTTACGTAACCTACTTTTTTCAAACTGTGAACACAAAACACAGCTGAAGCCGCCATTTGTCAGCAAAAGCTTGGTACCCATGTTTTGTCATTTTTATTTAATTACCTTCCCATTTTCAGTTATAATTGAAATGCCTCAGGCAAAGAACATTTCTTCGATTTTACACTTGCTCACTGTGCTCACATCACATACTGCTCACATACTCACCACCTGCCCTGACAGTCCCGGAGGGCCCTGTGGACCCTGCAGAGGGAAATAAATGCAGTGGTAAGAAAGAACACAATCTGATACACACCATGAGATTTTTTTTATGAATTTCATGAGAAAAACACGGAAGCAGTTTCTTCCTGGGACACTTACTACAGCTCCAGGGGGACCCGTTGGTCCTGGCAGACCTGTGCTCCCCTGGGCACCGGGAGGACCCTGCAGATAAGAGAAATAAACTCACACACTGTTCTAAACCCTCACTGTCTAGAATGAAATGTGATTAGGTACTCGGTCAATTGAACCTCTGGACTAAAATATGTAAAATACTACTGGAATTGTTTTACCTTGACGCCAACACCTGGCTCTCCTTGATTACCCTGTGAGAGACACAGACGTTTTATGACTTTGGCCAGCAAGCAACAAACAAAAGAATCTCAGTATACATGCCGTGACACGTAGCGCACTGAGATGTAGTTAACTCACCTTCACACCAAGTGGACCTGGAAGCCCGTTGGGACCCATGGGGCCCTAATTGAAACACACACACCACCAACATGTAAACAGCTGCTGTTGCGAGTCTGTGAATGTGTATGTATGCTTCATCATGCGTGTGATACTTACAGTTGGCCCCCTGACTCCAGGCTCTCCTGAGTTTCCCTAGAAGCAAAATACAAGTCATGTACAGTATACTCACGTCATAAACTCACTAACAGCACACAGGCCACATTTTAAAAATGTCTATTTTGACATCTTGGAAAAGCTTAATCGCTTTAGTTAGACGAGAAGATCGATACCACTCTGGAGTTTGTCATTAAAAATGACTTCTTGGGAGTCTCCCCTAATTGCTAGGCAACCTTAGATGATGACAAAACTCCAGGAAGCCTCTGTGCCCAGTTAACAAATAAGGACTATTTGTTAGCACGATAACCCTCTATTAAACGAACAAGAGATAACATGTTGATTAGTGAGCTTAAGAGGTACTGGTATTCAAATTGTGTTACCTTTGACGTAGTCTAGCTGCTTCCAGTCTTCATGCTAAGCTAAATGGCTTCCGCTTCATATTCAACCAACAGATATGAGGTAGTGACCTTCTCATCCAACTCTCGGCAAGAAAGAGAATAACTGCATTTCCCAAAATGTCAAACTATTCCTTTAAGCAACATATATATGCATACATACGTTTATAAAACTTGAGCAATTAAAACTGTAAATACATTTTTATATACTCAAAATTTAACTACATGGAGTTCACAAAAATAGTACACAGATGTGTCACTGATTGACACAAGAGTCTCTCTAGGAGACACAAATATACAAACACATAAAACATCTGACTGACAACAGGTAGGACGATACAAACACAGAGGATCAACAATGTCAACAAAGAGACACTCGCGCTGAAAAACCAGTGCTGTGAGAGGGATAAGCACACAACAGACAGCATCAGGAGCAGCTGCATGCACGATAAGCAGACTCAAGCGAATTGACAACACAGTACTTTTTGGAGAACCAAAAACCCAATTTCATTTTATTCCCCTCTATTATTGTACACTAGATGCTGGCAAGAACTTCAGCAAAAGATGTCAGCTGACTTCCTTTCATCTCCTCCAACAAATATTTGGTGTCTTACATGTTTAGAAATTGTTTGACACAGATGCTTTGGGGACAGTTGGTCTTTATTAATATTTTAGGAGGATCCGATCAACGTCTGACTCTTATCCCAGCTCCCAGAAGGATGTTTCCAATACAAATGTATTGAAATTAAAGGGATTGAAATTTGTCTGGGAGGTACATGACGATGTGTGCATCCTGATGATAGGTTGTTTTTGTCTCCTGTTGTTAAATGCGGATACATCTTTCAAGCTATTTCCTGTCTAAGCTAAACCCCACTGGCATCTCTAAAGCTTTGGTGCTTTCTCCATTTGCATCCGATACCACAGGGACAGGTTCTCCCAGCCCTCCCTCCTCCAGAGCTCAAGCATGCCAGCCAGCCAGCAGCAGAGAACCTACCGGTCTGCCTAGAACTCCTGGGAACCCAGGCAGGCCCTGGAGAGGATGAAAGACAGGGGGGTATGGGGGGAAGAAAGGTGGGTGGAGAACAGTGTTGGAAGAGGGGAAACAAACAACACAGAAAAAGAAATGGACAGAGATAAGACACATATAAGGAGAGAGAGGAAGTCAGAGAGTAAGGTGTTAGCCGCACAGCTGAAAAAGGTTACAGTCTAAGGATCTATGAAGCCTCGGCCCAAGAGGGGGGAAAAGAGAGCTCCATCAGCCAACCCAGTGGTTTGCTCTGAGGATTAAGCCAAAGAGGAAGCCCCTTTGCTGGGTTACCGGTTACTCACTGGTTGGCCAAGAAGACCAGCGGGCCCTGTTGGGCCCTGCTCCAACATGGAGGGAAGGAAAACACAAAGTGTGAGGAAGTGCTTAATACCTCTCCTCTCCTCCACGCAATCATGACATACAGCACATCTTTTGTGTTTGGGCTTTAAGTGATCACTGCAAATACTATGGTAAGGATAAAGATCAAACCTTAATGTGACCTCTGATGTTAACTGGAATTATGCTGGTTTAAAAAAAATACAACAACTTAAATCATGTCTTTCATATCACTAAATAATCCTATATTTACTATCAGAATACTGTAAATGATTCAATTATTAAGTATTATTAACTATATATTGTTATTCTCATGAGAAAAAACAACACACTTACCAAGTCTGTTGAAAGAAACATTCACTAAATAGTTAACCAAGAAAGTCATTACTATAACACGCTCTAATATATAAAAATAGATTTGATGCGTATAACTTTACGTAGAGTACGTCACATTACCGGTTTCCCATCCTGACCCGGTTTTCCTGGTTCTCCCGGTGATCCCTAAAATGACAAAACAAAAATTGCTTCTTACATTTTTCATTTTACAGTTTTTCATCACGTCTTGAATGTCGTAACAATAAGATCAAAACTAGATTCTCTTACTTTCGGGGTCTGGGATTATTACAACACTCAGCTCACCTGCGAGCCATCACGTCCTGTTTCTCCAGACTGGCCTCTGTCTCCTTTGTCACCACGAGACCCTACAGAACCCTGTAAGACACATTACATGTAGCTCATTTGCATATAGAAACATGTAACAAATGTTATTGTATTATGTGTAAATCATACCCGTTCTCCTTGAAGTCCTGGTGATCCTGCAGCACCAGGTTCTCCCTTCTGTCCTAAAACTCCTGGAGGGCCTCTGGCTCCAGGCGCACCAATTAATACTGAGTCGGCAGAAGCTCCCTACAGTATATACACACACAAATATTTATGAACTCCATTATATGTACTGTGTATCTAATATTTACATTATTTAAATGTGGAATCGCCTTAGTTTCACTCCATCAGTAACAAAAGATGAGAAGGAGTTTACCTTTTGACCTGGTGGGCCGGCTACTCCCACTAGCCCACTTTTACCCTGAAAAACAGAATACATTCTCAGTTCAGTGTGGAAGTCATTACATAAAACATGAATTTCTTCTCACTACCTTGATGTGGTGGACCTAAATAAAAAATGTCAATGTAACATAAAACACTTACAGCTTCTCCTTTGTCACCTTTCTCTGCTCTCTCCCCCTGAAATGCAGATATACACTATATTAGCAGAATCATGTTCAATGAAACATCTTCATTTATTTGCCCAAGTCACCTTAACTCACCTTATCTCCCGTTCTTCCAGCCTCCCCCAGTTCCCCAGGTCGCCCAGGAACTCCCGGTATTCCTGGTTTGCCTGACACTCCAGCAGGCCCTGGGGGTCCCTCTGGCCCTCGCTCTCCAATAGCTCTACCTGTAGGCCCAATTGCTCCCGCGGGTCCTCGATCCCCTTGATCCCCTTTTGTTCCTCTCTCTCCTTGGAAACCACGGGAACCCTGGTGCACAACAGGAAATGGAGAGAGATAATCAAATCTAAATTTTAAACGAAAACGTAAAATGAATTACGTTATATATTTTTTTATTCACTGCAAGCCTCCACGATGCCCTTAGTCATGCTTACATCTACACCAGACGGTCCTCTCGGTCCAGGTTCACCACCGTCACCTTTATCACCTTTCACTGCCTTCTGCACTGAAGGAGGCACTGATGTGTCCTTCATGTCCACAACCACCTTCAGATCCGAGATCTGTGTGGAGGCAAGAAAAGGGAAATAGTTGGCAAGAGCTACATAACTTTCAGCCACAGCTGCCTGTCTGTGAAACACGTTAGACATCAGTCAAACACCAGCCATTGAGATTTCATCTCCGCAGCTGGAGAGTTTTTTGTAATCAGTGTTTATTTTCACGTATTCCACAGGCCCAAAAATGCAAGGCCTAATGGTCAATGTAAAATGTATTTGCACAAAACCTATAAAATATATGGTTTTACTGTGAGGGATGGAGATAGCTTTTCATCTGCAAGAATACTGAACGAGGTTAGCAAACTCCTCCACACTATCAGGGTGACGTTTATTTTAAGTAGTGTGCCAATTTAGTCATAAATCTATGTCTGTCAGTGGTCTACGTCTATGACATCAAGCCTCACATGCTGCGGAAGGGTTAACTACTTGCAGTCCTATTTTTATGATGCCCATAAACCAAGAGCCAATCCCATATTGGACCATGGTGAAATCTGTAATCCTCTTTTACTGGATAGAAGACATTTTATTTTTAAACTAATTGAGAAGTTATAAATACATCTGGAAGCCGTAAATGGCATGATGGCAGTTGAAATAACAAATAGACAAATAAAAACACAGTTCCAGGTCATTTTCAATTAGCATAACTATTCATCTATATATCCAGAACAGATAAATGAGTAATCATTTAGATTAAGGCTGCTAGGAATTAATACAAATACAAATTCAAATTGTCTTGCTATTTTTATGGGAATCTATAATTTGCCAAATTTATTTTCAAATGAAAGCAAAAAATTCATTTTGACATTTGTAATATGCCTAATAAACATATCTGAGTATTAACCAGGAATGTTTAGCGCTGAATCGATAGACATAAGTGTGAAAGTAGTTATACTTGCATTACATGCAGGTGCAAAGCTTTTGGAAATAAGCATTGATTAAAGGACTAACAATTTAAAAGTGTCCATCCAAAATAAATGTGTGCTTTGGCGTCAGTGTGGAGGCATTATTCTTCATCAACACTGACAGACATTTCTATTTTAGAAGGGATCATCATGCCATAACTTAATCAGATTCCAGAGTAAAGATGTATCCACTGCATTTAAATATATCTCCTTATATTACATAAAATACTGACGACTAGAAACCTTTCTGCACCTTTAAAAAGGCTCAACAAACTGTAAAATGTTACAGAATCATTAAACTGCTAATCCTAATTGTGTGCCAGTCCACATACCAGAATGCCATGGCTGGCCAGAGCCTTTTGTACATCCTGGTAAGAGAAATATACAAACATCAGTCAACAGAGATGAACAATATTGAAAACAAATGATTCCACAAGTCACAGTGATGTGCTGACATCTTACCACTAGAGTCCCAGGTTTGCCCGGCACCCCGTCCTCTCCTGGGTCTCCCTGCCAATAAAAAGAGATCAAAGTGTCAAAACACATAAAACCTCACTCACGACACATTTTCAATATAATAGGGAAGGATTTTTAACTTACAGCATCACCTTTCTGGCCAGACGTGCCTCTATCCCCCTGGAACAGAGAAAGTTAGAAGGTCAAGAGAACCACTAAGTGTTTACGAATCTATAGCAAACTGGGATCAACACAGACAACCACGACTTACTCTGGCTCCCACAGCTCCAGGGATCCCAGGAATGCCCTGAAGGACAGAGGAAGGACAATGATGAAAACATCAACAGATAAGACTGTGGGAGGGCTGCAGTAGCACACAGGGACAGATGTAGATAAGAACACACATCTCTGCCGCTACATGTGGGAGAGCAATGCCGCTGGGGACAACACGACCACACGAGGGCCAGATATCAGCTAGAGGTTTCTAATTTGATGCAAAAATAAACCCTAAATGAAAACATAATTACATACAGAGGAAGTGTCCTGTGCATATAATGATTTTATCTTCCATTAGTACACATTAGCCCTGGAGGTCTTCATAATTTCTAGTACACAGCCTTTCACTAAAAGCAGTGACTGTAATATGCATTAAAAGACTGTAATTAACAACAATGTCAGAAAGCTGCAACGTCATGCATACTCACAGGGGTTCCTGGAGGCCCCTGCGGGCCGGGGATTGGTGCCGCTTCAACTCCTTTAGCGTACACCACCTAAGAGACGGGGACCGTGTGTAGATTAGTAAAGATGACAAACTATAATTCCCATTCATGATATATTTCAAACGTGTCTACAACAGACACACCTGTCCAGGTGGGCCAATGCTGCCAGGTACTCCAGGAGACCCGGAAGAGCCAGAGGGTCCGGCAGGCCCAGCAAGACCTCGGTCTCCTTTCTGTCCATCTCGGCCCTGGAAAACATGTGCATTTACACAACTGAGACTCTCTCTACACGGGGTTACTTCCTCCTGTGCTATAGTTGAGGCTGAACTATAAAATCAAAGCAGGTGGCCGCTGCCACCCCTCCACTGATGTTGTAGAGATAATTAATGTAAATTTGCACATGAAAACAGCACAGCACTGACATTTGGTGCCTCCCTGGATTCCTCTCAGAAGCGGTTCCCCCTTAAAGGCTAGGCTTGATCATTAGAGGCTGGTGAATTTATATAGCTGCTTCTGAGAAGCCTATTGATTCAGCAACGAGTGAGGGTGTGATGGTAATGTCAATGTCAGAGCAAACTACAGTTGATAAATACACACTAGAGTGGGAAAGTGATGAGGAGAGAAGAAAGGAGGGAAGCTGATTTGTAATACAATAAAGTCAGGGATCAATACAGGAAGCGGGGGTGAGAAGGGGCGGGTCGACCGGACAGGATACAGCGTAGAAACAAACCAAACACAAAGAGATAACGATAGAAAAGAGATAAGGAAAAACTGACATCTCTTCCAGCAGCTCCCGATTCTCCTTTGTCACCCTGCACATTAAAGACAGAACAGTCAGATTCACAAAGAAATACCGACATAAGTAAACTTTTCATAAACAAAGTCATTAAAAGACAATAGTCCTATCTATCTAAAGTATTGTTTATTCTATTTCAAGTCATCGTGTTTGCCGTCTTTACATGGAGGCGTGTCCTGAATTATTGAAAACATTGCAAAGATAATATTCACGAATAGCACTATATCAAAGATGCAACACTTTAACAGACCATTTTACATGATGCCATTCATAAGAGGAGATCTTTGGGATAGAAGTTAGAAGAAACAGTATCTGACTAAACCTCATTCTGTCAGATGATTGTATAAACTGATAACAGCCACAAACCTTTCTCCCATCTTCACCTGGCACACCATCCTCGCCCTGCAAGTCAAAACAAAATGCATTGCAGACTTGAACAAACAAACTGAATAGTGGCCGGTCTGCTGCAGGAGCACTCAGATAATTCATTGCCATTGCTTTAGAGACTCACTTAAGATCACCATTATGCAGCACGCCCTGAAATAAATGTCCTCACTGCTTTATTGTCAAGGCCATTACCAAATTAGAGAATTATAGAAAGACATACTGGAAGAAAAATCAAGCACTACTGACACTAAGATTCATATTCTGACTGTTTGGATTAAATAATAATAATATTAAATAAAACAGTAAAAATATCAAAGTATGTCAGTCAAGCCACTAATAAAATGTGCAAGATGTCATGTTAGGAAGAGTTTATATTACAGTGAAGATGTTGGAGTATATCAGCTGAGAAAAGTGTTATAACAAGGAGTTACCATTTTGCCAGGAGAACCAGGTTTGCCATCTTCACCTGCTTTACCCTGAAATACAACAACAAGGACGATGACACGAGGTAAATGTGGTGGAGATGTAACGAAACAAAAATAATGGATGATACTGATAGAGCGACACGTTAATACAAAAATGAAAGGTTGTGTGTCGGGTCGTCGGGGGTGTGTATGTACTCACAGGTGTCCCTGCAGTGCCCGTAGGCCCAACAGGCCCCGAGGGGCCCTGCTCCCCTCTGAGTCCTGCTAAACCCTGTTAATCAAACCAACACGCATCACAATGATCAGTTTAATCTCACTTTTATTCAGACTAAATGCCTGCTTAGCTAAGACTAATTCAGATCTGCTCACATGTAGCACCGTATTGTGGGGATGTAAGGGCAGAAGAGAATATGTTTAATTTAGTAGTTTAAAAGTGTAGTAACACTCAGCAGATATTGCAACAGCTATTTGTTTTGCATGTACAGCAGCAGTTATAGAGACGTCATGTGTCTGCCCCATAAAACAGGATTTAGACTTTTTAACTAAATTGTAAATTTAGCAGGACTTTCAGAATCCTTATCATGGTCGATATTACATAATAGTCTCACGTGAAGCTGCACTGGCCAAGGATGTCTTTCCCTACAGTCGGCTTATGCAACCCGCCACAGTAGTGAAGACTGATTTTTACTACCTCCACAGTGCCCTCTGCTGCACAAACACATAATGTGCATATGTGATTGCAATTCAGGGGCAGATATGCGTTTACTGAAAATGTGTTTAATACAGAATTTGGATAATATTATTAAAATCAGAAAACTATTTTAAACTACTCACTAAATAAATACAAAAATCACAACTAAAGTGAGCACAAGATAAAAATATCAGCATCTATTTTCATGTAATTACTGATAACTAATACAAAATCAGGGCCAATTGTATATTTCAACCAACCAAACAGGAGAAACTAAACTCACGTCTCTTCCAGAATCACCCTGTTTCCCAGGATCACCCTGTGACACAAAGAACAAAACAAAAACTCATCAGCTACACACATTCGTAACCCAGTGAGGCTGCACATACGATGTGTTTTAAAGTTTGGGGAAGAGATGGCATAAAGTACCCTCTGACCAGGTGGTCCAGCGGCACCTGGTTTACCATCCAGACCAGAACGTCCATCTAACCCGGATGTTCCCCTTTCTCCCTGATCACACAGATGTTGAGGGTTAGAAAATCACATTGAATTTAGAGCCTACAGTTAGAAAACAGTTGATGTGGCTGAATTCAATTCATTTTATTAAAATATTGATAAAATGACTTGGGTCAGTTCAGTAGGTGAGATTGTGAGGACCAGCCACTCTGGTTGATTTCAAACCTTCTCTCCAGGCGCTCCTCTTTCTCCTGTGTCGCCCTGTAAACAGCAGAAGAGAAAATGATGTGTGTGGAAGAAAATTAGCAAAGCATTCAGGTATTAACAGATATCTAGTGATAAAAATAAATTGAAGTAGAGAAGCAGTGACAGAAAGCAAACTCACTCTTGTGCCTGCAGGTCCCCGTAGTCCCTCAGGACCCTGTATAAGTAGCGGAGAAAGAACAAGAAGTCACAAATGATCATCAGTCATGCATACCAAATCAACAGGGAAAGGGGTCAGTGTGCATACAGATGCATGTACTGTACGGTGGCTTATCAGATGCTCACAGAAGCATTTACAAATTGCAAGAATGAGGCAAACTCACTCGTAGGCCTGGGGCTCCGGGAGTCGCGGCTTCGCCTTTCTGACCTCTGCCGCCGTGCTCTCCTGGGTCGCCAGCATCACCCTGGAAATAACAATAACATGAGGTAAAACTTTTGGCTAATCGTGACATTTTTAATGAGTTTTTTTCACGTGTGGCTGCAATAACTACAGTCTGCAATAAGACTGGATTTGGGGAGAATACTTATTTTCACTCGCACGCTCTTCACAGGTACAGTACATACCTTCTCTCCTCTCTCTCCTTTGAACTGGCCCTGGATGTCAGCCTTTGGAAGAACACAAATATGTAGTATCAGGGTTGAATTGAGTTGAGCTATATGAAGTTCTCTCAATGGTAAGAAGATGCTGCAGAATGTAGTTCCTAACTCTAGTTTACTGTGATCAAAATGACACACTCACCACTTTTCCTGCTGGTCCTGGAGGCCCTTGGAGTCCCTTTAAGAAGAAAGTGAAATATTTAGATAAATACAATAGATATTAAGTTGTATAAGTACTTTGGGAAAAATAAAGCAGACAACAAACCAGTTCTCCTTTCTCTCCTCTCGGTCCTGCGGATCCAGGGCTGCCCTATGATCGAACACAGGTCAATAAATATACGGAGCAGCTGACTTTCCTCACCGCTTCTCCTCTCAAGGCTTCAGTGGGAAAGCACCAGCGCATATTGAAAAGCTGTCTTTATGATGATACATAAATGTGTGCCTCACATTTCGTCCGTGCTCTCCTGGGTCTCCGAAGTCTCCTTTCTCTCCAGGTCGACCCGGCTGACCAGCCAGTCCCTAAAGGGCGGTCAATCAAAAATATCTGTTAACTGAACTTTCCATTGATGGTAGTTTTTAAGTTTTAGAAAGAAAACTTGACTCTCAAACGTGTCAAAGACACTTGTCCTACCCTCAGTCCTCTTTCTCCTGCCTTCCCAGGAAGTCCAGACTCCCCCTGATGAAAAGCAAGTTTAAATAGACATTTGCAGTGACGTGTACAAGTTAATCTTTATAAATAAACACACACGTTTTATGAAAAGAGTGGTCGTTGAGATGTATTATACTTACAGGTGTGCCTTCATCACCCTTCTCTCCTCTCTCTCCCTTTAAGACATAAGTATTCATAATGATGAATATTTAACATATTAACTAGAAGGACACCTTAATTCCAACAACATCAGCTGAGTAGAGGGTCAGAGAACATATACAGAACGAATTGTTAGAAAATATCATGTCATGCACACAAAGTGTCACTTTTACCTCTAAAATGGCATCATTAGATAGAGATGCATGTTGGAAGGAAAAGAAGAAAGCTCAACAGGCAGTCTGATGTTTGATTATAGCACTGTGACCAACATGCAACAATAACAATAACTGTTTGACGATAATTTGAAGACAGTACAGAGTAATGTCTTACTTCACTGTGTAAGGAAATCCACTCCAGGAAAGACATTATAACATGATATAGAGCTGCGACAATAACTTTCACTTTTCATTTCTCTGTTATGGTTTTGTCTACAAAATGTAACAAATTTGTGAAAATATTTACAATTTCTCAGGGCCTAAGTTGACATATTTAGTCCATAGATATTTAGTTCTCAATGATATAAAACAGGGAGAACCAGTATATCCTCACATCATAAAACAAAGATTGAGATGAATTATCGCACAGCCCTACTTCCAACTCTACGTGGAGAACGCTAACAACAAGAGTGAATCATGGTACTTTCCACAGTTAAGGTTTGAACACCAATCTCACATCTTTCCCAGCAAGACCAGGCTTTCCTGGGATTCCTGGCCGCCCATTCTCCCCCCTCTCTCCTGGTTCACCTGGATCTCCCTGAAGAACAGTTAAAAGACCAGTTTTGACAATCAAATAAACAGAAAGGCTAAAAAAAACACACAAATAAACACAGCAGGCCTCTCACCTTGGCACCCGGCCTTCCACCGATACCACCAAGTCCCTGAGGGTAAGAGCACATGTTTTATGTATTTTGGGACGGAGCGGTTTTGGGGCATGACTTACACTGACAGCTGGCACGAGGGAATGTTTCATGAATAATGGATGCAATTGTCAGGAATATATCACAGCAGCTGTAAAAGTTATCATTGTGCCATTAGTTGTTAAAAAATACCATGTAGATGTAGATAAAGAGGCGTGACTATGAACTCACTCTCTCTCCCGGTTCTCCTTTAGCTCCAACAGCTGACCCTCCTGACCCTGAAGACCCCTTGCAGAATGACAGAGAAGGAAATGTGATTTAGACAGAGGTCAGACTGTATGTGTACTGCAGACACAGATTTCCATGAAGATCATCATCCCCTGGTTTCTCACTTTCTCTCCTTTCTGAGCGGGCTCTCCCTTTTCTCCCCTCGCCCCATCGGTACCAGGCTGGCCTCGGTCCCCCTTAAGCAGAACAGCAAAGGAGAGGAAACGCGTCAGAGTGAAGCTCTGGCAAAAGGAAAAGTCTCACGAGAACAGAATTTGATAGCTTACCTGTTCCCCCTTCTTCCCGGGAATAACTGGAGCCTGCGTGATTTGAATAAAACAGTAAGGACTCGTCATCACAGACAACGACTCGGACTGTCACGGACATTAACTGCATATCCAAAATGAAAGGACGGATAAATTATTAGACGTGAGGGTTTTTTTCCCCTCATGTGATAACTCACACTTCTGCCGGGCTCGCCGCGTGCACCTTCGTTTCCCTGGGAACAGACAGGTGCAACTGCTCTTTCATCTTTGCTATGAAAATTCATTACATCAGATTATGAAATGTTCTGTGAAAGAGTCACGTTCCTGTTGACCTGCTGCTTCTCGTATGATTACGCTTAATTTAATCAGCCTCACCTTTTCTCCTGCCGCTCCACTGGGCCCTGGTAAACCCTGGAGACAAAAGGGAAAGACTTCCTTCATGAGACTCTCGATGCATTTATAACAGTCAGACCATGCAGCAAGTATGAAACTAACTGATGTTATTAGCAACATGGCAGCCTGTCACTCACTCTCAACCCTGGTGTTCCTGCGAGGCCCGGCTTTCCTGGGTCCCCCTGCGGCAAAACATTATTCAGATAAAAGCACACAATCCAACCAAAAGGAAAGGATGTCAACAGTTGAATTAATCTAAATTTAAAACTTAACCAACTCTGCTCTACTCACTCTCTGCCCGGTTTCACCGGCCAGTCCTCTCTCCCCCTGCAAAGTAACACATATACAGGTTCACTGACATTTACCAAGTCAAATTGCATGTTCTGTGACTCTTCTGTGATTATCTGACTCACTGTCAACAAATCCTGCATCTTGCAAAGAAAGGTACATTACGTAACGTTTAGAATGATCACACTCTAACTAGTTACTTAGGGAGGTTTGTTGCTACGTAGAAATTAATGGAGCTTCTTAACTTGAAACGGCTCATCTACAAGTAAGTATCATTTCAGGAAAATAAAGGAATAAATAAAGGAAATCCCTCAAATTCTGCACAGCTATGAACATAATCTTGCACAGACAAACATCCATCACATCTAAAAAAGGAAATCAGGACAGCAAGACGTTGAATCGACATTAAAGCTTTCTCTCAGTTCAGGTACGAACACGTTCTCTGCAGCATATTATTTATTGGACTGAAGAAAAAAGAGGCAGCTGCTGTGTCTCCACCTTTTTCTAACCAATATTTCACAACTTGAACATTTGTAAGACCTATGTGAGCTTAATGAGACGCACATCAAGCGAAGCAAGATTGTAAATAAAAAATAATAATAATGATTTTGTTGAAATTGCATGTGCTCTACACTGTGGTAAAATGTGCTACTGCACCTGGTGCCATACCTGTGAATATGGACCATAGTCATGCAGACTATTAAAACACACACACACAGACACTTACACACAGACAGACATGCACATACTTGACTGATTCACTCATCACAGTACTCACCCTGTCTCCCTGTGATCCAGCCTCACCTGGCTGTCCTCGGTCACCCTATCGGAATAGAGCGAGTGACAAAGGTTACTCCTCTATTAACAGCTTACAAAATAAGTCATTTGTCTTACGTTTATCTTACCTTGCTACCAATTTCTCCTGGAGGCCCACGGAGACCCTGAAATACATGAGCACAATGCTGGATCATAAATGTATTAATTCCACTAAGGAGGTCAAGTTTTAATCCTGTTAATTTCTGTGTTTTTTATTAGTTAGCAGAGAATCTCAAAAATGACACGAGAGATTTTAGTGAAAGTTGGGCCATGGTACACGAAAGAAATGAATAGTTTCAACTGGGACAACGCCACCATGTGGACATTTATAAAGCACCTTATATCTTTGCTCACAACTCTTAAATTGTGAGAAACAGAAGCGTCTTAAACAGACACACATCAAAAGTTTGGAAATGGTGATGGGATTGTGTGGGCGTAGCAGAGGTCAGTGCTTTCTACTGTATTTATATTGTGCAAAAAACGGATTCCTCATCTTGACATCTTGTGCTCAACCTACCCTGTCCCCAGGGTCTCCTTGTCTCCCTGTAGGTCCAGGCACCCCATCGCCACCGTCGCCCTGAAAAAAACCCACAAGCCATCACTCTGGGATAAACACCTCCCATGCTCAAACATTCATAGACTTAATCAATCTGCAGCTACCTTGTCTCCCTTGCTGCCTTGAGGTCCTTCTGGCCCTCTAGGACTCTGAGCTCCTGGAAGTCCTGGGCTACCCTGATAATAAAAATGCCATTAGTAAATGCAAAATACACCCCCACATGCACACTAAGTTCATCTGCAAACTAAACATGTCAGCACATCAGCAGTGATTGACAGCGCTTACTGAGGAGCCTTTCTCGCCCTTCACTGCCACCCCGCTGCCGACTCCTGGAGGTCCCTGTCAGCAAAGAGAGATAAGAGCTGAGGATCATTATGCTTATGTGCTCCTCAGAATATTTCTGCAGTAAGAGGACAAGCTGGTGTTGGTGTGACTTACCCTATCTCCTGAGCTGCCCTTGTCTCCCTGCACAATGAGAGCGAGAGAGAGAGAGAGAGAGAGAGAGAGAGAGAGAGAGAGAGAGAGAGAGAGAGAGGATGCTGAACGTTGTTAGGAAACGTTTCTAATAACAACAGACATTGACGTGTACACACTTACTCACAGGTTGATACACAGACAACCCACTTCTCTGCTACTCCACATAGTAGCTCGACATTAAGGCAAAAGATTAAAAGGACAACCGATGACGACACATGAAACTACATTTTTTATATTACAGAAATAAGTTATTGGTCATTCTTTTTAATCCGCAAAAAAACATTGCTTCCATTCCTGAAGAATTAAAAACTATTGTAATGGTAGTTTGTCATTAATCAGGATAATTTCTAGAATAAAAAAATAAATGATTAAGACCATTATAAAAATCCTGACTTTTGAAATTAAATTATACACTAAAAATGATATTGTGTAACAAAAACTACCCCTAAAATCTCAGCTTTCCTGGCACATACAGTAAATACTTAAGCCAGCACTGAAGAAATATGCGAGTGGCTCACTGCTACCACCATGTGCATGAGTCTGATAATAACAGTTTCATCTTGAAGCTGTGCTTGGAGCCAAAAGACTCCATTGAGAATTTATTTAGGTCTCTAAAATGCATCAATCTAACAAAAAAAAAATATTTGAGTACGTGGAAATCTAAATGAGAGCATGCATGCACTTTTATCAAATATTTCATAACATAATTAACATAGTAAAGTTAAAAATGACAACATCTATATTTTTAAAACAGAATATGAGACTGTAAAATGCTTTCTTCAAATCGAATGTCTGTAAAAACTATTTCAGCAACAACTGAATAGCTCCTGAAAAAGCCTGAATATTTGAATATTGTTTTAATTAATGTGAGTAATTTAAATGTATTTTTTGTCACTTCAAAATGCCAAAGGGATGACAGATGCAAACTATCTAATATTGGTAAATCCAGCTTTATCATGACAGAGAGGTGCTCAAAGACAGCTTGTGTTTTGACTGTGAGTTTGGATTTAGGCTAATAGAGTAAATTATTTTAGCTCCGTTAAGGAGTGATGGAATGCTCACTTTTAGGATATTATATCAGACAGGTGTATTTTCAAGAGAAACTCTTTAAAAGCTGATAGCATACAAAAGTTATACTTTCTAAATTGAGGGAAAAGGAGAGAAGCAGGGGAGGACGCTCACCTTGATGGAGAGTCCTGGCGTTCCTGATAAACCTGGGCGACCATCCTGACCAGGTGTCCCCGAAGCTCCAAGTGCTCCTTTGCTCCCATCGCTGCCTGGCCGACCAGGAGTACCCTGAGTACACAACACAAACACTGGTCAGCATACAGAAATGAGAACATCCAAAACATCCAGACAGCTACACACAACCTTTTTACCTGGACGTCACTTTACAGATGAGAGTGTGTGTGAGTGTAGTCCACCGTGAGATTTAGGATACATGTGGCCATACAAAGCTAATTTAGGACTGTAGTCACTCCGGTTTGTTTCTTACCGGTATTCCTGGGATGCCTGGCTCTCCTTTCCTCCCAGGAAGACCCCCTCCTGATATAGCCGAGCCTGGTTCACCCTGAAGCATCAGCACAGCACCGTAAACACACACACACACATTTTGTTCTCCGTCGCTTTCAAACTGCCACAAAGGAACTACAAACACTTGTGAGGTGGTTTTTGGCAAAAGAAATGATCGCTCTGCTTACCCTTTCACCTTTAATCCCCGTTGGCCCCATTGGCCCTGTCCCACCTGTTTCACCCTAGAACAACAGAAAACACTTAGAAACCATTGTACTTTAGATATTTAAATGTCCACCTAACAATTCTACAGGTTAAGAGTTACTCACTCGATCTCCTCTGATCCCAGGTAGGCCCTGCGAACCCTGTCACAAGAACAACATTGTTTTGTTACTTCTATGTTAATACGACAACATGAACACATCCAATGGGTCGGTGGGTTTTGCTCCCTCAAACTCACCGGGACCCCTGGATTTCCAGAAGAACCCGGTCGTCCTGGCAGCCCTGAACTTCCATCAATACCGGGAAAACCCTAAAACGAAAACCAACTGCTTGTTACTTCAGTCCTCATTAGGGAAGTGTGTACAGTTTTGGTATGGCCTTAGCCGTACTCACTCTCTCCCCCTTTTCTCCTTTCACCCCCAATGAGGAGTCAGGAGGGATAGTTTGGCCGGGTGGACCTGGGCGTCCTTCAGCTCCTCTGGGGCCTTCCCTCCCAGGCACACCATCACGACCCTACACCACACATTGGGACACCACATTAGTATGTACAATCCATAGTATTTTGAAAAAGCAGTACATTGCTGTTAATAGGTCAGTGTTAATGAATGACTCACAGAATCTCCCTTGCGCCCATCTGCACCGTCTCTGCCTCTCTCACCCTGCGGAGTAAAACAAAACAAAATGGTACCTTAAAAGCTAAGAATGCAACTTACAAGGAGAGTGGTAAAATATTTTGCTTTCTGCACTGTACCGTCTCTCCACGAAATCCTCGCTCACCCTAAAATAAATAGGAAAGATTATATTTAGACATCATACAGGAGAGAGGAGGAGCAAGAGAACTTGAAGGATGTTTCTGGCGGTATAGAAATACAGTACATTATTATCACAGGTTCAATGTTTTGACACTGTATGAAAGTACAGCTGGAGAACTCACCTGAGGGCACTGAACGGTACACTGCTCTGGACCTGGACCTACCTAAACAACGACAGAAACATTAGGCTGAGATTAAAGAGGGTTTTTACTACGATATCCTCCTTTATTACAGTTAATCTATGCTATTTCCAAAAAAAAAGCTACAAAGTACCAGAAACATTTGTCTACAGATCACACAAAGCTTGAAAAACAAGACTATAAACAAAGCATAGGATTTGTCCAGGTTTCTTCTTACATCTGGTATTCTGGCAATGCCACAGAGCAAGTCTGCCAGCTCAGTATGTAAGGTGTCCAACTGCGCTGCATCACGGGCATACAGGATGTTCTGGGTGCTGCCGTCCGTCACTGCCCGTCGCAGCTCCTCGGTATTCGCCTGGCCGATACCAACTGCTAACACCGTCACACCTAGCAGACACACGCACACCAAGACATTTGTCTCACAGAGCAGAGGTGGATTTGGGATTTGTATGTGTCAGTGTAAAGTACGTCTACATATAGTTGGAAGTTCTTGTGAATTCAGAAGGAAACTAAAAGCACAGAAATATTTTCAAAGCTTTTCAAGTTGTTTAAGTTGTCACAGGCCCAGTGACTTAAAGGAATACTTACCCCGCAAAATGATCATTTGTATATCAACTACTCTCAGTGTTACCTTGAAGAAAATTAGTTTTTCTTACATGCCTCCACGGTGAACGGAGAATCAACGAACGGAGAAAAGTCTTGAGGAATTGAAGTGAATGGAGGCCATGTTTAAGAACAGCAAAACTATATCAAAACATTGTTATTTAAATTCTCGTTTGGACTCACTTGGACAAGTGGATGCCGAGGTGTTTTAGTAAAGATGCATGTGTTTGGGAAGTAGTGCGCATACAACTGGATGAATGAGACTTGGATTATACTGGTTGTGTGAGAGTTTGTAGAAGGATGCTTTGATAAAGTGTTGCCTCCATTTACTGTAATTGATAAGATTGCTTTCTGTTTTTTGATTCTTCATTCACCATAGAGGCATGTGAGAAAAACAAAGTTGTCTTCAAGAATTCAAGGTAACACAGGTTGAGTAATTGATATACAAATGTTCTTTTTATGGGTTAATATTTACATACATACTGTGGCTGAAATCTAAACTAAAATTATCCAGATGAAGCCAACATTAGTGATCTGATAGCTGCAGGTAGTTACATCCAACCAGGCTAAAGCAAACCATAAGTTTCGTTCACAGATGAGTGCAGTGTGACTGCTTGTTGTTCTGCTCCAGCACACCTGTAGTCCTGAGACTGTTGGCTGCGAGAGTCAGGTTGTCAGTTGATACTTTGTCTGCAATGATGACGACAGCACCGGGGACCCTCGGCCTCCGTCCAGCTGTGGGGGTCAGAAGGTACTGCCTGGCGTATGTCACCGCCTCACCTGCAGAGGGAGACAGACATTATCACAACTCATATGCATATACAGTACATCGAGCAGTAAATACGGAAAAGGCAAGAAAAATAACTGACCAATGTTATTCCCGGGACTTTCATCAAATGGTGTGGACAGGATCTCTTGAAGAAGTGTGTCATACCTGCTATGGCGATTAAGCAGGAACCATAATTTGGGTCTGTAACCGTATACTACAACTCCAAACTGAAACAGGCAGAAAATAATCAAAATGTCAGACAGCTAAAAGTGACCGTGCCATCAGATTCTGTGAGCAAACAGCCTCCCCAGGCCCTGTTGAGAGATTTATTCTTCAAGAGCAGTACCTGAGAGTCGTTGGCTCCGATAGTGTCGAGCGACCCAGCTGCACTCATTAGCAGTTCGCGCAGAGCTCTTGCGAGGCTAATCCGATCAGTGGATGCTGGGACCAGAAACACCACATCCAGACGCCCGCCCACACAAACTGTTGACAGCGAAGTTTGTAGGGTTAAGTACGGTATCAAGAGGTGTTTATAAGTATGGTAAGTACAGTATATGAAAGAGGAGGGTGTTGATGTGTTACCAGTGCGTTCAACAACAGAACTCTCAGTTCCCAATCGATTTTCAAAGGTGGGCTGCACCGTAATGCGATAACGACGGCCCAGACGCAGCCTAGTCAACTGGTAAAAGCTGGATGAGGCAGGGAGCGTAACAGACAAGCCTCGACCAACCTCTGAGAAATGTGAACAGTTAAAATGATGCAGGCAGAGTCTTTAAAAAGTAAATTATAACACATATAATAACATGTTTCACCTGTCTCCTCTCTCCAGCGTAGAATATATCCTGTGGCACCTGGTAGGGGATTCCAGCCAATCCGCATTGAATTCTGGGTAACCTCTGCCACTCGTACAGTTGTAGTTGTTGGGGGGGAGGGGGTACCAGCTGTAAACACGGATACAGAGAAGCAGCAATGACATTTAATTTGACATTTCATCCAATATATTTCTTGAAACATAAGATTTTGTATATCGTGCAATATTGAACTATTGCACTCAAGAAAGAAAACATTCCCATGCATATCTACACATCAAGTTCAAAGGCTTCTCAGGGACTTATGAGGTTTTACTTAGTGACTAAATACTGTATTGTTTTAGGGTAAGACTTGACATTATACAAGATATCACTGAGGCCTACAGTGCAATGTGTACTATGTTGTATTTTTACCATATTCAGCATTTGTGAACTACTGTGAAAAATGTAAAGTACTGTTTAACCCATTCATTTCAGAAAACTCCTTACATCCATTGTTTATTTCCTCCAGTCAAAACTCTTTCGGGGGTTAAACAAACAAACCTTGAACGAATATAGGAAGACAGGACTCACGTGTGGTGACTCTGACAGACACAGGGTTTCCCTCTCTGTTTTGAACTAAAGCCATGACCTGCACCTCGTACTGGGCTCCGGGGTCCAACTGGTCTAAATCCACCGCTGTCACATCACCCCCCAGCAGCTGACTCCTCTCATCACCACCTACAGCAGCACATAGTTGCAAGAGTGAGTGGGGTGACACAGCTCTCCTTAAACCTTTTACAAAGGATAGTTCTGATGTTTTGCAGTGGGGTTGTATGAGGTTCTTATCCATAGTAAGTGTTTTACCTACAGTAGATGATGGTGGGCACACCCCTAGTTTGGAGAAACAGACAGTAGTACTGAGGCAAGAGCAAAGCAATGTAGTGCTGTGGCTTCAGTTCCCCGTTGGAATAGGCTCACTGACGGCAAGGTAAAGCGCTGAAAATATATTTTATATAGCACACACTAAAACTGATATTGATTTCTTTAAGTTTTGCTGCAGTACATTGCTTTGCTTCCGTGCGGTAACTGTGGTTTATGTTTCTCCAAACTGGGAGTGTACCGAACGCCATCTACTGTAGGTAATACACTGACTGTGGGTAAGTACCTCATAAAAACCCACTTCAAAATATCCAAACTATCCCTTTAAGGGCAAATTAATGCTTGCGAGATGTTAGATTTATATTTAGGACTTAATAACAAAAGTGAAATGGACCAGCAATAGATCTACCATCTGTTTTCCTCCAAGACACACGATAAGCCGTCGCTCCCTGCACACCAACCCAAGTGACTCGGACAACCTCTCCACGGCCCTCCTGGATTTGCAGTGAAGTTACAGTCCCGACCACAGAGCTATCAGATTCTGAAGGTCGGGATGGAAAACAATCAGTCAGTTATTCTATGTAGTATTACCCTACTGAAAGTCAAGTTCTTCTCCCAAAAGACACTCTGGACAACAGCAATAATGTGAATTAGACAGATTCAGTGTGGTACCTGTTCTGATACTCAGGGTGGAAGGACTTCCCTCTCGAGAGCCAGTGAGTGAAGAAACTAATACGTTGTAGGCTGAATCTGACTGTAGCCCATCAATGGTGTAGGAAGAGATGTCGGCGGCCACGTTACGAGTTTTTTCAACTCCTGCATCAGCAAAACATAGCAGAGAAATGGAAATGTAGAAAAGAGAAATTGTTCCTCCAATTACAGATACATGAGGATAGAAGAGGCTGACAGCCAGATCACTACCCAGATCTACACACTAAGCTTTTATAATGTTATCATGTATTTGGATGTATCTTGTGTCTTTAAAATACTGAGTATTAATGCCAATCATTGCGTACCATCACCACTGCGCCAAGTGATCTTATAGCCAGTCGCCCTAACAGAGCGTGACCATGCAATGCGTATCTTCTGAGATGTAACGTCAACGATGCGAAGGCCAGACACTGATCCACCGTTGGGATTAGTCCGACTAGACAGCGTGACCACCTCTCCAACCCGTTCATCAACCACAGATGCAACACCAATTACCAGCGCCTCATCTGGTTGCAGGCCTTCTATGGTGAAGGCCGTGGCCGCCGCCTCCAGAATACGGGATTGCTCTGCATCTACAAGGCAGAACGTGAGGTAGTATAAAATTCTGCACACAAAAAAAAAAACGACTTTTAAGTAAAGATGTTCAACAAATTCAGCTTCAAAGTCTGCGGTTTTTGTTATTTTAAAGGATCATGAAATAAGATCTAAAAACAGCTTTCGCTCAATCTTCAAATAGATGTAAAGACTAATATAATAATACTTGATTTAAAACGATAAACTCACAAACGCGTTGTGACATAAAACACTTACTGTTGCCTTGTCTCCAAGTAACCCTGTAACCTGTTGCCCCTGTAGCACCGGTCCAGGCAATTCGAATTCTCCGACTGTTTGCGTTGGACACTCTGAGATTAGTCACTCTGCCAGCACCTTGCTCTGAAATGAAGGGCATACAGGGCCTTGTGTGACAAAATGCAATGTATATATCAATTTAAGAAAGCAAGCGCAAGTATTTTTCTTTGAGGGAAACAACAGGTAGAAAGAGAAAAGCTTGTACACCAAAATTCCCAATCAAGACTATTGGCTTTAAAAGATATTCATCTAGATGTCCACAGGTATATATAATATGCTAAGTATATGTGAACAGCATTGTTCAGACCAGTGGTGTGATTTTGCTAAATTAACGAGAGACTTTAATAACAACAACTATTGTGTTTGTACATCAAAGCTACTGTAAAATGTCAAGATAAAGAAGAAAGAAGAAATTAACCGTGACAGAATGAATTACATTATAAATAAGACAGCAATATTAGTTATCTGATATTCAGGTAGATTTACAGGAACAAGACAACAGGATGAATCACACAGCAGCACAGCGACACTGCTTAACCCACCTGGTTTGATGTAAACAGTAACGGGGTCCCCTTCATTTTCTCCCACCAGCGCTGTGACACTGACACCATAAGACACTCCCACTGTCAGGTCTCTGAGGTCAAGGGTCGTCTGGTTTCCAGGGATACGCCGTATTTCCTCTGATCCCGCTGACATGTCATGACACAAACAGAGACGCTATTTCACAAGAATGTTTCCATTCATAATTGAGCATTCAATCATCAAAATGGAAAATAAAGCAATGAATAAAAATGCTTCAGTGCACCTTCTGTGTTCAGTATAATGATGCGGTACTGTGTGGCTCCGGCTACACCCGTCCAGCCGAGTCTGACCGTGCTGCCCAGAGACTCCACAACTCTCAGGTCGGACACCCTCCCCACTGGCTGTTCCTCTGCAACACCAGAGAATCAGGACACTCATGAAACATGGACACAAGCACAAAAGCTTTTAAGCATATCTACAGGAACACGTATTCCCTCGGCATTCAACCCCAGCACATTTATGACCCATAAATCCACCCAAAATGAACTCAGAGTCGTGTGCCTCCAGGCTGAGGTACTGACCTATGGATGTGGTGGAGACAGGTGTGGCCTCCTCACGGCCTTCGAACAGGGTGTACAGGGTGATGATATATTCTGTGTTGGGCTGAAGGCCTGTTAGCTCGTAGCTGGTAGTGGTTCTAGGAAAGGTTAGGCTCTCTACACGGCCTCCTGGAGAGAGAGCAACAATCCAAGATCAGTGGTTTTATGTTCAATATACCTGCAGTACAGTATACTCGTCCTATTACCTGCAACTTAGAAGTGGAGCTGGCATTTACTACAGTATTTGGCTATATTTCAGTCAAAATATGTATAAAAAAATATATTTGGGATACAGTACACATAGCATTACTGTTGTGTATGTTGACATCAAAATGATTTATTGTGATCATCATAATAACTTGTCCATGTTGCACAGCCCTCCTTAAATCTACAGAATGTTACGTGTAATGTACACAAATACTACAAAAGGAACAATTGAATGTTTGAGCCTGCGTATGACATGCACATCTGACCTTCCCCAGTCCTATATTCCAGACGGTACCCTCGAGACGACTGAATGATTCTCCAGGTGAGGCGAATAGAGGAGGGGCCGGTGGTGGCTGCTCTGAGCACCTGCTGCTCCTGACGCTCTGAGGTAAAGACATAATATATCACATGTATGTAATTATGGAACACATCACAAGTAAAGCTCTATTCCCATCAATCAATCAATACAATATGTTAATGGTTAGATTCATATTATTAAAAACAATACTGGCCAAAGAGAGATCCCTCCCTAAAGTGATTTCAATGCGATGGGGACAAACCACACACAGTGCCTGCTCTTTGTACAAATGCAGTTTAAGTTCAGCTGACGCTGATACAAGGCTTCAGCAGGCTAAACTAGTCAAATCAAGCGGGTATTTCAAGGATTGGCTGAATGGCGGAAGAGTAATCTTTCTGTTTTATTTGAAGTTCACATAACACCAACAAGCAAGCTGGTATTGTTGAGTTCATACGACAATACATTTCACTACACTCCATACAAAAAACGTTTCTAAATAACATAAGGAAATCCATAAGGAAATTGAAAAAAAGGTGAGGCTTGCAGCAAGCTCCCGGCAGGTCTGCACCTGAACTGAACTAACTTCGACAATGAACTCTCCCTGAGGAGCTTCTACTCCTTGCTTTTAAAGAGGAAGTTCGTCCTCCTCCAACAGACAAACCAAAGTTAGTTCATAAACAATTAAGCCATCTAATAATTCTTAAAAGAACAACAAATATTTCTAAAGCCTTGTTCCAATTGTCCTAACATAAAAACAAACAGATCATTTAGGTAAAAGAGCTAAACAGAGAACAACTAAACCAACTAAAGTGGTCATGAAATAACATGCCTCTTTGAAACCATGCCAAATCCACAATTCATCTGCACTACAGCCAGATGTGTTTTACGATATTCACGTACACAACCTGCACATTTTCATGCCAGAACGTTGGGGTTCAGGAATCTGTTGCGAAACAATACAAAAACCTACTGTTTTGAGGAGGTAAGAAAACATGCTGTCTTTTCAGAGGACTGATAGAGAGTTTGGTCACATGGTGCAAAGACAATCACTGAAGCTCAATGTCAGCAAAACCAATGAGCTTAAAGTAGTGGACTAAAGGAACGGGATCATCCTGTCCTATAATAACATCGATTTGACTTGACTTTGTTAAGCTTTGTTGTTATGCTGTGTGTCTATTAGTGTGCAAATTTTGTGAGAGAAACAAAACCCGAGTCACATTCCTTGTTCACATGCTCGGCCAATAAAGCTGATTCTAATAGAACACAAAATTGTAGCCATGACAGTAGACAATGCTTTAAATATGGATGTTGCCGCAAAGACGCAACAAATTATAAAACGTGAATGCTTCAAACACACACACACACACACACACACACACACACACACACATCTTCAACCCGGCAGCATAGAAGATCTTTACAATCACCAGTTTCAAGGTGGGCACCCGAGATTAGTGTCACCCATTCAGTATCCGACACAATGTGAAATATGGTCACAATCTTCCCTTCTGTTCCTGACTTATCATGGTGCTGTATAGTGGCCAGATATGAACATTATGATGTCACAGTGAAGTTGACCTTTGGGGTATAAAATGTCACCACTTTTCCTTTAATCCCATAAGACATTTCTGTCAAATTGTGTCATAATCAGCATATGAATTCTTGTTTTATGGCCAAAAATGTGGTAAGTGAGGTCACAGTGGCCTTTGACCACCAAAATCTAATCAGTTCATTGTTCAGTCAAAGTGGAGGTTTACGCAAAAATGTAAAGAAATTCCCTCAAGGCGCTCCTGAGACATCACATTGATGAGAGTAGGACGGGTAGATGGATGGAAAACATAATGCCTTCCGGCCTTCTATCGCCGCTACAGAGGCAGTAAATTATCACACAGGTCAGAGCCACTAACCACTAAACACTTTCTCTCTGATGCTGTATGAGGCCACAGGTCTTTTCTTGTTCGTGAGACGAACAACAAATCAACAAGACAGTGCCAGGTGTCAGAAAAAAGCCTACAGACCAGTGGCTGAGCAACAGTCACTCACTGATGTCTCTTTTAGGCCAGATTCAGACCATACACGAACAAATTCCAACATTTTACTCAATGACACATTTGCTGGATTGAATGCCACACAAAGCTTTTGAAGTGGTTGGGAAAGTTGAAGAAGATAAACATAACCATAAACATAAACAATTAACTTAAACTTTAAATGTCATGCAGTCTTTGATATATTGTTTAGAATTTAATGTTAGACATCCTACATGTAAGAACGGTATTGATGAATATATACATTTGCAAATGAACATGAAGGCGTCATTCAATGTGTTCCTCACTAAAACAAAAAAAGGTCAACATGTTTACCTAATAAGAAGGAACAAACAACTCGTCACAAACCACAGACAACACAAATAGTTGCTTCTCCACAAGTTTCCACCGGAACAAACAAGCGAGGAACAAGCTCAGCTGCAGTTTAAGTTAATGTGGTGGGCAGTGTGCAGAGCACTGTGTATATCTCCCTTCTTTGATAGCAGAACTAGGCCACACAAAGGTTTTTAGTACTCCACTCTCTGCTCAGTACAGGGGCCATGCAGTGACTCAGCCTTGGTCCCACTGACCATATGGGCCTTACTCACGAGAGACAGATGATGTGTGCGTGTGTAATAAGTGTGTAGGTGTGCTCGAAATGTTCCTTAAACAAAGCTAAACAGTAACATGTGAAGGTTTTCAGAAGAGAGACGAACAGCAGAGGAGACTGTTGGCCATCCTGTCTGTCTCCTCTTCCTATCCGTGCACTTAGCAGGACACAACAGAAAGCAAAGCACCTATTAAACAAGCATTATTTTACTACGATCACTAATTTAAAAAGCACAAACATAAAAAGAGGAAGGAATGTAGTGTCATGTGGCAATTGGCAGTTTTGCTGTGTGTGTGTGTGTAACTCTGAGTTTTAAAAAAGGAAGACAGTACAAGGAACACAGAAAAATTCACAGAGATCAGAGACAGATGTTGAACTACTGAACCCACACCTACCTATCTTGAACCTGGCGGTTGCTACCGGGCCCTCAGTGTTGCCCTCATACAGCGGGATGATGGTGACGATGTACTCGGTGTCGGACTGCAGACTGGACAAAGTGTGAAACTCACCAGCAACCTCCACCGTCTCGACATTTCGACCTTTGTGAACAGAAAAACAAAAATATAATCATGAGTGTATGCAAATTTGTAAACATAAAATACTGACAGAAATGACAAGATGTTGTCTCATGTCGGCTTCGTCCTGACCTGTAAATGGTCCCCAGACCAGACGGTAGGCCCGCGCACCAACGACACCTCTCCACCGCACACGGACGCTGCCCTCCGACTCCGTCTCCACTGATAACTGCTGCACTGCCTCAAGGCGCACTGACACATGCAAAAACATGAACAGACGCTTTGAATAATATTTACTAATAATACTGAAACCCATTCCGAAGAAAGAGTATCACTATAAATGTGTACTGTATTCTGTGCATATACTGTATAACGTACACACTGCGTACTTAGGGCTGGGCGATTATTCAATAGGATAATTTACCATCTTTTAATTAAATCATATCGCGATGAAATCATATATCAAGATATCGTGATATACAATTACGTCGTCTAGATTGATAATAACAAGCACATACTAACTCAATAAGCTTCACCATGTGGTTATTTCATATAGACTGTTTATTTATTGAATAACCAGAAAACATGCTATATCGTGATATGAAGTTACCTATATCGTGATTCTTTTTTTGCATATCGCCCAGCCCTACAAATGCTGTACCTAACACTTGTTTTTTAATATTGCTCCATCATGTAACTTTATCCCAAAATCTACAACTGTATTACACTGTGTCGACTGATTATGATTACATTACAAGCACTTGCATCATTGTATAACAGTACCAAAGGAATTGATAAAGGGCCACAGGGTGGACTCACATGTGCGGGCGTTGAGGATGGACGGAGATGCAGAGTTCCGGGGGAACAGGGGATAGAGGCTGACGACGTACTCTGTGTCGGGCTGAAGTGACTCCAAGGTGACAGACGTGGAGTCTGCAGACAGAGACTGCTCCAACAGCTGAGCTGCTGGTTGACCTGCTCCTCCAAACACACAATAGACAGGGCAAGTAGGCATGGAGGGCATGCAGAGGATCAATGAATGCACTGATAGCAATCACAGATTATACTGTACAGTATGTCATTAGACAAATTAGCTTGCAACAAGCTGAAAAAATATAAGAGGTGTCGTCACACGCAAAACAAAGCCTAAGTATGGCAGCCAGCCAACTGTAGAGAAGTATGGTTCAGAGGACGTGTGTGTGTGTAGGTGTGTGTGTGTGTGTGTGTGTGTGTGTGTGTGTGTGTGTGTGTGTGTGTGTGTGTGTGTGTGTGGGTGCCTGTCAGTATCTGTCTTGTTTGTTTGAATTATCAGTGAGAGTAACAGCAGACACAGGAACATTAAACCCCTCTCATTGAAGTATACACGCTGGCCTCAATTAAATACTCTCACATACAGTATGTGCCAAACTAACTAGTCAGAGGAGGATCTCCATGTGAGACTGGCACTCCTGCCACATGTTCAGAGGGAGAAACGGTTTATATCAGCCCTCAAGGGCCACTTTTCTCTCCTGAATCACGGCAAAAGCACCTAGACATCTTAACACTATTCTAATCTATGCCACACCCTGTCTCTAGAAATGCGAGGACAAAATGACTGACGATCCGTGACATAACTGAAGGTTTTCACTCTCTATCTAAATTTCAAGTCTGCTGATGATAAAAATATTTAAGTAATGATTGGGCAATAAAAATCCTAAGTGACAGCCAGTGCCTGAGGGCGGTAAGGTGATAGAGAAGCTCATGTTCCCCATAATCAGCCTTGACTGCTGTACATTCTCGACATGTTTCCAACTTGCTACCAAAGGATAACTGTTATACAGTCCTGTAGCTTTTCCTCCATTTTTACTGTAATTATTCATTCTGCCAAGATTAGTTTTTTGCAAACACACTTGCACGAGTCAGATGAGTGGCAGACAGAAAGAGAAAGACAAGTCGACAGGTATGTGTGTGCCTGACCTCGTGGCCCATAGGTGAGTCTGTAGCCCTGCACAGCAGACGAAGGCTGATCCCAGCCCACAGAAAGAGAGAAGAAGCCTGCCTGGACCAGGCGGAGACTGGTGACCCCTGGCAAAGACCCTATAGGAAGATTTAAAAAAAGACACTGCAGATGTATGACTGTAATAAGTTCACCAGTACGGGTTTTGTCTTGTGAGAGAGAGGTTGCTCTAGCATTTTGGCAGGTTTCCCTGCTGACATTTCATCCTTCACTTTGTACTCACTGGTTCGTTGCTTGGCAGAAACAGACTCCCCCACGCTGTTGGGGTATTGGGCGATGATAGTCACCAGGTAGTCTGTTCCCGACCTCAACTCTTTTGCGGTAAAGGTCCGCTGACTGGCAGAGACAGTCTCCTGCAGAGAGAGCGGTCATTTTTGTAAGCAGTCAATCCTAAAGCAACCTTTCGCAAAGTGAATGACTGAAATAGATTGGTGAGCCATGACATTCTTCTATCTGCACCATGTCTGCAGGAGAAGGGAATTTCACTCTTTGCGCTGCCAAATTGTAATCTCTACAGCATCTATACAAAGAAGACCCACCCATTAGACATGTTTATACTCAGTCTGAAGGCACGCATTTCTCTCGCAATTTGCTACTTCAATCAAGGTCATCACCATGTGTCAGGAATACTCATCAAACACCTGGACTCACCTGACGCAGCTCTGCAGTGATAGGCTGACCCAGGCCAGAGAGTGGCACATACTGGACCACATAGCCACTCAAAGGCCCCCCTGCTGCACTCCAGCGAAACCTGAGAGTATCAGACGTTTGGCCTGTGAACTGAATGTTGGATACACCAGAAAAGCCCTCTGAAAAGGAGAGAAGAGGGTGGAAGCAGGAGGAGACAGATACAATTAAATGCAGGTTTACAATCTCACAATAAAGTCTGAGATAATAATAAGACACGTATCTTTGACTGTGTGTATTTTAATATACTGATGTTATGTTATTTAAGGTAACCCACATACCATCACTAGCATAGACCCCTCCTGCTTTGGAACACACTTGGGGGCTCACAAGAGGAAGAAGTGTGTTCAGCAGCTTGAAGTCCCCAACAAAGGAGGTGAAATCACTGCTGGGCTGGGAGGCAATCTGACCCAATTCATTCATGTCAGCGCTCTTTATACCTAACAAAACCACAGAAAATGATCACGGTGGCTCAGAAGCAAGTACAAAAAAAAATAAACTACTTTGAGTAAGAAAGGAGAAACTGCATGGTAGACACCTACCGACTGCATAAACATGCACTCCTTGACTGCGCAGCTTCTGTGCTGGTTCTGCTACACTGTCTTGTGACTTTCCGTCTGTGACGAGGATAGTGATCTGAAAGTTAAAGAGGACCCACAGGGAGAGTTAGCAACACAAGAGGTGCTATGTTGAATATGCAGTTTCATAATTATGAACCCCCAAAGAATGGCTGCTCCTCAGACCTTGGCTACATCCCGACTGGACGCAGGGTTGAAAAAGTTATCAGCGACAAACTTGAGACCAGCACCAGTCCGTGTGTTTCCACCCTTATAGTTCAGATTCTCTACAGCGTTGACCAGCTCAGTTCCAACCAGGTAAGTACTAAATGTAAATTCAACTCTGGAGGGAGAGAAATGCACATTAATACATATGTCTGCACCTGCTTAAGATCCTTTGCCATTGCATGCACAGGAAAGTAATGAGGTGAAATCTTAATCCTGTCAGTCACCTGGAGGTGTCGCTGTACTGTATGACCCCAAACCGTATCCCAGACTCGCTGACAGAGCTGGCAAATGGCTTGATGATCCCAGCCATAAAGCCTTTCACCTGCAGGAAGTTAGCTCGGCCAATACTGGAAGACCCATCAACCAGGAAAACAATATCTGCTGCTTGCACATTATTACACCTGCCTGCAAATACAAAGCGATGGAGAATACACGTGAGCACATAAACAGACACACACCTGAGGATAACACTTTGAGGAGGAGAATTATAGAGTTATTTATACCCTGAGCTTCAATCCGTTTCATGGAGGAAAGGAGGACAGTCGCAGTGAAAAACCAGCTCCACATCTTCACAACCTGGGTTCACAAAGAGCAGATAAAACCTTTATTATGTCACAAACTATTGCAACTCACTACAAAACAGTCTGACCACATTACACAGTTGTGATATTATACTGCTTTTACATTCTCTGTTAACATCCATCGATTGGTAGTTTCAGTATTCGTGCTTGCAGACATTGAAGGGCCTCGTTTTTTGCTATAACTACTACTCTTCGTTTCCTTGCGTCTCCAGGTTATATTAGTCTGTGTTGTCACCAACTCCAGTTAGAATAAAAGCTGCAACCCCTCAGCTACTTACTATTCATCCCCATCACATTTCCTGTTTCTGCTAGTCACCTGATTGTCACTTTCCTGTTCAGCTGCAGCCCATTAGTCATATGCTCCTCGGGTTATATTTAGGGTGGTTCAGCCCTGTTATTTGTCAGATTGTCTGTGTTTCTTTAGAATTATAGCCACTATTCCTGCCCGTACCTGTTCTAAACTACCTAGCATCTTTGATATCCTGCCTGCCAGCCTCATCCCTTTGAACATGTTTTCTTGTGCTAAATGTCTGTCTGACTGCAGAGTAAAGTCTCTCTTATTATACCAGTCAAGCTTCACAAGTCTGTTTAAGGTCCAAGTTCTATTTGCATGATACATTTTCAGTGAGTGTTAGCATAATGACCAAAACCGGAGCTTGTAGTGTCAGCTAAGGCAAGAATATGAAGTCATTAGCGCACAGCTGATCCGTCTGAGTACAACATTAATACATGTTCATATTATTCCTGGTAGATGTACATAAACAAGGCAAACAGCTTCCTCCAGTCTCATTTTTCTCTTCCCAGTAGGAGATGTTTTCCTGATTACAAATGAAAAAGCTAGAATGTAATGATGAGTTGTGTTCTTTAAAGGCACTATATTACCATGGATGATGATCTGAAGGGAACACATTTGTCATACCTATTAACTCTAAGCATGAATACTCTGTGTCAATATCAACAGAATACATGTTCACCAAACCCAGATGACCACCACCGCTTATGCAGAATGGGGCCAGCGTCCCTCCGGACCAACCACTCTAGCATCAACCATCTTAATTCTAGGCGGACTTTTCTCCTTAAACGCTTTTTTTTATTGGCGTTGTCATAAAGATTGTATTTCTCATCTGGAAAGACAGAATATCACTGTCTATCAAGCACTGTTGATGTATTGTAACTTAACTGAACCCGAGCGCCCCTGGTACTGGGGGCAGTTGCACACATTGCAGCAAACACCAGATAAGGACATGTTAGACATAAAGCAACATATTCATAACATATTATTTCATTAGTGTTAATTCTAATTCCTGGCCTTAAAAGTCAAATGAAAAAAGCCAAGATTTCATCTCATTCAATTTGGAACCAGGGTCTTGCATAAAATCGGACAAATTGTATTTTAGGTGACTAAATCTGCACTCAGTTTCAAACACAATCTGGTTAAGAAATAGTGGAGTAATCCGTATGGATCCCCACTCACGGTGAGGCACGCGTGTGGACCACGGATTAATTACACAGTTCAACGTTAACCATCACAGTGTGAAATAAAGTTGTATTTTGAGTGGAATATGCAATCAGGAATTCAGCATTTATGCTTTTCTAGTCGCCAATCTCTACATTTTTTTACACTGTAAACAAACAATACATTTTTAAATTGACCGAAGGAAAACAAAGGTTACATTATGATGTAAAAAAATGAGGCAAAAAAAAACAAATAGTCTGGAGCCGTGTAGACCAGCTGCTATCATCAAACAACAAAGGGATCCGTATCTGCCAATATGGATCATCAATGATGGACAATTACTATCAGCAGCAAAAAAACATGATCATGGATCTCTAAAAGTTATATTCGCTCCCTTTTTTCTTTTGTGCAGATCCGATCTGTGATCTGATCCATGACTCTGATCCATGATACGATCCAAACCGTGAGTTTTATGATCCGTATTACCTCTATTAAAAAACATTCCAAGACTTTGTTGATGTTTATATTTGACAGAAATGGGCATACTTATTATCACTAAGTCTTCATTAGACAAAGGACACATGGTACACTAAGACACATACAAATGTGTGCAGAGAGACACTAAGACAATGCTGCCTAGACATCTTCTCTCTTTGACCTCATCAGAGCAGATGAACTCCTCCAAAGTCCTTTGATCAGATCGGCCTCTTTTGGTTCATATCACTCTCCACAGCATGACCGATAACACCCTTGAACTTTACTACTGTATGTCTGGACTGCAGATGCAATAACCTTATGAACAGTATGTACCATTTTGAAAAACAGATTTTTTTTCCTCTTCTTTGAGACATAAAGAATGCACAACTTTCTCGTTTTGATTTTAACCTCTACAAATGATCAGTGATACCAACCGCTGCAAACCACCACTTCTTTTCATGACAACCTCTATTTTCACCTTTTTACAGAGGTGATGCACAACACAGCGGCTAGTGCAAATAGCTGACAGATGTTGAGCCAACGAACAAAACCTCTGATCTACTCTGTAGAGCTACGGTAGCTCGAGTAAACATTCCCGGGATCAAAACCCCGAGAAGCCACTTATGTTGATGAGACCAAATGTACATGTGAGAGCAGCGGGACAACAGCAGACAGAAGTGATTTTCTCAGCCTGTAAAGGAATGCAAGGAGCATCAACATCATCTGGAATTGAGTCGTTTTCTTTGGTGTTTTGTTAGAACACTGACCTGAACCAGACTGACTGTCCGTGTTTCCAACGTCAGAACGAGCCCACATAAAAGAAAGCTGTCGTTGACACACACTGACAGGGCTGATTGCATTAAGCAGACAGAAAACTACATTGAACGGCTCCCACTGTGTTGTAGTGCTGTATGACAACTATTTTGGCAACTAGAATAGCTATTACTAATAGTTTCACATACATTTGTTAGCTTTCTTGCTAAGAGTTGGATGAGAAGACTCTCATAAACTGTCTGGGAAATAGAAGGCTACAGCCAGCCACCTGTTAGCTGAACTTAGCATAAACACTGAAGACAGAAATGAACAGCTATATCAGTTGTTTAATTGGTACAAAAACTAAAGAGCAAGAACAACTATGGGTTTTTAATCACTGCACCCAGCCGAGAGATAGTTTGGCATGAAACCACAACTTGTCATTTTTTTTGTAGAAATTTAAAAAAACAAATCATAACATCATGTAAATTATTGGGCTTTGGAAGTGTTGGCGGGTGGATTTCGTTAACTTTGGACGTAGCCAAGCTAGCCGTTTCCCTCCGTCTTCAGTTTTAATGCTAAGCAAAGCTACTGTCTCCTGGCTGTAGCTATATTTACCTGCAGAGCGTTAGATCAGAGAGTCTGATCTAACTCTCTATAAGAAAGCGAATGAGCAAATTTGCCAAAATGTCGTACTCTTCCTTAAAGAAATATGACAAGAGAGTTGTAGGGTCTTGGGTGTTTCTAGAACAATACTTGAGTAGCTACTTTCATACATTGTATAGTGTATAGTACACACAGCAATTCTCTAAAAACTTGCATAACTAAAAATAGACAACAGACTATCCCTTCCAACTTCTAAACCTATAAAATTAAATTATGTGCAATTAGCGCCTGACGAGCCACATCCAAACAATGTTTATTACAGTATTCATTATGTAAGCCAGGTGTTGAGACCACAGCCTATTCTGAGCACTTACATAGTGGCTAACTCAACAGATCATAATTGAAAGGAATTGATGATTTGAGGGCCATTAAAAACACCAGCTGACAGATTTAATTCTCTTCCTGCCACTCGCACGACACACCCGCAAACCCTACTCTATTTTCAGACCCTTTTCTAATCTGTGAGTAAATACAATCCTGCTGGTACATATTTTCGAATATTTGTTCAAATGATACACTGGTCTAGATCACATGCCAACTGTGGGAGTAACCCACTTCCTCTGATGAGCTCATTTTTTTTATAACAGCATAATGTAAAGATATGAATCAAGAACATTCCAAAGGTGGCCTCCACACCTGGGGCTTTTGAAAGGATGAAGTACCTGGTTTATGGATATGGCCACACCAACTATAGGCCACACATCGGTTAAATATCAATGTCTTTGCTACTCAGACATCCAGAACAGGAGTCAAGTGAGGACTTAGTGTGGAAAAAACAAAAACTTCTGCTGCACAGAGGTTGAGCTGTGTTTTGTGAAAGCTCAGTTCGGGCAGGATCACAGAGTTGTGGTTTAGTAGAGATGCCATTCTCCCAGGGGGGGCGACAGGCCACAGGCCACTGCAATGTGACAGAGTGCAGGATTGCGTAAGAGCCAGGCTCCCTCAGCACAACATCGGTCACCAGGGACAGAGAGTGACACGACTGGACAAGGGGACGGAGGGGTCAGAGGAGTACGAGCTGTCACAGTAAATTACTAAAGTTTCCTGCCAATTTGCTCACACACCAGAATGTTGTGTGTACATGGACGCCAGAATCTGCTGGTTGCAAGAACAGAAGAGCCTTACTCTGAGGCTGTCTGGGAGTCAAAAACTGATCCTGTCATCTTTGACCTCTACCCTCAGGTCAAGTATAAAGTCCCTCATGTCCGCCAGTAATGGATTATTAGTCTGTTTCTTCATCCAAACGAAACAAAAGTATTATAAACAGGCAGCTTTTGAAAATCTCTCGTGACCCCTTGTTGGAACAAGTTTCAAAAGAAGCACTAATCTTATCCTCCTTTTGAAATATTTCACAAGCTTTGTATTACAACAAACAAACGCCGGATGGGATAGATCAGGGAAAAAACAGAATTAATTAATAGGTTATCTCATTCACATACAAAGACATGATTGAATGGAGACAGAAAGTCAATATCCCCTAGGTTGTAGCTAGTTTATTCCAACATAAACACAGTCAAGAGACATCTAAGCAACAATGAAAATATACACATATCCACTAAAAATGTAAGTTCTGGCTGCAAAGGTGCTCCACAAAAAGACCCATTGTTGATACAACAAGAATGTTCCTTTACAAACACATCAAACAGACACAGTAACCAGCAGCAGCCCTCCGTAGATGACACACTTGGGATCAGTCCAGAGCCATTCTCTAGGCCACAGACTGGCACGCCAAAAACTTAACCAAGTAAGGCTGCAGCAGTGCAGTCAATGAAAAGATGAATGAGAGAGTGGGAGGCTGAAGGTGAGTCATAGAGGAAGAGTCTAATCTGTCCTGCTAAAGGGTTTTCAGACATTATTATAAATTCCATGTCAATAGAGGACTTCTGGCTGCTGCGACAGCCAAACCACAGCAAAGATACGGATGCACTTAGAAGTGGAACAGACAACTGAAACCAATCGAGACATAAAGTCAGAGGAGCAAACGGAAGAGTGAGAGTCCCTTCCTCTGTGCAGGATAAACAGTGTTTAGCAGGGGTAATGCCCTGTAACTAAGGGAGTTCAGCTGAGGTCAACGTGGATGTGCACTCCCACGTTGACCTGTGCAACTGTAATAAAGACTAATGCAGACAGTGTGAAGGAGTATAATTACAGGATTTACTCGGGGTCAGACATTCATTCATTTAAAAATGCATTACCAAGTTGTTTAGTCTAATCACTGAATCGTCTGTGGGATTCTGAAAAATGTAATTTCAGAGAGGGTGAAAATGAGGCGATAGATGTTCTGCTTGGTCTTGTTCAAAGTCAAAGTTGTTGCTGCAGGGAGAGCAAACGGCGAAGGAGTGGTGCTTTGGCTACAATTCAGAGTTATCAAGAGTTATCGCTTATCCCAGCATGCACATGCAGAGTAAATCAATCAAGATATTTTCAGCCACACATTTAGATATCGCAGACATGCACAGCATAGTATTCCCATAAATGTATCTTCACCAAAGGGCTGCCAGCGAGCAGCACCGGGCAGGATCTGATCTCTCCGCCTCTGCCTCATCTTACCTGGGGGATCTCTGCTCGGTGCACCGGGGCCACAGCCTGCCGCTCCTCACCTTTCCACCTGTGGCATATCCAGCCCTAGCTCTCCGTTCAGTGTCTGTACACACTGCTTAGTATTCCCAGTCAGCGATGTCCAGTGTCACAGCTTAAAAAAAAAAAAAAAAAGAAGCACAGGGCAACTGCACGATCATCCACTGCAGCTCAATAAGTGAACTCCTGTCGCTGCATCCCTGCAGAAGAAAACGCAGTTTCTGATTCCCGAGGCTGCCTTGCTTAGCTGAACACAAGCAGCAGCTGAACAGTCCAGACTTGTTCAGACGCCTCAAGGGGAGTCCTAAGCTCTCCCTTTCTGCTTTTTTTCCCTCCCCACCTCATTCTCTTTGCCTCTTGTCCCTCCCTGCTCCTGCCTGCAAGCAACCCATGTAACCATGCGCAGCGGATACATTAGCCAAACAATTTCGCTACTTTTCAGGCTCAGCGTCACATTATTTCACGCAGATTGCCTTTATTTACGGTCAACCCACTTGGTGTAGTTACCTGCATACATTTGAAGAAGGGACTTAAAGTTTTGACAATAAAAATTCCAAAAAGTACTGTGAGCATGCATACAAACACTTTCTTAATTATTATTTTTTACAAACTAAAGCTTTACTTGTATTGCTGTATTTGATAACGTTTTTTTTTGTGCAATTCAAAATTGCAATGCAACACCCCACACAGAAGAATACCTCAAACATAAGTGGGATCAGCTCAGCTCTTTAAATGGAAATACTTCCCCTTTCTTGACATTTTGATTGTTCATTTGGTGCCTCGCAATGATGCCTGAAGCTTTTACTTCAGAGGCAAATGTGAAAGAGATTATATTGTAATTGTTAAGGTAAATTATTTTCAAACCAAACGTAGCAGACTTTTAAAGGGGGCAGTGCTAAAATAGAGCATTTTCCCGCCTCAGGGAGTTCAGTAATGTCTCTGCTTTTGTGCATTTTCCATTTTTATTTTAAAGGAGTGATTTTGAGAACACAACCAAATAAACCATGAACTGTAGCTAGCTACCACCCTTTGCAGTATGAATAGCATGGTAGTGTTAGCTATAGCTACGTCACTCATTGCCAAATGCTCACCTCCACTACAATATTAGCTGGCTTTCAACTGTTTTTATTTATATATTTAGACAATTGAAATTGTCCCTCTTACAGTTTGTTCTGCAGTTGTACTCTTCTTGTCAAATGTGTGACAAACCTGTCACCTGGTCACAGCCGACATCTTGACTTAGGGAAAACACTGTGTTATAATAACAATAACGACTGCTATGTTCTATTCATTTGTCCAGTAGGCCTAGACAGTGAGCAAGCAGGCACAATACCAGGGCCCTGAAAAGCATCTTAAGGCAATTTAGCAATCATTCACTTTATGACTCATTGGAGCAACTAGAAGTCATAAATTGTAAGAAGGGAAATATGTTCACCCAGTCGGAGATGCTTAGCTCGACGAGGCAACAGCACACAGAAGTGTTGGGCTTCGACATGGCCTTCTCAAATACAAGCTCTCTGGCTACCTTTAGCCCCTTTTCCAGGTCTGTATTCTCGGCTGTGTCACTAATGTTTGCACAGCTTCTGGTACTGGATGGATTTGTTGAGGACAAGCTACACATAGCCGACGAGCTCTTTATTCCTGATCTTCTCAAGGTCCTTCTTGGTTCCATCAGCTGAACCCTCATCATAACAATAGGCAGAGCAACCACAATGGCACAGAGAGGGATGACAAACTGGAATCTGTTATAGTGAGATAGTGTTGTTCAGAACAATTAATAGTCTGGAAGAGTCAGTCAATAGACACTCCTTGATTCTATTATCTTCTTTCCAAAAAACTGTCACCCCACCAGCCTTTCTAAGGCTAAACCTCTATAATTTAAATCAACACAAATAAGACTTCCTCCTCATTCTTTACAGACAGCTTCTTACTGTTGCCTCTCAATTGTCATTGTTACCATGGCAAAAACCCATTCTACTCTAAACTGTAGCACTGTTTCAGTACCATATGATTCTTATTTTATGCATTTTATTTGGGTGTTAGTCTGCAGTGTGTTGGACTTTATATATTGTGTATTGTTGTCTTACATGATGCCTTTGCTCTCTTTCTGGGTTTTGTTGTGTGTGAGGTCCTGTTGTGTGTGCTATGAGGTTGTGTCTCATTTGTGGTCATGTTTCATCCCCTCATGTTTAGGACAAAAACAGCCTTGACAACACACTTGCTCTTCAGATGGATGGTGTTTTTGTTTTTTTGCATCCATTTAATCTTACCCACTGATTTAAAGTTCAGCTTCTTCAGTGTTTTTAGAGAGAAAGAGACGACAGGCTGGTGAAAACCGCCAGCCAGGCAGACAAGCAGACAGAGCTCTGAACAAATCTGTGCGAGGCAGATGTGTTATGTGGCTCTAGATCTTTGAACCAGCCAACAAAGCTGAACCCATAACCATGCTGCACTAATAAAAATACATTCCAGCACTAGAATGTGTGTGTTCTCCCAACACTGCTTTTTTAGCCGGTGTTGGTTAGGGACAAACGGCACAAGATGACTTGTGGTTTAAACTGCTTCAATTTGCACATTACACACGATTCTCCACCTTCACGCCACGTGACATCTCTCTGCGTCTTAATCATAACCAGGCTGAAACAGTAAAACGGGCTAAAGGTTATGAAGGTGAGTTTGTGTTAGGGGTGCATTTTGCTTAATGACAGTCACCCTATCCCCAACAATTGTACCACTACTACAAGGATTTGACTATGTGAATATTAAACAGGGTTTTGCTGTAAAACAACGACAGAAAACATTTAAAATGTCTGCTCAGCAAACCCACCTGAAAAGTGGAAGAAAAACCACATGTAGGGTATCATATCTCAGGTCCACAATATTATTTCATAGATTTGTAGCCAGGAGAAGATGTCAGTGAACAGATCTCCGACAAGTTCTTTAGCCAACAGTCTATTTCTGTCATTGTCTGGCAGCACTTTTACTTCTCGTGCGAGGGTTCAGTGCAGAGGGCAGGCAGAAGGACCCAGTAAACCAGATATATTGAAACAAGAGGAGTAAAGTGGGCATGAAGTGCAGCTTGTTGTAATATGTGATAATGAACTCCTACTAGCAAGCTGCTGTCAACAGGTGTGAGCATGTTTTTTTAGTTTTTTGTTGAGGGAATGGGTTGGAGTTGGATACTTGATAAATGTTAAATCATCATTTCACTACATAGATGTACATATATGCAGATGTCTCATTATCCCTTTAAACAAACATGTATCACTGTCATCTCTTTGACAACACCTTTGATTTCACAATAAGATTCCTTGATCCTTCAAAACAAAAACATTTTAATATGCAATCGTTCTTTCATTAGAGAGATGAATTACTTTGTTTGCTGAAATTTAATCAATTTGTAATTCCGAAAAGAGATATGAGGAAATGGATTTATCACATTTTACTTGTTTTAAAGTGCAGGTTTCTTAGATGGAGATAGGAATGCAAAGGGACTGAATGATAACATGTGATGTCTGTTTCCTTTGCTTTCTTTTGTGATTGACACTGATCTCCCCATTCTGTCTCTCCTCCAACACTGGTTGCTCTACATGTTTAGCTGATTTAACTGGATTTAAAGATGTGTGACAACATGGGGGATAGGAGAGATTACACAGAGAGTGCAGTTTTTTCCCCCTGTAGGGGAGTCATTTTCCCTTTCAGCTTTATAAATATACTATTGTGTGGGTGGATTTGGTGTTTTTTCTGCGTTTGTGTATACATGTCTGAGTGCAGACCGGTGACAAGAGATAAATCGGCTTACGTTCATGAGCCAAAGCTCAGAGTGCATGTTTTCTTAGAGTTATCCTTAAGAACGATTTGGTTCTGACCCTGCTGTGTTTCTGCCGCAGGGACATGAAGGAGGGATGGTTTACCTCATCACGAGGATGGAATTCACGGGCTCTCTCCTCGTTCTTTCAGGCAGAGTTGGAGAGGAGAGAGGCAAATAACCAACCAGGCTCTTTTGTTGAGATCCTCAATCCCCTGCAGCTTTCTTTCCAAATACCACCTGTCCAGGTGACAAATAGCACAGTGACCTGCTCTCATACCTCCATTACAGAGGCCTGTGATTAAAATAGGGGAAAGGAGAAAGCAATGTAAGTATACAAGCATATACAATTTTACATGCTGCGCTTGGACTAGAAAAATATTGGGAGCGATTTAATAAGAAAATGTCCTGACCTCAATCGATGTTTCTTTGCACTTTGTAGCATGAATGCACAAACTGGCCCTCACACTGTATTCAGGTTGTCCAAGTTGGATATTTAAGTGCTATTCAGTTCAAAGTCACAAATGTTGATGGGTTGTAGTTTATTTTAGAAATACAGTCTGGTAGACTTGGTTCAGGCTTTAGGTCAGTCTAAGGACCAGGACCAGTTGCCAAGCAACCAGCAAAGACATCCAGGAAGTAACTGATCCTGGTCAAAACAAGTACATATGTCGAGAAATTAAAACCTTCTATAAAGCGGTGAATTGTTGCTTTTGTACAGATTAAACAAAGAAGATAAAACTTGTGAGCTCCAGAGGTGCTGGTCACATTTGTTACCTTTGGAGTTTGTGCAGAGCCAGGCTAGCTGTTCCACCGTTTAGCCTTTATGCTAAGCTAAATTAACGTAACTTATTATTCTTCTTCTCTGATTCTTGGCAAGAAAGCAATTAAGGCTATTTTCCAAAATGTGGATTTTTAAAGTCAAGGTTATAATTACATAACCTGTACAGATGCATTAAGTGTATGACAAGTGACGCTTTTTTCAAACACCTACTTTTTGTAGAAGGTAGAATGATTTGTTTGTTAATAACTCAAGAAAATGTTGAGACCCCACAGAGTGACATCATAATAACTCATATCTCAGAAATAAAACCACAAACAGCTGAGAGGAACCGCTCAGAGGTTGTTCTCTGCTCTGAAGCCATGGTTAGCATATTGTGTTAGCATTGCTACATATTTGCACACACGCAGCACACATGGACATAAAGACACTACACATGCTGCACAGAAACAAAACTAAAAAAAGAAGAAGTAAATAAAGTATAATGTTTTGTACAACAGTGAAGCAAAAGAACAACTGATGGGTGACATTCAAAGCATTCTAATGTTATTGATGATAGTAAATCTCATGTACACAAAGGTTCAAATCAAATCACTTTATGTTATCATACCAATTTGCTCTCACAGTCACGCACGCCAAATTGCATTAAAAAAAATTTCCAGTAAGAAAGTCTTGCCAACTACCAATGGATACATGTTTTGGCAATTAACCTTAATGAAGAGCATATGTGTACTAGGTATAAGGATTAAAAAGTACCATCTAAACAAGAATACTATGTCTCTACAACAGATCTATAAATTGATAACAGACCTCTCTTTTATAATAAATCATTTGATTACAAAACACCACATTGTGCTTCCAAGGTATCTATCAAGACTCAGATGTGTTCCACTGGTCGCAGCTCCTTTACTGTAACAGCTTGACTTCCACAGCTCCGTGCTGTGTTCTCATTGACCTCCGGTGGAAACACTGATAGGTAGACCGAAAGCTGCAGCTGATGTTACTACCGAGTTTCTAATAACAGAGGAGATAACATGTCTGAACAAACTGATGCAGACAATGGCACCGTCTTTGATGATTCACCAGTGTGGCTTGGTTCTTCGTTTCCTGGATAATAGCACTGGTGGGTATTATTGCTCTTGGCTGGAAGATCTGACACGTCTAAGAGATTTAAAGACAAAACCTCACGATTAAAAAAATGCGACAGTCTTCCACATCCTTAATTAAAGAAAAATAAGTAAAATAACACTTATCTTGAATCTAATAGCCTGGTGAAGACATTTACAACATTACTTTAGAGATAAACATTTGCATCATTTCAGTCTTCTGGAATCACATTCCTTAACATGTTGTGTGTGGTCCTGCTTTTACTTAACTTTTCGAAATAATAGCACTTTACCTTTCAAGCCATCCCATAACTCTCTATAACAACAGGGTTCAGAGGCTTTACATTCAGTGTTGAATACCACAGTGATGAGCTGCTGCTTTGCTTACAAGACTTATAAATGCGTGTGTGTCTACAGATGCACATCAACTCCGTCCTTAGAGTCTCATTTCTTCAAATGAAAGATGAAGTGATCATCATTAACTGTTCACCGTTAACACTTTTGTGCTTAAATGAATTTAACAGCTTACCATTGGGTCCCACAGTACCATCAACAAAGGCATTGTTCAATGTTTTGGGATAGACACATTCATTTGGCTGAGAATTAGAAGAGAAGGACGATACTCTCATGCCTGTGCGATAACTATAAAGCTTCTGTTGCAGAGTTTCAAAAGATATTCGTCTATAGCGTGTCTCTTGTTCTTATGATATGCATGTCATTATAACTGTGGAATAGAAATCCACCGAAGCTTTTATTGTCCTGTTTGTGTTTAAGGCCAAGTGACATAGAAAGAGGTTGTGGTCTAACTCTTTATAAATACATAATTTCAAAAGGTGCCTAAAAGAACATCTAACTGCGGTCTTGTAACAGTCTTTTATGTATTATTGTTCATGTCTTTCTTGTTTTGTCTGCTACATTACATTTATAATTGTTTCACTCATAGGGACTTGTATTACTATTGCTTATGAGCTACTGCAGGTGTATAAACCAACATCACTGAACAAACACAGGACAATGCTCACTCTCACATCCACACACATGCTCGCACACACTTGACACAATTACATTATTTTTTATCTTATCTTTCATTCTTTCTTCCTTTCTTTCGTTGTAATGTAATGTCTTATTCATACTTTATGTTTGTAATTTTGAAAAATTTTAATATTATATAGGTGGAGGCTTCAAATAAGCCCAGTTGGCTTTCTGCCTCCTCCTGCACTGTGATATTCATTTATCTCTGTTATGTTTGTTTGTTTTGAAATTTTATTGTTTGAATTGTGCAAATAAATAAATAAATAAAAAAAAATAAATAAATAAATAAGGGAAGTCATAGAAAGTCACTAATAATAGTGATGTTCTAGAGTATTTATCGAGTACGAACTGCTGTCATTTCAATGCATTAGACACTTACATATGCAAGTATCTTCTTGCAACTTGTATCAAGCTCGGTATCCTTCTTAAATAAAAGAGAAAATACTGACTGTAGATGTGGTAAATGACACAAAAAAGTCACATTTCAGCAAGTATTTAATAAATCAAATTGGTAGATTTGGGGGACTTGAAGCAAAGTAGCTCAGTAAGTATGTTTTTTACACCAGTCAGAACATGGAAATCAATAGTCACAGGTGGGAAATGTTGAGGTCTAGCTAAAGGGGGTGTGTGTAGTGACTGTATAATCCCTCCTATCATTTGTAGACAGATGACTAAGAAAATCCTCACACTGTGTCATCTTGCACAAACATTTCAGGGGGTTCTATCTGTCTCATTTGAATGTAATGTTTATTCTTATCCACCGGATAAACACAACAACTCTCTGAGGTCCTCTAGTGTTTCGGGGTAGAAGTACAAATTCATTTTACATCAGCAGTTCCTGCAGAGAAAGCCTAAAATGTTAATATCAATTAATCACCTCTGTGTCCACTTTGAGGGAGTCAATGAATCTGATGTGTGGATTGCTATGATTTGACTTTATTGGTGCCAGTACATGATTAAAAGTAAAGTAAATGAAGGTTCCAGTAGAAGGCACAGCATGATGAGTTTAAGAAGAGGCAGCACAGCCTCTACTAGTGCAAGTTACGTGCAAAGTGTGCCAATGTATATCTGTCCAACAGAAAGTAAATGTAAGACTGTGTGCTTGTTAGAGTGTGTATGTGTGAATATTGGTGTTTACAGTATTTTACAATATCTGAAAGTATCTTGTTCGACAATGCATACTTTTAATCTATAGACAATTAAACAACATCATCTGACTTCATTACAAGTTAATAGAGAACATTTTACTTTTCAAAGCTGAGCATGACAATGTTGCACCAGAATATAAAACTCATAGAAATTATTTTCCAGGGAAGAAACCTCTAAATTAGAGTATAAACTTAAGAGCGATATAATTAAGAATATGCAATAAATAAGATAACAGAAGCTGTTTACTATGATGTGAGTGTATTTTTTTGACATTTGTGTAGCCTGAGATATACTACTGCTCCCCCAGTAGAGGGCACCACAGGACTACAGTGGTTTGTTTCATTTCCAGTCACGCAGTATGACCAAAAATTGTGTGGTTTCGGAAGGAATGGTATTTGATCTTGTTTTTAAGATATGACTGTCATCATAACAGCTGAATGGAAATCCACTGAAGCCTTAACCAGACAATTGTCCTGTTTGTGTTTACAGCCAATTCATGTGGCTGCAGACAGAGAGAGAGGTTAAACGTTCCTCTTTATTCATATATATGGCTAAGGGAATATTGTCAAGGCTTGAAGTCAAACTGAGAAGACTGCACTGAACATACTTACAGTATGACAGACCTGACCATGTTGCGTGCTCATTTTTAACAACATGTCATTAAACAACATCGTCCCCAGAGAGCAGCAGAGATTCAGCCAGAGACTCTAACTGCATTTGAGATCAACTCGTAATTTTGTTCTGCCTTGCGTTGACAAAAGCTTTGTAGGTATTAATGAGGAATGGCCACATATACTGTATAACATGAAGAAAACAACAAGCAGAGTATCCAGAGAAAAAGTCACATTGTAAATGTCAGGATTTAGATACTTAAAGCAGAATGGAAACCTCGTGTTCTACAACAAGGCAACAGTAAAGTTGCCTTGTTCAAAAACCAACAGAAAGAGTAATGCCTCCCATCAGCTATAAGGATGAGTGTGTTGTACAGAGTTCAGCCTATACAATTAAGTGTAATATACAATGAGCTGCAACACTTTGTGTATGGGTGAAGTTTCCACTGTTGTATCACGCACTCTTTCAATGTCCTTTGTTTTACACCCTGCTGGCTTTTGCCGTCATGTTCAGACTTGTCTGTTCGTGACACTGCAAAAAGTGGAGCAATAATGGGCAAGTCGTGGATTAGAGAGTCCCTGTCCTGCCCATCCTAATGTTTTTGTGAAATTCATTCTGGGTTATTTGTTATTGACACATCATTACGCTTCAGTTCTCAGACATACACAGCTGGTAACTAAGCCACTGCTGCGCTTTTATCAGGCATGTGAGAGCAGATGAATAGATATCCATTTTACTTGCACAGATTAATAATACACACACCCATCTAGATGTGCTCCTTTCATTCCTCAAGATAAATGAGTTCTGCAGTAAATAGCACACAACGCCGCATGTGGAAAAAAATAAAAAAGGCTTTGGGGATTCCTCGTAATGGGTGAGAGGTCTTTTCTGTCCTCAAGGGCCTTTTGAATGGACTCCAACATGGTCTGGTTTTGTACATAATCACATAGACTTCCCTCTACAATCCTTTCAACCCCGGTGGACACACACAAACTCACACACACACACACACACACACACACACACACACACACACACACACACACACACACACACACACACACACACACACACACACACACACACACACTTCAGTGAATGGCAGCTTTCCTCACTCCAGTTAACTGCAGGGTGGACAAATGTACATAAAAGAGTTGAGAGCTGAGTGAAGGGAGACTTACATCTCTGGGTAGAGGTCTGTGATGAGGTTCATGTCTTACTGCCATGACACCTGCTCCGGTGCATGATTCACAGATGTGTTGGAAAGTTTCCTGCTGGTCTTTCAGCTCATTACTGCATCTCTTCATATCTGCATTTTTACCTGCGTGAATGAAATACACACTCATTGTTAAAATGTATGTTTACATAACTGTTGCACCTTGTTTACAATTTGCAAAGCTAAATGCAAAACACGTTAATTTGAATATATTTGAAACTTAATTATTTAACACTTTTAATTAGGCCTATACAAATTAATAAATGGATATTGATACAATCATTTTGTATCAATGTCCAGCTTGCATTTGTACCACCACTTAGTGTGACAGAAGAATCAACAATGAATTGATTTCTTTCCGCTACTCATTTCGTTTTCATGCACTCTCAATCGCAGCACAATGGTGTCAAGGTCTTACAACCGACTCAGGTTTGTGGGAGGTGTGTCCTGTACAACCAGCCTGTTATTTTGACTGTAAATATACTAAATATCATTATTACACAAACTCGTAATGCTATGTGTGTTATTTATTCATTAAACAAGTCATAATGTCCGTTTTCAAGTACCGCTATTTGGAAATCACAAATTAAAACATTAATAAATCTCACGCTACTGTATCTGAGATAGGCTATTAATTTGTATCACAGGATATAATTAGTTATAATGTAATATGTTGATTTACAATGTTTCTAAAGAAATCAGGAAAGAAACACAATATCTGTGCTGTGTGCGAATTAAGTTGAAAGGATGTACGACAGAATATGGAAGGATAGTACATCAGATGATGCAACTGGCCTTCATTCCCTCATCCTTCCATGAAATCTACTGCCTCTTACCTTTGCACTGATATTTTACAGTGCAGATGAAGAGTCTAAGGCTGCCTCCCTGTGTTTATTCCTGACTCCAGTGTACTGGCACGTGATGACAGAGAACTGGCAGCCTCTTTCATTCAAGAGGCCTTCCCTCTGGAGGCAGTCTGGCTCACCTATCTGTGTGTGTCCGATAGACTCATAAAATCCCCGGCTCTTGGCTGACCACCACATACACCCATAAATCTCAGTGTGTGTGTGTGTGTGTGTGTTTCTATCTCACCAGTTGAGTCAAAATGTACATGTGTTTAGATTTATGAATTTGCCCCGAGGCTTTGTTGTTAGGAAACCAACAAATCAGTAAGCAAAGCCAGTATATAGTCACTCGGTCACAACCATAACTAGGTCACAGCCCTGGGTGTGTGTGCGCAGATCATCTTCATCGCACACTTCCACATACAAAGTGGAGAATTACAGGAAACGTCAGTGGGTGCGTCACAGTTTCAGTGTGTGTGTCTGAGCTTGTCTGAGGTGAATTAACAGCTTCAGTCATGTTCACTGCAGCCCTGCCTTCCTCTCCCTCTCTCTAGTTACTTTATCTTCACATATGCTAAGGGTCTTGTGTTTGTGTTGTTTGTGTGTTTAAGGTCTACTCTTACTGGGCAAACATGCTCCGTTTTCCTGAGTGAGGTTTTGTCACTTTGTCTGAGCTCCTGGGTTGACCCTCACACACACTCTACCACATGTCCAAACACACACCTCAAAACAAGCTTAAACACAATCTTTTCCAGACAAAAAGCGGCTATAATCAATATCCTTATCGTAACAATGGATCACATGACTACGTATATGTGAAAGAAGCTGCTTAGTGATGGACTCACGGAGAATTATCACCTCTTCAGAGCTTTTTAGCATCTTTCAGCTCATTGTTTAGATGTGTAGTTCACTCTCACCAATTTCATCAGTGTAGCCGTTTTCAGTGAAAAGTCTTTTAAAACCCCATCGTACAGTACCTGCTAAACAGCAGACAGACAAAGTCAGCAGTTATCTGATGAACATGTGTTAAAAACACATCAGTGAGCCACATCACTGCACCGGGAACATGTTCCTTCATCAGAATGAACATGGGCTCTTTGGTTTGTTTTAGGGTTGATCCCATGTACACCATCCTGCTGGAAACACTCACTAGTGCACCAAATATGTATTAATCCACTTAAAATAGTCCCAAGCAAATGTACTACTTCCTGTGTTTGAGTACCATTTGCTAAAAACAGCAGTGCTTAAGGAAATGACCAAGCCTTTTTAAAGAATATATTTAATTGTGTTTCTTTTTTATAGATGAATGTCTTCAGTATCACAAAATGGGCTTGTTGGGGCTGAGTGTCACAAAGAGGATATGAAAGTCAGAAAGTATCAGAAAAGGACTAACACGTTGTTGGTTTTGGTCTTTTTAGGGTATTAATAACAGCCTTATCCTTTAACTGTCATACTTGTTTCCATCACAGTATTTATGTAAAGTGGCACACCTCGCTGTAACAAGCCCTCCAGGCAGAGGTCTGCCCAGCAGAGATAATGACAAAGACAGAGAGACAGAGAAAGCTCTGCCTCTCAAGAGTGACATTTTGTAAACTTTGAAGCTCTGAGTCTGTATATAGAAGCCTGTGAAACCGTCCTGATGTGTGTACCGGCTTGCTGGCCTGTTACTGACATTGGTGGGCTCTCGTGGCGTGTTGTCTTTGTGTCGGGATCCTGGGCCTGGCACCCATCACACACAGGAAACAGGCCCTGGCCCTGAGCTCCACATTAAACACACAGGAAATACACACAGGAAACCGTGTCTCAACTCCTTGTGCACGGCTCACACACTCCTCCGCTCCTGCATGCCTCTCCTCCAGATCCCAGAGGAGGGCCGGCCGCCAAAAGCCCTGCTGCACACTCAGCTGACAACCTGTCTAATTTCTTTGCCGTGTGTACAGTCTGCCGTTCACCCTCCGACCCCCTCTCTCCACATCCTCCTCAGCCCCCGCGCCAGACTCAGATCTACCATGAGCCCTGGAGCAGAATCTGTTTTTTGGAAGGCAGGAGTCAGGCCAGAGTTCACCATTCTTTCTGCAAAATGCTTCATGAATTCACTATCATTGTATTAATATTGTTACAAAACTATACTTTTGAATAATACACCTTGATGTGAACTGATGCTTAAGATACATTTCTGGACATTCTTCTCAGAATATGAGAACGCTTGTGCACTAATAATGTCTTTGCGGTCTATTTAAGGTGTTAAAATCTCTACAGCTCAAAATTGATCTCCCCTCGGTTACCCCTCTTTTTTTCTCGTGAATCGTCTTTCTCCTGGACTCTCCACAACTTCCGGGAACATCACACTCATATTTCCACTGTGGGATACATCTCAGTCCATTTCATTTAAAGCATGTAGAAGGGGAAATGTTAGCAGAGCCATAATGCTGTGAAACTGTCCCAACATGCAATAGCAAAGTTGATCCTGTCAACTCAGCTGCAAAGTCACATTGCCCCGTGGCGCTAAATTCACAAAGTTAATAGAATGAACCATGGAAAAATCAGTCATACAAATACCCTGACAATAAGTCTTTCTTTCTTCTCTGCCCCCCTCCTCTGCAAGCTCAAGCCATCATTAAGTCCTTAGAGACTAGATAATGAAGACTCTATCTGTTTACTGTTGATTAATCAATGTCACGTTTAGCTCTGCTGCTTTGGGTCAGCTCTCCTGCTCAGAAATATCTGTTTCACTCTGGTGCCAAAAGCCCAAGGCACTTATACCGACTCTTCATCAAACTGGGATAAAAGTATTGTCTTTTGTTTTCTTCTATAACCAAATGTAGCCTATTCACATTGTTTTTCAGGGTCTTGATTCATTATCTGTATGAAAACAACACCATAAACTCTGGTATATTGTATTTGTCATTAGTGAGGTCCAAACTCTATTTCAAACGATCTGGATCATTACTATGAATATACTCACGGAGAGCATTGTGTTAACTTTGTGAATATATCTTATAATAACCAATACTGATGTAAAAAGACTACATTGTCTACATCGTTGACTATGAAGTGGCGCTGTTAGTCCTGTGACCAGTGAGTGACCTCTGAATCAGAGCAGTCCTCCACTAAAGAGAGTCTTGGCCAGTGGTGAAAAGCAACTCAATACATTTGCTCAAGTACAATATCAACATAGTGATGTAAATAATAATGCACCCAATAATTAGAATACAATCAAATAATGTACAGTACTGTATGTATGAGTACTTTTCCTTTTGGTACTTTAAAGTATACTTCAGTGCTAACACTATTGTACTTAATAGAATATTGTTCCATCACAGGTATAGTGATAATACTAAAAATACTAAAAATAATACTCATAATCATAATAATAATCATAATACGCAACCCGGAGGAGTCTTTCTTTACATTTTGACAGGCACTCTCTTCCAAAACAATTGCCCGTGCTCGTGAGATCAAGATCTTTATGTCATGTTTCCACGAGGCAGTGCTTCATGGAGGCCACTAAAATCAACACAAGATAAAAGTCTGATGTGGTTTTAAGTAAAAGACCTCAGTTGTTCACCATTGTCCTCAGCTGACTGGTTTCTTCAACTAACTGGTCAATAGACTCTTTCTCCGGCATTATTTCCCTCTGTGCAGAGAGAGGAATGTATTGATGCCGAGGGGCCTCTTCATTTCCAAAAACCGAAGCATTTGCTGAATGTTATAATGCCGGGGTTGTTTCAATCATTAACCAGCATTTACTAACGACAGTATGCTCATTCCTCGATAAAACCACTCGTAAAAATAATCACTAATTGACTTTAAAAAATCACATTTGTCCAAGACCCTGCAACTGGTCATCAACTAATTGAATAAGAGGGAGCACTCACATTTAAATGTGAACCTCACTTTCATCCCATTTATCAGTTGAGTCCTGTTTCGATTGCCCGTCCACCATCTGGTTCACATGTCTGAGTTTCCAAGATGGAGCCATCCATCAGTGAGACTGAGGTCTCCTGAATTTTTGCTCTCTCTTTCCTGTATTTTATGATCTTATTTAGTGTCTCTGTCTTCAACTTTGTCTGGGTTTCTTTCCCTGGTCTTTCTCTATCACTAACAGGCAAACAGATAAAATGAGCACATTTAATGTTGCACAGCTACTGGGGGTAAAAGTTAATCTCCTGAGGTTAACACAAGAGCAATACTGCAAGCCAGAGCAACAATACATTCCTCACAAACGACATTACATTCTTTTCTTTTATTTAACATCGACGATGTGTGGTAATATGTGCTGAAGCTAAAATCTTACATACAGCGTTAATGAACCATATGAGATCATTTTGAGGCAAAACAAACATCAGGCTGCATCCTGTATGTGATCAGAGATGAGGAGAGACTCAAGGAGAGCACGTACGTCTCAGAGTGATAAAGTGTGATAGATAGGGGAACGAGACAGAGTCACGGTCATGTTTGATAAAGACATGCGCTGTCTTTGATTCCTTTGAGCTTGAAATGGAAAGATGGATTAGGAGTTTCATCTCAGAGAGCCAGCGGGCTGTTCATATATCCTTGTGACACTTTGAGCTGTGACTTAATTGAAAACCGACTCCTGGAGTTTCAGCCTATTCTGCACCCCCCCTATCAGCCCCCTGAGGTAGACTGACCTCTCTCTCCAACCCCTGGTGACCTTGTGTCGGGACCAGAGTGCCTGATTGATACTCACCTGGTTTTCATTACTTATCAATCAAAACACCTCTCACTCCAGCCGCCATCATTTCATCAAATGCAAAGTTAGACTGAAATGTCTAATGTTAGGTGGGTTATATTCTTTGAATTTCGAACATGAATAGGAAATGTCGAGAAAGTCTACATGTAACTTAATACACGTGACAGCCTGTTTGTTCTTCTTTGAGCACGGTCAGGAAGCCTGTGTGTGTGTATAACCCCACCGTTTTAGTGACCTGGTGTGGAGAATCAGATAAATGACAGGTTAGCTCTATGTAAAAGCTCATCATCTGTGCCTGTATTCTGTTACTTGGCGCTGACTTACCTGACATGTGTTCAGAGAGCAGGATCCAGATGGAGGCACGACACATATGAATAGGAATGGCCACGAGGATCTCTATTACACACAAGGACAACACACACACACACACGTGCACATCCATGCGTCTGTGCGCTAATCCTCTCAGCTGCATCGGAAAAGTAACAAAAGAGAGGTCCCATTGGCCCTCATTTTTCCATTTAGGAAAGTTTTTCTGAAATGTGAAGTGTGTTTTCTGGGAATAAGGGTGCATGTGACATATCAGCCGGATGTTAATTAGGCCCTACGCTTACTGATAGAGCATGTCCAGAGGCACACTCTCACCTGCTACTCTATGTAAAGTTATTCTGCACAGCATTTCAGTACAACATGATTGCTCTCTCTCTCAAGGTCTAACCTGGCTGATGTCCATGAGCTTAATGATCCAAAAAGCAAACAGCCCTCACAGGACCATTACACCATAACAACACTCTCCGTTTACACCTACGCAACGTGACCTGTTCAAATCACTCGCCCCAAGTATATTCAACATAACCCTCATCCCCCTCATGTATTCTAGAGTTACCATACTAATTAAATGTATCCCAGCAGAACACTGTAAATGCCCCTGGAGCCAGCACAAGATTGGCTACAACTGAGCAGAGAGAAACGATGGTCTCACTGCACACCTCATGTCGTATATGTGATCTTTTGTTATGGTTACAACTAAAAGAGGACACCATAGTGAAACCCAGGCGTGTGCTATGTATGTGCATACATCTGGAGAAAAGCACACCATGTGTTCATGTTCACTGTCTGAATCTGATCCTGTGCCCAGACTCACTGGGTCACTTAGTGCTCACATAGTGTCAAAGAGAATTTGTCAGCTTGTGTTCTCTCATTAGTGACGTAAAATGGAGGTCGCTGAGGTAGAAGAATATATATTGTTCTTTCAAATTACATCTTCTAAATTAGCTGCAGATTTTCTGAGATATTTTGTACGTGCTATTTCAAGCTCAAAAATGAAATAAATGTGAATATAAAATGTTAACACCCTCTAATCAGACCCCCCCCTCCTCGCCTCTCCCCACAGCATCTATCGTTTGGCTGGCTCTCAGGTGAAGTGGTCTCACAGCAGTGTAGAGTGAGGCGCAGGGAACATGCACATGCCATATCGCTATTTTCCCACCTACTGTAGCTGTCATATTTGCAGATGCTTCGTCGAGCTTTTCGTGATAAGAAAGTGGCCGTGGTCTCATCTCTCAGCCCCTTGCTCACATATATTCTGGAAAAGAAGGAGTAATGTTATTTGAAGAATTTTAACTTAATTTAATCATTAAAAAAAAGTAATTAACATTTTTAAAACATGTCTGGGGGGGGATCTTTATGTCACTTCTCAGTGTGTGTTGAGACATAGTTTCCATGACAGAGGGGAGTGACAAATACAAGCGATCTGTGCGGACAGTGTCAAAACACACTGAACTTATAATACGCTGCTGGATGGAGTCAGGTCACGTTGGCCCTCGGGAGGGTGTGACCTCTGGGTTAACTACTCAGCAAAGTGCTGTAGGTCATAAAACTAAACGTGCGAGAAAAGGACCATTAATGAGGAGCGCTCATTGTTAGGGCAGGACTGCTGCTGCGATGAGGTGCATCTCTCAGCCGAAGACCCTTCCTTCCCTGTTGCATTGTCTCATATATGGAACAGGATGGGGCCTCAGTGGATCCAGCTGTCATACAGCACAGTAAGCGCAACCACATTCCAGCTGTGGCCTGATGTGATCTATTTTGTAAGGCAAACAGTTTAAACATCTCAAAACAAGCAAATGTAAAATGATACGCTATTATTCTTAGTACATTTTATAGCCGGTATGAGTTCAACAGTCTCTTCAAAAGGCAGAAAAGTCATCACTAAACTGTTTAAAACATCAAACATTTATTTGAATATTCTCTAAAGCAGTCTTCATATTAAATGCAGCAGCTCACAAGCTATTTTATCTGTATAAACGGTCAAGTCATCTGACCTTGACTTCTGAAGGTAAATACTAGCTAGCGAAGCAGGTTTGAGTGTCTGAACTAGTAAGTCAGTATTGAAGCTGCTGCTGATTTAAAAAGCAGGAAAAAGCCTCTTTGATTCCTGTCACATCCTCTGGGTTGAGCCCGGGGCCTTGAAGCCTGTTGTGGTATGTGGTGGGTGTGATGGCGGTGTGTCCCGTGGGAAATATTGTGTTACACTGCTGGTTGTTGGATCAGAAATAAGAGTCAGGATCCTCTGCTGCAAGGATTTTTTTTGATCAGTGGATAAGGCAGTTGTTTTAAAAGTATTGATGTCACATTGGGATAATATTCCATCATGCAGTGAAACAGAGACGTAAAAAAATACCGTACTCCTCCATACATTTCTTCCTTTAAGTGGGCCTGTGTTTGTACTTAATAATTATTGTTGTCATCTTTTTTTGGTTTGTTTTGACATCACACATCATAGCACACAGTGAGGCCTTTGGATACATAAGCCATCTGGGCAGTTTAGAAAAGGAGAAGAAAAACAACCAACACATTCTCAATGGCATAAGCGTAATCCCGAATAATGAGATAGAAAATAAGCATGTAATTAAAATAATGATCAAAATGACTTGAACGCAGAGATCACAGCCTTATGCTTTAATTTTGCTTAAAAGTATATACAAGATCGGGAGCATTTCGATTGCTTCTCAGTGTCTCTCACCATGGCGACGGCTGAGCCGGAGGCTCACTTCTAACGGTGGACCTGAAGGGGAACCGGACGGTGGATACTACGCTTCTGACGTGACGCTGTCGGTCGGCACAGCATTATCATCTGTAACCGCAGTATGAGAGCAGCGGCCAGCTAACCAGAAGGGCACGCTCACATGCACGAACACGCATTAAAAACATGCACGGTCGGCCCGGCTATGTCAGCAAAGCACAGAGAAGCTCAGAGAACAACACACACAGAGGGAGAGCGACTTCATTATTCCACTACATCTTTTCATAGCAAAGTTGTTTGCTGCTATATTAATGCTCTGAATCCTGTAAATTGCACCTTTAAAGTGATGCTTTAGGGCAATTACTCTGTTATTGAATTGATCTTCACATGTAATCATAAATCCAAATACCATCTTTCACTAAATATCACATTTTCCATTTCCCATCTATTTGGAGATCGGTGTTCTTTTGGGTTGGAGGGGTACTGCAGGCTCCTGAGCAGAAAGGGAGAGAGAGGAGTGCAGCAGCTCCGCGTTGATTCCTGACAGGCCTTGCTTTGTGTGGAGGGCCGTTTCCTGCATTCACAGGAAACGCTCATATTGGAAACAGATTTTCTCTGACAGTTGATTTGAGCCTAAGCCCGGCTGAAACCACTCTCAGCTGCTCCAGCTTGCACGCAGAAAAGGGAAGAAGGAATTGAGGGGAGGGGGCAGCTTTGAAACTCATCTCCCTCATCTTACAGGGTGTGGGGTATTTCCTCCATTATTTTTCTGTTTTACAACCACATATTTTCCTTCTCTCTCTCGCTTTCTTTCACTCTCCTCACTAAGTTGCTGCCTTTTTCTCCTCGTGCAGGGCTCATGTTTCACTGCTGAGTGCTGTTTGGTTTTTCAAATGTCAACACACAGGAGCCTGCCTGGGTGGAGGAGTTTTCCCATCCTGAGCAGCACAGTGAGGGTCCATGCGGAGCTCTGGTCAGATGGAACTGCCAGACATAAATACGGCATGCGACACACCATCACAGCACGCTTTTAAACCCTCAAACAGAGGATCTGAACATCGCTGTGCAAGCAGCTTGTCATCTATCGGGTATATAAAACTGTCAGGAGAAACCAACTGACCCTGGACTCAACCCAAACATCTCTCTGCTGTATGCAGCATGTGGAAACACATGCTGGGAACATGCACGCACAGGAACATGGGTACATTCTTATATACGGTAACACTGAGAGCCCATCAAAATAAAGTATTACAATGTGTTGTTTGGATCTGAAAGCAATGAGAACGTATTGTGAATTTGTTGTTTGGTTTGGCTGTTAAGACGAGGCATGATTAGCAATGTGAGAAAGACAGATGTGGTTGTTTCTATACTGATGCAGCAAATGACTACTCAGGAGCCATCTTCAGTCTGTCCAGGCATCACCCAGTAGCCATTCCTCATGGGTGCTGTAACCTGGATTACCATGGTGATAACCCTGAGGTCAAGGGAAGTGTGCCAGGGGCGGGACCCCCCACACTGCAGGCAGGGACCCCAGGGGCCACCTCTTAGGAGACTATTGTTTACCTCATGTCATTTCAAATTGGTCAAATGGATCAAGCAGAATACAAAGTTAAACAAGAAGTCTGCATTACGTTCTCCTGTCACAAGCTGTTAATAAAACATTGGTCCAGAGGGTCATGGTACAGTGCAGCTATCACTGGCTAAAAATATCAAAAACTCTACTTTGTCAATCTGATTGCAAAACCTCAATGTTTTACAGTGTGAGGTATCTTATGCATTTCAGTTTATTAGGATGGCTATTTATTCCAAGTATGATTGATGTGATATTTTTACTTCTGCATTTCAAAATACTAAAACTGAAGTTCAATCTAAATTGTCCAAATCAGAATTTTTCGATTTGATTGGGATTTTGGCTGTTCAATAAGAACATTCAATTATTTGTTCCTTTTTTTCATGTAGACCATCTGGCAATCAGAAAACCCATTGGCATGAGTTTCAGGCAAAAGTTCAGCATCACCACCAGCTCATGATCCACGTAGAAGACATGTAAACCAGTTAGGGTTTGTCATTTTGCTGCTGTGGTCGATCCTTGAGGATTTCCCACCTTTTCCTCCTGGTGTTGTACTTCTCTATCACCAATCCTCAACTCAGTGATCATCCTTTATTTCAGTTCAGCCCTCTTCTCTCCTGCTGCGTGCTGGTTTGGCCGACTTACTATATTTTGTCCTGCCGTGCTGATGGGCGGGGCCTCATCTTACCTTCCAGGTGTCCTCAATGAGCCGTAGGTATCCTAGCAACCTGGCAGTGAGCTGCGTCTTGGGGAGCCGAGGCAGATGTGGGTGCTCAGTCCACACTTCATCAGAATCGCCTATATCATTCAAAACAACCCTCCTGTTGGATCTTGTGTTTTTCCCACCATGCTATAACTCCATTCATGCTTTAATTGTGGCACAATCCTGACAATCAACCTCACGCAGCAATGCACATAACACAATAACCAACTGAGGACAGGGATAAACAGAGGGGGCATCTGCTTCAGGCTAAAGGCTTCTCTAGCTCTCATGTGGGAGACAGCGAGTGTGTACGCAGAGCCCTAAACTTGTAGTCAGGGAGCTCTAATCAGGGGTTAGTGGGAGAGAGGTTTACCTTCCATCATATTTTATTCACAAGAGTGCCACGCTGCCCAACAACATGTTGATTTTTGGACGAGGCTTCAGGGTGTGTGCTGTAACCTTCTGCTGGGAAAGAATGTGCTCTCTCTGTGTCATTTTGTGCCTCTGCTCTTGTCTATATTTGAACATGAGAATCTCTACTGTGGTAAACCAGGCGCTTTGCTCTGGGGAGGTTTTTCTTGGCGTGGCTGGTGATTAAATACTGGGAGAGAGGAGAGCAGCTGAGCAGATTGGATCTCTCACCACAAGCCAGGTTTCCCAAACTGCACAAACGGCCCTGTGGTCACAGCTAGAGGAGAGCTATTATCTTACGGACTGCAAAGTATTTTTTTATTTCACATTTCATGTGTAATTTGTTTTGTCATGATAAAAAAAATAACATTTAATTGTCTCTTATCAAGTACAATATGGCAAACACATGCATTTGTATAAGATAAGGAGCAATGCAAATGTCAACAAAACATTTAAGTTCAGCAAAGATGTGAAATCTTGAAGAAATGAGCTACAGAAGCAGACATGTGTTTATGCTACACTTCCTATTTTTATTCTGCCTATTTTCTATCTTGCCACCACCGGTATCTTGCTTGTCATCCCTGTGCGAACCTGAAAGTGCATATGGTTGTGATTTTGTTGGCCTGGATCCAGGGAGAGTCGCCCAGTTGCCCACTGCATTCAAAAGCTTTTCACACCTGGGTGTCAGGGGAGGGGCAGCTGCTGCACAGAACCAGTGCAGCACTCAAACATCTATAATGAACTGTTCACCAGCTGGATTTAGATCAGCAATGGACCCCAAAGGATACAACATGTCCATCTAATATACATGAAGCTCACTAAACATGAAGCTAAAGTTAGCAGCCGGTTAGCTTAGCTTAGCATTAAGGCTTGAAGCAGAGGGAGAAAGCTAGCCTGAATTTGTCGAAAGGTAGAAAGAAAAACTCTAAAAATTCGACAATTTATAATGTATCTTATATTAAATATTAATGGGACTGACTTGAATTCAATGTAAAAAAAAAAAGCTTTGATAAAGTTAGACTACGTTTGCCATGTTGCTGTAGCTTAGCTTGCTAGATTTCTCTGGGTGGTAGCTTTAGTGTATTTAAGATAGAGTAACACTGACTGAAATGAAAGAACACTGAAGTTACCTTTATAAACTGTAAAGAAAAATTGCAACGGTAGTTTTTTCGAGGCAGTTTAAGGTCATCTCTTTCTAGTGCTTTTGCCATATGCAACTTGTAAAAGCTCCCAGCCGATGTCTACTATAAATGCAGAAGGATAGATAACAGAGCTACAGAAACAACACAGTGATATTTCTGAATCAATCTTCATGGGGGTAGCACAGTATTGATTCAATAAATCCTAGTACATTCTCTTGATCTGGACTATAATAAACAACAAGAGCAAAGAAGGAAAGAACGAACCCTTCCTTTGTAGATTGCAGTCTGGGGCCAATTATCCTGATTGGACAGGGCCTGCTGTGTAAAGGTGATTACATCCAACACACCATCAGGTGTGGGACCACATGAAAGACCTGAAATAAGAGATGGGTAGTGGGGGGGGTTGGCATTGGCGTAGTCAAGCTGTTATTCACTCAACAACATTAGAGTTTAGTGTTGTTCACAGCCAGACTAATTTAAATCGGATTCCTTCACAAAATAGTGCACCATTTTCAAAAGTAGTGAAGCAGAGTGCTTTCATTTCCCTGATGCTTGCGGCAAACTAGATTTTACAAGGAGGTTAGCAGTAAAAACAAATATGTGGGACGTGTTACTTTGGTGGAAAGGCAGCAGCCCATTCATCTTGAAGAATAGCAAAAGTTAAGGCCAGATTTAATTTTGGGCCAGCAAAAGCATACGAGTGTTTCCACTCAATAATATCAGGGAGCAGGCATGTACAAGTATTTCCTCCAGTAGCTTCCTGTACCCCCATTTAAAGCTGCTAACACAATAACTTTAGAAAAGGTGCTCTTCTTATAAAGTATATAGAAAGTATCTGCTTTAAAACACCCAAGGTGTGCTTATGGTGCACAGGTATACTCTATGATAAACAGCATGATAAGCCACAGCTGTCAATTTCATCCAAATATGGTCTTGCATACATAAAGCGAAAGCTTTCCTCTCTATATCTGCCTCACTTGCTATTGTTTAGACAAGTTGCTATAAACGTCCGGCCATATAGCAGAAGTTAACCACTGCATTTAAACTCACCAGCGTTCAGTGCTTCTTCAGCCCTCTCCTTATATAGACCTTGTTCATCAGTTTTGTTTGGCTGCAGCATCTCATTTCCTCCAGAGCGGCGGACAGCGAGCCCCTCTGAAAGGGCAGCACTCGGGGTCCATGAGGTCACTGGCTGCAGGCTCCTTTTAGCTCTAGTGGACCCTTTTGTCTTTGTGAGAGCCCCTCTGTTCTTCCTCTCTTCACATTGCCACACTTTCTTCTTACATTATTAGCAGCTAAAGTTCCAGTTGTCCGTAGAAGCCTGTGTTGTAAAATGCCCGACTACACTGAGGACCAGTCTGTCACCACTGACCCTATTGATCTTCTCCAACTACTGTGACATCTGCTCAGCACTAATTGAGAGAAGTTTCATGTGTACAACTGTCAGACACTATTGTGCCAGACTGTTGTAAAACTAATTCTCTCAATGGCGTTAACAAGTCTGTGTTGTTTACTGGCAAACACCAGGCAGGTACTAAAAAAAGATAACAAGATACGTCCAAGATAAGTCAAAATAAATGTTTGTATTATTCTTTTTCGTATTGAAATTCAGCTCTTAATGTGCTGACTGGGCCATATCTTGTCTTATGGATGACTTAATTCATCTGCTAGAATCAATGTTTTAAAGAACGTTTTTCATTTAAATCAATTGTTAAAGGAAAATTTTGATATTTTGGGAAAGGCACTTATCTGCTTTCTTGCTGAGGATTAGATGAGAAGATCAATACCACTCTCATATTTGTCCATTAGATATAGCCTAGCTTAGCATAAAGACTGGGGAAACAGTTTTGTAAATCAAAAGCAAAGAAAACAATTGTCATGAGAGATTTGTACATCAACTCAATCAAGAAACGACTGAGAATTGTAACCTTGAACTACAAACGTCCATTTGAATTCATAAGATCTCTGTGACAGGGCATATGCCCTGCTGCCGGTCGTCTGCACTGTATGGCACATGGGCGTCAGATATCCCAGCACAGAGAGCAGACGAAAGGGTACACATCACCTCAGAGTTCAGGGGTCAAGAGGAGCCACACTTCCTGTTGCCTGTCGAACCCCTGCTGACTGCTTTACTGGCTCTCTCATTGTTCAGATTTATCATCCCTGCCATTGATGTGGCCTCTCGCAGAGGCCATTAAAGACCAAAGAGCATCACCCTAAACCAGATGTTTCACCTGACAAAGTCCTTTGTGCAGTCTGTCACTGAAACATACAAAGTGCATGAAAGACTGATGGGTTGGTGAACAAGGTTTAGACGTCACCAGCCAACATAAAGCACGTAAATGAAAGGATCTGTCCAGGTGTAGGGCATTCCTGCTATGGTTTTAATTTGAACACCCACATCCCCCATTAGAAGAATTATACATACAGTATATAATAAACTGATAGATGAGATGAAAGACATAGATGCTTTGTGTTCATCATTCTTCAAAATGAATAAGTTCAGGTCACATTACCATAATTACAATGACCAAAACTCAACCATGTTGCCAATACTATCACACTGAAAAATGCTGATGTTACAAAATCTGCTATGGCTTTAAGTTGTATTATTAAGTTTAAGATGTTTTATCATATTGTAAAAAGTACTGTAATGGGAAACTGAAGACTTTTCATCCCCTGTTGGACATAACAATATGTAGACTCAACAAGATTGTCATATCACACACAGGCAGCAACCTCCGGGTCTGAAGTGCCTAAAACTTTCATTTGTTCTAATAGCCATCAGGGGGCAACTCCTCTAGTGGCAGAAGAAGTCTTATTGGAAAGAAGTGAGAAAATGACCTTACTTCTCACTTGATTTATTAATTCAGTACAAATTGTAAACATAAGAGTCTCAATCTCCAGTTTCAAGTCTTTTTCAATACAGCGTGATGTTCATGGAGTAAATGATGTACTTCTTAAGGGTGAAATAGACGATAAAGCAGTTATGTCTTAGAGCGGGGCTACTTTGAAGGCCCCTACCACAGCGGTGTCTGGTCTGGGAGTTGTCCACATTTTCGTCTTAGCACTTTAACCTTTTCACAGTGTGTTTTCAGTTCATAAAGGTTGATTGTAACCGTTTTGGTCGACTAAAATTTCTTATTTAGTGTTTGGTTGTATTCACCCTCTACTGTAATCTCTGGTTGCAAAAACCAACATGGCGACGGCCAAAATGTCGAACTCGAGGCTTCAACATCGAAGTTCACAAACAAATGTCACTGTGACTACATTCACTTCCTATATAGTCTTTGATTACACATTAACATGACACACATGGCACTACTGAATGAACTGAAGTAACGCCAGGGGAAGAAATAGCATCCAAGAGACCTGAACAGAGCCAAAACCTCTGTCAACAAATATTTAACTGGATAATATTTTTAAGACCGAAAAAGATCATGAACTGGGAAGGTAATGTCCCCAGTCCACCACCAACAGTTTAAGGACAAGTATAGCATACAACATGCATTTCACCCATAATTTAGCTGTCAGAACCCACTATGCACAGCTTATTTTGGAGTTATTTTGGTGGATATGTGACGTTCTGTGGGACAGCTCTGTGTTTGTTGTGGGTGAGAGAGAGTCCTCTAACGTCCGAGGAAAGAGAGAGCAAGAGCACAGAGACTGTGGGAAAGTCGGTGTGCAGAGCCTGGTGTGGTCTGATGATGTGAAAGCTCTCTTGTCATTCTGGAGTCAGGGTTGTAGGATCACCACCCTGCTGCTGCCTGCTGGGTTACAGAGGCTGGATGTGGCTGCAGAGGTTGGTGGGGGGGGGCTAATGTGATGACATCAATCCTATTAAGAGAGTGCATATGGAGAAAAGCAGCTGTACACAAAGAAGCACAGTGTTCACCTCTTTGGTCTAATAGAGAAGTGTTCCAGATGCCAGTGTGGTAATGACATTAGCATCTAATCAAAGGCAGCAGTACAGAGTGCTCCCAATGTAGATGATGCACATTTATGCTTGTGATGGCAGTGAGGTTTCTCATTTGCCCAATGGATGAAGTGGGGCAGAGCAGTAAACAAGCAGCATTCTCTCTGAAATTTAGAATAAAAAAAATATACTCGAAATGAAACCCCTTTGAGAGAGATATGTCAAATGAGGGACCATTCTGCTGACTTAATATTGATGACAAGTTGAAATCGTCATTCTCAATTAACACCTCTGCAGGGTTCACAGCTGTGTGACTGACTAAGCATAAATACAATATGTGCTTCTGACAAAACAACAAATCTTGTGCCGTGACATGTAAGAAAACAACACATCATATTGCACACGTCTACAATTTATTTTTCCTATAGTCAGCAGCATTTAAGTAATAGTTTGATATTTTGAAAACTACTCTTGTTGCCTTACTTGTCGAGAGTTAGATGATGAGAAGATAGTTTCTAAATATGAAGCTAAAGCTGGCAGCCAGTTAGCTTAGCATAAATACTGGATAATAGAGTCCAGCACCTTATTAACACGTTACATCTTGTTTGTTTAAACCGTACAAAAGCAGAGTATGTACTGTATCATTTTTGTTTTCCCACTGTTTACACCCTATGCTAAGCTAACCGGCAGCTAGCTGTAGGTTATTATTTACTGTGCAGTTTGTGCAAGAAAGGGATTAGTGTATTTCTCTATTCCTTTAAAGAAATACAGGGCTCATTGCCAAATCGCAGCAGTATAGATACATCCCACCATTAAAACTATTTTTTGCAGTTTAATTGAAATATTGAAAATCAAAATCTCATCTTGAGCTACGAGTAAAACCCATTCCTGGCCTAATTCAGCTGGACTTGCAATAAAAACATCAAACACAGCATGCTTGTGTAGTTTACCACTCAGTAGGAATGTGGGTGTCAATTGCCGCTGAGCCAGTGTATTTGATCTGAACTTAGCAACATGCATTACTCAGCCTTGCAGAGTGACACACCGCTGAAAACCAGCCAAGAGTGCAGCCTGAATTCACTGTGTCAACACAAGCATTATCTGGGGTTTATTTGCTCTAGTTTTTCTGATGTATGTGTTTGTATTCAAATACAGAAGGTGAAAAGGCAGCGCAGATAACAGAATAAGAATTATGTGATTAATAGTGCTGATAAGATGATGCCGGGATGAGTGAGCTCTGTTAAATGAGCTGATATGGTGCTGAGTAGAAGCCAGTGGGAGAATCGACTTTCATTTACATCTAATCGTGCTTTCGATGTAATCAGGAAAAGCTTTTTCTTGCATATCGTATAGCTTTTAATAGTTTTCGTCTCGTTTTTCTTCTTGTTGAGTCAAGGACTTTCAATTTTGTCAGAGGTCTGGAACTGTGTTTGGGGGAGGGGACAAGTCACAAGGGGACACAGAGGTGACAGAACTCAATGGCAGAGTAATTAGCAACACAGCAGTCAGTCTGTGTTGTCAGATGTGAAAGCTGCTGTACTGTTCGGCCCTGCAGCTACAGACCCCACGGTGCCACGAGTCACCACCGCCGCCACCGTCATAAAGTAGTCAACATCACAAGATTATTGCTTATGTGCATGTGTAAGTGTGTGTATGTATCTTTGTGTCTCTGCATAATAGATCGCATGCTCAATCATTCAAATTCTGGCCAAATGAGGTCCGTTCTGATGCTTCTCTTTTCTTTACCCAGAACTTTTTTTTGTTCAATTTTGATTCTTTTTATCATCGAGTAATCTGATGATTAATTTCTTAATAAATCGAGAATCGTTTTGTCTGTAAAATGTAATAAAAATAATAGTATAAAAGGGAAAGTGAAAGTCTTTTTAACAACACATAATTGCAATGTACCTCTGAGAAAGCCTGTCACCAAAGTGGACCGACCTGCATTTCCATTCCTTGAGCCATGTTGCTCGCATAGCTGGAAAAATCAGTTTCAACATTTAACTATCAACAGGCATGCATCAGTGACACCAGTAGTATTTTTCCCACGCTGCATCCTGCTTGGATGCTTGCTCTCGTTACGCAGCTGGTTCGGCCGGTCTGGAGTCGGATTGATCAGAGTTCCCACATTGCTCTGCCTTGGGTTTAACAGACATCCATCCCGTTTTCTGACTCATCATGCAAATCATCTGTTATATCATTCACATCCTTGTGAGGGCGTGGCAGCAGGAGGGACAGCAGGTTATTTTTGGTTGAGGCCAACCAAGATCCAGAATGATGTTACAAGCAACACACCTGCTGGAAGATTTATTCCATCTCATGCCTGGATGGTGACAGCGGAACATTACAACTAACTAAACTGTCTACAGCATGTTGTTGTGATGCTGTGGGTCGTTTAATTTCAGTTTCCCATCCACTCTGACCTCCTCCCAAGCATTAGCACAGTCATGTGTGTGTGTGTGTGTGTGTGAACAAGTCTGGTCATGTGATGGGCTCAGTCTTGCTATTGAATTAGTCTGTTTATCAGTTCTCAAACACTGTTGTCAGATGAGACCAATCAGAGGGTCCAACAATGATAGTAACCACATGATGCTACTGTGCGTCTCTCTGCCCTATTACACAAAAGTGTGACTCTCTTTAAAGTAACTGGTTTAACTTAAGAGAGTAAGTTATCACTGGAAGAGTCCAGCTAAAAACCAATACCGTTTATAAATGAAAGCACTTGTTCATTTACAGTAACTGTTCCCGCCACATTATGACTAACCTGCACTATTAAAACAGTACTTTTGTGTACAAGTCACCGAACCTGTCTAAGTGTCTGGTGCACCATTGAATCAGCTAACGGATTACAACCAAGTCAAAGGTTGAAATTCAGGTTATGAACTGTAAAACTGGTTGTTGTTGACAAATGTTTAAGTTTCACTCTGACTTACATTTATACTTATCATGTATAGATAAATAGAAACTTTGTCCAGAATGTAATCATACAGATGGTTTCGCACATGCATGGGTTATTCAAAACTTTATTAAAAGAATATGAAATGCATTAGAGCATATAGGACTATAAAAATAACTATTCGTCAGTTGACAGTTTTAATCAACAACAATTTAGATGATTGATGAATCGTTTAACACATTTTTAAGCAAAGTTACCAAACATTTGTTGGTTCCAGCTTCTAAAATGCAGCAATTGTGCTTTTGTTCTCTGTTTTGTATCATTATAAATTCAATATCTTTGGATGTTTGACTGTTGGTTGGACAAAGCAAGGAAACTGAAAATGTCTTCGTGGGCTCTTTTGGGGTATTTTTCACAATTGTTAACATTGTTGACAAACAATACTCATTAGATTAATGATGACTGATAAATGACAAACATTGTCCACTGCTATTACCCTAAGAGCACCAGTGTACAGTAGCCTCACAGCGATCAGTATTCAATTCAACGATTCAAATGTACCAAAAACTACTGGACCAGGACGATGTGTGCAGTGTCAAATGGGAGGGAGTGAGGAGGCGAAAGGGGCTGAATCATTAAACTCTAAGTTTAATATTTGACTCCATCAGTCGTACAGAGGCGTTCACTCAGTCATGCGGTTTGCATTAAGACCGACAGCTTTGTTTAAAATCAACAGTAGTCCAGGTGCGGCAGACGGCCATCTGGTGCCTGCAGTAGCCCACCTTCACTGTGGCGTGTGTTGACACAGGGGCCGCGAGGAGGACGCGTCTCTCTGCCAGCCAGCATTTTTTAAATCTGCTAAAATACTGCTGCACTGGGAGATTTTGTCTCTGGTCTCTGTTGGCTGCAAGTGTACTCTATAATAGTTTACACCAGATAACTCAGACCAGAGGGGTTGAGTGTATTTTAGTTTTGAGCCAAAGAGAAAGAGGTAATGCGAAAAAAATGTTAATAGTTTCTGTGAAATACATATTACACTACCCTCCCAAATATAAATAATAATATTGTCAGTGAATTTGGTTGAGGGTGGAGGCATCTGGCCTCACACATGATCACATTACTTCACCTTCTGACCCTCCCTTACCCACACGAGGCCTTTTCCTCAAACCCACAATCAGCCCAGCTGATCCTCTGTGACACATGATTTGAACTTGGGTTACACTTGGGTTATTTTCGATACGGCTGTCAGCTCCTTGTAGAATGATAGCAATTATTAAAGGTTTGCCATTCAGCAGTGGAGCAGTTTTAAAGACATTGTTGAAGCTTAATCACTGACTACATGCACATCTGTTTAATAGAGATGCCTACATTGAAACCATGGTGGTTAAACTGGTCCAAGATGACCAAAAAGGGGGTTAATATTTAGAGTCACGCTGCAGTTCCTCTATACTCCAGCACATTAGAAATAAATCTCTGAAAATGTAAACAAACAACCCGAGGAGTATCATTATGATTATAATTTGTGTGACTGCATGGCCTCCGTGGACATTTTCTCTCATTTTTTCTCAGCATTTGTATTTACACTCAGCCTGCTCTGGCATATATCAGGACAAGAGGTCACTACACAAGTTCAGCCGCCATAACAAATTATCCATAGCCAGACACAGTGGGAGAGTAAGTCAGCCATGAACAACGGGTTAGACAGCAACTTAAAGCAAGGTCTGCACAAACAAATAGCACATCTTCACGAACAAATCCTTGCTCTGATGGGACAAAGTTAAAATGCTAATTTGTTTATAATTTTTTGTTGCAGTGAATTCAAAGGACATCATACGATTGAGAAGATGAGATGAAGGGGGATGTCAGCAGGAAGTGAAAATGTCAGAGACAAAAAGAGTTGGAGGAAGCGGGAGACTGAGAGATCTTTGAGACCACACAATGTCTGCTTTCTGTCTGTCCTCTCAGCGCAGCCCATCTTAGACTGAAGAAGGACTCTATTGTGTGGACGTCTAGCAAGGGTCTTCTGTCTGGAGCTGCGGAAGGACAGCCAGTGGCATGGCCATGCTGTGGAGCACCACAGGAAGACAACTTATCAAGGTCACTCTTCTGACCTCGGTTTCCTGCTCACCAGAATCACCAATTGTGCGACCGAGCAGCTCACAGGCTTGTCAGAATTCTGATTACAGCTTACAACCCAGATTCTTCACTTTCACTCAGATCCTAAACTGTGCTCTTGTTCATCTCTCTTCTGGTATTTTATTCCTCGTCAGCATATGCTCCTTCCCTTCCCTCTCCTTCCTCATAGTGCAGAATGTATGTCTCCTCTCTCTACCTCCTCTTATCTCTCCACACCTCGAGTTCATCCGACTATGAGCCAGGCAAGCCCACTCTCCCACACTGCCGTGATGCTGCCTGTGTCTGCGATATTTGGGCAAGACAGAGGTTGCATTACTTCCCCTAGCTTTGAATGTCAGTCACATGAGCTATTTTCAGCCAAGAATGATGGAGAAAATATGAGGGCAGATATTGACATTTATACATCAAGCATCTTATACCCAGGGGCGGTTTTTAAGAAGATCACATGCTGGTTACTTTGAGTAAAAAGGACCCCACTATGCCCTATAATCAGAAGACATTAGGAGTATGTGTGTGTTCTTATGAACAACATCTTTGCCTCCTGATTACTCTGCCTCATTAACTGTGAACTGTGAACTTCTGTGTCTACTGTATCAAGGTATACAATGTGACAACGTTTGTGTGTGAGAAAGTGTGAATATTTGTGTTTGGCAGTGAAAGTGTGTGTTTGACTTAGCCAGGCTGCGGGAGGGGATGCCTTGCCTGTGTGACTATAAACACACATTGGGCCATGTGGTTGTGAATGGACTCTGAATGCCCAAGACTCTTTCACAACAACAAATGCAGGGAGCTTGTCACCAGATGTGACTTAGGCATCTTCCACAGGCTTTGTTTGGAAAGCCTTCTTTGTGGTATTTATTGTAACCATTTTCAAACGTTTCCAGTTTTAGCCCTAAAAAGTGAGAGAGAGAGGGCTGCACGACGATAACGTTGAATCTACATATAGCTGTATAAACAAAAATAAATATGAGTCTCTGTCCTATTGTCACAAACAATTGCCTTTTCCTTGTGGGCTCTAAATTCTTTTAGACACAGATGGGAAAACTGCTTATTTATGCCAGTGCTGAAACATGAGGCTCTGCAAGAAATAGAAAAAGCATTAATTGTCTCCAGAGAAGCTAATGTTTTTTCCGTCCTCTTTACTGTGATGGCTTTCTCTGTTTTTTCCAGAGGCTGCAGGCTCTGCTCTGTGAACGTGCTGGCTGCAGGCTCTGCAGAGACTTGCGGTTTCAACACTGACTGAGCCAATTGTGTGTGAACTGGGACGTGACACAACACAGGCTCAGGCAGGTCCCGACTAACGTGCAAATATGGCAAATTCACAGTAATAATAGATGGCAAAGAATGGAACTACATTCCAGAGGTGGTTGTTTATTCATGCTTGAAAAAATATCTGCAAGACAGAAGAGAAGGACTCTTTGTAATATTACAGAATTTTAGAAAGAGCTTAAATGCAGCAAAAAGCTTATGGAAGCACTAATGCTATTATGCATATGGTGAATGGAATATATATGGATTGTACACAGTGGATCACAGGAAGCAGTAATATCACAATAATAATAAGTATAAGTATAATTGATTTTCTGCAGTGAAGTAATTGATGCAGAAACGCAGCTGATTCTGCAGAGAGCCTATTTAATGTAATTTTTGTAAAAGGTTTAACGTTGCTAAAACCTTTTGTGCTCATGTAGGAACCGTTCAATCTTGTATCTATGCTGATGCCGTAACCAACCAATCATTGACATGAGCACAAGCACGGTGTGTTATTTTGGCCTCTAACGAGGCAGTTTTATTTATGCTATGGAATTGTGGGTTTGCTTGTAAAGCCGTGTGTTTTAGTGAACAGGGGAAGTAGGGTCTGACCTAAGAGGCCCTGTTTAGCCATGAGAACCAAACCAATGTCCTCTGGGATATTTCGCCTGTGTCATCTCGTCTGTTATGATTCCCATGAACCTCGTCGTCCGGTTTATAGTAAGCAGAAGAAGAGAGCAGCTGTGTGGTTTCTAAATAAAGCTTGTGTGAAGATCCCCTGAGTCCCCTTGTTCAAATCTTATCTGGTCACAACAAGGAGAATATTACTGTGTTATGTACAGTATATGTATGTATTTCACAGCTATGAAAGGAGATGGCGAATGATAGGGACTTAAAAAATGATACAATTATATTTTCATTATTTTTGAAAGATCATAACTAATGACAATTAGTGCTAAAGTACCTAAATGCTGTATATCTACTACAGCGAAGTCTGTATTTTATTAAGATATATACGAATACAAATTGAAGTGAATTAATGACTGCGGAAATTATCTTTTAATTCTGGCCAGGGTATAACGGGGGAGTTTTACCCAAAAAGAAGGAAAGAAAACAAAAAAAGACATTAAGCACATTCATTATTTGTTAGACTGCAGGCTAAACACCCCCCACACTTCACTTCCTGTCCCACTCTCTGCTGGCTGATAATAGGAGTAGCCTGTGAGTGTGTGCGTGTCTCAGCAGTCATGAGAGGAGTCCCTCATCAGTAACATAAAGTGGTAAATAGATTGTCTATCTGTGACGGAGCATTTTTCTAGTAGACAAGCTTTTAATCGTCCACTGGTTGTCCAACAGATATGGAAGCCAAACAGTGCTGGGCATCTGTCCAAGTATTTTAAACTCTGCACAGCTTCATAGACATTTTGTTTGGTACATAGGCCGATATCTGAGACAATAGGCCCCCCGGGCTCTGAGGCGTAAAAGGCAGGCGATGTATCCAACAGCACAATAATTACATTTTGCAGCATATCAGCATATTCACCTACATCTCAACAGGATTTACAGCACAGGGAAACTGAAAGCAACAGCACAATACGTAGAAATACATTCACCTGTATCTCAACAACACAGGATTTAGCTGGTACACCAGCCAACAGCTAGCACATTAATAAAAACCACAGTTCTCTGCAAGGCATGGCTCTAGACAACAGGCTGCCCGAGGTAAGATTTTTCCTTTGGGGGGCCTTCCATATTTTGTATCTGTGTTTGTGTGTGACATTAATTTAACACACACAAGAAGGGTTCTTTAGGGTGATGACATCAATAAATATGATGTACGACTTTCGAAGCTATATTAAAAGCCTAAATCAGGGGTGGCCAACCCGCGGCTCCCGAGCCGCATGCGGCTCTTTGCCCGGTTTCATGCGGCTCTTACGTTCATATCGAAGTTTGTATTTGTGTTTTTTTAATGTGCGTGTTCGCTTCGCTTGAGTTAAATACGGTATTTTCTTCAAACGCGCATGTGCGGCCACAGATTACGTTCCTCGTCGACCCATTTAACGCCGAGACGGACTGTTTGAAAGCCCCGCTAGTCACAGATGAGGATGCGGCTGAGTTGGAGATGATCGATCTTTGTGAGGAGGACCAACTCAAACCTGCTTTAAGGGACGGGACCATTGAGTTCTGGAAAAGTGTGCCAATGAAAAAATACCCCAATGTCAAACGGGCTGCGCTTAAGATACTGTCAATGTTTGGGTCAACATACGTCTGCGAGTCTGTGTTTTCTACCCTGAAACACGTGAAATCAAAGCATCGATCTGTTCTGACTGACACCCATGTGAAAGAATTGCTTCGAGTGGCAACAACGGAATACAAGCCAGATTTGAAGAGGATTGTTCAAGGCAAGGAATGCCAGAAGTCCCACTAAGTAACATGCATAGTAAAAGAAAAACCCTATTGTAAATTATTATATTTTTGTTTGTGGACTTGGTTGAACTGAGAGTTTGTCTGTGTGAGACAGTGCACACAATGTTCATTGTTGAAAATGACTGGCCTGTGGTCTTAGGAGTCAATTTCTGTCATTATCATGTTGGTGTGTGACATTTACAATAAATCTGGCTGAGCAAAGGTATGTGTGTGTGTGAGGAAGGGATAGGGTGATGTTCATGTGTGCCCATGTGTATGATGTGGCTCTTTGCAGTAACACAGTAAAAAATGTGGCTCTTGGTCTTTGACTGGTTGGCCACCCCTGGCCTAAATGAATTATAAAATAGTCTTACCTTGTGCAATTAATTTTTCCTGGCAATAAATAGGGCACCCCTGATTTTTGCAAGAGGAGGGCCCCAATAAGATATTCAAAATATATATTTTGTATCTTCGTGATAGGATTCTCACTTCGTGCAACGTACAAAGGAGCATATAGTAGAGTGATACATAAACATATAAGGTTAGTGAATGAAGGTTGTCTGACATGCTTAATACTTCAAAGAGCTTTTTTCAAAAAGTACCAAAAAAGGCCCCATAAACAACATTATGGGGTCTTCATGAACCATGACTTGTAAATGCAAAGTTAATAACAGCGTCCCACTGGAGCATTTGGCCGCTGGATCTGGGCCCGGTTCACCACAACATGAACCCCTTAAATTCTAAATTACGCCTGAACTTGACAAAGCAGTCCACTGGGATTCATTCAGAACCCAATGTTAATCACATACATTAATTTTCTTATCTTTCGTTTTTGGAGGAATTTTGTTACGTACACTGCAGTATCCTTTCATTCCAACGGACACTTGCTTTCTCTGGAAGCATCGCAGCTTGCCAAGTTTCTGTACACATGACGTAATTCCCCTCTGATTACCCGGTAAAATGGTTTTGGGAGGTGTGGAGGCAGTTGCAGATCTACATGAGCTGAGTCAGCAGCCCTCTGATGTAAAAGCTGAAGAAACTTAAAAACAGTGGCTTTCTTCTTCTTAACAAAATGAAAATAAAATCACCATTGTGACAACATTTATTCTGACATCTAGATACATTTCTAGATATTGGTAATAACAGCCATTAAATCTGCTGTGCAGCAGGTAAGCCATGGACTATTGTTCTACTGGTTGAATGTGATAATCGGGCGTAAAACACCATTAATTTCTGACCACTTTCTCCCATTAGTTGTTCACCTGGACAGAAAATGACCTCTCATCACTGTAGCTCTGTTCACTCATTTCATTTCCCATGAGCACTTTTGCCTTTCACACATTTATTCCCATTAGTGCAGTGAAGGAGTACAATGGTCGATAACATTTAAAAGTCCTATATTGAAACGATGATTAGAACAACTGTACTCAGCAGCACAAACATCAGCATCCACTATCCTGCACTGCTCAAGCAAGGAACCTCGAAGCTCCCTTAGATGACACGTGTAACTGTCAACTGAGATGAATTTAAGATCCTTTTATTAAGTACACGGAGCAGTCGTCCTGAACATGCCTTCTATTTTAAAGGTAGCAGCTCTAATTAGAGCTTGTTTCTATCAACACACACCAATCACAGAGATGAGGACACATCCATCGGAGGACACATGGCTCATCTTCTCCTTCTGTGTACTGAAGGGATAATTACAACATGGGTGATGGGAATGAGGGATTAGTGAGGATGAGTTCATGCTCACAGCACCCAGGACTATCAGTGAGGACCAGGAAAAAGAAAATCCTCACCGCCGCTTTTAATTAACAGGAGGTTTGTTGTGTGTCCGCTACATTAGACTGGGCCACCCTGTAAGTGTGCGATGCCTCAGCAGAGCATCTTGTGTTTATGGCAACTGGCACTCATATCTGCCAGAGTCTCACATGCTCTAATCAAACTGTGGGTGGCAACATTCGTTCATCCTTAACAGCTAGAGAGGGGTGGTATTTTATTAAGCTGTGGTGATGGGCAAACTGTTGAGCAATCTTCTTGGAGCTTCTTTACGTATGTGTCTACCTTAAAGTGTCCCTCTAAAGGTGGTTTGATGCATTAACAAAGTGCGGTGGCAGGCTCACAGGATAATGCAGTCGTGAATGCTGACTAATTGCCATTATTTACAGAATAATGTCTTGGCTTGTAACGGGAACGTTTACATTTTAGAGATAAAAGTATTTAGGTGGACCCCAGCTATGCCATCACACACAGCTCCTGTCCACATATCTGATAAAGGAGGACATATATATTTAATATGGTGGTCAGAGCAACGAGGGCAAGTAGCTGAGGTTAGTACTGCAGCAGGCCCCAGACCACGAGGAGAATGAGCTCAAAAGGTGCAGAAGAAAGAAAAAATCTAAATGCACTTGTCTGATGGTTGGATGAGGTCACGTGAACTTTTTCAGGAAAACTCATTTTCAGGGACGTGTAGAGAGAATCTGCATGTAAGAATCAGTGTTGAACTGATCTAGCTTCGTGAACTCTCCCTTCCGCTGAACGTACACATCACTGATGCAAGTTTCACCCACTGGATCACAGCCAACCTTATATTTGAATCGTGCTATCCTAGTAAACTGGCTTCAACAACTAGATTCTTTCACATACACCTTTTTCTGTCTGTTAGCTGTGGTGGTTTAGTCTAATTGGGATGGTTGTTCATTATAATATGCATTAGTGTAACCTCAATTAACAGTAGCAAGGGATTCATTTCCTACCATTGAAAATGCTTCATGTCTACTACTCACAACATACATGACAGGCGCTCCTGCTATAGACATACAGTGTGGAGACTATGTGTAGTAGAGATGAGTAATGGCTGGATCCATTGCTTCCACACTCTTCTCCTCTCAACTCCTCTCCCTGAATGATTCTCAGTCAGCTGGGGATGGTGATGTATTGATGCACTTAAACAGCTGCAGACCACTGGGAACCAGCGTGTGCTAAAAAAAAAGGAAAAATCAGCAGTAGAGCCAGAAAAACCTCTGGAAAAAGTGAACACAGATTATTTATTCCAAGTTCTCTCTGCAAAAGGTATTCAACGTTTCTATCGTGGGCTGATACACGGTTTTACAAACTTCCACTGCAGTGTGAATGTTATAGATGTGTCCTGATAGGTGACATAGATAATGAGGCTAAGACTAACGGCACCCACTAAGAACCATTCCTCTTCTGTAACCTCCCATGCCCTCAGTATCAGACATGATTGGTGAGGCTGGCTGCAGCCGGGAGCATGGGAATCAACAAGAACCTTTTCATGGGAAAATTCTTTATCTTTATAATGTCTGGTGCTATTTCTCTTCTAAATTGATGAACAAAGCGAATAGGTGAAGCCAAAGGTGAAGTGATCATTAGCTTATCCTGGCTAATGTGTATTTCACTCTTTGCGTCAGTGTTTTTTTTTACCCTCCTCAGTGGGCCTAGAACTGATAGTACCGTATACCAATGTGTGTGGATGAGTTGGCACCACCTTTGTGGCTAGCCCACAATAAGAGCAGGGCCCATGTTAAATGAAGCAGGGGGCTGTTAGTGAGAAGTCATGCTTCATAAAGCAAAGGGAAGAGTAAACCTCTGCTCCATCTGCAACCAGCTGCTTCACCTCTTTCTGCATGGACACATGGGGAATTACCTCATCAGGCACACGGCGCCCTGTGTTGATACAGCCTCTGTTTCTGGCCTGTAAATAGCTTTGTTGCCCCGTTTATAGCCTCTCCAAAGGATTCAACTTTTCGTTGAGTAAGAAGAGAAGCTTTTTTTTTTGAGAACGTTGAGTCCCTTGGTATCTAACGAGTGCGCTCCAAGTTATGATCTAAAATGGACTTTACAAACTCAACTGCCCTTATTAGTCCTGGAATGACTGCATGTCTTCTCCTCTGTGATATCATCATGTTTTTTAATTTATCTTTTTTATTATAAACCAATTAACCATGCATTTACAAACTCCACCATGCCTGCCCAGAGTATTACATTTCTAATGAAAACAAATGGACTTACATTCCATAATAGCCTGCCGTAATCCGGCGGTCCGGAGTCGCTGTTGAGCAGTAATGAGCAGTAATGAAACTCAGATGACTATGGCGGAAGTTTTATTCAAATAAAAAAAACTGTGTTTGTGTGTCTTCTGGGAATTCAAAATGATATCAAACAAACATACATTTCCTGTGTCACATGCAAGACACAGATAATACAAATAAATAGAGTTTAAATTATGAGAACATCTTTATTTCCAGTAGCTTAGTCACAGCATATAAGAAGTGAAAAAAACAGTCATATCAAAAATAAAGTGACTCTGAGGATTGTCCAGTCTTTACATGGCTTTGTGTCAGACGTAGCCAAGGATATCTTTGCAGATTATGGGCTGTCGGCTGCGTGATTTCAGGAGGGCTGCAAAGTGGTAAAACTCTGTGTTCATCTCATTAATGCCTGAGTAAGACTGGTGGAAAAAAGGGACTTTGGGCTGCGATGCCAAGACTGGACAGGACAGACGTTTTGGGGCATTTGCAGCTCTGTTAATATTTGCAGAGTCTGTGGATCTCATCCTCACTCTGTCCTCTACACTCTTGGAAAGCCCGGCCAGTTTCCTCCTCATGTTGACAAAGAAACCTCTTCCCTGTCTTGAATTTGGCTTCAGCTCAGTGGGCTCGGGACACTCTGGTAAGTCCATCCAGTTCTGTATGAGGTCTGCAAAGCTGTTGTCACCCAGAACCAGAGGTTGGCGGTTGCGTCCTCTGGTCAATAAAGAGTTCGTCCAGTCCTCTGGGTCGCTGACCTCAAACGATGTCCACCTCTCCAGACAGGCATCAGACGTGGATTTGGGTCGAATGCGTCCACTTGCTGCTCTGTTTGTGCGGAGGCAGGCTGAAGATGACACCCGCACGTTCCTGGTCCTCCTGAGAACCACCCCTTCGTCCTGCCATGACGCCTCAGAGTAACCTGAATCAAACTCCAAGCTTTTCTGACTGCTGGGAGAGCCCAGGCCCAGCCGGCTGTTCAAGTTGTCCTCGTCCTCCTCCAGATGGCTCGCCAGGCAGCAGGCCGAGTCGTACGTGCTGGCCGTGCTGGCATCAGACATCCGCAAGCGTGTGCGCTGCTCTCGCTGCAATGCTCGCTTCTGACAGGCCCGCGCCACTGCCGAGTGGCGCACCAAAGCTGGGAGTTGGGTGCTGAGGGGGCGTTTGGCTGCGGGGCAGGTTTTGCGTAGGTTTCTCAGGTCTTGCAGTGACCTCATCATGTACTGCATCTGCTCCCGTAAGCAGTCGCTTGAGTCACGCAGGCAGAGCTGAGGAGACAAAAAGAGTGAGAGTCAGACACAAGTTGTCAATACACTGTATCACACACAGTGGCACATCAGCAGGTAGAGCACTGACTATTTCTAAGCCTTTCTGATGAACTGCTGCAGAACGGATCTAATAATAGGAGTTTGAGTAAATGCAGAGGCTGTAGGCATGCTCAGGCTTGTGAGTTTCAACTTATGAAACACTCTCTTGTTGTAATGTTGGAGGCCTGCCGACCTGCTGATCAAAGAATACAGGTCATCAATAGACCAATTTCAACACAAAGCAAACTCATCTGTCGGTTAATTTACTCGACCGCACCAGCGACATTAATGAACGCCCTATTTTCATTGAGTCAGGCGTGATTCAACTGAAAACCCCAAACACATATTATTACAGGGAGAGCTGTACTAATGTCTAACCTCAACTATTTCGACATCCTGAGACAACTCCAGGGGCAAAGCAAAAACATCTGCAGTATATCAAGTGGTAACTGGGATCTTGTGGATCTAGATTAAGCTACAGGGGTCCTGCCTCTTTAAGGGTGCAGCGGGTTTGCCTATGAAATTCACCAGTGACACAGTGAGGAATATAATACTCCCGTTTCCTCTCTGACTCACTGTGCTGATTGGCCAGAATCAGCCAGTGAGCAGCGGTGGCTCAAACTCAAACTCAAACAGGGAATAAGAGATCATGTGACAGTGTGTGTGTGTGTGTGTGTGTGAGAGTTTAAGGGTAGACGTGAAGCAGAGGAAGAAAGATGAGGTCCCATATTCTTTGTAAATACAGTCTAGCCTATTCTGATCTCTTAACACTGCATGGCTGGATAAGTTAATGTACTTCATATTAGCAAGTACTGCTTTACTATATGAGTTTGATTGCTTCATTTAAATCAAGATTTAAGAACAGCGATGTAACATTGTGCGATGCTTCCATTTAAATAAAAGAGCCAGAGGTGAGATGTGTGCGCACAAACATCAGAGGGGAACCACAGGATACAGGTTCATGTGCGTCCATAGAGGTCACATCCAACACAAGCCAACACAACCAATGTCAGTCTGCTAACCTTTAAACCTGGAATGACCTCTCTGCTCTGAGTCTACACAATCCATTTGAGTATTTGACCCTGCTGCAAGACCTTCTGCCCCCATTGGCTATTCATCATAACTCTGTGAGATGTTGCAAGAATTTGAGAAAGTACCCAAAGCTTAGGTTTTATATGGATCCAACAAAGCAGGGTATGCAATACATGTGAAAACACTCAATAGTTGATCATATAAGGAAAATAAACTCCTCATCAAAAGCAGTGAATGTCCGTAAAACACCAACAAATAAACTGTTGTTATTTACTCCAACAAAGCTGTTGTGTAGCTAGAAACTCACACTATGGAGGCATCTGAGCATCATTGACCGTTCAGCCGTCTGCTGCATTGGCAGATGTTTTCTCCATATGTTGGGCGACAGCCGGACGGATTTTCTATTCAGGTTGTACTAAATAAAGTTAGCATATCGAGATGCGCAACTACTAGTGACCGCTGTCTGAAATAAAAGCGCCCCAGTTTTTATGCTTAAAAAAGTTAGTATAAAATAGATTATTAAGAGAAAACGAACTCACCATCTCTTCTCCTCTCATCTGTAAAACTCAGATCCTACAAGAAAAAGAATGAACCAGTTTTAAAACAAGACAAACACATGCAAACACTGTAAGAAATCAGAATAGCGTATAAAAAGTAGGCTAAACAAACACAAACACTCACTTCAAATGTGGCAGTTTCCGTCTAAAGGGAGTCACATCCCCCGTTAAAAGAGGAAAATGTCCCGGGATTGTTCAGAAGGTGTTGCGGGCTGCAGAGGCACCAGAGGGGATCCTTGAACAGAGGCAGATGTGTGCTGAGTGAAACGCTCAACTCAGCTCGTCTCCTTTTTACAGCTCCGCGCTCTGCGGCCAGTCACTGCCACTTGTGTCTGAATGAGCCAATCAGAGCGCAGGAAGCTAACACGAGCCATTTACAAGCCCACCTCTGCGTGCAGCCAAACACAACTGCAAGAGAGACGTGAGGAAAAGGCCCCAATTCTTAAACCACCAGAGTATTACAAAATATGTATTTTCCTTCTCCCTCTACACTTGATTCACTCAAGTGATTTGGAGTATACGTTAAATATAAATATGTTTTTTTTTTTCACTTAGGAAATCTTTGACTTTAAATCTGCTTCAAATGCATTTCACTTCATCTATTTTGTTGAATTGGGTGGAATATCACAACTAAAGATTGTGACTTCTGTGGTCCCTTTGAGTTTGTTCGGTTCAAGGTTTGCAACTTTGTGTCTCTGTCCATGATTTCATGTATTGCATCCATCTTAATAGTAAATGTGCCAATTACATCCTGGATTAATGATTTGGTCTATAAAATGACATACAATAGCGTAGACAACTTGCAGACAAAAGTACAATTTCCCAACAATCCAAATATATTTGGTTTACCAGATTAATAAGAAATAATAAAAACACATGAAAGATGCTGGAATCAGTGGATTTTTGCCATTTCTTCTTCAGCAATTGATCCATTTTCTGTGAACGGTCTAATCAATTAATTGTTTCAGTTCAATTGTGATGCATTTGTGTGTGTAATTAAACCTTGTGAAAATGCAGGCAAGACATTTTTTCATTTCCAATAAATTATTTTTCTTTTGCAGGATTCTTTTTAAGTTACATTGTAAAACAATCCAAACCATTCCATTGCTTTTTTGGCTGCTTTTAATTCTAGTAGATAGAAGTCCTGCTGGTAGCTCATTGCCGATCACTGAATCAGAGCGTAAACAGAATACCTACATGTAAATAGAGTAATCTGCCTCCTAATTGGGCATTGAGCCTGTAACCCTGACAGTCGTTTGGCACTCGACCTTCCATTCACATTATTCAGTTAATGGATGTTTATGCAAATCTAAAGGGCTGAGAGGAATCTCATCTGTTCATTTCTGTTGGGGGTACATCCAGATCTGATGGTCCGCTGTTCAAGTGCAGATTTGTCTCCACAGCAAGTCCAACATTAGCATACAGGTACTTGCGGCATGTCCAAACCTGTGGAGCCGCCTTGACCCAACATTCTGTTCTCATTTGGCTCTTTTAGGTAGATTTTAAGCACTTTAAATACAGAATATCTGTCTGTATTTTTCTGTATCTGTATTTTTCCCCGATTGATTTCTAGTGTCTAATCCTTCCACATATGTTCACCTACAGCTTCAATATACAGTATAAGCTACAGTACAGACTAACATTGGAGTTTAAATATAGCTATTTGACAGAGTGCAGGTTCCTGCAGAACTCCAGTCTTTCACTAACATCAAGATTATGCTTCTAAAAGATAATAATACCCGTTAAAGATGGAGCCACCTTCACTCTGACCGCCACCAGCACATACACTCTACATTATGCATTAAGTAATTACGCAGGGCTTTTAATGGAATTGTGATTATTTCAATTTTCTACACAAGCCAACCTTTGGTCTGATAATTCTACTTTTAGGAATCCCTAATGGATATAATTATTATATGAGTTGGTACTTGAACACAATCCATTAAGTCCAATGAATAGTTTACTCTCCTTCTTTATAATACTTGATTGTATAATGCTGATGTTTTGTCAGTTTTCTCTGGTCACTGCATTTGTAAGTATTGCAGTAGTACGGGTCATTAAGGCTGAGCGCTCAGATAAACAGTGTTTTGTTCTGTTGTGTTCAGCCGTACAGCTAGTACCATATTTGTCCAACGTTCATCAGGATGAAAGTTTTAAAGCACCAGATTTTATGTTTGTATGTCACTGTCTTTTAGTGAATCTTGGAATTTTCACAGATATTATTGCAGCCATGTCTCACAGCTTGAATGCATGAATACTTCATTTATGGCAACATTTAAACATGAAATGTCTGTTTCAGAGATTGCTTAAATACGTCAAACAATAATCTTGCCTTTAAGAAATGAACCTTTACTTTGAAAGATTTACCTAACACAACAGAACATGTTCTTATACTGCTGGGTGTGCAAACACTGAAATGTTATACTGGTTTTAAGCCAGGAGTTTTGCCTCTGAGAGTCTGGACGGCAGAGTGGGACTGATCGAGTCTTTCAGATGATGAACTGCAGTGCCCTCTAGAGAAAGCACTGCTGAAGGGTTTATAAAACACGATTCAATCAAATCAAGTGCAGTTTTGTTACCCACTTTTTTCTGTGCCTGCCTGTGCTTCATCTCTTAACAAATAATGCTCATGTGATTAAATGTGTAATAATTAAACGTTTTCCCTGGCCTCCACTGCTAATTGAAAAGAAGTACGATTGTGGTCAAAGAGTTAACGATACGAGCGACTGGATCAGCATTAATTGAAATTCTGCGAGGCTCGTCGGGTGTTCAGTGTGTGAGGTGTCTTTATTAAAAGCTGATCAAAGCAGAACTCATGGTCGGCCAGTGCAGTCATTGATGATGTGTGTTCCCCGTATCTTTATGGTCATCAGAACTCTTCAAGTAATCGAATAAAGCACAAAAAAAACACAAAATGAGTCATTTCAAACAGGCTTCATTTTGTGACCTGTTAGAGAGCTGAACCACTTGAGTCTGAGTCATTTCTCTGAACTCACCCTGACATTTTTACAAGATGGTAGTAGCGCCACATGTAGCAGCGACATTAATGTTTTATTGGTTATTTCGGACAAATATACTGTATACATCATAATTCTTTACTATTGATTGTTGCAGAAGTATGTCTTGGTAGTATGAGCATAACAGTAACACTGTTCAGTGACGTACAGCTTGACTTGCTAGAGGATAGATTTCAGTTGAAGCACACCAGTGGCAAGGTATATTGAATTGGCTGAAAAAAACACTTATACACTTCTATGATATAACCTTCGAAAAAATGTGCCGAGTTCCTGAGCAACCTTATCTAAACTTTACCTATTTGCATGCAGTAGTGTTCAACAAAATGTGCCTAGATTTCTTTATTCACTCTTCATACTACCTCTGAGTTGAAGCTAGAGATTCTTCCCCCAGGAGAGCGTCGACAGGTCCGCTGACTTGTCTCCGCCTTTTAGAAAATATCTTTTGGGGCATTTTAGCTTTATTTCAAAGGTGAACAGCAGAGGGGTCAGGAAATGACAAGAAAGTGATAGAGAGACGAGTAATGACACACAACAAAGGTCCCTGGCATATGGTATGTGTCTTCACCGCGAGGGCACCTCATCGACCCTTGGCCAGTACTTTTTTCGATTAATGATTTTGTATTCAATAGAATTGCAGAAGTTACAGTCCATGCTCCAGAGAACCTCCGAGGCTCCAATGATAGTACACACTGTATTGTCCTCTTTATTATCTATCTCACTGGATAAATGCATGTATAAGGCTGCTAGTTTCTCTGCCACATGTCTCTGCAGTTCTATGTCGTTCAATGTAGCTTGTGGTTAATCCGTCTCAAAATCAGTATTACTATTCTGGGAGGCTTCAGGATGAGTGTGGGGGAGCTGCCATTAAGCTAATATGAGCATCATTGATTAGCCTTCTATATCTATATGATAAGCTCTTATCTGTGAGATATGGATTACAACAGCCTCTCACACACTTTATATGCTTCTGAATCAAGACATGAGACAGGCATATTGTAAATGTGCATCTGTCAAATGAGGCTGTGTTAATACTTAGACAATAAATATTAAGTTTCCACAATACTAAGGTAGATAGTCTTATTCTGTCTTTATACTACAGCCCAGAGGTGTCTGAGACTATTTAGGTGCATGTGGACACGACTAACAGCAATGAGTCTCTCACACTTGCGGACTACAATCATTTTCTCAACAAACTCCAGTTCAGAGACAGACAACTGCAGGTAAAGGGAAAGATACAGTTCAGCTCTGCATCTGGACAACCAGTTGGTGACTAGATCTCTTAACTGCGTAGAGTGGGATGTCCTCGTCATGGGGTTTTAGGTTCATTACCAATTAGGTAGTTATACTTAAAAGGCACACTTTTGTTCGAAAAAAAAACGAAAAACATACCTTTGGGCAAAACTGAGCTGAATGAGACTGAACGCGTAAATCTGAGGTCATCTGGTAAACGGTTGAGTGTGAGAGACTGTACGGGCTTGAATTGGTGTGAATATGAATGGGACTGCACTTTGACAACGTCAAATTATGTACAATTATGGGTATTTATTTGTACTATTTACTCCCTGATTTGAACGTATTCCAGGCTCTTTCCTCACCAGATGAGAGGTCATTTTAAATAATCCATTTCTCGTTTTTGTCAAAACAGCTTCAATTAATAAATTCAATGTTTGATGAATAAATCTGTAATATAATCTCTGATTCCATTCCTCTTGATGTTATTTGTTTTTATGTTCCATCTTTCATCCTTAATGTTTCTGACTAAATGTAATATTTCAGGCTGAACACACATGTGCCGTCCTCTTTGTTTACCCTCTTTATTTTACGTCTCCATGCTTCCACTAGTAACCCTGTGTTAAGAGTCACATTACTATGAATTGTGGGTAATTCCCTTGGGCAAAGTCTGCATTTAATGCAGGGAGGGAGCACGCCTGAAAATGCGGACATTGGGATTGGGCCTTCGTCTCTGGACCCTATGACGGCATGTACTGGAACATTCCACTAGATGGTGCCATCAGCCTGTTTAAAGACTTGTCTCCAGTGGGAAGCTGCGGTTAGGTCGATGACTTGTGTGCTTGTGTTTTCTGCATAAAACTGAATCATTATACCAAATATGTATGTTGCAATAAAACATAAAAGTAACTAAACAGAGAGGAAAAACAATGTGCAAGAGTCAGGTGATCTCTACTTTTATTTAAATTAAATCATAAGACTTTTTAAAGCATTTTAATATTTACCAAAAACACTAACCTTTTTCTGAATTAGATTTTCGTCTCTCATTAATAATCACTATATATTCATAGGTGCTAGGCAGAAAATGCAAGAAAAATATAGGCGCACAGTAGGTCAAACGTACTGAAAGCATATCTAGGAATCGGTTGTAAACAGAAGTCAAGGCACAAACATACTGCAACAGACATGGAAATGGTACTATAAAAAGTGACAGAATGTTAGGTACACACATACTTTAAATATCAGTTAGAATTTTGCCATAATTTCCTCCTGCAAGTGAAGCTTTTTTTTTTTTTCCTTCTTTTTAACGTTTTAACATTTTTTATTTTCATTTTAACGTTTTAACATTTTTTATTTTCATTTTGTAGGAATGTTAGATAATTTGTGCAGATTACAGAGCTAATATTTGCCATGTTGAGTCATGCAGAACAATATACAGTTTGGCTATGAATGAAGAACTTATGTAAACATTATTAAAAAAAAAAAAGCACTTTCCTTTATCAATCATATTTTATGTCCATGCCTGTGCTTCATCTCTTAAAAAATAAGATTCATGTGATTAAAGGTTTAATAATTTGCACATCAGAATTTCTAAAAGTAAAATGAATGCATTTATATAAAAAAAAGTTTTCCTTTGCCTCTAGTAATTGAAAATAAAGAAGAAAAAAATAACCAAAATACAATAACAAATGTGAATTTTTGTGGTCATAGCCCAAAGAGTTAACGATACGAGCGACATTTATTGAAATTCTGCGAGGCTCGTCGGGTTTTCAGTCTGTGAGGTGTCTTTATAAAAAGCTGATCAAAGCAGAAATCGTGGTTGGCCAGTGCAGTCATTGATGATGTGTGTATATTCCCCCTATCTTTATGGTCATCAGAACTCTTCAAGTAATCTAATAAAGCACAAAAAAAACACAAAATTAGTCATTTCAAACCGGCGTCATTTTGTGCCCCGTTAGAGAGCTGAACCACTTGAGTCTGAGTCATTTCTCTGAACTCACCTTGACTCTTTCACAGACATGTTTTTAGAAGAGGCCACAGTCCTTCAGGTTGTTCTTGATGATGACGTCAGTGACAGCGTCGAACACAAACTGCACGTTCTTGGTGTCGGTGGCGCAGGTGAAGTGGGTGTAGATTTCCTTGGTGTCCTTCTTCTTGTTCAGGTCCTCGAATTTGGTCTGGATGTAGGCCTGGGCCTCCTCGTACTTGTTAGGTCCTGAGGGACAGAGAGTGTTTGGAGAGCTCGAGTCTGCTGAGTTCCTTAAAGTGTCACGTTTTCATAAGCCACTCTCATGTACAACCATCATCTCTCACAGGAAGTAGATTTGTTTTTCTGAAGATCAACTACCCAGCGATGTTTGAAAACCCACACAGCTGTTCTGGAATTATTTCCAGAATCCTTAAAAGACACTTCTCAATGTCTAGATAAAAGATAGTTTTCTGCTCAAAACAACATTATGTCTTTGCTTAATTTATATACTTGTATCATCAGTTATACTACTATATTGAGGTTACTTCTATTATCTTACATTCTCACACAAAAGACGACGATCATATTCTTTTTGTGTTGTACAAAACAAGGAAAGGTAATTTGGGGATTAGTAAATATAGTCGCAATTAAAGAAATAAGTAAAAAACTCAACAACCTTCTAAGGTCTTAAAGATTGTTGGGGAATCATTTTTCCAGACAAACTGATGATTATGTCTGCGGCTTAAATGTAATGGTAATATGTCAGAGGCACAAACTGGGGCGAGATGTTGCCCGGTTTTGATTCTGTTACGGGAACAAAGACGTACAAGAAGTGGAAGTACCACATCCTATAAACAGAATATTTGACTTGCTTTAAATAACTGGGAAGGTTTGCAAAAGGGAAGGTTTGTATTGAGACATTCAGACTGTACCGTTGTACTCGGGGAAGCAGATGGTCAGAGGGCTGTGGGCGATCTTCTCCTCGAACAGGTCCTTCTTGTTGAGGAACAGGATGATGGACGTCTCAGTGAACCACTTGTTGTTGCAGATAGAGTCAAACAGCTTCATGCTCTCATGCATCCGGTTCTGGGTGGGACGGGGGCGCAAATGTGGAGATAAAGAGATTATTAGAGAGCACAAGCAGTGCACATAAAAGAAATGAGTTCACTGAAACCCAACCTCTCCTCACCATTGGGAACATCCTGGGAATGGGCTCTACTGCAAAAAACACATGCAAGGCTGCAAAGAGTGTAAGCTAAACTCACCATCTCCTCGTCCTCAGCCAGGACCAGGTCGTAAGCGCTCATGGCCACACAGAAGATGATGGCTGTGACTCCCTCGAAGCAGTGGATCCACTTCTTCCTTTCTGACCGCTGGCCTCCAACATCAAACATCCTGCACAGACACACACACACACACACACACACACACACACACAGTATAAACAGGAGAATCAACACTTTCATGCTGACAAGCTTCAAGATCCCCGTCTCCCTGTCTATACACTGAATACATTTCTGTGTCCTCGTCTCTTCGGGGCAGGGTGTTCTGCTGCACAGGCCTTGTCATTTTTCCTGGCATTTGTTGGCATTTTGGTTCAGTGCAGTTGCTGTGGCAACAGGCGGCCTAAAGGCAGGTTGAGGCACGGCAGCGGCAGGTTTTCTCACTAAGCTCCAACATGACTTATTCATGAAGATGGAGCGTACCTAGATGGATGAGAGAGAGAATGCTCATCTGGACGGTGCCACGTTGAGGATTTTCTCCATCTTACACTGGGAGGAAGCTTCTCAGCTGGCAGCTGAAGGTGGAGCGTTATCATTCGTAGCATCGCAGAGAGACACATTTGTTCTTCCTGCTCAGCAGTTTTCACTTTGCAGAATTTGGCTCATTACAGAAGAACTTTGAGTCCCACGAAGGGCCGGCTTTACGCCGAGTAAGCAGAGCTCATAACAGTGACACACTTAAGACTGTTTACCTCAACGGTGCGTTCATCTCCAGCGATGCTTACGTAAGCTGAATATATCGCGGCAGCGCAGCAATAAAGAGGTGCTAGAGGTAAACATATGCAGGTTGGATTTGGTCCAACTGTCTTCCAAAGAGAAATAAAATAAATCAAGACATAAATGTGAGACTTAAATATTACAGACAGACACACACCTTTTTATTTCCACTGCCTTGAAGCAGCAGTAGTGACTGATGTTGCCATCAGATATAAAAAAGGTACAACGTGTTTGTTTGTGGTTTTATTCCGTTATCTCAATGGGGATTATATGTCAGAACACATAAACACAATGATGAAACATTCACATTGTAGAAATAAGAGAACTTCTGAGAAGCGCGGCTGAAAACCGTCATTCAAAGTAACAAACTGAAAGGGTAATAATGAGCTTGTATTCCTTCATTTCTTTATTGATATGCGTAATCGTGCTGTGGTAACTACTCCGTTACCTACATATGTATATTGTTTGTGTGGGGTAACAAAAAAGAAATTCCGTTTCTGTGTTTTCACTAAAAGTTCTGTGTTTGTACTTCAATGAAGGTTTTTCCTTCTTCTTCCCAGGTTGAACAATGTGTACGGAGTCCTCATTGTAACAGTTGTTTGGGTTCAAAACATCTTAAGCTTAGCTGCTGAAATGAGGCAGCAGCTTCACAAATCGGAAAACAAATGTTTTCCTTTCTTGGAACTTTATTGACTTACCAAAAAGGGGAAGCATTGTGCGCTGGCAAACACACAGAACACTCTTAGCACAAACACAAATGCATGACTCTTGAGCGCGCACACAGATTTTCTACAGTCGGCAAAATGTCATTGATGATCATCACTGTCAACAGCAGTTCATATTTTCACAAGATATGCATTTCTGATTGCTTTCTGATCAGGTTTTGAGTCTGTTATCGTTCTGTTTAATTAACACAGTGATGCACTGAGGACGTGTTGGAGATCAAAAAGGGTGTCCTTTTCTGTGTGAACAAGTGTTTTACTTCATGGAAGAATATTGGCAGAGGCGGTTGTTGAATAAATTAGTCGGGTATAACCTTTTGCAGGTGGAATGAAATGTTGAGCTGCATAATATCAACCGATTTGCACCTCTAACAGTGTTTCACAAAACGAGCGGTTGCAAACGGTAAAAGGGGGATTCTTACTTGAAGTGCAGGTCCTTGAAGGTGAAATGTGTTTCCACAATGCCGGTGGTCTTCACTCGGGTCCGCAGCACATCTTGCTGTGTGGGGATGTAATCTGGCTTGCCTATCCTCCCCAGGTCATTTAGGTAGCTGATGGGAACACGGACATAAACAAGATAAAGTACATTTCTCTCACAGCTAGAAAGGGGTCTTACGGTGTCAGGGTTGTTTCGAGGTTATAAGACTCATCTGTTTTTTCACACAGACATGAGAAGGACTCAAGGTGGCCCTCTAACAGCGCTGTGTCGTCTCAGCACAGTCGGGTTCAAACTCACAGTCATATTACATGAGCTGATGAGCTGTCACAGAACAACACAAGGCTGCTGCTTTACCTCCGCTCACTCCACCCCGTTTCACCTCACTTATGCACATTCTTCTTAAGGAGTCATAAATCATTATTTCATACGTGTATAAGTTAAGGAAACATTTTCTGAAACTTTGTATCTGCTGACATTCTGAATGCCTTAAAAAAAAAAAAAAAAAAAAGCACCAGCTCCACTCACTGGTAATTGGAGAGTCTGGTGTATTGTCCGTGAGAACCAACCCACGCTATTGAATACAGAGATTGCAAAGACGTACATCACATACAGCACTATCACAGCCAATCACACAATGATGTTGTATGTAAACACAGAATCCTGCCGAGGGACACTGAGGTGCTAGTCTTTTCATATGCACAGGGTCTTTTGTTTAAGTCGTCTGATAAAGTACGACAGCCGAGGCACGGCTCCTATAAACTCCTATTGTTTCTGCCCTTCAATGTAATGTGTTGACATTCTGCTTTGTTTGACAATATTGTCTGCATATTTTGGCTTGTGTGTGTGTGTGTGTGTGTGTGTGTGTGTGTGTGTGTGTGTGTGTGTGTGTGTGTGTGTGTGTGTGTGTGTGTGTGTGTGTGTGTGTGTGTGTGTGCACACAGACATGGCCAAATAAAGTAATCTGGCTTTTCAGGCCAGCATGCCTAAAACCTGATAAAAGCACCAAATACAAGACCACAGTCAACTTGTACACATATATTGTAACAATGGGAGACACAAAATAAGCCAAATGTATTTTATGTAATTCTTTCAGCACAATATAAAACTACATAAAAAAAAAAAAGAATAGGTTGTATAACAAAGTGTTGGTGCTGAATGTAATCCCCTGCAAGCCAGAGCCTGCGTGTAGATATTAGAGCCTCCGCACCACTACTTCATGCCACGTGTTTGACAGTTTAATCGTTATCCTCCTCCCCACAGAGAGAGGTTTAGGCTGCTTTCGGAGTCCACACATCAGATATTGTAGCACTGCTTGATTTGGCACAGGGTTTATGAGCCTTGAAGATTAATTGAATTTGGTCAGCTTACACTCTAATAAAAGAAAGTACTCGACTGCAGTGTGGCAGAGAATCATCAATAACCAATCAATAATGGCTGTTTCATAAGATTTTACAAGAGATGTTACAACCACCACTTTTTGTCACTGAGTAAACAATTATCAGAGAACTGATGTGGAGCCGTTATAGACGTCACATTGCTGCACACACATAACAGGTACAGTGCAGGGACAGACCATTTCATTTTTACACATCCAGACGTGTGAAAAGGTCTTCATTCCTGAAATAATGGCTGATGGATCCATTAGTTTCAGAGTGCACAGTACATGTCCCTTTCTATCAAACCAGTGAGAGAGAGAAGAGAGAGGTCTCTGTTAATGTGAGCTGTGCCATCTCTCTCTCTCTTTCTGTATCTTTCGCTTCCTTTCTCTGGCTCTCAGCAGGTGCTCAGACATGGATTATGGTCTCGTACGAGACTCATTAGTCCTCTCACATAGCAACCGACTATGTCACTGTCCACTCTCTCGGCCCGTTAGCGGTACGCTTCCAGGTCCCCTCGGCTTTAACACGAGCAGCGAAGCAAAGATGGAGAAGTTATGATTATAGCGGCCAAAACAAACAGAGAACAATATCACTCCCCCTGGAAGTTAAATACAGCCGTGACTGCGAAGCAATCATTTGTGAAAGACTTAACACTCCCCTGACATTTTACAGCACATTCTGGAGGTGTCCTGGTATTATTAAAGGCTTTTTGTATGAAACAGAAATCAGAGCAGTTAATTCCTGCTGCAGCTTGGTGGTGATCGAGGCTAGAGCTCTTTGTTTTCACTGGATTTCCATTTTCAGAGCAGCAGTGCATCCCAGCAGGTCAGAGTGATAACCACCTCTCACCTTGTAACCAGCAGCCTTTCACAATTACCTCACCCCCTCTCCCTGTTATTATACTGGTGCATTATAATAACGCGTCCAAAAAAAACTGAGTGCTCAGAAAGGAGCATCATTGAGGTAATTAAGACCCGCGGAGCGAGAGGCTGAGGTTGATGTGTTGTTGCGGATTAGCCACTGGTTAAACCAAAAAGTAATGCCTTCACCATTAATAACTGCAGCTGCTCTCTATGGGGCCCTTCTCCGCAGCCTGTGCTGTGACGCAGAGATTATTAACAAAATGAGAAATGATCCAATAGAATCCAGCAGAGAAAAATGTTAAACTACTAAAGCAGACAAGAGTAGTAATAGTGCTGGTAGTAATGAATCCGGTCACCGAGGTTTTCTGTGCACAATAACGGTCATTTTATTTTGAAAACCCGATGCTAGATAAATTAGCTTTGATGTTATTTGATGTTATTAATGCACTCACTAAGCTGCGGAGTCATTGAGCTGGTACTCTCTGGCCCGTGTGAAGCAGCTCTGGACGCCGGCGTCAGCCCACAGTCGTTGGATGACGTTGGACAGATCTTCTGGCAGGATGCCCTGCTCCTCTGCTGCTGCTGACAGGGCAAACAGCTGGCGGGCATCGTCCTGACAAGAAAAGACAAAAAACATTAGATAGAAAGAAATGTGAACGCATATTAACCCGAATTCTTTTTATAAAATCGGCAAAGCTGATAATTCAGACATGCATAGCTTTATTTAGGACTTTCATTTCATATGGCTCGTATTCCACTCATCTCTTACAAGGCCCAGTAATGGTGGGCCTCCATGCATTTTAACATGTATGATTCATTTCTCAGAGTGCAGAATTGCGGTGAAAGGAATGTTTAATATATACACCATGTATATAGTGTGGTTCTCAATACTGAGGTTCATGGCTAAACTGAGGCTTTTTGGAAAGTAACCCGCAATACCAAGGAAAACAAGTACAAAGCATAGATTCATTGGGCTGGTTGTTTTCTGCATTAACTTGCCTGGCAAACGTTAATCAGATATGGTAAGTGGTTTTCAGCAAGCTGACTTGCCAAACTACAAGCAATAGCTTGCTTGTGTTGCGGGTATCTAGTTAAAAACACCTGTCTCAATTTGCTTTACTTAGAAATTGCAGATAAGAGCTACAACCACTGGAAAACGTTGCACGATGGAAAGAAAGACTGCATTTTTCTTTCCATGTAGTGTAATTTGAAGTTCGTCCACAGCTTAAGTCACCTTCAACGAACCACTGTGACCCGTTGTGTTTGACATTGGCTAAGGGCTAGAGAGCAGACTTCCATGTATTAGTCAACCATTATCTGACCCTCCGCTGTATCTCAGCTTTAGGTCACAGTAAGTACGCAGCCCTTTGCTGTGTACCACGTGGAAGTAATCAAAATCCTGCGACAAACACAAGCAGTTTTAAATGGACGTCAGGTGAGCAGAATGCAGAATACCACGGCTTTGCATTTTCTGTAGAGTCCAAATCAAACCTGAAATGCAGTCATAAAAAATGTCTGCAACTTCTGATGTGAAAGCAGTTGACAGCGGGTCATGGAAGAACTGATACACATTTGTTAAATGTGACATATGCCGTCAACTACTAGTTGGTTACCAATAGTTTGTAGCAATTGATATGTTTGTCAAACAATGAAAGCAGCTTTTTCCCTGTAAAAAATAAAGAGATCAGACGAACCAGTTCAGTCACACACAGATTTGTTCAGAATATTGCTGAATGCCGACTCTGGCTGTGAGGCAAATGTTGTCTTTTTATTTGAAATCTGTGAAATGTTCCAGGATACTCAAATAACTCTGTATGCCATTGCAGTGGGGGAAGGTGTTTCTCAAATATACTAACTCACACAGTCCAGCAGAACTTGTCATGCAGAGCTATAGCTACCTTGGCAGAGCCAATCCTGAAAATATACCAGGTGGTCAAAAAGCTCTTTCCACATAAAAACCATGTTTATCTAACTCCTCTGGAATGAAGTTCGACAGGGAGAGGGACATTTGGAGAGAACAAAAGGTATCAAAGACGTACATGCAGTAAAGATTATTAGCATTAGATTAAAATGATCTGTGAGAATAGGATATATGAATCACATTTATGAGATAACGGGTCTGTATAAAAATGTTCTCCTCTCATGAGTAATGCCTGAATTTTACTTCTGTCATCCTATCTCCCTGTGTGTAGATGATTTATTGTTTCAGCAGCTCTCACACACACACACACACACACACATACAAACACACACACACACACACACACACACACACACTCCCACACACACGAGCGGGGAAGTAAAATGCATGGTCCTACTGGAGTCCATCTTAAGCATCCCAGAGTTGAATTCCAAAGAGACGGTCACATTGCACTCTTGAGCTGCCTCAAATCCTCAAGGTTAGATATGGGCTGTTAGGATGGCGGCAGAGTGCAGGCTTTGGTGGCGATTAGTAGAGATGATATCACTGAGCTGAGTGCCGGTATATTACACTGTACTTAATCAGGTTCCCAGAACCTTTGTTACCTTCTTTAACATGGGAACAATATGGCGCTTAAAGCTACTGTATGGCTGTATCTGGAATAGTTTTTAATTAAGCTAAAATACTTTAAATTAATCCAAAAAAAGGCAAATAGGTTTGAGATGGTTAGTAGTAGTTCTAGTCTCTCGAGTTACGCTAGCAGACACACAGTCTTCGTTCAACAACAACGCTACCGCCTCGCTGTATTTCAAAAAATAATTTCACTTCCGACTCGCTGCTGCAGAAGGTGACGGCATTCAATAAGTTACCCGTCTCAGTGTCAGATACCTACCGCTCTAGTAACTTCCTCATAGTCGATCTTAAGGTTGCCCATAGCTTTGATGATGGCCATAATGGACTGGATTGTGTTGCTGTAGACAACGGCTCTGTACTGCTTGCACTCATCTTCTGAGTATCCATCCTCGTGGATAATCCTGAGAACAGAGACCAGAGGAAGGGAGGGGAAGAGCAAGAGAAGAAGAAAAAAAGATTAGTATGTAATTAACAATGTCACAATGAAACACTATAAGGACGTTAATACTTACGATTACTTACATACAATGGTGTAAAATAGTGACTAGACTTTTCCCCCCAGCTTTTTCCCAAGATCTTGCCCAAACATCTCATCTCATTATGAAAACGTTGTCTAGTATTTGTTACAATAAACCTAATTAAAAAGTGTAAATGTAATTGATATTTCATTAGATCCATTAAAAATGCCTTAGTCCTCCATGTATGAGATCACAAATCACAATACTGCTAGTTTGGGGTTCTGGGGAAATTCAGATGTTTTTGTATCTCTCAGCTAGAGGACACTAGAACAAATATTGACTTGCTTTTGGAGCTGTGGACAGAGATGGAGAGAAAGAGGCATGTGGTTGAAAAAGCATTGGGCTGACACAGAGACTGCTGGGCAGGAAACCAAACAGAACCATCTCCCTTGGCCTGTCACGGCCCAGAGACAAGAGTCACACGGCCAGGACGCTCATTGGTTGTGTGATGAGCTGAATGGGACCTCATTAAAATGCAAGGGAGCCCCCTGTGCAACAGTGTGAGCTGCAGCCAAGAGCACTGAAAGCCTACAGTGTTTCCCCCACATCCAAACAATACTTCAAATACTTTCCATACAATCCTTTGATCGACTTGATTGTGAAGCACTTTGCAAACTTTATTTATTTAATTTAATTTCTAAGAATTTTATCGCATTCTCACATTAGGTTGGCACATGTGGACGAGGTGTAGCTGGACACAAAGTGGGATATTGAACACTTTAAATGTAGACTAAATATTGCTGTGTGAAAGGATGAACTGCATAACACTTCCAGTGAGTAATACTCTGGAAACCACTTCTAGGAAAACAGTACAACCAGATATTTGATATAACGCAAGATTAGATGTAATGTAGATGTAAAAACAAAATGTGTTGTTGAAGATGGTCGTGGCTACATGTTGGACATGCTGGGGTCTAGACTAGGGGTGTGAAACTCATCTTTGTTCATGGGCCATATAACAGCCAATCAGCAGACTCTTATTAGAACAGCACAACCCCCGGTGGACAATGAGGAAGAGCGATGCATTTAATTGAAAAATGTAAATGAACGACTTCTCTGCAATTTTCATACTTTGAAAAGTTATCCAATGGGCCGGATTGGACTCTCTGGCGGGCCAGTTCTGGCCCTTGGGCCGTATGTTTGACACCCCAAAGAACTAAGAAAGAAGAATGTTGCCATCTGATTTTACTATAACATGTTGGGTACGTTTAATTTATCCTTCGCACTGAATCAGACAAACTGAACTGAAAACTTGGCCATTGTAATCATATTGTATAGACTTTGTAAACTGCTTCCTTCTCATTTAAATATTTAATTGATGCCGTGTTAAAAATAACGTGCAAGCATAGCGTCAACCAGGGGTACATTTTTAGTAGAATACAAAAAATGTTTGATTAAATTGATATATCCCATTATTAATGCCGTCATATCCTGTGGCGGTCACATTTTTGTAAGCATAATTATCCTTTTTGTCACATCTAAGACTAGAGTCAACCGAAGGGATTTTTTTCTTCTCAAGAACTTCTAAACCAGATTAAAAGACCATCATTAGTACAGCAGCTTCCTGTGACTCACAGAAGCATAATGCATCCTTTTGTCAGAATTATGAATAGAAAAAGCCCACACATAGTATCTCTGAAATGTATTGTTTTCCATCTCACAAAAAAACACAACCAAGGAAAATGTTTCCTCTTACAAGTGCGAGTCTAGTGCGGACTGTTCGTTCTATTTTCAGGTAGCCATAATAATTCACTTGTACTCTATGTGTGACGAGACGACAGTGTGCTAAAGGGCTCGATAGACCTTTTCACGACAGTCATTTTGATATGCCATATCCAGGTCCAGGGCCCTAATATTGTCTATGAATCATTCATGTCATTCATTTCTTGTGCTTTTCTTGCTATGGCAAGACAAAATGGAAAATAAATCTATAAAAGTGGGTTTAAGCAACCTTAGTAAGTGGAATAAAACGTGTGAAAAATCCAAAAACGTGTACAGAAAATATAACTGGGCCATCTGGAGACGTCATCATCATCTGTGTTTTGTTTGTGTGTATATACATGTGTACACCGGGGGGGGGGGGGGGGGGGGGGGCTTTTGTTAATGATGTATCAAAAGGAATAGTAGCATCAAGCGCGTAGGTGTTCACTGATGTGTACATTTGAGCGGATTTTAGGGAACAGAGTCTCTCAGAGATTTAGCAAATTGCTTCAGTGTAGCAACACTAAATAGGGAGACTAACGTTGAGTCATCAGCTGTGGAAAAATGCACATTTAGCACCAGCTTCTCAGCCCTTGTTTTAAGGACACGTAGGGAGTGTTTCAGAGAGACTGATAAGAGCGAACCTTCAAAGACAGAAAAGCAGCCGTGGAATTTATGCTTCACGACGCAGTAATCAGAGATTAGGCTATACAGCAGGCAACAAAATACTAGACTGTAGTTCCTGCCCTGCCAGTTGTCGCTGGTCATGTCAGCTTGAACATATTCAGCCATTTCTTTAATTGCCAAACTGGAAACTTTTAGAATTATTGATTTTAAAACATCCTCCCACAGTAAGTTTCAAGTGGCTCACTTCATCTTCATGTAGCGAGCTATTATGGTCTTCCTTGCATGATTTTTGTTTTATAAACATCCTTTGAGAAACCTTACGGACGGAAGCAAAAACAATCAGGAAATGTTCAGATGCCGGTTAATCATGACATGACTCACTGCCTGTCGAACCTCTCAAATGTTGTGTACTTGTATAACTGCTCATCATTGCAAATGAGAAATAAAACGAATCATAATTCACCAAATGCATGTTCAATTTCTTGGCTTGAATTGTTACATACTTGTATTTCAGTGTTGAGAAGCATTGAAAATCATCTTTTGTACAATCTGAATAATGTTGCCTGTCCTACCAAAGCCTTGTCAGATCAGTACAACAATGGTGGGCTTTCTTTGCCAGGATAATTCTGAATTGCCCACTTGCAAAAACATGACTGGGAACACATTGAATTAGCTGGTACCCTAACAGGTGCCAAGATGAACCCTGGTATCTGCTGTGTAGATGTCAGAAGACATCTGTATTCTGCCCATGTGACTCGACTCCCCAATCGATTTGGCCAATCACTTAACAACCGCTTCTCTCCTCCTTAATGCTGGTGATAAGTGTTCACGGTGCAAAGCCTGTTAATGGCCTATTTCAGGCCTGTTGGCTCTGAGCCGAGCAGTGCCAAGCTAACTGGGCCAAACTTTATTCATTACTCATCGTATCAGCTAGCTAAAAGACTGCATTTATCAGAGGGGGGAAGGGGCATCCCTGTATACAATGTCAGCTGCAGTGCAGAGGAGGATATAGCGATATAGCTTATCTGTGTGTGTGTGTGTGTGTGTGTGTGTGTGTGTGTGTGTGTGTGTGTGTGTGTGTGTGTGTGTGTGTGTGTGTGTGTGCGTGCGTGCATGTGTCCTAATAGAAACTATGCCACCTGCTTTACTTGAATTTAAATCATAAATATTCATATTTTGAAAGTGAAATTAGTTGCATCTTTTATAGTTGGAATGTGCAAAGTGAACACTTTCAGAGCTTCCGGCTGATCTAACTGATGTGGACCACAGAGACGAGAACCCTCCCACTTATGGACTCATGCTTTCTGCTTTCCTCAGATCATCTGTCCAGTCTCACTCTGGATTTTCAGTTAAACAAAAACAACAAACACGTTACATGCCAATAATATAAAACGTGTGACAGGCCTCGACAATGCTCGAGTTTAACAACCAAGAGTTTTCAATCAAATTATTGGCCGTGGGGTTTCTAACCGGTCTACATTAGACCTTTCTCTTGTGCGATCGGAGCAAAAACGTGTCTTACGTCACACAGGCTGTATGTTGATGTATTTGATTAAAACCGAGTGTATCAAGTCAGACACTAGGATCCCACATTAGTCAAATTAAGCACAAATTTTAAGCAAAACATTGGTCAAAGAAAATGCTAATTAATTAGCGGTTCCATCTACTACTGTAATACGAATTTTGGGGGCCAAGTCTGTTTACAGGACAAGTCTGAAATCTCAGCCTAGTTCCTCATTAAGAGCTGGATACACAACAGCATCAAGTAACTTATCAAGTGGAACGCCACCTCTGGGGAAGTGCTCCACAAACTCAATACCCTCCACTTTTAAGAGGCTGTTTCCATTATGACAATTATTCTTTTATTCCTGTGTTTGCATTCAGGTTTTTCAGTATGCGCAAAATTAAAACATGGTTCATGGGAACATGGGAGCTGACGAAACATGGAAAGCACCAGAGATTCAAACCTAGGATATTATGATGTGAGGCGACATTTGTGCTGCGCACTTGCTTTAATATCTACAAATGAATGTGCTGCTATAATACTTCAGTGTAAGTTTATGCAGTAGATACTGATAATCAAATAAATGTTGGAAAACCATTTATATGTAATTATTCCAAATAGATTTAATTGTGCTGTGAAACCATATTTTAAATTTGTCAGAGATGATGGGAGGAAAAGCAAAACAAAGAGCAGTCACTCACTTCATCTGCTTCACAATGGTGCTCTTCCCCGACTCTCCAGCACCTGCAGAGAGAACAAAAACAGGCAAAAGGTTAAAAATACACTCCCGTTGGCTGAGAAATGTAAACAGGCAGCCAGCGAGGCCGCCTCACATCTGGACCCTTGTCTTGCTCCCCTCCCTTTACCTCCCAGTCTTGCCTGCAGCTCGCCAAGAGATCTCAGTTCTCATTTTCGTCCTGGACAGACCTCCTGCTCTCTCTCTTACTGTACGGCGATTCTGCTCAGTTCTATCTGCAGTCTGAATTCAAATGGTAATACGGAGCTCTCTCAACCTCGAAAAGGAGCAAAAACCAGCTGCCATCATACTCCCCTCTTCTTTTTACGCCGCTTTATTATTGTTACCATTTTGATGCAAACATCTTGCACTGACAGGATATGGGCTTTTCTTATCCACGGCTATGTTTATTCTAATAGCCTGAGGCCAGAGAGAGCGCATCTGCCACAAGGAATCTAACACTACACCCACACACACACACACACACACACACACACACACACCCAGGGGTGACTGTCAGTGCACTTTCCATTCGTACTCGCCTGGGGTCTTTCTGGGATGACCCTCAAAATACACTACTACGCAGCATGCGGCACGCACATGCAGACGAAGGCCTCTGGGTAGGAATGGGCAAAGATAGTTTCCATGGACAGCTGTCAGCTCAGACTCCTTCGTGGTATAAGAGCTCAGACTGGCTGATAAGAGCACAACGTGTGGTTGGCCTTGAAATAAAGACTGTTTCAACAAATATCCAACAGATTTCGACAGTCTAACGGTATGGCTGTGTATCAAGGCCGAACAAATGTGACCACAAATGTAACAAAACCCAAAAGGGTCTGGGTGGGTGATTTTACCTCCAGACACAATGTGACATTCTACATTTTACATCCACCTCATGCTTCTGAAGTGCCGACCATCCCCACCAAGCAGTTTGCAAATCGCACTGTCCATCTGCTGTACAGTCTGTGGGCGATATTGTTAAGCAGAAGGAAAAGTGAGAAAAGAAACGCTCTCTCCCTCTCTGGCTCACTGAATACCTTGAAATCAAAACTGTAAACAGATTCCCTAATGAAAGAAAAAGTGAAATAACCAAGATGCCGACTGATTCAGTGGAAATGAGCAGTGTGCATTCCATATAAATCCAGCTGTAGATGGAATACTTTGCTGTGAATAAATCACATGTGCCACTACAGACTAGCTTTGTTTGATTTAAGCTGGTTAAAACCACAATATTGGTTTCAAGCCAAAAGGCCATCAAAACAGTTGTCTCATAAAACTCCACACACTGAGGTTTAAGCACTAATATGGCAAACTAATCATTTTGCAATTCTGCACAACACAGCAAGACACACAAAACAGAGTTTGTTCCTGGAGCCTCTGTGGCTCAGAAGTAGATACGAGAGTCTGGAGATAAACTGCCAGAACATACATTCTAGACCTGTGATTTCATAAATCTGACTGACCAGGGCCGAACTAGCGGACATTTCTCTCATCTAACACACACACACACACACACACACACACACACGCACACGCACACGCACACGCACACACACTCCTGAGAGTAGTAAACATGCCCTTTGGAGTTTGTCCAGTGAACCTCAAGCTGCTAACAGTTAAGAGACGAGTGTTGAAGTTTGGTGCTTCTGCCGCTTTGGTTTGCAAATAGCTAGCAGCTCTCTTTATTGTATAATACAAATACACTTAAGCTCTTGGTAGACTTTGAATATTCTCAATTTTCAAACCTTCGCGTGTGGAATACGTCTGAAGTTCAAATGAAATAACTGTAAAGTACAGTCTGTTCCTCATTACACGTGTCAGTGACTTAAATGTGAGATGGACAACACTCTAAAAATGTAACTGACAGAACAATGGATCGGAGTATTGAGTGGGGTTTTATGTACACCCCAAGAAAGATGCATTGCTGCTACAGTAATCCTTGTTACGAGTACTTCAGCGAGCACAATGTACTGTACACATACATATGTGCAGAGGCCAGTGACATCTCTGCACTGCACTGTTACACTTTAATATTGCATTGTTGCTAGCTGGCGGTAAAAGGCTGCCAACAACTGTACGAGCGCTTGTACTTTAGATGGTTTGCAGAATTCCTACAGAACTGGACACACTTCTTTTCTACTCATCAATCCTTAACTGGATGAAACACACACATTTAGCTGCTGAGGAATCACAGAGGACGCTGTCACTGACGTGATACGAGTTCAATCCCTGTCAAGATTGGGCAATAAGCATGTTTGTTGCTGGTGGTTCTGTGGGGAGAACTCCGGGCCTGATGACAGTTGGACTCATCCCACTGATCCTGTCGCTATTACGCAACACTCTCTGATCTGTGGCTAATGTTGCATTAGCACCATCGCTCCCTTTGGACCGTGGAGGCTCAGGACTGCAGCTGCATGCAAACACAAAACACACACACACACACACACACACACACACACACACACACACACACACACACACACACACACACACACACACACACACACACACACACACACACACACACACACACACACACCATTTGCACATGCCCTATTGATACTAGTACGTTTCAAAGATTGTTTGGAAGAAATTGAATGACTCAGCGCTGAAGAAGCACGGCTTCTCTCTCCAGTAAGCTTTAAAACTGTTGGCCTTGGTGACTGAATAGTCATCATCAAGTCTCACACAGTGCCAAAGTAGAAGAAACCAAAAGGTAGACTTTGCTTGGCTTTCAGCTCGAACAGCGCACAAATAAAACACTTAACAACTAAACTTAAACTTGATCTGACCTAAAATATAACTCGACAGACCTGTAACCCATCCCTTCTAAAAATCAAACTGGACTGACACGAAGATGAAATGAGAAGCACATTGAGGCGTTGAACTAAACAGTTTTGACCAAGACGCAGAGGAATCAAGACTGTTTGTGCAGCGCAGGGGATGAAGAAACGTTGAGTCTGTAGGAAAATAAATAATGTCCACTGCCTAGCAACTGGGCAACATGTACGCCAGTTGTGGTCGTCTTTGGGTCATGGTAGAGAATGAGGAGAAAATACAGGCAGAGGGGGAAAAATAGAGAGCCAGTTCAGTCCTTAATTTCATTTGAATGAGACGAGTAAGCTTCTATATGTCTATCACAATTCCTTTACGCTCACTGATAAAATACAAAAGATGATGAAAATGGATAAAAAGGAGGACAAATGTTGGTGTGTGCATGCTTACATATCGTCTCTCTGCGTGTGCTTTGGGAAGAAGGGGGTAATAGCATGAAAATATGCATAACTAGGATAAATCAGCGGGGAATTTGTAAATCTCCCAGCAGGACAGCAGGAAATTGCCTGATTGCAGATGGGTTCCAATGTGACTGGCAGACAGGCAGTGCCAAACAGGGAGACGGGTACCAGGGGAGCCCACAGGATTAACGGGGTCCAGCTGCGGACTGTATTCACAGGTGGAGGTGTCATTAACAGAGACACAACCAGGTCACATGACAGTCCCGGTAAGAGGATGGTCCTTTATGGATGCATTCCATCGCCACATACAAACAGAAACGGTTTTAATCAAGTCCCAGGTGTTACAATAAGTACACCCGTTTCCTCTGTTTGGAGATGAGCAGGTACAGCAGCTGCTGGGAATGAAATACTATCATCATTATTACACCAGGGGGAATCTGTCAGCTCCCACTGTGCAAACAGGTGGCTTTGGAGAATCTTGTCCCGTTGTCTACAGATTCTACGTGAAGAATCTCTTTACAGAGATTCGGGGAAAAGTGATAATAAAGAGGTGTCACACAGCACTACCACCTGTCATCACCCACAGAGTAGAACGTCACTGATGTGGTCCAGCCTTCTACCTGTGCTTCATCAGACATAAAGCCTTGGTGATTGTAGGTCTTTAGGTGTCATATCCTCAAAAGTGAGCAATGGCCATCAGCCCGAAAAAGTGAAGCAAAAGCCACCTGAACATGTGCTGAGGGCCGGGGAACAGGGCCAGCAATTTCTGATTTACACTCATTTTTTTCTGTTTAACAGTGAAACCTAAGTCCAAATAAGGAATTTTGGTTTTCTTTTGCAGAAATATGATCTGAGAGAAGAACTGACAACGCTTTTATCGACTCCCACATTTGACTAGTGATGATACTCGTCGAGAGGAAGAAGTGTGCCAGCCAGCTCTTCTGTGAGAAAACCCTGGCACGCTCGCACCGTCTCTGGAGTTTCGTTATTCAGTGAAGCATGATGAAACTGACAAGTCCGGACATAAAGGGAGGAAAGAGTGAAGGGCACTGGTACGCCCACTGTTCTGTGTCAAGACTGAGGATAAACAGCTTAAAACTAATCAACTTATTTCTTCATCTTCCAGCAGTGCCTATGCGTTGCATCAGCATCACGCAGCGACAGCCTTATCAAGTTTAAAATGTTACCGGTTTCAAAAGGTCTACCTCCTATGGTACGTTGCTCCGAGTGAATAAATGTGCATGTGTTTGGAGCAAGTGTGAAGCATCCTGGTGATACTGGGAGCAGGACACAAAGGAAGCAGTGTGAACCCCTGCTAGCTGAGAACACAGCCCCGCTGTTGATGTTTAGGCCTGGACCGTTCAACGCAGCTCAACACAAGCTACTCACACAAGCTCCGCCTCCTATCAGTCAGCATGACAACTGCCTTCAACAGCCACAGCGAATCGTTTCATGGCCGCGAGCAAGAGAAAAGGCTTGAGGGTGACGCGACTAAAGAAGTTCAGTCTCACTGCTGATGAGAGGAACACGTGTTCAACTGTGACTCGCTTTCAGACAAACAGGAATAAAGACAGTCAGCCCCCAGATTCCCTCACAGCTTTAGAAAAAACAACAATATCAGGGGATGTATCTTTAAAGCCTCATTTCTGATATTTTGAATTTATAATGCTGCAGATACAATTAAAGAATGACAGTTGGTGTTTTGATTAGGGAAAGAGAAGTTGAATTCTATTGTGTATTACAAAAGACACATTTTAATCAGCTGAAGAAGATGCGCACACAATAGGAAAGTATTACGGTGCATTTTTCATTTAGCCTTTTTCTCTCTTCCTAGCTGACAGCAAGCGCTGAGTAACGGTTCGGCCTAATGAGTTACAATGGCCTTGAACACAGTGTGAGCACTGTGTTCACTACGATATAATAAAATCCAATTGAACCATTCTTCTGGAAGTCAATAGTACCACTTTGCACAAAACGGCATATAATATTGTAAGCACATTCTGTGGGAGTGGGTTGTTTGATACTCCTCCTCCAGTATGTTCACAAAGTCCACATTCAAATATGCTTTTGAGCTTTATAGACTGCATTTGTGTAACCAGAAAATGTACTGAAAAATTAATAATGCGTCGGCTCTGATGTGAGAAAAATGAATGCTGCATGCTTTAATGAGACACTTAGTTGACTGACTCTTCTGCTGCCACTGCGAGTGCAGAGAAAGTTCAGTAATAAACAAAGAGGACGTTGAATGCAACATTGGCTAGAGGCAGAGCACAAGGATACTTTCTTAAGTCCGGGCTCCTCCGTCCACCAGATCTATAATGGAATGTCCCCGTGGTCCTTCCTGTCCTCACTTCAGAGCAGATCTGCTGAATAAATCAATACCTGAACCCTCGGTGACAGGCTGACCCATGAATACCAAATCCGCACGCGCTTTTAAGCCCAACTCCGACGACATTAGAGGAAGACACTGGATGTCATGTGGTTTTCAAATCAATATACATTTGGGGAGACTGAACGCTGTTTAGCATATTTGAATGTGATTTCTCCTGCTTTTTTTAGCATGCTGTGTGGTGGCAGTGCAGAGAAGGGTCGCTTCATTGTTAGACATTGCCTCTCATGAAGTCGAGACTTTTCACAGTCTCCTCTCTCTCGCTCTCAGCACCCGGAGACACATCGAGACTCGAATAAACACAACGAGAGGCTTGAATTACAACAATCTCCCCGTCAATATACAGCACACTAAGCATACAGGGGGGAAAGTGATGAGGCAGCTAGTGTTAATGCCAAGATGAGCAAGTAAAGAGATGAAGAAAAGCAATGGCAATTCAAGGAAACCGAGGTAGAGAAGATGGGAACGCGGTTAAAGAGGACAATAAAAACGCTGAGTTGGCAAACTCCAGCCTGCAGCAGGATCCAGTGAGACACCACTACTCCCTGTACTAAACTTTCTGACACTCTCATCTCTTACGCAACAAAATAGCCTTCATCACTTATCCATCTCCCCATTAGTTACTCTCTCTTTATCCTATAATCTAATTAATATCAATTCCCATCATTTCTCAAACTCTCCCTCCCACTGTTCTCGGACGCCTACACACCAGCCGCGAGGCGGCCCGAGCGCCGCCTGTTCCTCTCTGCTGCGCGTCGAGAGAAATGTGCCAATCCAGACTCGAGACCAGAGGCCCTCTGAGAGACACATGTGCCACTTCCTATTCTCAGATCCAATCAAAGGAGGAAATGGAAGCAGCTTGTATAAATGCATGTACACTTAAGAACAGAAAATAAACACACACACAGAGACGGGCCGGGGGTATCGGTCTGTTTGAAAGACAGGGACGGAGAGATGCAGTCTCCTTCAACAGATGGCCACCATGCCTCGGGCTAGGAGCGAGCCTGGGCCGCGCGCCGACAACTGCTGCCAAAGAAGAGAGGGATGAGAAGCAAAGAAGACCAAATCTACTTCCTCTGTGCATATTGAGTGACACATTGTCTGCCACAGAAACTATCAAAAGATGAGTGATTAAATGTTTTAAGTGGTTAGAAGAAGGGCTGCAAGGACCAGTTTGGGAGAACTCGGACCTTCAACATGTTTTATCGAAAATCCCTCTCGCCCCGCCATCAGCAAGGCCCTGCTCATGTTCAAACTCGATCATCAAGTCAAGGCACTGTGTGGTAGTCCTCCTTTAGAGGTTATTAGTCACAAAAGAACCACTTCCTGAGCAATTAGATGGTGTAAAGATCAACCAATTCATATCAGAACATTAGGAGGGGAGAGAAGAGGAGAAGGAAAAAAGGAGACCGCCTTTAAATTTGTCAGAGACAACAACACATAAGAGGTCAATTTAGTGAGGAAAATCAATACAATTCAAGTATCTAGTCTGTGTGATTCATAGTGTATATCTGTATTGTTTTGGGATTGGATTGCAGAGCCATAGACGTGTTGTAGAGTCGTAAAGGTTAATGCCTGGCTACCAGCAATACACCTTGTTAACCTTGAAGGCAAGGATGCTGCACAGACATCCTCCTTCCATCAATACCAGACTGGAGCGCAGACGGTTGCTGAGAGAGGAAGCGCAAATATAAGAGGGGGTAGTAGCACTCGAGTATTGTGTTGAAATGTGTCTGGCAAAAGTGCAGCTGATAACAAAGCATGCATGTTCTGACATGCTACTCTGGAACAAGATGTCTGTCTCCTTATTCCCAGTGAGGGATGTGGAGAGACGATGAAGGAGTCAGCAGCTGGTTGTATGATAGACTGACAACTAGTAATCGTAGAGATTACTAACTTTCACCCGTCTGCGGGTGCTGCTGTATCTTTATGGCCCCTGACAGCTGATAAGGACCCAAATAACATGCAAAAGTTATCTCAATCTTATTTTTCTAGTCAAAGATCAGCCGTAATGGCAAACAATTCTTTAGCGAGATACGATTGTGACGAGAGTATCTTCAATAATGCAGCGTCATGTGCCGGCAGTTTTGATGGGTCAAAGAACCAGAGGAGACATTTCTTTACACAGCAAAAAAAAAACATTCTCAACTCCCCTGGAAACAGTGACTTCTTTAAAAAGTCTTTTCTACACATGCAGCACACAAAGAGAGACGTGTCAAGGTAATTAGGAAATGATATGTTTCCTTAATTGGATAGGTTGAAAGCTGGACGTAGAGCAGGTAATATATCTAAACCACCTGCTTTTCAAGGTCTACAGAGAGGGGAGGCCGGGGCCCGCTGAGACTGAAAAAAAAAAACAGAGGGAGGAGAAAGTCAGCGGGGGTCAAGAAAAGCAAAGACGTTGATGGGAGACTGAGATGAGCGGGACAGCAGACCATTAATCGTAGCAGACAGCAGAGAGGATCAACTGAGGAGAGTGAGAAGGTGAGGAGAGGAAGAGAGAGAGGTGGCCTTAAGAGACCCTGAGAGGACGCTATGGATGGAGGTCTCCCTCTGAGGGGGGCCAAAGTAACTGCCGGGTTTTTGGTCTGAGCTGCCGATGATTGAAACAACCTTGAAATCCAGCACACCAAAGAGTAGACAAGCGCATAAGAATCGACTGTAGAACCACTACGGAACAGGGACGCAATCGGGATCAATCGGGTACCAATCTGAGTCAGCTGACATTTATTACAAATGACTCAATCGTGCTCTTTAAATATGCTGATGATGAGAAAAAAAAAAATAGGTGAGGTCTCTTCCCCGCTCTCATCTATTTCTTGGCTTTGGCCCAAGTGTCTCCTCCTGCCTCATTTCATCAGCTCTGAATGCTAACAGTGAAACCTTTTCGACAGAGCTGTGAGCAGGAGCGGCTATCAGGCCGGCTGCAGCACTGGGAGCAGTAATCACAGCCCACCAGATGGAAGGAATTCATAATTGATGGCGATTTTCAAAACTGTTTGCAGGGATGAAGAAGAGTCGAGCAGAGGGGACGCTGGAAGTCTGCAGCCCAGTGGGCTTTTCGTAATGTGCCGTAACATCTGGAGCAGGCCTCCTCGGCCGTGGCCCACGGCGCTACTAGCAAATAAACACGCTCGTTTCCCTATAAAGGATGACCTACACTTCACAAAAAGTGGGATTCTATGATGACTAACATACTGTAGTAGTGATTTAAAAAAGTCCCAAAATGACTGAATAGCTTGCTAACCAATGGATTCAGCCAACTGCACTGCAGAACAATCTCAGCTGCTCGTTTGAACGAAGTGTTTTAAGCATTTTGAAATCAATGGAAACTGAAATCTATTTGCAAAGAGACACACACATACAGTATGTATTTTGCTCCCTCTATACACTTCCATAACACAGCTGTACTGCAACGGATTACTGTGTATACCTTTCATTTATATCAGTAAATAGATCTGTGCCAATTAGTTATTCAAGTCAATTCCACATTTCACAGAATTACTCAGAAAATAAAAAGGCCTACAAAACACGCACGTGTCGCAAATCAAGACACCGAGATCATTTTATCTGCTGAGGCATGCGTGTCTTTGTCTCCAGCATCCTCTCTCCATTTTCACGCCTATAATTTGATCAGAGCTTATACATCTCGCAGGCATCACACGTATTGAAAGATGATCCCTCTGCATACAAAAACACACATGGGCACACACAAACACACGCACCAGCTACAGGCACATTATCCTTCATCTGAAGCAGCACTTTGGTCTACAGTCAGGGTCAGGCACTGACTTTATACATCATGCAGATGTTCGATCTGCTGCAATGAACAGAAAACACTCAAACACGTCTTTAAAAGGATAAAGCAGCATCCAAATACAGCTCTGCCTGCTACTAAACATAATGATAATTGATATTATTGCATCACATTCCTCCTCCATTTCCGTCTCTCTGCATGTTTGTTCTGTGCTTTGCGTATCTAGATTTAACTCTATTGGAATATTAAAGCTTGGTGTTAATCTCGGATTACAACAACACTTGGTGGTGTTCTTAAATCGTTTTTTCTAGTATACAGGCAAAATGTGTCCCTTTGCATATCTCCCTCCCAAACAATTGAGAAATATCAAATACCTCAAAGTAATCCGTAACTGCAAGCTCCCCCCATCACACGTGTGTCAACAGATTACATGGGGGCGGGGGGGGGGCCTTCTAATTTTGCCTCGCACTGCAGTTTTGTGTCACCCAGAAAGCCACTCCACACTCCCACTACACTCGCAGGAGGAGCCACTTCACACTATCGTCACTTGAGCCTCAGTCTCACTTCCAGCAGCAAAACAAAGCCTGGAGCTTAGCGCCTCTCTCTCTCTCTCTATCTGTCACAACAGCTGCATCCTCCCAATAATGAGGCTGAACCACTGGAAGGAGTGCTAGTATACTCTGCAGTTGATGAAAAACACTTCAGAACATGGATTTGTTCAACTGATCCTTCAAATAGGCAAATTAAAAGTAGGAAAGGTGGTCCCGAGCTCACTGGAGGCATCTGCTGCATCACTGGATGCGGGCCACTGGATACAGTGTGAGCTGCTGATGCATTATACATGCATCCATTAGCAGCCTCCCTCCTGCACTAACCTTTGTGCTCTCGCACACACACACACACACACACACACGTACGGGCACACAGACAGAAGAATGGAGGAAAAAAGGTTCAATGAATTATGGATCGGTGCATCAAAATATAAGCAATGAGATGTGGAACAGCCATGGTATAAACATGCTCAGTAACAGACAGTGAGGCAACAGTTACATAAGCTTCTTGGATACACTCTAACATATTCATGGTGAAATCCTGGAGGTAAATCAGAGAGTCTATTAACTTCATTAGGCTAAATGACAGACAAAAAAAAAATCATCTTAAGCTATTTTGGGTAATCAAATATGTATTTTGAAAAGAGGCATTCATTTGGCTTTTCATTTAGGGCAGTAAACCTTTTGAAAATAACCTTAAACCTGCAAGTTATCACACGTAACCAGAAGTTTAAGGTTTATGCACCTTTGGTCCGCGAAGTCACCGGCCTCCCGATCTTGTCTGGGATGATTAGTCGGGACTGAAAGGCCATCGATCAAAGAGCAGACGAGGCGACCGAGGCTGCCCGAGACGACCGGCCTTCTCCCCCGCTCTGAAACTCAGAGGCTCCCGCGGCCTTGAAGCCCGCCGACATGAAAGGAGCGACCAGACCTACGCACCTGACGTGACCGGAGCAAAAGCGTCCTCGCTCAGCATTTCAATTCAACTTTAAAATGAGACACCGTGAATCCAATTTGAACTTTCAGATGAAACCCGTTCTCTTTTAAGTTGAACTTTAAAGCTAAATAATAAATGCAGCAATTTAGCAAACATTTAAAAGTTTTAGCATTGAAGAAGTAGACATTACATGACCGTTTGAGAAATTCTTTTTAACAGCTGGTTAGGAAGAGGAAAACTTCCACTGCTGTGCTGCATGATGCTCATGATATCGAGATGACACCACGTCATCTATGAAGCAATCTCTCTCCGTGTGTCTTTCCTGCTTTTGGGACATTTACAACAAGATTGGGAAAAAGAGTTTTGCTCATAAAGCAAACTGTACCGTGTATGTTATAATTATCTACATGAAACGATGAATGGTAGCGGAAGAATATGTGTGCCGTAAGAGGCCGCAATTACCCAGGGGAAATAAGACAGGAAGTTTATTCCAATTCTGCGCTGCTATAGCAACCTAGAAAAAAAGCACAGGAAATGAAAAGCGTTGAAAAGGGAGGTTTCTCAACGGTTCACACGTTTTCCTCAGAGCACACAAGATGAAACTTGCTTTGAATGAAATGATTCAAATCGATTTGTCACTTTATGAAGGCATTCAGCAAGTTAATAGTCTCAACTTTCACACTGAGCTCATGTTACATTTGCAAGTTATGAGTAGCTGGTGAACAACAAACTCTTCAATTCTGGTTCTTATACAGTGCCTCTCTTCCGTGTGCTGTTATATGTTGATATTCAAGGTTTTGACTAAAGAGGCTCACCGACAGGTAAAACAATATATTGACGAGAGATGCAACGACACCGATACTGATATTGGTCCGATACCGAAGCAAATATATGTACATTATTGTAGTAAAGAGCAATTCAGTACACAGCGGCCTCCTGTTCCAGCCAGTGGAGGAGATGTCTGCAAGCACATGGAGATGCTGTACTACAACAAAAAGCTATCCCTGTACTGGTGTCAGTTGATCTCAGATGATGAGACTCACTGTGCAGGCGTCATAGAGAAACCCTCAGTCCTTTATTCTCATTTCAAGAAGCTGTGTTGATGAAACAACATTTGTGAAACAGAAATGTAATTAATAAGACCTGAGTGATGAGGTAAATGAGACCATACGTCATTAGCAGACTTCCTGTAAAAAATAGCTTCCTGTACCGGACTGAATAATTCCTCAAATTAATGCTCAAGTTTGCATATAACACCATCGTGGTTCTGGCCTGGTCTGTGCTGTGTGCACTGGAAATAAACATGCATGTGAGGCAACGCATGACTCCATGAAATACAAGACAAAACAGCATTTTAAAAACTCTAGGGGCATAACCCTGCGCCTAGACTTTATACTTTCTTTTCCACATTTTAATGACTGACCCACAATTGATCCTTCGCTAAGTCCTGCCCTAAGTCCGGCCAATCACAGTGTAGCATTGAGCAGCTCCGTCCAGGGTCATGCAATTGTGTCAACAACAAAAAAAAGAGCTGGTTTTATACATTTTGCCCTAGTCATGGTGAAAAGTTGGGCCTGGGGCACATGTAATAGTGAATCTGGTTGGAAGGAGACTTCTAAAACGTTTCTACGTAAAAACCTGAGGAGCTAACATTAGCAGAGTTACCTCAGCATGAACCCTTCTGTCAGCTTCTCTCTGAAATCGCTTTCTTGTTTTTGTGATATTTACTGAGGGACCGCGGTTGGTGAGAGTGTGGCCTCCACGGTAGCTCTGACAGCTTGACGGAGTAGCAGAGGGGGGCGGGGCTTAGCGAAGGGTCAAGTACCTGTGTACTCTTCTCAACACACATTGTGCTACGACTGTAAGCCCGTTTCCTCTGCATCTACGACTCTGATCATGTTGTTTATCACTGCAGATAAGAGAAACGTCTGTCACTGCTTTTCCCCCCCAAAATGTGTGTTGAATCCATGCTGGTATCCCTGGTATCCCTTTACTTGCATGAGACAGCCTGCGGGACTGTGGTTTTGCACTTTAAGCAATAAACCTAATACATCAGCAGAGAAAAAGCTATTATGTACCAATCCACACTTCACTGAACCCTTTCCCACCATTATGCTATAGTATAGGCCACCGTACACATGAGGGGAGGCATGCAGGAGATGATTGAGAGGGGAAAAGATCAGAAAGTAAGCAGTTGTTTACCTCTAACTATTTTGGTAAGTCTCAACACTACAGACCTCTGAGATTCAGGACAGGTCACTTGTGTTAATGTTTTAATGTAATGTGTTTATGGTAGCCGTGTGGTGCAAGCACTGACAGAAGCTGCCGTTCAGAATCCGTTCAGACACATTTAGCTGAAACGCAGCCACAAACTAATTACTTTTTGACATTTCGACAACAGTTATGTAACCCAGAGAGAGTAAGCAAATGTCACCAGAACACTAGTGTGACATTTAATATACAATATATTGAAATCCTTCCATAAGGATTACTCACTACCACTGCTGGTTTCAGGAAACCTAACCTTATAATATTTATTTTCAAATCAGAGTTCTTTTAGCAAAGTTTACTTCTGATGAGTGTGGACTGAGCCGTGACTACAGACACCAGCATCACTCTTAGTGGAAGAGAAGATTCCACATCGTGTCGTGAAAGATCAAACATACTTAAGTTATCTCTGTGTACGGTTGCTGTGTGTGCGATTGTCCTGCCTGTGTGTGAGCGAGGACTTCCCAGGAATACGGAGCACCGCTCCTCTCACAGAGAGCTCTTTGTGTGCGCACGTTGCCCCTGAACTGGCACGTCTGCCCAAAGCCTCATTGCAGCTTTGTTTGGCTCGCTCTCCTTTTGTTTATTCCACTTCCTTTCAGGTTTCCTCTCTCTGCAGCTGACCAGAGCGACGGCCCCGCACTCTCCGAAGAGACTCAGTGAGAGACAGACAGGCACCAGACAAACAGACAAGTGCTCTGTGGAGTGAATCCGGTTAAGAATGGGGCAGAGAAACAAAAAGCTCTCCTAACACTACTTTTATTGTTGTCACTTTGTCTGTTACAAACTTCATAGCAGATAAGAATGATGGCCAAAACTATGCAAATGTCGGAAATTTCCCTTTAAAAACAGCCACCAATGCGAGCGCACACAGTCACCTTCATTGCCGTCGGTGACATCCTCTCCCCAGTCGGCCGTAGAGCCAAAACACACTTGTTTGCTTTCAAAACACACTCTGCTCCAGTGATAATCGCCATAGAAACCGGAGAGCTGGAACCCGAAGCTATCGGGACCTTTTTTCCACACTTTAAACATTAGAGTTCACTGAAGCCAACACGCCAACAAGACGTCAAACACGGGGTCAGAGATGATCCACACAAAGCAGATTAATTCATGACCACCGTCACAACGCAGCCTGGCTTCACCCGGGAGACAAAGGAAAGGTGGAGATAAGGAAGGAGTGTTTTCATACCTGAATTTATCCAGAGTCACACTGGAAGCAGCCCAGTACAACCACAGTCTGATCTAAAAGGCCCGAGTAGAACCATTAACCAGTAGAAAAGTTAGGGCGCAGTGCTAACAGTATGTAAGAGTTGTGTCACCATTTCAGTTTACGTTACTTTTATATTGTGATTTACATTTACAATTTCACTGTCCTTCGTCCTTCACGAGGACAAAAAAACGACGGTGGCTCACTGCTTAAGGGGAAGTTGGCGTCGAAGGAAAAACAAGAAATAGAAAAAGGAAGTCTTTTCAAGGACCCTCCTCTTTCTAGCAGCGTCTACAGGAAGTCAGAGCAAACTGAGGTCAAGCCGAGGGACGAAGACACGGCGCTTCAGGGGTTAAATTAAATCTCCCGGTAAACATTCGTCATTCATGAGCAAAGTCTTATCATGGACCAAACCAAACAAACAGAAATCGAACAATTCAAAAAGAATGTGGTTACCCGAACGCTCTGTGAAACACTAACTTCCTGTCTACGAGAGGAGCGTCAGAACAGTGCGAGAGATAATCCGGCTTGAAGAGAGACATCGGAAGTACTGCAGGGTTCTAGAGTGTGTGGGCTGAACTTGTGGTGGGCAATGAGTGCAGGTCTGGAAAAGATCGGGGGCCTTGTCACACTTTGTGTAGGACACACACCCAAATAAATAAATGTATGTAAATATATTAAGTCATACTAAATGTTTGATATAATACACCATATATGTGACTACACTCCTACGGCTTTAGACCACGTCGCTGTCGGAAGTATCAGCTTCTTGAGGCGACATAAGCTGAATACACATTTAAGTCGCACTGTTTTCACATTTCTTTGCCGACAGCTTATCCCAAACTCATAAATAAAAAAAAGTCAGTCCCATTATCGTTATCTGGATCTTGTTTTCATTCTGACAATGAAGCAAAAATAAAATGTTGCCGGCAGAAAAAGCAAGAGTTTCGAGCTGAGGTCCTTTTGCCGACTTCCAAATAGTTATCACATCCTATGAGTGGCGCTTTAAGGCAGGAACCGGGGTGGCCTAACTAACGGCTCTCTGCTGGTTCAAGAGGAGAGGAAGGATAAATGATCGATCATTTTCATGGCAACTGCACTGAGAAGTAAGACTATGTGTGCATTGCATAGTTGCAAACAAACAAGTAGTGGCACAAAGATGCGTTTCTTCTCCTCTCTCTCTCTCTGCTGGAATCCAACAGCAGATATAAAGGAAGAGGAAGGTGATATTTTCTCCTCTCTTTGCCAAACCAGTCCATCTTCCAACCCCTCTTTTCTTTTCAGTATTATCGAGATGGGGCTATTTCATTTTTTTGTTGATGCAGTGGTTTGTCTGGCTCTGTTGTGCCACATGTTCTGTTACGTCAGGCTGTATACTAACAAAAGGAAAGAAATCACAGCAGTTTTCTCTCTTAGGATGGACTGAGAAGTCTTTTTGCCTCCAGGGTTAAATGTAGACTATCAACATAATGCCCCTACATTTTAGAGGCATTGTAGGCTAATTGCCCACAATTTATGCAAGGTTATAGTAATTATGCTTTTAAAGAACGGGGCTGTTCCTCTGAATAGTCAATATTTGTTCACTTCACAGTGTCATTGTAAGAGATTCATCGGTCAGGATATAGCTGCTATACATCGGAGTAACCACAGAGAACGATTTACAATGAGCAGAACAACGCGGCGCTGTGAGAGCACCCCCGGACACAATGACAGCCTCGCTGAATGGTGTAATAAAGCAAAGTTTAGTGTAAAAAGGTTTGTGTAACGGTCCACAAGGTCAGTCGTTTACGAGCAGGGAAAGCACTCGCAGCAGTACATCAGTTTGACAACGATATATATATTTCTGGTGAAGAGAATTTTTAAAAAGGCAGCCATCCTGCTCAGATTCATGATATAAAAGTTTCCTGATGAATAAATGATACCTCACAGGTCACGGTTGAGGTGTCACCGGTGTGGGTTTTTTTCCCCCTTCACTTTAACCCTTTACGTCGTGTGCTTTCAGTGCTTTCTACAGATAATTAGAAGGTAACATGCCACAAGCATCACATGAGGAAACACCATGCGTGTTTGCCCACCGGCCAATCACATTCTCAAAAAGGGAAACGAGACAAAGACGAGTACAGCCGGACATCACACCAGTCTGTAACAGCTCGTCTCTGGGTGCGTCTCTAGATGGTGGGTGGCGTCTTCACGCTAGTGGTGTCTTTCATATAATATAGTACTACAGTCCATATAGTCGGTGCAGTGCTGGTGTTCATGCAGGCAGGTATAATCTAAATAAATATGATATAGATGTGAAAAGTTGCACAACAGTATGAAGGGTGTTAGTCCGGTACACTCCCCTCTGCACTAATGACTTGTGTGTCTGTACGTGTGAATACAAAACAAAAAAGGGAGCAACGGAACACAATACTGATGTCAGCATAAACAGCGTCGACCCAGACAGCTGAGTCATGCATCTCTTGGCTCCTTTAATTCCTCTCTCCTTTCATGTGAAAGGTCACGGTTTGATCCTCAGACGAATGTCGAGGTCCTATCTTCCCTCGTACCGCGTTACGAATTAGCTCTTTTCAATCGCACAGTAACCTTCAGGAGCCGACATGAACACAGGTATAGGGATCAGGGGCCAATGCGTTTACAAGTTAAGAATCCGCTCTGAGGAGGAAAAAAAAAAAAGACTACAGTGTCATTTGCTGACAGTAATACAAAAAACTGAAAAGTAGTCTAATTAATGTAAACGTTTGAAATCAGAGGGAAGAGTGAGGCATGAATGGATTGTTTATTTTGGCTTTTGGCAGCAGCAGCTCAGAGCAATAACTCACGGTGCGTCTGTGGTCTGACCCGGCTCACTTCCTGCCTCACAGGAAACACGCTGCATCGCCCCAGCCCTGCCTTTCCTGTTCCCTCCGCCTGTACTCGTACACTCACACAATGTGCCTAAGTTGATGACCGTTTCTTCCTCTCTTTAAGGTAACACCAATCAACTCACTCACGCAGGTAACTATCACGTGAACATAACCCTAAACTGGATCATTGTATCCTGCAGGGTATATGTGGTATCTGAGAAATGAACGTTAAAACTCTAAACATTGAAACTGTAGACGTTACAGCTCATAGATCCGCCTTCTGCTTTCCCAGACTGCAAACCCCGAACTACGTCGTCTTTGCTCCTCCTGAACCACAACATGAGACTCATCGAGCCAATGGAAACACAGAGAGTAGAAAACATCAGGATTACACATGTGCATGGGCTGAACTGGGCTGTAATTTAGAAGTGACATTGTTAACAAAGACGAGAAAAGCTGTATTTAGGGTCCCTTAGACCAGAGAGAGCAGGGAGGCCCTCCCCCCACACTGCTCCACAGCCTTTAATCAAACCTGAGCAGAGAGTCAGTTTTCACCACAGGCCATAGAAATGGCTAAAGATTTGATCTATGTGATTCTAAGAAAACTGAGCCATGCGGAACCAAACCTTCTTGAATCTGATCGGATATTTCTTTGCATGTTGTCACAGAGAGTCGCAGGCCTGACTGTGTTGCAGTGGGTGTATTTTTTGGGGTTTTTTTGCAGGCAAAAAGAGAACAACAGGAAATCCACCATGCTGCAACTGGAAGCTTTTGTGGGCAGGTGTGAGTCAACGCATGGCCTTCTGCATTTGTCTCAGTCTGCTTTTAAGGGCAGAGAGGAGTGATCAATACACAGATACAAAGAAAGGCTCTGAGTCACGGCCTATACTCGGAACGTTAGACTGACAAATTCAAAAAACTATCAACACTACTTTAAAAGTATTTACTGTTGAAAATACTCAGCTTCCAGGCCTTCAACCAAACTCAAATCAATATCACAATAGGCTATTTCGGATATGCAGCCTATGGTATTACATCTTTGCACACGCACTGCAATTAAAGTGGCATGGAAGCATAACAAGCTGTGCTGCTGCCCTGTTCTTTAAACTCATCAGTACAGCTGTCAGCTCTCTTCAACCTAACTGGCACAGCTCAGCCACCGACTGACAGCAATCCAACACTCCGACACTTTGTTATCATCTCTGCTCTCCCCTCAGCCTCCTTCCTTCTCACTGCCGTCCATAATTCCTTTGATATCTTTTCATGTTCAGTTGGAAGACACCTAAATCTGTGACTTCCCTTATCTTTTTTATTTTTTTGTGCGTTTGTTTTTTGTTTGTTCAACACACTGCAGCCCATTTGTCCTTTCCTCCACATTTACATGACGGGATCCTCTGTCTCCTGAGGCTGCCAAGAAGAAGGATTCAGGTCTCATAGCTGAGCCACTCCAGAGCCGACCGCCATCTCTCAGTCACAATCACACCAACTGGCTGACAGCTCTGCAAACTGCACCAGCGTGTTGTAATCTCACAAGAAAATAAACAACCCATCAATGAAGATATTTTCATAACGTGCTGCCCACCATAATCCACTGCAACTTGTGTTTGTACCACACATTGCTATAGTGCAGACAGATCCAAGGCTAAAACATTCCAATCAAAAGGAGAATAAGCAAGACAAAGGTTTGGGACTATTCATAATCTATTTGCCATGGTAGGAATCTACAACCAAGTCCAAGATGTACAGTACCACTACCAGTGATTCAACCCTAACTGATAAGAATTCTGCTTATGGGTGTAATCAAAACGCGCTATTGTCTTAATCTGATTGCTCTGTATTTGTGTGCATGCATGTAAACATTGTCAGGTTATAGCTGGAAATATTGTATTCATTTTTCCTCTATGATTGCACTTGAAACTGTTATCTTTATTTTGCACTTAATACTCTGTATTTAATTCACCATTTGCTCTCATTTTACTGTGTAAATGACAGAAAAGCTGTGGACTGATTGTGGTGCCCATTTGAACACATACCTGTTCTTTTTATAAACACATCAGCAGCTTCTCTCGTCATGCACATTTTTTTTTATTGCTTCCTGCACAGTTCAAACACCACACACACACACACACACACACACACACACACATATTGATCCCAGAAAGGAAATGGCGAGAAAACAACATGAAAGTTTACCCTTATTCCAACAAGTCACGTCTGAATTCAAATATACACCAGACTGTTTCTGAGTCACAGCTTTGTGGCTACACTCCAGCTGAGCTCCAGCTCATGTCTGATCATTCTTGGTTTAACAGGAATAGTTAACAGTGACCCCCGGCCCCACCCTCTCTCTCTGTTCTCCTCCTCAGTATTCCCCGGCTAAAAGGAGCCTCAGTGTGGGAGCGCACCAAACTGAGGCCCCAAAGAAAAACCACATAATTACAAATCACAATAAAGCCCTCAGTGATGTGTCCCTGCCAGAGGCTCAGCTGCACCCTGCTCTGCTCCAGCTCCGGGCTTCTTACACGGCCCCCTTCCTTTCACTACTCTCTTTCAGTGTGCTAACCCATGCCCTCCTTCCCTACCTCACCCGTCTCTCTTTCTCTCGTCCCTGCTGTAAATCCCCCCCCCCCCCGCAGTGCAAACTGGTTGTTTAGATCATTTGAGGAGAGCTGCACTGTTGAGCAGCATGAAGTAGAATTTGCTGGAGAGAAAATCTGCAATAACTGATTTTTTCAATTACAATAACTCCACCACAGTCACACAAACTCATACAAAAAAATAAGCTGTCATATTAATGTACTGTACCAGCAACACCAACAGGGGGACGGGTATACTTTCTGAGTGAGCGCTGAACACAAATGTGCTTTTATTAGGATTCGTGCCAGAGCAATACAAATCTAATACAGAGCTAAGCTTCCAACTCTCAACAAATAAAACTAAGCTAATCGCTAAGCCGCATTCAAGTGTAAGGGGCAAACATCTCCAGTGAGTTAAGCGGTAATTATGGTTCTATTATTCCATGGTGGGGGTCTGACAGTGAGGTCACCTTAAGAGACAGTCACTTGATTAAAACGGCCATGCGTGTTACTGTGAGAAGAAGGCAAGGGCAGAGGAGTCATTGTTCAAAATGATTAAGTGTGACTGACCTCAGCTTTGTAGACTTGGCTCACAGACATATCAATAAGGGAAACTACACAAGTAAATATAATAAACAGACCGTAACTTAATGATTAACATGTTGAGTTTCTTTCTGAAAATGGTGCACATTTGGTGTTGGACTCAACTGAATGTGATAGCATCTAACTTAGTCCCCAGAGCGGCAGTGGAAAAAAACCCAATGACGTATGTAACTTTGGTACTATAGGGTCGGGCGATAGGACGAATACATCTTGGCCAATTTTTGTATTGCTAATTTAATGGTCTGCCTCCAAAGAACGAGTGAGAGCCACTGCTCAGCTGGCGAGGGCGACACACACCTGCGCAAATATATCGGTTGACTGTGGTCAGATATATGGTTTTAACAGATCACCCAACCCTATAAAAGGTAGCAATCAGCAGGAAAAATACTGTCATGTTTCTAAAATGTTTTGAACTCACATAGACAAGACAGATTGAACCATCATTTAAGTGAAATCTTTCTTTCTCCTGTATCCTGTCACTGCCCCGTATCCTTATCGAGCCACTCTCCAACTACTGTAGCTACAAGCCTCATGCCAGAGGTTCAACGGTCAAACGTGGAAATAAAGGGTCATAAAAAGAGAACGGGTTATCATGATTTTTATGATCATATGCGTCGGGCCATATCTAGCTTCAGAGTTATCTTGACTAGTCAGCCAATGTGATTGTTTATGTTTGAAGCCGGGAGAAGTGTGTTCTTCGGTACTTATTTTCTCTCTCTTGCTCTTTCCTCTGCACCACCGGGCACACACTCACCGATACCTCCCTGGCTGTAGTTGCGTTCCTTTTGTCAGAGTGTCCTTTTAATGATTACACCGACACACGCGTCATTTGAACCAAAATGAACTCCCCCGTGTGTGGGAAGGGATTCTTAATAATGTGGATGAGACCATCTTATGCTCCACTTATTAGTTTTCCTAACCTCCGGCTCTCTAACATTAAAAAAAAAACTGCACTAGGAATGGAAGGCACACACAGCTCCTGGCGCTATTGGCACAGTTGTTGCAATTGAGTTATTTAAGAGGAAAGTGCTCGACCGGAGGAACATCCAGAGTCCACATTAAAATGGAATAGAAGGAATGATGTCAAAGTGAGGATTGAGGAAAAGTTAATCATTTTAAAAAGGGATTTACAGCCCAAAGCGAAATCTAATCTTTATGATGGAATTCTTAACCTCGTAAGAAAATAGTACAAGTGACTTGCGGCATGTTAGTATATCATACGTGAGGGAATAAAACCTTGTTTCTACTGGCATGTTAACACATGTCAACATGTTGGTGAGATCCTTTCATAGAAACCAGCCTGTTTGAAAGGAACCAGTAACATTTGTTTCCTGGGAATTTTCCCTCATTTATGTTGTCTTTTACCTCCGAGTCATTAGTTTGCAGCTGAACATTGAACAGAACAACAAAAAACACAGACTAGTCAGGGTGAAGTTATTTTCACTTTCAGTGCAATAAGGTTCTTTCCCTCCCCGATAATAATCACACATACAAACATATGCAGTATAGTTCACAATACGGGCCTGCACACACACTTCTGTGACCATAAAACAGCTGAAACACGAGCTGTGAGTCTGTTTTCATTGAGACTCTCACACACACACACACACACACTCACATACACACACACAGCAGTAGCAGCAAAGTAAAAACAGCTCCCAGGTTGCCAACAGGTCTGATTAAAGCCTTCCTGGAGGACATAATCTCCCGAGGCCGAGTCAGCGTTTTCTCCCCATTCCCTTGAAGATGACGACTCGGGTGATAAAAGCGAAATGCCTTTCCTAAACCATTAGCCAAAATTGGCCCATCGATGGCCAGGTGTTGCTTGTGTGTGAATGTGTTAGTTTGTATCGTATGGTGGACAGAAATGCTGTTGACAATATTTCTATCACAGCAAAAAAATCATGATGATTGTGATGACATTAGTTTTGTCACATCTTTTACACACAGTATGTTATTTGCTGTGTTATTATAATACAACACAGCAGAGTGGACACTGCTTATTTAACCGTTTAGACCACCTGCTTTAAATACAACGGTTCTGTTTGTATGTCGTCTCCACCGTCCAGAGTCTCTGTGGGCAGGAGACACAGCGACAAGCTTCGACATGCAAAACTAATAAATCGCCTTTTCATCACGAGGGCACAGAGGAACTCTCAGCCGACTGATCATATTTCCCGGGAACGTCTGAACGGGTTTTAAGTTGAACATTGTGCATCGAATTTGAGGGAACGTCATTCCACGTTTCAAACTGTACGCCGCACGAAAGCCCTCCATCATACACACCAACAAATTCACAGTGGCAGCCTGCGTTGCCAAGGATATCTTTTTAAAGTTGTAGAGCTTGGCATGGGGTTTCCATTATGCCCTGCTGCTTTAAGAGTTGTTATTTTTATAGGGTGGGAAACAAAATACACCAAAAACATATTTTACGGCTCTGCTACATTCCTTCCAAAAGTCTCTCTGAGCTTGAGGGGCGCATTTCAGGACAATAACAATGATGACCGAGTATTATGTCTCAAAGATGAGTTCCAACTGTCCCAAAGTATCACAGCTAACTCTTTTGTTTAAACTCTAGCAGACACAACATGTTGTTGGCCCTTTTAAGGGGTGTGTAGAACATGTGGCATTTTTACGAGTAGTCTTAACACTGCCGATAATTCTCAGAGAAGTGGAGAGGAAAAAAGAAGGGCAACTGCTTTCCTTTATTATAGGCACAGGGATTTTAAATGCAAAAAAAAAACAACCCCAAACTTAAATCAGACTTGTTTCAGGGCTTCATTGTTTTATGACGAACAGTGGTGCCTACAGTCTGAGGACCAGAACCAGAGAACTGACACAGGATGGGCGTGCTGGTTTCCTCCACCAGCCGAACAACAGACTCACATCTACTTCTCTTTTACATGCAGCCAGCTGAAAGAGGAAGTGACAGATTGGGGAGGGTGACAGGTGGCTGAAACAGGAAATGACATCAATTCCATCCGCAACACAGTTAACAACCGTGATCAAAAATGGTAAAAGAGAGAAATAGAGAGATCTTAACATGATAGCAAAAGAAAGAGGTGTATTGAGTGATGTCCCAAACCTATTCTTTTATATATGTATAAAGTACAACAAATTATAATTACTAACCCTCTTTTTTTCTTTTTTCAAATCTTCAGAAATATGAGGAAATCCAATGAAGACAAAGAGCTAAAATAAATAGTTATGGTTTCAATCTCCCCTCCATGTGTGCCGCTCCTATTTGATAAGCGTGAAATGGCTTCTACAGAACAGAAGGAAGCTCTGATTGGTTTTGGAAGGTGAACACAGTGTTTTTGATACTACGTTATTTGATATATATATATATACATACATACAAAAGAGATTAATTTCCTTCAAAACGCAAGTCTAATTTTTTGGCATAAATCGATTTCACAGCATCGACTTGAGTCTTTTGGTGCCGTTGATCTTGGTGGGGCTATTTGGCTCCGAGTGTAAGAGTGGAGAAATTAGAAAAATAAATTCAGAGAGCATGTCAGGCTCCAGAGTTCTAAGACTGCATTCACACCAAATCAAATCAAAAACACTAGCACTCCCATTCATGCAAATGTGGTTTGGGTATTTGGGCTGCGGCGGTGGGGACAGCAGGGTGGGCCCTTCATTGATTATAAAAGGCTATAATGTGACTGTGATCCAGTTTATTTATAACCAATACTGTGAAACAGTGTTAGAAGAAACCTGTAACGCCTTTTCACAAACCACATGGGCATTTCGACTGTCTGGTTTCTCAGTGACCTAATAAATGTCAACTGTTACCTCATTTAGGTTTGGGTTCATTGAGATTTAAATAGAAAATATGAGAATGTTGATTTGAATATACGGATCTCATTGAAGTTCACTTTTTCAAGAAGTCAGAGGGACCTTACAATAAAAAAATTAAATAAAATCACAGCAAGGCTTTACGTTTAGTTTACTTATGATTGAGATGACATGATTGGAGAATACACACCCAGCAAAACCTTTTAGAAAGAAAAGGTTTGGATCAGAGATTACAATGAAGTTTATGGATTATATAGATCCTTTGAAGTTTCTAAACACTGATAACTTACGTAAGAGTGCAAACGCTTGTCAAGCTATGCAAGGGATTAGCATGCTATTAGCAAGTGGCCCAATATTTAGTGGTCAGATAGATACATGTATTTAGAAAATGGGCGCTATAAACACAAGCTTTTAATGATCAGTCCATTGGTAATCAACACGTTTAACAGCGTGCAGCCATGGACGCACGCTGGTGTTTCGGTTTAGTGAGTGACCGTGTTAACTGGTGAGTCTCAACCGAATGCATCTGTGGTTGCTCGTGGGTTACAGCAGCTGTTGAAAACACAAACAGAACAATGTAGGTGTCCTCGTAAAAGGCCCTCCGCTTCATTTTAAATGCATACTCTACTAATCTGTGTGTATTATCTACACCAACCATTTACTCAAGTTACTACAAGCAACCACGGACGCATTCGGCGGAAAGTCACCAGTTAAACAGAAACACTCGGTACTCCGAAACGGTCGTGATCATGTCGGAAATTCTGTAGAACGCGAGTCCACTGTTGGAATACATGTCATAACCGGACAAGTTGATGCCGTTAACAGTTTTAAATCAACGTTTAAAGCTTGCTAACTCGCCTGGATGGCTGGGGGCAAAACACCACGTCCGTTGCCAACATGCGCGTGCATACGTTTGATGACGTCGGCTGTAAAAGGGTCTATCTGAACGGTTGTTAGAGAGCGAGGAGCTGGGGACAGACGGTACTACTGCAATGCATTGCGCTCTAAGTTAAAGTAACACAGTGCAGCTGCCACAACATTATCACCCTGAGCCCCCTGGGGAAAGAAAACACACCCTCACCCAGTGTGACATTTGAACTATTCCCACCGTCTATCCCCTTCACACGGACCCATGCTGCTCGAGTTATGTTAGGCACCTCGCTCGATGCCCCTTCTTCACTGATAAACACCAACAGAAGCCAGAAGCGTGTGGAAAGCCAGCAGATCAAGTGGGGTGTAGAAAACTTCACAGAAGTGAAGATGGGCCACACTGATGGAAGAGATTACAAGCAGCTCCCCGCTGCTTCCTGTACCTCTGGGAGAGAGACTCCTCCCCTTTCCTCTGATGGCGGCTTTCTGACACGTTTACCACATCACCGTTTCACATCTCTGCAGCGGCACAAAACGTCTCATCAGCTAGAAACTGCCTGCCTCGTTTTCCCCCCCATTCTGCACTTTTTTTGTTCGTCCTTCCAAGTTTTCTCGACCACCTAGAAGACATTTGAACAGCAGCTATACTAAAAGAAGAGGTGAAGGGACTGAGAGGGTCGAACCATGGCCGCACTGACACTGAGTGTTTTCACCATACCGGAACTTCTGACTTCCCTACAATGCTTTGAAAATATCGATATTCAACACCATTTGCAATACCACACAGAAAAATTGACACAACTTAATGAGGGCGTAAAATTCGAAATTAGTGGTGTGTTTGTCAACTCGGCAGCTACCCGTGTATCAATACAGTGGAAAATTAGTTTTGAAACTGTTTTAATAATCCAGTATAGATATGTATTGATATTTTTGTAAGACTTGCTCAACCTTCCACTTGGTTAAATATGAACTGTGGCCTGCCCTCTGCTTCCATCCTTACTTATTATCTCATGAGCTTTTCTACTAGGATTATGTCGCCAATTAAATTCCTCCTCTCTTTCTTCTTCTGATCTCCACAGTAGTCCCGCCCACTTCTCCAAGATTGCTGGGGTAAAATGTACCAAAAAGTCACATTGAAAACGGAGAGCTATTTTCTTTTATTTTTTGTACATTTGGTTGTTTAAGTGTACTTTGTCTGGTTTCAACATATGTACACAAAGCTGAGAGTGCAGGCTGGCCCCCGGGGGACGCCCAGGAGCACCGGCCCTTCCAGTGCAGAAAAATGACCCAATGCGGATTGAAGGGAAGTGAAGTGAGCGCATTTCCTATACTGGCAAGAAGAAGGAAATGGATTGTGGAAGGGGGATAATGGTTTGCTGTATATGTGTTTAATGAAATGATCAGACAAAGAAAGCCCCAGTCCCCCCCCCCCCCCCCCCCCCCCAGTCCCCAAGGGTGCTTGTAGCAAAATAAAGCAGGAACTTTGACATTTCTGGTGACGCTGAGGGGGGGTCATGAACTTGAGGAGTGGAGAGTGTTTTTTCAGGGCCCTAGCAAAATAAGCAGCACTACAGGGAACACTATATGGACTTTACAGAATAATGGCAATCAAGTTTGGCTTGAAACTGGAAAATAAAAAGGTTTTTCTGGCCCTGGGGCAAGAAAATGGAAGAAAGCCAGAATAATCACTGATGTGCATTAGCAGGTCAGCTAATCCAAAATACGGAAAAAAAGACGTCTTCTCTTGCCCTTAGTGGTATCTAGTCATGCAGATACATTTGGATTTATTCATGATGCCGTTAACAGTTTATAGTTAACAGTTTATTTATTCACCCAGGTTTTCAGCTCTGCAACCGCCCCAATGCAATGCAGGTGAACACAACTTTTGTTTGTGGTACTCACATTCAGCTGATCGTCTGACCACAAACACTGCCCTTGTTAATCGGGATAGCTCTGGATAACGACAGGCAATGTTTGTTGTTGTTTTTTTAATCATTTTTTGATCTTTGGTAGAAAAAAGCTCCTATTGAAAAAGTGTGTGCCAAAATCACCACAGTAACATATTCTTGCAAAACCAAATGACTGATGTTTGAGTACTTTAAGCAGCAAAAAGGGAATTCACATTCAGTGTCAACTGGGCTGGCTCTAGAAGCTCTGCCAAATTATATCTGCAAGGCTGCATCCTCTTATGATTTTTTCTTCTGTAATTTGGGTGAACTGACTTTAAGAAAAAACAAAGACATCAAGTGAACTCTTTTGTACATTCTGTATCCGAGCCCATATCCTTCTGCCTCGCACTAAGAGCTTTGCATTTTGCAACAGTTCCGGTGTCTGTGCAGGGCTGTCTGCTGGCCGACAGGCTGCAGTATCTACTTCCCTCCTTCTGCACACATTATCGGAGGTAAAGGGGGGTGCACAGAGAATTGGGCTTTTGTGATCTAATCCTATGTCAAAACATCTTCACACCCTGTGGTGAACGGAACACCCAAGGTGAATCCTGAGGGCTGCACTCAAAAAAAAGGCAGCTTACTCGCCACACACCTCGGGATGCACACAGGACACAAACTGCCTTTCCTACACTAAATAATGTAGGTATGAAGCAGCAAAGACATGCTGCCGTGTGGAGGCAAGATTTTGAGGTATGGGTGGAGGATTTTCTGAGCAGAGAGGGTAGTGCAGCCACGTTCCCTGTGGACCTGCACTGAGACACGCAGTCTGTAGGAGCAGGCTTTATCTGAGGAGCTCTCGCTGTAATTGCAGGATATTCTAACCCCTTCACATACACACTCTGCTGACCGGTGCGTCATACGGCTAATTGGGCGGCACTGTGGTGCAGACTGTTGAGTAAACACGGTCAAGTCATCCCAAAAAAAAAAAAAAACATAGGGCAGCAGCTCGTTTGATAAACCTTACAGAAGTGGCACATTTTTGCAAAAAAATCCGCTACAATGTAGCCGCTAAGTAGCGGATGTTCAGATGAGATTTCTTGTGTGCTCCGCTGCCAGAGTAGGCCTTCAGACATGGAGCGGTTTATACCTGAGGAGCAGGTCAGTCTGACTCGGTGCCTCTATAATCAGTCTGCAGTAATTACACCCACTGCAACTCAGACACTAATAAGAGGGAGGAACTCGGTGTCTATGCAGCACAGACCGCATGGGCTGACCATTGTGTTGTCATCAAACATGACTATATACAGTAAATAGGGCGACTATTTGGGCTACGTTGCGCTGCCTGCTTGATTTTTTTTTTTTTTTCCAGAGAAATACTGCAACCTCATTTTAAAACGTTTTATTTGTGTTGTGTTTGACTTCTTGGGTGTTTCTGATCACATGTCCTTTAACCTGGAGAGGTTTAAAAAGAGGAACTGGAGAAGGAGTTAAGCCTGACCGGAGCAGCTTTCCAGAGTTTTGCAGACGGGTCAAACACCTCTAATCACCAACTGAGATAAGAGATAATAACAGGATCCGAGCTGCCTGCCTCTCTAACCATACTACCACAGTAGCTATAGCTCAGGTTTCCCAGCTCAACCAATGGTAGCAGTGGCTGGGCTCGTCGATAGAGGCCCTCTTTCTCTGATCAATACTGAGTCTGCAGCACTAAGCCTTGAGAAAGTTACCTAAACAAAGCATTTAGAGACACGAAGGTAGCCGTTTGTTCTACTGGAACCCACAGGTGCAGACTGCCTTTGAAGATGTGCGACAGTGGTTACAACCCAATACAATTAGAAGAGCTGAAATGTCACCCCAGGGTGTCTGGCTTTGGCTCCGGAAAATGTATTTGTGCTATGAATGGAGAGGCGCCAATTTCACATAACGTGGTCAGAGCCGACATAATCATCAATGTGGGATAAAATATATTGAAAATGTATGAGATAAAATGGTTGCAACTCCTAAAATGAAGTATTGTTAGTGCTGCACTGCAATGTTGCTGCTGTCAGCAAATAGATAAAACATTACAGAAAACACACAATGTAGCAATATATACATTTAGGTTCTATTCAAGGTAGTGTGTGTATGGGTTCAATAATGCCGTAAGAGATACTGCTCTTACTATTACAGACACCCCATGCTGCTGTGACAGTATAAACGTCCTATATGTAATCAGCAGGTGTTTAAAACTGGTAGTTATGCCACAATTGCAGTTGGCTCACTCCTTTTGATCTTTTTGGCATCTGTATGGCACATACTTCATGATTTTCACAGCAGGTATTTGATAGTGTTCATAGTTTTCTAGCCAAGAAAGCATTGAATATGGTAGTATCCACTATTCAAGTGTATCTACCCGGATGTTTCGTTGGAGTGCATCTCCCTACTTCCTTTACGAAGGCTTTAGCAAAGTATGCAGATGAATGAGCAGGCGCCCTCACGCACACTGCAGAGAGCCGAGATAAAAGAGGAAGTGAAAACGACTGGTTTCATATCATGTGTTCTTCCTTTCTTCGGTGGCAAAAACCATTCACTGTCGGTTCATAATAAAGGCCGGTGTCTTTAGGTAAAAAGAACAGTCAAGGTGACCGTGCTAGAGTTATACAAGCTTCTCTTTACAGCCCCTCTCCACACCAGGATAATATATTCTTAGCCTGGAAACATTAACAGCACATTTCTCATTCCGTGGCATGAGGGATGAAACGTGGCTGCCGCCTTCATTTTAGGCTAACCATTTCATGCTTTGATCAGGAATAATACCAGCTGCAGGCTAAACAGTATGGCGGCCTCACCGCGGCTGTGGAAATGGAATCAGATTCAACACAGAAGCAACGACCAAGTCATGAACCGAGTCTATAATGTGTACTGCAGCGAGGGCCTGCTACATCATGTCATGAAACAACAACACCTCCGCCGATCTCAATGGAAATGAATAACAGCGCCGCCACACTGGTTGTTTTTCCAGGACTTTAAATAGAACATGATCAGCATATTTTTCATCATCTTTATTTCCCTTCATTTATCACCTCTGCCCCGTCAGGCTGACAGCTGTGGGGGGAAACAGGGAGTATTCCACTCCACACTTGTGCTGCATGCTTCTTTAAATGTGCACACACATCCAAGATGTTTTTAGTCAAATGTCTTTATATTCATGTTAGAGGTAGATGTGGCTTTCTACTGTGGCCACAGGCAGCATGCACTCAGTATGCCAGCATGTTATTTACATAACAGCATTGCCTATCAAGCCTCTGAGCCAATGTGTTTATGTACAATTAACGCAGAAGTGTGTGTGTGTGTGTGTGTGTGTGTGTGTGTGTGTGTGTGTGTGTGTGTGTGTGTGTGTGTGTGTGTGTGTGTGTGTGTGTGTGTGTGTGTGTGTGTGCTGAATCATGCAGAGATATTCCCTACTACTAGGCTGCTGTTCTTACAGTTCAAGCAGAGCATGCTGCCAATAGGAACTTCTCATTTGTGCTGAGCTGAAGGGTTGGGAAGCCAAAGAATAGAGAAAATCAACTTAAGTGAGAGGAGAATTTATGACTGTGGACGGGGAGGAGATTAAATGTCAATCAAAGAGCAGAATCAGCAGGGAAGCCTGTGAGTGAGTGCTTCCCGTTAATGAAAGCTTAAGCCTCGGCGGTATATGAAGTCCTCTATGCTTCATTAACTAATGGCTTTCTCTGGGGACATCTAACGAGACAAAACTATCTAAAACAGCCTTCTTTTAGGGAAAACGACGGAGATCCTAACTTCATCCGTTTGTGGACACCAGGTAAAAGTACTTAAGTGTGAACATTTCGATGAAGCGGTTTGTGGTTAGACTTCCTCTGCTTGCTGAAGGAAGGCAGCGGTTCAGAGTCGATTCAAAAAGAGTTCCGTCATTTCAGTAGAAACGGGCATCCTTCGACTTCCACACCTCGTCTCAAGAGTCTCTGGAGTTTGCTTTAGGAGGGACATGAGATTACAATTTCCAAGTCAGGCTTTATTGGTGTGGCCACTTAGGAAGAAGGGAGACTTCTCTCAGCTGTGCCAACAGATACCATGGCAGCAGATGGGAGCGCTGAAAAGCATACCTGGAGGCGTGATGTAGCACCTCTGGAAGGATGTCACACCTCGGTCACACATACTGCGAGACAGATCATGATTTCAGCTACAACCACAAACCTATTATTCAATGGATCACATCTCCCAAGAAACAATAAAGCCCTGAAACACTCTCTTTGACTTCACTAGAATTTACATTTCACTTTTCAGAGACCAGAAAATCCTCCTCATAATCCGGATGCAGCCTTTGCATGCCGGGACACCTTTTTATTGTTTTTTAAATGCACAAGGGGAAAAGTCTTTCTTGCATGACGTGAATCTTTACGCACAAATTGACAAACCCGTGGCTCTGATTCAGACCTCTCCTATAATTCCTCTCAACCCTCACACACACACACACACACACACACACACACACACACACACACACAGCGCCGGATGGTAATTACTGATATGAGACCTGCTGTACAAAGCAGAGTATGTAATTAGCCTTCTAACCAGGGGCACAACTTAACAAGCAGCCGTCTCTTCAAAAGACCCAGGAGACAAGAACACAGCATGTGTTCCCTCTCAATTTAAGCATCACTTCCTGTTTTGTGTCAGGAGAGAGGATGACATATACATTTGTGTGATTCTGTGATCACCAATCTGTGTTAACTAAATAACCAAACTACTTCCAATTGACACTACAGAAAGGAGGGTATGTTTTGAAAGTGGGGGCGAAAAAATGATAATATTTCAAGTATATTTCTTCGCTCACAGGATCAATATTACTTTGAACCCGAGCGTATGTTCAGCGAGAGGTTTTCAATAAAAATCACAGTCTATTCTAACAAAACTGTACTGATTCCCTTGGAGCAATAATTACAGTAACTTCAGTGTGAATCACTGGGTGTGAGATACAACACATCATGAGCAGGGCTTTAATGGTTTTACCTATTAATACATCAAAAGTATTAGTTAATAAGCAGCAGCCAATGATACTTGCTACTTTCTTTCTTTCTGCATGTCTGAGCTGCAAATCAAGTCAGGTTTGAAATCTTAGTGTGGAACCATCTCAAATGGATCAGTAAAGATAAGAAAAACTAAATATGGCTTCAATATTAAAAGACGTTGCAGACAAAAGCAGTATGTCCAGTCGCTTTATGTTGCATTCACAAAGCAGAAAGTCAAAGGAACCAGGGAGACATTTGAAAGCCTGGGAAAGTGTCTATTTGCTACCAGTATACTCTCAATCAGTTGTTTAGTGTTTACGTGTGTGTGAGCTCTGGCCAGTGCTGGGAACAGTCAGGGCTGTTCACCCTCTGTCCAAACAGCGGCCCACTCATTATCAGCAGACCCCGGCTCACGTCTGACCCCTCGGTTCAGCCCTGGTGGGAGGAAACCACGGCAAATGTAGAAGACGGACTATTTTTGACCGCTCTGTCCAAAAGACACTCTGCTCTGAGCTCTCACTCAACATCCAGGGTTTAGCAATTAACGCCATCTTTTAGCTGGACGGGGACATGTGTTCAAGGGTGGTGTTTTAGTGTCCAAAACCTTACAAAACATGCTGAATAAAGCACATTTGTCTCACAGCAGAGCCTAGAATTAAGGTCAGAGGGCACCGAGACATGCTACTTTTAACATGTCAACTTGGGCGGTGGCAGGTCACACTCACACACAAGCTGCATTTTTTTTTTTCTGCCACGTTTGTCTCTTAAGGAGATGATTGAACACTTAAAGAGTTCTGGTGGAACTGAAAAACAAACAAAAAAAACGCTTCAATGGTGGCAGTATTTGAATAAAAGCCACATTTCAAAAGGGCAACATGTATTAATAGAATGTGTCACCAGTGTAACTTACTCTTGGGCTTTTTGTCTGATGTGCTGCTGTGTCACATTTGTACAAATTGGTCAAGTGTTTCATGCTGTTGCGCAATTGGTCTGTAACCCTTAGTGTGGTACTTTAGTGTCGGCGCAGACTACTCACCCAGCAGCAGCAGTTTCACTTCTCTCGCCGCCTTCTCTCCATCTTCTCTCAGGTTTTTATCAATCATTTTAGACCTCTCGGCCGCGGCTTTATCCTCCTGACTGACTGTACACCCCATGGTTCCTAGTGCGCGCTTCAGGACTGCTGCTTAGTGGGGAAATATCAGCAGGAAAAAAATATATATATATTTATGGGTTGTGTCCGAAAAAAAAACCCTTATTTAAAAACAAGGGTTGAAGTTGAGTAAAGGCGACTTCCCTTTCTGATCAAACGTGACGGAGTCTCCTCCTGCGACGAGAACTTGGATTTCTAACGCACGAAATTCCCAAACACTCGTTGGTTATTCAGTCAATCGGGCCAGCATTGGTGGTCTAATGAGAATGGAGAAGTTCTCGAGCAACTTTTTGTGGACGGTTGACTTTTTATCGGATTGGGTTAGTTCCCACAGCAGACCATTAGAGCAGATTAAAACACACGAGAACGAGCCACGAAGTTCAGCGCAAAAAAAAAAAAAAAAAAAAGTATTCCAGCTGTTGAAAAGCGAGCACACGGATTCCTGCTGCCAGTGAGGCTTCCAGACACACACACACACACTACCCGCTTTTCACAGGAGGAAAAGGAGAGGATTTTTTGGGTTGTTTTTTTTTAATCCCTATTTGCTGTTGCGCATTCTCTCCCCGCGTTGAGATTTATCACGTTTGAAGCCACACCCGGAGCCGCCGTGAAGTTCCCCTCCGTCCGACACACAAACAGCGAGACAGCGCCGGCGTCACCTCCCAACTCCACAGCAGCAGGGCCAGCCCTCACCAGGAAAAGAAACGCCCACTCCGAGGGCTTCATGGGAAATGTAGTCAAAGGCGGGCAAACGTTTCATTCGAGAGCTGCCGCGCAGTTTCATCTGCATTATACTGCCTCAAGTGGAACAATCTGGGGGTGTATGAGATTCTACAGTTGAGAAGAGAGATTAGAGGTGTTTTTTAATAGCTTACATTTTGGGGTTAAAGCTAGCACCATTAATCAGTGTACCTGTGGATGCCCCCCCCCCCCCCTTCACAACCTACTGTTTTAATACATACAACAGGATTGTTTACGTAGGTAAAAGTAGAAATACCACCGCGTAACAACACTCAATTACAAGTAAAAGTATTGCATTCAAAGTTGTACTTTACTAGCTACAAAAAATATGAATGCCTAAATGTAGCCCTCTAGAAATATATAAAAGTAAGAATACTGCAGAATCTCCCCTCTTAAAATGTTATATTGATATAGAAATATAATTGATTATTATTATTGATGCAATAATACACAAACATCATTTTAATGTTGTAGCTGGTTGAGAGATGGAGCCATTTTAACGAACTGTAGATCTAATAGGTTTAACAGAAACATATGTTTATTCTTAATCTGCAATGTCATCTGTAACTACCTTTAGGATAACATAACTCCACAGCTAATGCCAAACACAGCACTTTAGTGTCACCTTGTGGACCGGCTCCTGACCCTCAAGAGACACATTAACAACTCCCTTTTCTTACACCTTTTTGTCCTACAAAGTGTTACTGATTTAAATATTACATGAATGAAATATTTTTGGGCATAACAATATTTTTTCAGGTTATACAATGCTTACAGCTTAGCCACAGTGGTCCATTTAAAGCTGTTAACATTTTTCGTTGAAGTTTATTTTTATAATCATCATTCGTGGAATTAACGATTTATATAAAATACAAAGAATAGTCTTGAAAGTCTTTCCATATTTGATCTCCTGTTTCCAGATGGCCATATCTGACAGATGATGAGAGATCAACGTTTTGTTACCTCATTATCTTTATTGCAACATTGTTTACAGTACAATAACTGCCAGCATCATATTAAAATATAAAGAGATACAAGAAAATCAACATGAAATGAAGGACAAATGATTACATTGATATTTTTAATTGGACTAAAACTTTAATAGCTATCTACATTGTACAAACTAGATATGCATATAGAATATAAAGGGTATACATTTATATACAGTATTTATAAATGCTGGCAAATATTTAATATGTTACTATTCAATCATACACATTTCAATAAAGCGCACAAAGAGGGAGATTAACAACACTGAGTTCTAAAAAGAGGTCATCAGAGATCATCTTGTATCCGCCACTAACCCAGTGTATCCCCTCACTTTGTTGCCTCGTGTTTACGTCTATTTTTTTGCATGTTGTGAGGTTTACGTGTGCACCATTGAAAAACTCACCAAGGTCAAACCAGGAACAGAGAAGTTGGGGATAAATATAACACTTGCATTGGTTAAACAACACCAAACACTATGTTATGCCCCAGTGGCTGATTCACATGATTCCCTCTGCATACACGTACATTAAGACAACCAAATATCTAGATACAATGGATTAAAAGAGGTTTGTTTAACCAATTGACTGGACAGTACTGACTTATCTTCACGGCACTCACTGTCGTCTGGTGTAACAGAGTTGATCATAAAAAAATATATTGAAATATATGCCAGTACACCAGCTCACTAACAACTCAGAGTTAAAAAGTTACTGTCTGCCAACAAGCAGCGAGGAAGTCAGAAACAACCCAAACGTTACCACTGATGATATGCCACTGACTATAAAAGACAAATATAAGAAAAGAAACCCACATCAAATCAATCATTAACAGGATTTGTTTTTCATCACTGGATCAGATTCAACCAAATAAACATTAAACATGAAGTTCAAAACAACAGTTAATCTATCAACGGCAGGAGAGGAATACTAGAATTATACTTGATCAGAGTATAGGTCCAGGTTTATCACCACGAATGCTTATATAGTTCAAATACAGTGGAGCCATGTTTTCTTTTTTTAAACGACACGGACACCAGTACATCCAACCGATTAGTTGTTTTAGCTACAGAACGGACCAGAGGAGGAAACGAATGGTAGCAGGGGCTCACAGGGAAACTAACCGTGACATTATTTCAAGTAATGTTTGAGAAGACATCCATATTATACCATCGATGCATTGCTAAATTGCTCATAATCTACATTAGATTGATTACATCACCAACGATTTAGTTATAAAAAAGGGACATGCCCTTAAATCACATCTATCGAATATGGGATTTGCTTGCGTTTAATCTTATTAATGGCAACAAGACGTTGTGCTTATCAGCGGAAAGTGCTATTGCTAACCACAAACTTTTCAAAAATTGTTAAAGAGACAGTCATCCCATGTCTGTCATTTCTGTTAGGGATCAAGCTTGTGCTGGACACAGAAATATTTACAGACATCAAACTGTTACTAACCACTTTGTGAAGTGACCCTGTTGTTTTTTGGTTATCTCTGAATACTTCCAGTAAATGTTCAGAAACAACACATCTTTCAGGGAAAGAAATCTTCCCTCCATCATTACAAACACTGAGCAGTGACTTTTGTTTTGTTTTCATTTAGTTTATCACTTTTATCTGTACAATCCAACTGATGAGGTCTTCGGTATACCATTCCTTTCTTTCATTTACACCACAGTAACACTGAAAAACAAAACTGCACACACAAGGCATTGTTTTATGTGGTGATCTGGACAAGCCACGAGTCATTTAAAAACCTTCCTAACCCTGAAATGACGAGCTGAGGATCAGGTCATCAGTCCATCCTGCATCTTCTGAGATTCCTAATAAAAATATACATCTTGATCATATTGTGTCGGAATGTTTTGATAAATGTGCTCACAACACCACATACTGTCTGTGTGGTTTAGCACCCCGCTCGGTCAGAGGCGAGAATGTTGACAACTCCAAACCCTAAAATAACCACGTTAGTGGAGTAGGAGCGAAAGGGTGCACACACTAAAACATCAGTTCAACATTTTCCGGTCTTTTTGCTATGCTAAGCTAACCATCTGTTGGCTGCAACTTCAAATTTGCTGTACACGGCATTGAGAGTGGTATACATTTAAGCGTGTTTCCCGAAAATGTTGAACTATTCCTTTAACTTATCTTTCTTTCTGTGCAATAGCTTTTACCACCACTTCCATCTGCAGTTGCACAGAGTGACAAATATGTAGTTATTCAAATAACTTAATAATAATAATAATAATAATAATAGACGTAATAAATTAATAATTGTCCATCATTGAGTAGATTTTTGTCAACAGTTCAAATGGAGGTGCCTCAGATGGTCTACTCTAATCTGAGTAGCAGATTGCAGATCGTAGATCATTTTAGGGAAAAGACAGGGATGGCAGTTGATCACAACCAACGCAGGGACAGGCGTATAATGATAGCTGCTTTCTATATTGTTACCTATCTAGTTTTAACATCCATCTCACAAAGCACAGCCTCCAAATGTCAACATTAATCTCTATGCACGTGGCCAATTTTGTAAATTCAACGATCAACTTTGCAGTCAGTCGACCGGCCTGGATCTGCAGTCACTGGTCAAGGTAGGGCATGTTCAACGTCAAACATAATTCAAAGTAAAAACTTTAACATCACAACACGGATCTAAATCAACAATATAAAACCTGGGGGAAAAAATGGAAGGTGGTGCCTAGTGACCACTGCTGGCTTTGCTGCTGCCTGATGTCCAATCAATGATGATAAAGCTGAGGCTCATTATCATAAACAGGACGCCTATCCCAGCAAAACAGACGGCCTAGAAGAGAGGAGGAGTGAATGAGTTAAAGAGAGTGACGGGGGGATAGAGGGATTATCGTATCGCATCCTTTTCCGACAGCGTCACGATATTCACAGTAACTGCCATCGTATATCATTGAATACGTGAATGGCTTTAACCAGACATTTTTGTCTGTAGACAAATCAGATATATCCCATACTGATATCGGACATCGGATATAGGTCCGATACTGACTCAAATAGCTTGATTGAGTATTGTTAACAATATGCCACTCTGGCAAAAAGTTGGATTGGTGCATCCTTAGTAAAAATCCCAACCAATACTATTTATTTAGTTTTGGTTGACACAAACATTGATTTGTGAGAATAAAAACAAAACAACAACATCATACTGCAGTTAAAGGGATAGTTTGAATACGTTGAAGTCGGGTTGTAGGAGGTACTTATCCATAGTCGGTGTATTACAGACAGTAGATGATGGTCCGCACGCTCCCAGTTTGGAGAAACATACAGAAATACCAACACAAGAGCAAAGCAATGCACTGCTGTGGACTAAACAAATCAATATCCCTTTAAGTGTACGCCACACTGAGAATATTTTCACCGCTTTATCTTGTTGACAGCCATTTCTAAAAGTGAAACTTATTTATGCTCTGTACAGTATGGATAATTCACAGAAAATATTCTTTTAGCTGGATAAACCATGTTGTGATGCTGCCCCCGTCCACAGCAGTACATGGCTTTGCTTCCGTGCTGAGTGCTCCTGTCTGCTTCTCCAAACTGAGCGTGTGATGACCATCACAATCTACCATAAACATCCCCACTTCAAAACACAAAAACTATCCCTTTAAGTTTCTCTTTACATTTGATTTTAAAGGTATATAATGTTATATCCACCTACCCTATGTATACAAAGCAACCTGTTACAGTAATCATTCTATATTTATCTATATTGTCTTACTGTCATGCTCACCGAACCCAAAACTAAAGTTACTACTTTGAACTTAAATTTATGTTTTTCTCATGGGATGCTCACCATGACTTTGGGGAAAGAGCGCATTGGCTCCTCTTCTTTGGGAACAATACGAAGGTAGAAGACAGCAGGGAATATGAAGATGAGACAAGGGGCAGATGTGGCACCTGGAAAGCAGAGAAAAAGCAGAAAATTATTCATGAAACTGATTTTCCGTGAATTCTCACTCCCTTCAGTTCTCATTAAGTGCTGCTGCAAGACTGACCGCACTGTAGTGATGATATGGAAATCAGAAGAAATGGAAGGGAAATAAATTGCACGCATAATAATCTACTTGCATGTATAAAATAAATATGAATATACATGCATAATCCGCTAATATATAGGCTTCAAAGAGATCCTGGAAGCTATACTCAGGATTTGTCAGGGTGCATCTTCTAGTAACTGAGTCTGTCTAAATGTCCCAGCCAGTGCTGCTCCCAACCTACCAATGACCCCAAAGATGCCCAGGATGTTGGGAGCAAAGATGACGAGCATGTTGATGAAAGTGAGCAGAACGAAGGCAATGGCGGTGTGACGGGGCCAGTTGAAGGTCTTGTTGGGAAATGCCATCTGCTGGATTGCTCTTCGCACCTGATTATAACAAAAAAAAAGAAGCAATTTTCAATTGTCACTGCGTGAAGAAAATAACTTCCAAGACTTTACAGGAGGGAGCCAATGTGTGAACTAGAGGTGCTAAAATTGTACTTACAGGAAAGAGCACAATGGGTACAGTGAGTGTGACAGCAGTGAGTACAGCCACACGCACGCACAAGATCAAAGTATCATACGGGTCAATGCGACTGTAGGTGTGAAGCAGCTCTGGTTCCACTTCACCTGGAAGAGATTTTAAAAAAAGAAAATAGAGTAGTTTGAATGATGGAAGAACACTTGTCCTTTCCTCATATGGTGATAACATTAATCAATAACAATATACTTATAATACAAGTCAAATATTAATATGAACTGGTATATATTAAAACAATACAGATAACAATAATGCAAAAATCATGCTTTATTAACATCCTAAATATAGGTAAAATGCTACTGTATTCAACAAAACCTTCATAAATCATGATATCTTTTCATTGCAGTGGATTACATTAGCGGTATATTTGGTTAATGTAAGGTCTACAATATGACCACTAGAGGGGGAAAATGCATCACGATAGTTTTATGGCCTTCAGGATGACTGTTCTGCTAGATGTAGTGATTTGTGCTGATAACCTTGTGACATTAAATTAAAACAATCAACGTAAATGGAAAAATAAATTAAGACGCGCAGTGAGATAGATAGATATATTTATAGATATATTTATAGATAGATAGATAGATAGATAGATAAATAGATAGAGACATATTTATAGATATATTTATAGATAGATAGATAGATGGACGGATGGACTGATTGATAGATAGATGTGCACAATGTTCTGCGATGGGAGGAGGACCAGGCCTCACCATAGAAAGTTAGGTATCCAAAGAGGGCAGCCAGAAAGTACATGACGTACATGACTGCAATGGAGATGTTGGCCACATGCTGCATCTTTTTCTTGGTGGGACTGAAATCAGAAGATATTGCCATGTGATGTCACACGCACACACGCACACGCAAACATAAACTCATACGCACACATAACATCAGGGCATCCTCTGTCATATAGAAAGTGTGTGGCACAGTTGAAAAAAAACAACAATCTTCAGTTGTGGGGCTTCTTGAACTGTAGGAAACTGCAACAGGCAGGATGATACATTCTAACTAACGACATGCCTCATCATACAAGCAGTGTCAACGCATTTCAAAATAAAGTGAAAGCAGTGCATGTGACTAGGTTATGATCAGCCAAGCACAAATCAGACCTTTCCTCTTTGCTATGCAACTGAGTTATTGTCCAAAACTTTGCAGGAGTTTTCCATCATAAGAACATACTTGCGCAGCTCTGTGTAGATGGGCAGGACCTCGGGGTGGCACACAAAGGCGAACGCCAGGATGGGGATGGTGTAGGCAGTCTGAAAATGAACCCCAACAGGTCACCATAGATACAGCAGCGCCATCCCAGACGTCTTACCACCAACCTCGCGCTTTACTGCCCATTACTCCCTCAGATATATCACAGAGAGCTAATTGTTTCCCTGCGATTAACTTGGGCCGGGCCAAGTTTTAGCCTATTTAAGAATGCCTTACTTGTAAGCTGCTGAGCAGCAGGGATTGGTCTTTTGAGTCTGGGTTAGGAAAGTCTCATACATCTTTAAGGGACAATAAAGACTTGATATGAACAACCGGTCAGTATTTACAAATGCTCTGGAAAGCAACATTGTTTCAATGAAATTAAGTGATGTAGAGTTAAAACAAATTAAACATCCAGCTGTCATTAAGAGTCCTTCGAGAGTACTTTCCTGTTGTGAATGTATGTACTGGGTGTACAAAATAAGGGTACTGAGAGAATTGTGAGGTCTTTCCCATTTAATTCATTACCCATCGCTCTGGCCCACAAAGAGCAAACTTGATGATCTCACTGTAAGCAACAGAATGTCAAAGCAATTTTTATTCCTCCGCTGACAGGAGAAGACAGGTCGGGGGTCACTGTCAATCTTTGATCCTTGCATTAATCACAGACTATTGTCTATCATTAACAGCTTGATAAAAGCCCTGAGTGCTTCAAACCAAGTGCAATATCCATGCTTGGATTGTGAACCGTCACTGGCAACATGCTAAAGATGACTATGACACATGTGGGTGGCGGTCAGTGAACATGACAGTGGAGGTGGATTTGCAGTTTCAGACCGAGTATCATGCGCAAAAAAACCTACTTGTGAGTTTAGGTTGGCCATTTTGGGAATACAGGCAGGATCAGGCGCCCCACCAGGATCCATGGCACTGATATTCAGCCCAGTGGCAGTGCTATTGAATGTAAAGTCCAGAAATGGACACGGAGTATTGAACTTCTTGTAGATGACCTGTGCAGTGCAGAGGAGAGGCGTTAAGCAGCAACAAAGTCTGTGGGACACAGTTAGCATAAAGACAGGCTGAAAATATGGTACTGAGAGAGAGAGAGAGAGAGAGAGACAGAGAGCGATGCGTGGATTACAGATCGCACAGCCAAAACTAGGTCAGCGAAAGACAAGAGAACCAACACAGCCTGGAACCGCAGCATGCAAACATTAGTCCATGGCAATGAGTAGAGAGAGTAGGGAATACTAAAGAGATGGTAGGAAGGGGAAAAAAAGTGTTATGGACTGATCCCAGTGCACGTGAATATGCTACCTTGATGTTTCTGCCAAACAGACAAGAAACAAGAAGCAAGACATGATGCCTAGTTTACATGTAGGTATAGAGGACGTACCGAAATGAGGAAGAAAACCATGCAGCTCAGGGAGAAACCACTGGTGTATCCCAGGTATCCTAAAACACAAATGCTTAGGGTTAGGGTTTGAAAATAAACAAATGCTGCTTATTTCTAATTATTAATCACTAGTGCGGTACATTTTCCTTTTGAACTGTATCTTCTGCTGTATGTTCTTCAAGCCTTGTGTTGAACTAGACTGATTTAAAAGTGCAACATACGAGATTGGGAGCATTTCAATTGCCTCTCAACGGCTCTCAACATGACGACGCCTCAGCCAGTGGCTCATAGCTAACGGTGCTAACAGCGCTAACCAGGATTTATGAAGAGAACTTGATACGGCGTCAGCGCCCCGTTCATTCCTCTGAAAGTTGCTCAGTGGAGCATGGAGCAGTTCTGATGAAAATGCCCACATCTTCCAGCGATCTTCCGCATCCATGGGGGCCCATAGAGCAAGGGCACTAGCGATTCCTTTAACCTCACCTCCCAGCCCTCGGTGCAGCATCGTTCTCGGGCTCATTCACACGATCGAAGGACGGAAAAATAACTTTTGGCTATGAGCGCATTTTCCAACTTTTAGGACCTAATATGGGGTCTATTCATGTATTTGTAGTTGATTTACCTAAAGAAATATTCATTCAATAAGATACAGACGTCTCTTCCCAACTCTTTTTGCTCCTTCAATGTGCTGGGAGTCGGAGCTCATTACTAGATTCTAACTGCACCGACTGCCTCTGTTGTCCTTGATGTCACAGCAGGAGACAGACTTCTTAGAAGAGGTCAGCCAATATGCCCCCTTTTCACACTTCCAAACTGGCTCTCCTCGCTTTTTTATTCCTCTTTCAATCTGTTTTGGTTCATGTACTTTCTCATCTAAAGCGCTGAAATGCAGACAGACCCATATGACCCTTGACCAAACTTGCGAAAACACATTGGATTTGTGTTAAAAGAACAAAAAAGGCATATTAATATAAAAAGAGTAAACCCTCTGCAGTCTCGCAGTGTATTGGCAATTATCAGGTATGGCTGCACAATGAATTCAGGTGTGACTTGAAGATGCAGGGGTATAAGCCATGTACCAAGGGACATCTCAGGAGGACAACAGTGGGAATGGTCACGGAAAGAAGAAGAGAGTGGGAGGGGAAAGACTCTCTCTGCCAGTGAAAATGTGACTTAAACAAATGCAGAGTTCAGCTCTAACATGGAAGCTCTAAAATAAAAACGAAAAACATCCAGGATCTCAAACCATTGCATTACCCCTCTTAAAATACCTGAAAGGTATGGCATTAATTCAAATGTAGAAGGTGCCTTGGAGGAGATTAAGGATTAAAGGCAGTTAAGGAAACATATTCAAGCACAAGACCAAGATCCAAGCCTTGAGGCTGAAGTGTCCTTGAGCAAGTCACCACATAAAACTCCATGAGCTCCTTTACTGCTTCTAGCCCTGCAGGACGTTGGGATGAAGTAAGTTGGCAAGCAAAGGCCACATTTTATAAACAATATTCATGGCTTAATTCCCATATTTTCATATCTGAGGACTTTTAAGCATTTTCAATTTGATTTAATAGTAGTATAGTTGTGTTAACATTACAAAACATTTGTTAAAGCAAGACTTTGCAAGTTTTAAGAGAAAAAAACACATTCTTCTTCTTAACGGTGAAAGGTTGGATTGGATTGTCTAACATCACCGGCAGCTTTTGGTGGCTACTGCTAGCAAACTTAGGGTAAATATTGCTGCTTAACACACATTGCGGAGTCAGTTGGCAGACTCAGTAATGTCACTTGTGATGCCGTAGCTTAGCATTTTTGCTAAATGCTAAACAGTCCAGCATTTAAGATAATCCCGTAGTTGTCGTTTGCAGCTGCAGTGGCCGCTGTTCAGCAAGCTACATAGTCTGGCTTTAACCGATTCATGCAAAACGTAACACAACACAGAATTTGAAAGTAAGCCCAGAATAAATCACTAATGAGATGGGATTCACTGTGAGAAGGACATGACATACTTACCTAGCTGTTTCATGAGAGCCAGAGGTAATATCACTGCAACAGATACAATGATCACAAGGTAGTTCCCGTTCATGTACCATTCACTGCAGAGAGGAAGAGAATTAAACGTATTGATTTAGAATTACTCGGCTCAAACACTCCTCTCCATCACGTTAAGCATTTGCACTGTGTCAGATATTGATTGAGAAGACACACGGGGGGGGGGGGGGGGGGGGGGAGTGTGTGAACAGCTAGAAACTTTAGGTGCACACAAATAAGGCTTACATGGTGGAAAAAGCAGTTGCTGATTGAGGATTATTTTGCCACAACGATGCCAAGTATTTTTATTCACAGCTGAATAGAAGTGAACACAAATTAATCACATGGTCGCCATATAATCAAATTTCTAGAGTGGAAAAACTAAGCCTCTTTCCTCCCTGTACCACTGGACACTAAGAACTGTGGCTGTAGCTGGGACACAGAGGTCATGTCCTCTGTATTGTTCACTGGAATATTTTTAGGAGAGGTAAATACAACACACAAATTACACATGGTTGCTTTATACTAAATATTTAAACATTTGACAGCAGAAATAAGAATTATAACCCAGGCTTTGAGATACAATTTAGAGAAAATTTCACGAAATATATATAATGAAAAATAAAATACACAAAGTGAATGGTCAAAACATTTGACTGACTTTTTTGATGGCGAGTCAAAAACGGATTATTTGATAAACAAAGAATCACAATACTCTGCAAGGATATGAGTGACTGACTGCATAACTGAATGGCTGGCTGACTGGTTAGGGCAGAAAAATGGAAATATTATACTATATATATATATATATATATATATATATATATATATATATATATATATATTATATTATACTTTTTTATAATTTGACTTGTTTACTCCTACTACTTAGCATGGATTACACTGACATGGTGTCCACTGACTGACACAGAGGGTAGTGGAAACTAACATTCAAAGGCAGTGTAGCTACATTCTACTGCCAAACAAAATAAAAACCCATCATGACTAAGTGGATGACATGTGAGACGTGTGGCAAACCATATGACAGACAGACTGACACATGTTGCTGCTTCATGCACAGCTATAGGAAACAAACCTCTGTGAGCTATTTTTAGATTGACACAGTAGGGTTGATTCATTTCTTGACTTGTATTAGGTGGGAGGCTCTGCAGAGACGTTTTTGGCCACACACACACACACACACACACACACACACACACACACACGCACACGCACTTCTCAAAGAAAAAGAGGCTCATCTATCCTCTTGTCATCCTGCCCTACGGCCACCTGGACCAGGGTCACAATATCTCACCAACTCTGATACACACTTACACAAAAACATACAATATTTTACAAACACGCAAATGCACAATCACTAATAATCACAAATGGTAATAAAAGCTTGATAAGCAGATATACACTCTCTACACCAAAATACCAGCGGCTCTCTGATAAATTGACTGGTTGAACAGGCACACAGACACAGCCTCAGGTGTTAAGTGATTGTGCGTGTGAGCTGACCAGGGTCAGCAAAACACACACACAGAGACACGAATAGACACTCATGTGTGAAGCAGGAGGACAAAACAGAAAGGCCCATACTAGACAGAAAGGCCCATACAATACAATGCAAGGCAACGGCCATGTGACAACAACTGTCTGTGCGAAGGAATTCATTTTCAGTTTTTGTTGACTCTGTGCCAGTACAAGAGCACAACAAACTACCACAAATCACAGAGTTGAACTAAAATATATGACACTGTAGTTAAAGAACTTCTTTTCAGTCTTCAATCATTTTCACAGAAAAAACATGCAGATCGGTTTTAATGGATTTGTTTTTCATATCATTTTATATTCCTAGGCATGCAGACATTCTTGTATTTTCTGATGCAAGAAGACACTGTACATCATTTACGTTCCAGAAATAGAAAATAGAAGGAAAGGAAAATATGGTGAAAATACTAATTAGGTACCAGACAATTAAGAAAACAAGCAGTTACATTGTTTGCTCTGCAAATGTTTGTTTATTTATTATTTGATATTCATTTGAATGTTTGTACTATTGTTTATTTTCCATTTTGAATTTAGATTGCTTTTAAAAATTCAAAATAAACACTGGATTCATTGATTTTTTTATAAAATCCCCAAATCATGATGCAGAGATGCAGTCAGCTCTATGATTACAGTATAATCATATACTATTATGAAGTAGTATTTGTTGCAGAGCTATTGTATTTTCTTGCATCGGATTGTGAGGTGTCCCTGTTATTTTGTCCACCCCGTGAGCAGTTAGCAATATAAACACAGACCCATTGACGGGATGAAATGCCACTGGGACAATCTAGTTTGTCATTTTAAATAAACAGTGATTGTTGACCATGTCCCAGATCACTGCTAAACAGAGAACGCAGAGCTGACACCAGAAAACACTGTGGACATGTTGTCACACTACATCACCTCTATAGCGACTACATGTAGTGGGACACATCAATCTAAGCATTTACGAGCAAACGTGGTAGCACGTAATAGATTGAGGAAAGCGTAGTTCATGCACTTTTATAATAAACTCCCATTTCTCCCCCTTCCTCCTCAAATACTTCTCACAAACGATGAAAAGTAGGTGAAGAGAGGCTCTAACTGGGGTAAGGGTTAATGTGTAAGAGGGTAACATCACACTTGAAATCCCATCCAAAGACGTGAGTGTTGTTTGTCTCTGAGGCCACCTGCACTGGCCAGTGATATCCCATGGTTTACGTTTTCAGCCGTGGAGTCTAGCTGTGTTTTGTCAGTGGCTGCGCTGCTCTCCTTCTCCAGGGTCGCTATCACAGCTGTTCTCACGCCAGGTGCTCCCTACATCCTGAGCATCACCAGGCCCGCCAACTGGCACAGCCTGACACAACTCTTTGTTGAGGCTGAAATCCTTGTACACGCAGGACGGCGGCATACGGTCCCGTAGTGAAGTGGCGGGATGCCCACTACAATTTCTTATCATGAGCAGGTTACTTTTTTACCTTTAGGAGGCATGGCAGTGTTTACAGATGTGACACTGATCCAGATGTATGTCAAGCATTAATTCAAGTGAGTAGAATTACTTTTATTTCAATCAAGTTTCTTTGGCAGCGCTGTAGAAAGATACACCAGTTGTTGTATTTCTGACAAAGTCGCTGCTCGAGGAGTGTTTGCTGTAGTGTTAAACTATAATTGCTCTTACCACCAGGGACTATGGGCATTTCTCATTAACTAGGACTGAAATCTTCAGGATTACAAATTCAAAGATATTGTTTCGTGTGAAGTTGAGTGAAATAATTAAGTATTTGATTTTTGATTTGTTTATTTTTTGCCAGTGATTTTCTCACAAGGACCTGAAGTCTTATAGTATGAATGAAAACTTTGATGTCATGTATTGACCACTCACCCTGCAGGTTTATCCACCATCAGAAAGGCCTGGATGACCAGAGGAAACTCAGACTTGACTATGTACAGGTAACTGGACATGGCTGTGGAAAGGAGATACAAACGATGAGTTAGTATTCAACTACACGGTTACTTATACAGTAATACTCCCAAGCTTCTGATCTTATAATAGAATTATCCCAGAAACATCAGAAGAAATTCAAATAAATGTGTAAGTGTGTAAGTGTGAGGACAGATGGAAGTGTGATCTCACCTCCAATGTTCTGCAGCGTGATGGCAATACCTGCCGCCATCTTCCCCGGGGTACCAAAGGCCCTGTAGCCGAGCTGCTCATACGCACGAATACCTGAGCCACGAAAGCCAGATGAAAAGCATTTTATCAATGTGTTCAATTCATACTAACAAGGTCTAGGACTGTAAAAAGAATGTAAATCTAATTATGGTCATACGTTACAACTTGTTGTGCAGCAGGTCATAGAGTATTATGTGTTCACACACTGCAATCTTATCATATCTGACTTTAAAGGGTAATTTAGAGGTTTGGCTATTTTGCAGATAAAACCACCTTTGTTGACAATGAACAGTCCGACAAGAGAGATGAGAGCGCTTTCCCTTAGGTGCGCTAATAATAACCTGTCAATGTGAGCAAAATCAAAAGTGATCAATGATTAAAAAAAAGAATAGGACCACCCACACAGATGATGTTTCTGTCGAGGTTGTGGATAGTTTTCTAATTCCTCAACATAAAGATTTTCTAACACTATAAATTGGTCTAAGAACACTGACTGTATTCGGAAAAAGGCAGAGGAGATTTCTGTTGAACATATTCTTACGGGAGGTGTAATAGTGTTGTTTGGAATTTAACCTGAAGCAACTCAGGAGGCATCCAAAATAATAGGAAGCAGTAAGTCATACCTGGATGAGATATATATGATGTCAGGTGCAAGGAAAGAGCTCAAACCATTATCAGATATCATACAAGCTCAGATATCATACAAACTAATTTTCACTGCTACCATTGGTTAAGCAATATCGTGGCATCGATGTACACCCATTTAAAAGACCGCAAATTTCCTACTTGCTTAAACTGAAAGTGTTTATTTTTGCAATGTAGTCAAGATCTTAGGTCACGCAAATGGCTTCTGTTTAAAGTGCCTTCTATCAGTGCAGAGGCTGGCCAAACAAACCTGTTCCAATATACTCCATGGTCCTGGAACAATCCGCAGACAAGGCTTATACTTGAGACTATTATGTTTTTTTAATTATTTTCAACTTAAAATAAAGGAAGTGGTCACTGCTAGCTGCAGATGCTTTAATTAACTGACAAAACACGACCAAAATGCTGCCTTGTTAATAAATACATAATCTGATGTTGTTGTCCTATTATGTATTGGATGCTGCTATTTGACCTGTCTGGGTCTCACTTATCTGGGCACAAGAGCAGGAAGCCGTAGTTTTCTCTTCTATCTAACACTCTGTGTGTACCAGCAGACTGTGTATATGTTGAACGTGTCGATTAGAAAGCAGCCAGGGCACAAGCTATTAATTGACTGGAAATGCACGGGTTGCATTTAAATGCAAATGATAATACATTGCATGAATCCTTGAATCAGAAGATGCATATTGTCAGGATACATACATACCTACAATACCAGACAACTTTAGCAGTAAATGGATGGAATACGACGAGAGGACTGCCACCACTGTTAGAAGTACCCTGAAACAAACAGACATGCAACAACAGACATTACTGACAGTATTACTGCCTCTTCTTCTACCTGCAAAAAAACTCAATTTTATACTCATTATACCAAGAATTCTCATTTCTCAACAACTTCATATGTTATATGTTTACAGCACACATTACCCTGCAGGCTATTTATACAGCTGCAGCATAGGCATACATTTTCTGCATGCCGGTACATAGATTGTGTTGGAAGAGCAGAGTCCCTGTGGCTCTGCTTTAGCCTGGATTGTTACTCAAGCTGAGACAAGGAGGCTGCCCTGTCAGCCTCTCTGCCCTCTGACACAGTAAGTAAGCACGTACACACAAACACACACACACACACACACACACACACATAGACACACACACCAGATGGACAGTTTCAAAAAGAAACGTTTCCAACGCAATGCTGAGATTGACAGAATGAGAGAAAATCCTCTGCAAACATTAATCTTCTCATCTTTGTTCATCAGTGTTGGAATAACCCACGTCAGTCACAACAACAGTCATTCCTTCCATTTTCAGTCAGAGTTGTTTCCTCAAGAGGGAATAGACTCGCCACACAGACTCATATTAACCGTTTTTTACATTGTTATTCCTCTTCATGAGGAATTTAGTGTCTTTTTTTGTTTTTGCCTGTCCTGGCTCTCTGTCCCTGTCTCCAGCTCCCGCTCACTTCCCCCCCAGGCCATGAACCCTCCTCTCACTCCCCAGATCTGCCGTCCTCTAACCGTCCACCAGATGCCCTAAGACTCTGCTGCCAGTCCCGCTCACCTGGCATCCCCTCCCACCTACACACCTGTTGCCATTTCCCTCATCAGCTCTGCCTGGCCTTCCCCGTCCTCCTCCTCACCTGCATCTCATTCTCTCGTCAGCCACTCTGCACATAGTTCCCCTCCTTGCGTTCCTTGTCAGATCATCATAATTGCTATTCAGTTTCTTGTTACCTGCAAGCTATCTGCTATCTTCTACCTGTCTGCTGGACCCACTGCCATTTGGACTCTTGATCACTGTACGCTTTTTGACAATAAATAGTACTGATGTAGTGATTACGTTAAATTATTTTGCGTATTTCTGTTTGGTTCCTTGGATATTGTTAATAATGCCAACATCATATTGTTGGAAAAATGACACGCAGCCTATTGAAGATTATTTACATGACAGTAGCATGACCAAATAACTACTACTTTAACATTAATGTTCTTAAATTAGCCCGTGAGGTGCACAAGCTACATCTTTTACTTGGATTCAACATCTGTGTTTAAGAATCATCACTTAATAAGTGAGACTTTTGTAAGAATCCACAGCATGGGGGAGTTTTGTGAATGGGTCCCTGATCTACTGACTTTCCCTGACCCAGTCCAACTATTGTTACCATTGGCCACTTTAGCTCTCTCTCTCACACACACACACACACACACACACACACACACACACACACACACACACACACACACACACACACACACTCCATTCCTCTCTCCTTTTGGAAAAGCCAGGCCACACGTCTTTCAACTGGACTTCAACTCTTGGCCAGTTAACAGGGGGTTTTTTTGAGGGGGGGGGTGTAATACTATGTGAAAGAATGTTGGGCTGACTTGCAGTGGAGGATTTAGTTAGTCAAGTGGCAATGGGAGGACGGATCTGCTGACAGTCAGACAGACTGACACACTTGGGTAACTGTAGCTCTGCTCACAGCTTTCCGCCCCGCTGCATTCCTCGCGGGCCAAGACCACTGACCGGCTGAAGCCTCTGCACCCGCCAACAAAACTCTGTGTGATATGAAACATCGGGCCATAAGGGAAACTGAAACAAAACACAGTCCAAAATCTAGACTAACAACATCGCTCTTCATTTTATTTCTTTTGAGAATATATTTATGGTTGTATGGTTATCATTCAAAAGACTTTAACGATTATGAGCAAATGTTGACATATGTGGAGTGAACTGATAGATCGACCCTCACAGATCTCCCCCTGGGGATGAATAAAGTATCCATCCATCCAAAAGGTTCAGCAGACGACCCATCAGTGGAGATAAATGAGAACAACCATTTAACAAAAAATACTCAGCAACAGGCCTATTATTTTGCATGTTGGTTTTTATTTTGCATTTATTTACCTCCCCGTGTTTGACCAAACATGGTCGCCTCATTTGTAGGTCTTCTGTCCCCTTAAGGATCAGGACCAAAGGTTCAGAATGACACTGTTAAGAAAAAAAGGAAAAAGGCAAAACACCAGCCTGGAGTCCAATGTGAAAAAAAAGAAAGATTGTCACTGACCCTGCCTGTACTTCTCAGTACCTACTCCATTGTTTGATACGAGATCGTGCAGATATTCACACAAAGACTCGGCCTTTCATCCCTAACAGGACGGATAACTACACGCTAAGTGTTGCATTCAGTCACGTACTATCAAATCGCACAGGAGTAGGTTGCGTGTTTTCATCAGAGTTAAATGGGGTTCAACTCAGCTCCTGTCCTGGTGTCAAAGACATTGGTGTTCAGCGACACAGAGTTCAGCCAGTCCAGACAGCAGACAGCGTGAAAAGCCACAGTCACACAACTCAGCTCAAAATAAGAAGCTTTCTTTAACACGTGAGATAAATCCTGACATGAGAGAGCTCAAATCACGTCCTTGGGGAACATTTAAACCTAGCTTTACATTACTCCCAGATTGATGGAATCATGAAAGGGAACATGAATATGCTTTCACCTTTATGTTGTGTTGAGTTTGGTATGAAATGAACAAACTGCCTCTGGCCTACAAAGGGAGAGCGCATCAAGTTTTTCATCATGACTACAAATCCACTTAAAACCAAGCCAAGATTTAAACAAACATCCCAAAGATTGCTTCAACTCTCACTAATACTCTGTATTGTCATTTCAATTTAGGGATGCTTAGTTAACAGCAGTGCCTGCATTTTCTAAGAAATATAAATCTGGAGGGCTTAATCTTTGTCAGAAAAATACTTTCCTCAGCCAGTTTCCGCAGCGCACACCTAACAATCTCTAGCACCACTAGGAAGAGGTGTCGAAACAGCACGAGGAAACGAGCTGGGGAAAGTGTTGATGTTGTCAGTGCCATCTGGTGAGATTACCCTCTGGAGAAACCAGCCTGATTATTCTTGAGAAAAAGACAGAACACAGCTGGAAACCTCGTGAAAAAAGTGAAGATTTCAGAAGCAGTGAGCGCATGAAAGACCTAAATGAGCACGCAAACCTTTGAGAGCCCATCAGTCCGATATTATACCACCACCAAGGTTGAATTATATTCCACCACAGAGCTTCATGTTTGCATGTTTAGGCAGAAAATTCAGGCAGGATAAATCTGAGACCGATTGGATGGTCAACAAAAGTGCCGATGATGAAGCTACTCCACTACATGACACCCAATGAAATGGTGATGCTTGTGATATTTCCTGAAAGCATGCTACAAGTCTATAAGCTTTAAGGGCTGGAGATATTCTGTATTTTTCTTATTGTCGATAAATACCATAAAAAGACTAAAACAACTGTGATCACTCACTGCAGCTCAAATGTCAGAAGACCTCCAGTGAATTTAAATAAAGTAGAAAAGGCATCTGCATTAAAATAGAAATGTTCAACCTGAAAGCTGCAGTCGACTATGACGTCTTTATCCTGACAGACAATTCTGCTGCAGAGGTTTTTATACGCTAAGCCCCTCATATGTACAGCACATACGCCAACTGGTTCCAGGCAGAGAATCAACCACACAGAAACAATCTGGTTATTTGTGCATCCTTGATTACGATTGCGCCTGTTTATAGCGCGAGTAAATGATTGCCAGTAGCTTATTAATCTGGGCCTTTATTTATCAAACAAATGTGCCCTGTGTCATCGGCCTCTTTGTCATAACCAGGGACTACAAGACAATTACAATACAATTGGATGCTATTTATGTGTGAAGGAAGAAAATAAGTCAGACAATATCTGTGAGACTGTCAGTCACTCCACCAATATGAAATCATGGAGTTACATTATTGAGTGTATCTTATGCATTTGAATATCTTACAAAAACAGGACGACTCCTGTGTTGGCCATGGCGTATGCCAGTCCTAGGATTCCACTTCCCATGATCGCATTGCCAAGGTTGAAGACAGACATCCCAAACGAGGTTTTCCCCTCAAACTATAACCGATGCAAGACAGGGGAGAGGAATAAACATGTTAGGTCATCTGATAGTGCATGCAAGTCCATCTATCTATCAGATAGATAGATAAATAGATAGATACTGTATATATAGATATATATATGTCGATGTGTATATACTGTATATATAGATATAGGAATATTGAACTTACATCTGTAAATTGAGGGGTCTTCTTGTCATCCATGCCCGATGAGAAGTCCTGGCTCTCTGGGAGGTTGGCCTCTGTATTCTCAGTTCTGTGGGGACTAATGGAAAACAAATACTTGTCAAAGCAGTAAACACTACATTAAACAAAAACAGTCAATACTCTTTATAAACTATGTCATTTCTTTTTTTTACAGAACAAGCTCTGGTTTAGAATAATTCCTTTACTGTGTAAAAGACGCACACTCTGAAATATAACACACTACAATACGAACACATTCTCTGTTCCTTATCAACAAGCATACCTATCATTCTGGGCACTGTTGGGTACAGTTCCCCTACAAGCAGTGTAGAGAGAGTCCATCCATCACCCAGCGAGAGCACAAAGTGGAAAAACAACACCCTCAGTCATTATATAATCAGGAAAATAATGCAGTGAAGGGACCATCTATAAATGATCATCTGTATCTCAGAGAGAGATTTTAATGAACCAATCAATTACATAGTAAGAAGACACAAAAAAACATTGTTAGACAACCAGTGACATGACAATTAAGCATTTAGCTATCTCCATTATCCAGTAAAAATGAGTGTACCATGACCATCACCAGGCAGTTAATGGACACACAGTATTTGCAGTTACTGGGATTGTGCTATTTTGTATCTCCACCTCATGTATTGTTAGCATTGAGGCCTTCCATTTAGGCAATATTTTTTGTAATAATTTTATCTGATTCATACATAACTAACAGGTACATATTGCGCATTGTATCTTGCTTCTACAAGAGAGAGTCAGGTCCTTCTCGTGTTGAAGGAGTAAACATAAAGATTAGTCAAGGAACAGGCACAGGCATGCTACACATGACAACTATCCTATTTCACTTGATGTTCTGTTAGCACACAGGGTGAAACGTGATGTGACGCATTAGAGAAAACATGTGAGGCCTTCGGTAAGTGAATCAAATCGCCTTGCTTAAAATGTTTTTTTACATGCTAAGATTTGTGGCAGACGGCGGCTCAGATTGCACAAAAAGTAGTGTTATGATGTTGGATGTTACAGGTGTTACACTGTGATATGCAGATCCCAATGAGCTCAGATTTTTTATATATGATGGGTGTTTTTACACGATGACAGTTTTCTACAAATTAGATTTGGAAAATTTCAATATATCGGCACATATTGAACGGTAACCCCTGTATCGTGATATGTATTGTATCGCCACATTCTTGCCAATAAACAACCGTAATTCTAAAGCGATCAACGAAATAAGGAGGATTAGACTCACTTTTCACCGGCCTCTGCAGATGGTGTTTTGGCCGATGCTGTGATCTCCTCCTCATGGCCTTTTCCATTGGGAATAGCGTTCACCTCAGCAGGGGCCGTTTCCACAGAATCCGCTGGTTTATCCTCACTCATGTCTGCTGTGGTGCCTGCGTGTGTATGTGGTAATGAGTCTGTTTAAATGTGTAGGTGTATGAGGCTGTGTGAGTGTTTGAAAGGTGCTCTGAGGTCTTTTTCCTGGGATCTGTGGGGAAAAGAAGAGAAATCACAAAATGTAGAGATTTGTGGTTTTGAATGGACACTATACAGTATAAATACCACAGTTCAATAAACTAATCTTTTAATCAGAAACTTGTACACAGACCAAATATGAACATTGAAGGCCCTGATTGGACCTTTTCCTGAAGATGGTGTGAACGTGTACAGACTTTAATCTCCCTCTCTCTCCTGATGGCTTTGTCTTAACTGCTAGGGTGGAACAAATTGCAGCTTCATCTTTCATATTGTAGCATGGAGTTCTAATGAACCAGACTAGCAGGGCCTATCATTTCTTTATTCTCTGTGTTACATATGTTAGAATATATAACAGTCTAAATATTAGGATCCCAGAGAGATGAGCTTTTTCTTGAAAGTCACCTGAAGAGGATCTGAATTAAGGATGTCAAAAGGACATGTACAATTTCTGTCTAATGACAAGCCTGTACCTCCAGGTTATTTTATTTATTTATTTTTATAAACAGAAGAATTAAAAAGATCCTTTATTGTTTGCATTGGGTTTTTTTAAGAATCCTTTAGATTATCAAAAAAAATGCAGTCCCAAAGCTAAAAAACTTTTTCTTGATATTTTGGAGATTCTGCAACAATTTGTAACTGTTGCTTGAGACTCAACATAACATTTGCTTTTCTTGGGTCCAAGGACGGCTGTAGCTCAGTGAGCGGGTCGTCTTTTAACCACAAGGTTAAAGGTTATGTTCCCGATTCCTATTGTCCACATGAAGTATCGCAGCGAGACACTGACAGCAGCCCACTGCTCCTAAATGCTGAGGATGGGTAGTATGCAGAGGTCAGATTTCATGTATGTACCCATATATACGTATGTGGCGATCATAATTGACATTGACTGCATTGGCACTATAGCAATGCTTTCATTCCAACAATAAGAGGCACGTGAGAAGATAACGGATTAAAGTGAGTCTGTATCTTCCTTATTAAGGCCCAACGGGGACGTGACTGAACTACAAATCTAAGAAAAGGGATGTCAAGATGGAAAACATACACCTTGCAAACCTATTAAAGTACTTAAGTGACTAAATTACATATTGTAGTTGTGGCTTAATCGGACTGACGACAAATGAAGATTCTGACCCAATTGACCCCATTTAGAGCATGCCACAAAAATTAAAACTGTGTCTATACTGACAATACCATTTACTATACTGATACTGTAAATATGAATGGGTGGAAAAAACATGGGCAAAATCCAGCTATGTTAGTGAAAATATAGAGTTGACAGTAAATGGACGTTTGGGCAAATCCAATGAATAATTGACACATCAACTGACAGGTCTATACGCTCAGAGGAAACAGGGCTTTCAGAGAACTGTGACACACTGGGCTTTGCGTCAGGCCTCTATTTCCTGGGCATCCTGCTGTGATGTCTTAGCTGACCAGCTGACTTGTGAGGCCTACAAAGGACATGTATCTCCTGGATGCAGTTGACCAAAGCCCCCCATCCGGCGGGCCCTGAATGATCTCCTTTGCTCTGCTGCATAAACAGCAGTGGGGGCTTTAATGGAGAGCACGTTGGGGGCCATAGAGGAGGAACACTCACAAAATGTTTGAACCCCCAGATGAAAAGAGAAGAACCAGCTAGGACCAGCTCCGAACCAGTTCTAGCCGTCTTTGTGCCTTCATTTTTCTGCTTGTCACTTTTCTCCTGGTTTTCTCTTTTAGTGAGGAGGGTTCAACTGAACAATGCTCAGGGTTTTCTGTAGTACCATTCCTGGCAACCACTCAGCTGTCCCTTTTTCCCTCAGGCCTCTTCCGCTTCGCAGACTGGCCTTTTAAATGTAGCTTTCTGTAATATCATTTTAACACATCAAACGCAGTGTGAGGCGATGAATACACCCTGGTCTTGGTCTTGCAGTCCTCTGAACCTGTCCTACCAACCACGTTGCTGTGAGCTCCACTGCACAGCCAAGCCTCTCGGTGTCTCTGGCTAAAGCCGGGCAACGTGGTTGGGCAGCAAAGCACAGTGCACAATGGCACATGTTGTGCGGTTTCCTGGGAACGGGTTAGAGAACAGTGCTACTATTGTGCCAGGCATCATTATACTGCTGGGGCCCCCTTGGCTGTAGTTCGCCAGACCACTCGAGAGGCTGAAAAGGTATTTCACTGGGCTCTAGTTGAAAAGACGCCACCTTGGATTCAGCAAATGCCAGTATCCTGTATTCATGCACAGTTGTAGCAGGGTTGCTGACGGTAGCAATGGCAGAGGCAGGGCCCTTGTCGAGGGACAAATCACTGCACAGAACCACACTGCCACTCAGATAGTCTACAACTCACGGGGAGGTTGGGGGGAGCCATTCTAAGACAATATGCGATGGGCTGTCCGGCTACAAGGGTGCCTCTTCAATGGCCTTAGGCGGTGGAGCTTTCAGCAGACGTGATTGGACAGAGTTGTGACTCCAATCATCAATATATTCAATAACAAAGGCAATACATGACATCCTTGGAAGTAGTTGAGTGAAAACACACTAATTCAGTGAGTAATTTTAGGAAGCTTGTTCTCCAGTCCTCCGAGTTTGAAGCAAATGAAGGTGAAGATGAAGGAGCTGAAACGCAGTGGGGAAAATCCTCATTTAAAAGTAGGACAAAGTTTTGGCAGCAGATATATAAATCCCAATACCATGTATTATTTGCTAAAAAATATACTGAAATATCACAGATTCAGTTGAAGATGTGGATATCGTATGGGACAAATCCTGTAAGGTCAGGTTCAACTACATGTATTTGCACTAAATGGAATCAAACTAATATATGATTATATATTATAATTATATTATAACCAATTATTATAACCAAGAAAATGAAGGAAATGAGAACAAGCACAAAGACAATTGAGTTCAGCCCCCCGGGCTTGAACACCAGTTACCAAAGCACCATTGTGGAATATAACAGAGGAAGAGTTGTGTGTCCATGAGGAAATGCTCAGCAAAACTGAAATGCTCTGTACTCTGGAGACTCCATGTAATCCAAAAACACATTTGCAACTGTCTGCTTGAGCAATTACTGTTTACCCTGATTTCAAAATGGGCCATATCTAAAAGAAAAACATTTGTCAGATTTGTCAAAAAGCATCAATGTAACTGAACCACAAGACATTTTTAAAATATCCACCAATAATAACGTGGGTTTATTTTGTGTGTTCATTTTCCTAATTGCACCCTGCATTGTGCAGAACATAAAGAGGCTGACAGGGTGATAATCAATCTGCCTCAGTAGTGCCCTCTGTTAAAGATACAGATTATCGCTTCTCAAGAGCAGAAGCACAGTTTAACAAAGCTTTATAATAGAAAATAAAACAATAGTTGTATAGGAGAAAAGAAAATGAGAATAGACAATAGAAGGACCAGATGGAAAAAAGATTCTCATTAGAAATCCAATGTTTCCGCACTGGTATCCATCTGAAACCTATGCAAGAGTTAATCCCACTTTGTGATGCTCTTGGTGGGAGTAAATGAGTCTTTTCACAGCAACAGCAGAGGCTATGTTTATTCAAGCCCTCATCCAAAACAGCACCTCAGTTTGCCAACACACAGCGAGTGCATGCGCCTCCGTTCGCAGGCTCTGACGTAGGCAACTGTGCTGAGAGACGTCATCCCACGAGGAGGAGGCAAACGGAGCCAGGCAGTTCCACTGATTGTTATTCCTGAATGGATACCTGAACCAAATGACGCAGCGCATGCTGATTCATCCTCACTTATTGCTATGCATGTGTGCATTTGTAGTTCATTCAGTGAATAATGCACTGTGTGTATTTGTGTGTGTGTGTGTGTGGGCAGTTTATGCAATGAGTAATCTCAAAGTATAATACTGCCTCCTCTGTCACTACTTGATGACATTCTCAAAGTCCTCTGCCCGTATAAGCTTTCTTAATTGAGTCTCCATGTAATTTTCAGAGACTCCTAATCTGCTAAAGTGCATGTGGACAGTCATTGACTGTTTTTCACTCTTTTTTCTCTCCCACCCAGGTCTATGGATGCACTAAAAGCAGAGCTTTTAAATGCATTAAAGAAGCTTGAATACCTTGTCTTCACATGGAATCTCCTTAAAATAATTTTGAAACACGGCAAACCTACAGCAATTGGAAATGAAAATGAAAACTCACTTACGAAAGGATTTGCTTTGGTGGCACTACAGCATCCAAAGCTAATTCCTCATCCTCCCTTTCTGCCCATGAACAGGAAGAGATTTCCTGCAGATTAAGAGATCATGCCCACTGATGAGCAGCTAATAGATCTATCAGAGAACATTTTATTGTAAAACAGTGAGCTGAGACTTGGGACCTCTGACAGTCAGGATGATAGAGTAGATCAGATTAGGGCCCATCTCGCTCGAGCGGGAAATCAGGATCAAACCGCCCAGGTCACTCCACACTCTCTTGCTCCTGTATAAAAATAGCTGCAGAGGAGTGAATAGCCTCACTGTAACCCCTACGTCATGTCACACTCGGAGCTCTGTTTAAGTGCCACTGTGCCCTGCAGCTGCCTGAAATAAGCAGTAAACACTCCAACAATCCAACCACCATCTGTCTGTATTCTGGTTTTTCACACGAGGGTGAACATGGACATAAATACACATGATGAAAAAACACACACACGCGACAGTCTAACTACGCGACGAAAACATTGGATGAAAATAGAGCGATCATCACCATGAAGGATTACACTTGGTGTAGAACAAGATGTTTGCAATATGTGAGATGTGTCTGTGTTGCTATTATTCAAGAGCATGGGCATGAAACGATGAATGATAAAATCACTTCAATTAGGGATCTGAGTGGATTTTGAATGAATTGAGCAACTATAGTGCCGTGTTTTGTTCCCACCTGCAACAACAGCTACGATTTGGCCCTCTGACAGTCTTCTTCTCCACAGCAATGGCGACTGAGGCTCATGGGTAGTGTAGTTTTATTTTTATGTAGTTATACCAAATTTGCCGAAAAGTTGAAATACTCAAAAAACATACGAAACATAAACCTTTAAGAGCAGACAGGTTATCCAGGAGGTGTTTTCAAGTCTTCAATCATTCTCGCTAAGTAGAGCTCTGCTCAGGTGGACAATGAGGCGAGGTTACAGGGCTCCATGAACTAGTAACAATGACAAAGGTGAGAGCTCCCAATCTCTCTCCCATTATTTCCTGTCATCCCTCTAGTGTTGCCTTTCTAAAGAAGGCAAAAATATGCCCCACAAAAAAAGTATTATCTCTATTTTCTCTAGTGGTTTTAATTGACTTTGATAAATAACATTTTTCATAACATCCACCACACACTGAGCAGAATATTGTAACTGTGTGTTGGAGTCTCATTAGACACTACTTGCCTTACGGGCCTCTGTATCCTCTGTTTCTCTTCCTTTACAGTGTTGTCTGGCCATCTCTCTCTCCCTCTCTGCTGCAGGCCCTGAGTACCACTGTGATTAGCCAGCAGGAAGAATAGAAGATTAACTTCTGACTAAGAGATGTGTGTCAGTTTGTGAGATGCTCCTCATCTCCAGGGTCCTTATAAGCTGTTGTGAGATTCACACGTCAAAGACTATAAAATGATGTGGTCTCTGTTTGGCAGTGCATTTAAATATCTACTGTCATGAGGAAGGTATTATCTCACAGCGAGTCTTTAATCAGGATTATTGTGTCTGGTCAAAACAGGAAAAAAAAGATTGCAATAATTTGCCCTTAATTCTGATGTGTGTAGGTACTGTATGGAATGGTGAATTGCATGGCACACTATCAACAAAACGTATTCATTTATATATTTACACATAAAAGACAGCTGTTAATCATGTGAATGCATTTTAAATAACATCCAAATGATGCAGTATATTACAGATAAGATCTCTGATGGACAAGCTTGAGACTATTACAGAATGTGTAAAAAAAGAGGTTCAAAAAATGTGGGGATGTGGGTGACATTTGTTCCACCAATGGTTGCTAAGTTTCACCATCATGTATTTGATTTCCTGCGCTCCAGACCGTGCTTCAATGAAACAGTCTAGCTTCTTTTTTTCTTCAATAAATCGACTGAAGCTTTTAGTGCAGGTCAAAGCAGGGAGACAACTGTTGTTGGATTCACTGATTGCTGTCGGGAGAGAATTTCATAAATATAACAAAAAGGTTCTAAAATACATTACCCCCCACTAGCTTTAATTATTCCAGTTTTGACATCAGTTTACTCAGATTTCCTGATGTCAAAAGGTTGGTGAAACAGTGGGCGTCACGCACACCTCACAATTGCAATATACCGGATTTGACTGTTCTCTTTTGGCATACAAGGCGAAATCATCTTTTAAAAAGTTGGTTAAACAGGGAACAGAACCAAATTCATGCTTCAACGGCTATTAAATAACATCTTAAATGTTATAAACAGGCCTCAGAGATATGGGTATGTGCTGGATTGATTCTGGTCTCAGTTTGGAACCCTGAACTTGACCCAATACCAAAGTTATATTCCACTCCATTTCATCCACTCGCCAGGCTAATGCAAGAAATCAGACCCTGTGTGTTTCTCTTCTCAAAGTGCATTGTCTATATGCTTGCAACACATGACACACACACACGGACGCAGATGATCAGCATAGTCAGAAAGACAAAGCGAGGAATTTATTTTACATTTGGAAATAACCAAACACAAGCCTTTAGTTGTACACAAACAAAAGCTTTACACGACAACTACTGACCCAAATCCTAATGATTTAAGACACATGTTGTTTTCCACAATACTCCCTCTTTAAGACTATATTTGTTGATTTTCTGTCGTCACTCGTTTGGTCACTTAGATTTGTGCATTTCCTCTGTTTTGTCTCCTGGCCCTGCTGGCGCGCCGTAGCTCGAGTATGACGGGTGTGTGTACCGTACAACCTAGAGCGAGGCATGAGGCAGTGTGGATCGTCTGTCGTGTCTCGTGACGCACCTGTGTGTCGGCACCAGACTGATGACTCACTGAAGATGTGATTTATTTATAGAATCACACAACACGTTGTGTCACTCTGGCTCATCTCTGACACTGGACACCCCACGGACAAGGAAGGGACACTAGAGCAGCAACGTAACCGCACATAGAAGTCCAGAGACTTCTTAAAAACAGTGCAGGCGGGACAAGTGAAAACTGCTTCTGGGACGAGCTTGAGGATATGAGCGTAGCCCTATGAGAGAAAACAAAGGGGAGCGTGGCAAGATGCAGGACTACAGTAATCAACTCCATGTTAAGGTTCAGATTTACGTACATGAACATGCCGGGAGCTGAGCTTTGCTTGAATATGCGCTTTGAATGTAATTAGCATCTGATTCACTCAATGAGACGCACAATGCACGCTGCAATGTCTTGATTAAACATTCAAACGATATCGTGCATTAGCCAAAACTTTTCATCCTCTTTTTGTTTGGTGCAATAAAATAGTAAAGTATGGTCTTCATTCATTATTATTGCATGTATTTATTTATTTATTTCTTTTATTATTATTCAATTCAGTGCAGTTCCCAGTGCAATCTTTTGGAGATATTTCCATTTATAAGTAATTGTTTGTGTGAAGGACATAATGTTTCATCAAGCAGACTTCCTCCTGTTATTTTCACAATCCTCCATTAAACACATCTGTATTTGCCTTAGATGACAGTCAAATTGTGGCTCCAGGCTGCCGTGCACGTTGGATACGTAGTAAAACACACACACACTTCTCCAGGTGCACCTGTAATAATGCACTAAAAGCGTTGTAAAATAAAGCCACTTGTTGACTCAGGGAAAGTGTGAGTCCAGAAACAGACACAGCCGATCAAATCATTCGAGGTATAACCGGTGCGGACACAAACGCTGTTTACAGCAAGGATGCCGAATGCCATGTTGCTCTCGCGGTGATGAACTGCTTCGAGATATTTGACAGGTTATTACGATTCTGTACAGTCCTACATCTATTTCAACAAGATAATTTGTGTGTCGAACAAATGATTCACTTGATTTGAATGTGGCCTGAGCCCTGTGGCTCCTCGGCTCACAAGCTGTCTTCATCACCTCTGTGCGCAACACAGTAACACCGTGCTAGGCTGCTGAATATAGGCAAAGCTGTGTGCTTTAATACAAGATGCCACATTGTGTTGTCCAAAAAATTGGATTATACATATTTCAAAAGAATATTAACCCACAATGTGACATTGTGTATTCATTGTTTGTAGAAAGGTAAGTACAACTTGTATGCCCTTTGGTAATTCAGTCAACCTCGCAACTTCCTGCTTAACGTACAAAATTAGTCATAATTTAACTCCTTTATGCACTGAAAGAGTTTTCTTCACTCTGCTAAGATAAAATCAGGCAAACAAGTGTATCTACCAGAGGCAACTGTGTTCTACACGGTCCTACACAGTAAACAATGCTTTGATGAAATGTTTATTCCACATACCGTCTGAATTATAACTATATCTGATGCCATGTTTCTGTTGTGGATTTGCCTGTAGATGACATTTAAATATGTTAACTTTGGGACAGCCAATGACTGTCCATTGTCCCTGTTACATAAACAGGGTTGAAACAGAGTGAAATGTCAGCAAAGAAGGTGTAGACTTAAAATAAGATATTCATACATACATTACAAAAACAGCATACATTTAGATAAGTGATGAGATAACTGGGTTGGATGTACAGTAACTGTGTTTTTTTTTTACTTACACATGTCACATGTGCTTCATTCATTCTATCTGATTTCATAAAGAGTGATAAGAACTGGTCTGGACAGGAACACAATGCTGGAATGGTAATGTCAAATCAAATTTGGCCTGTTCTCAGATTGCTGTTGATTACAGCACTGGAAGCAAATGCCAGTATACTCACTGCCAGGCTAAGAGGTTTGCAAGTCATGGGGAGAGCAAACACGATTTGCACACTCTTCAGAATTATTTTAGTACAACTGTATGAATATATATGAAGAATATCTGACAAAAAACATATCACACGATGCTGCTGACACACTGTGTGTGCAAATATGTCAACAAGTTCGGCAACAAAGTTCAGGACAAACTGAACCACTGAGTGGCCGATATTGAGAGTTTTTATAAAACTGCTACTGATAAACTAACTTTTCGAAGAAATATAAAACAAAAATAAAAAATATGTATGTGTCACTGCTCTGGTGGACAAACTATTAAATGGTGACTCTGTTTTAAAAAATATCTTTGGCATTTCTGGACTTCCATCTCTTGTAATTTTTCAGCTGAAATATACCGATACTAATACATCTGCAAGCTGAGATCAGCCGATACATCAGCCTGGCTGATTTATTGATTTATTGATTGGGGTCCAATGGAAACTTCTCAAACTACTCCTGCAGCATTATCCACTTCCACGCCAAAGATGTATACCCCATGAGCATGCTCAATTCAGTAGGTATCTCTGCAACACAATATATAAACATTGTTGATATAACACTGTAACCTCTTGCGACCTCTTCACCCTTCATTCTGTTGATAGTGTGAGTTCCTTTTTTGGATGTTTTCAACTAAAATTCTTGCCAGATCTCACACATTGCACCTTTAAGAAGTCCCTGATTATAGGGCTGCAACGAACGATTATTCTCATGATCAATTCATCTGTAATAATTCATTTTCTTGTTTGGTCTGTAAAACATCAGAAAACAGTGAAAATGCCCATCATATCTTAGGGCAAAAGGTGACAATAGAAACCTGTTGTGGAATATTTCTATGTAGATGCGGGATAAGAGTTGATTAAATAGACAGAGTCTGATAAATGCTCAAAGTATTGTGTCAATGTAATGCTTGCAAGCAGGAGAGTGGGCACACAGACACGTATCTCAGTGAACTGTGCAAACCACTGTCAAAGAAATACAAGGCACATCATGTTTTATGCATACAAAAGGTCACGCCTTTAGTGACCTCACAAAAAGGGAGTATAGGGTCTCTGGACATGGGTTGATTTGTTTCTGCTCCTTATCTGTTATCTCCAGGTGCGATCAACTGGGGGTCAGTTCATGCAGAAACAGGAAACAGTGGTTCCCTGTTTCTCCTTTTAGTGTGCATGTAAACATCAACACTGGAAAACCGGACCTAGGTTTTATGACCTGATTCACCTCTGTAGGAATGCAGTGTTTATCTGCATCTTGTACCTTCCCCTCAGTAGAACACCCATCTTCCAAAACATCCCAATATACTAGAATATATTTTACCATTACAAACCTCAAAATGTTCAATTCATTATAATGTGAGACCACGAAAAGTAGCAAATTCTCATTTGAGAACCTTGAATCATCAACTGTGTGACCGTTTTGCTGAAAGAATAGTTGCAGTTGACTTTTTCTGTTGATCGATGAATCAACTATTGGTTACAGATCTACCTGTTCATCAGGTGTCTCAGTACAGGAATAGCAGTTTTGGACCCAGACGCAGAGATCACTTGACGAGGTCGCAGCAGGTGGTTTAAAGGATTTCATTTAAGAAATAAAAAGAGTCCAAAAACAGAGCAGCAACACTGGATTACTGGGAAACAGGCTGGACTACTTAACACAGGGTCAGATGACAAACTGAATGCACGACTAACTGTTAGCAAGACTAACCACTGACACTAACAAAGAAAAAATGTCAAAAACAGTTAGGAAAACATACAAAGACAGGAAGTAAATCTGACATGACACATGGGGAGAGTGAACTTACAAAATAAAACAGGAAACAGAAATCCCTGGACCATGACAACAACTTACTCCATTAGCAGATTGTCTAACGACTGAACATTAGGGACGGCAGTTACACACCGTATGCCCGTTGTATACTAGAACAATAGCACAGGACGCAATCAGCCAACCGGCCTCCCATCCAGAGAGTGCTCCCTCAACACCACACTGCTCAATGCCAGCTCTGTCTTCTCTCAATCATGCGCCCTAAAAACAAAGTACCATCCTCTCCTGGCATCGGCCACTCGTCTCCCTCCTGTTTCCTCCTCATCACATGGGAGGAGAGCGAAAAGGAAGAGCGTGCACCGTGGGGCCGAATGCACTCATTCATCTGGAAGCACAACTCACGCAGTGTTCGACCACCATGGTGGATGTTGCACTGCTGACTCTGTCACATGCCGCAGCACCATGGACGTCCAAATCCCACTCTACTGACAGAGGACTCTGGAGCACAGCCGGCACCCACTGTAAGCAGATCAATGCTCGGCTTAGTATCAAATCCCTCATAGAACTAAGAATTGGGCTGAGAACAATAAGCCAACGACGGATAATGAGCAAAAACACGGCCGAGACTCAGAAGATTGTATTCAGACTTCGGGGTGTTTAAGGTGGCCCATGCGTAAGACTTTCCTCTATCAGTCCTCCTGAAGTGTCGTTGGCAGTTCAATCAACCCCGACAAGAAGCAAGAGGGACTCACACCAAGCGGACTTCCTTATGAGGAGGACAAGTGAAAGAGATGCCCTGTGGCAGTGGTTCTCAATCTGGCAGTCTGGAATAAAACCTTTTGGTGAACTTTGCGTTCCCTTTCTGTATAGTGTCATCTATCCAGGCCAAATCAATTAATTAAGAAAAACAATTACTCCTCAATTGAACTGCCCACAGCTCTTAGAAACAGCCCCTTTGAGGAACCACGCTCATATTGGGGTTAATATGGTATTATGCACACTTTAATAAAAACAGGGCAGGTACATTATTCAGCCAATATGAAGTTTCAATTGCATTAGACGGCTGTTCCCATAAGACATGATGTGAGACTCTGCTCAATCTATTGCTCATTACTGGACAAAACAGTGTTGATGGTACAGTTATTTTCTCCTACTTAGGATGAATGGCAGCCGATTGGTTAGATGAGCTCTAAGTGGTATGACCTTATGCAAGCTGCAATTCATCTATGATATCCCTCAGTATGTCCAAACAACTCTTTCATAAACCGATCTGCACTTAGAAAATGTAGAAATACTGTGATATGACTCAGAACAAGCCCTCAAAGGGACAGATAGACCTTATGGTTTTCTATTCCATCCTTTCTAAAACACAAAGCAGATCACCTAAGAAACTGACACAACATAATTGTTACAAATGTTTTTTGTAACCAGTGTGAGGGTCGAGTTAAGACCAAAATCAAATCCCTGTAAAACTTCAAGTCCGTTCATAGTTTAATACCGTTGACAAAGTCACAGCAGGGTGTTCCTTTCTTCTCACGGTGAACTACAGCCATCCCTTCATGTGTTCATTTCAATGAACTAAATACTGATGCAGGAGAAGAAGACATGGGGCACAGAGCTTTGATCCAATCAAATAGGAACTTAGTGAATATCTATATCTGTCTTATCCAATAGAGAAGAAAAGAAAAGGCAGGAGAAGGAGCCATGAATAGTTCTCATCTACTAACCTAAGATTGAAAGAGAAGAAGAAATACTAAAGCAACTTCTGACACCTTCTGTTTTACCTCACTATAGTTGTGAATGAGGTCTGTGACCTTTATTGCATTGCACTCCTCACTCTTCCCCTGTTTCCTTGTCAGTCGATACCCTTTGTAATCAACCGGTGACGTGATGTTTCACAATATCTCTTCAATCTCTAATCTAACATGTGTACATGTGTAATGTGCATTTTCCACACACATGCACACATGCTTTCACTCTCAAACACGTACAATGATACAGTCTGAAACACACACACATGTGCAGGCGGTGATTACATACGCGCCACATCAAAAGCTCAGCACGACACAGTGCCGGCTGAGGCTGGATTAGTCTGTTCTCACTGGGATTTCATTCTGGGATGGGGTTTTGGACAGAGAAGGCACAAGGGCCCACGACAAGCCAGAGAGAGGAGTCAATTAGAACAGCAGGGGCCAAGCTGGCCAGACGTGATCTCTCCCCATCTCCGGACTGTTAAGTCTAACAGTCACAGTCTCACCTGCTGCCCACAGGCCCTTGAAGTGACTCATCGTGGAGGAGTGAATGACTGCAGGTGACTCTAGAAACCATGCTGCTTGTTAGGAGTTTTATCCAGTCTACTGGATGTTTTGCACCTAGCTGGAAAAATGAATAACTACATTTGCTCAATGTAATTCTTTGTATATGAGAAATGCTAGAAAATTACGTTCTTACATGTGTTGCCTTAAATCAGACCAATCAAACAAAAGTGATACGCAAATGATTAAAAGCAGTATATTCCCTTGTCAATATTATCAGATATAGATTTATATATCTGCATACAATGTATATTATCCGAGGGCTGCTTTGGCCCCTTCCTACTTGGACATGGCCTTCCACCAAAGGCTTTGGTCGGACTATGCAAGATCACCACACAGGACCAGATGGCACCTGTAGCCGAGCTGTGACGTGGTGTGAGCCAGCTGCGGATGCTTCGCCGGCACGACTTCAAAATATGACAGGCAATCCAAAAATGAAGCTTTCAACTGTGCAATGCATTTGCAGCAGCATATAGCTGTGTAGCAACCCCACTGGAGGCCTCACACGTGCATTACTGAAACAGCATCATTAGGCCTGAGTGACAGTCGTGCAGTACAATTGTTGCGTGGAGAGCATGCGGTGGTCATTTGTAGAAATGAAAGTCATAAAAAGCATGCAGGGTCATGGAGGAGCTCCCCCCCCCCCCCCCCCCCCCCCCCCCCCCAATTCCCAAGTTTGATCTCACTAAGCTATTTCATCATGGTAGTGAGAGTGTTGTAATCAGAGGATTCATCCTAAGCAGAGTAAACATGTATCCAGTTAAGTAATCATTCCTGCTGATTCTAAGACAAGCTGCCATGAAGACAGCAATTTCAAAAGGGGGTCTGTGTAGTCCAAGTGGTCGCACTGAATCTCAGTAGTATGTTATCCAGCTGCACATGAAGATCAGGTGCAGCACGGTTTAGTGATGCCCACCGGCTGGGTATCTGGCGACCGAGGACCTCCTTGCACGTCGCTGCATGAAAGCAACCACAACAACGCGGTCTCAACTTGACTTTTACTTTGCATTTAAAAGCTGTTAAATCAATGTCACAAGCGGGCTTTGCAGCACCTGCACGCACGAAGAGCGTCGTTTAGGTTTTATTCAAATGTTATCTAATGTATATTTTCCCATAGCTGTGGAAAAAAAACCTGCTCGTTGATAAGTTTAAAAAAAACACGTTATGTCGTGAGGGCTAAACGTCACCGTTAACGCGTACAGCATCCTGTCAGTGCCTTACCAGAGAAGTACCAGCGTCCTCCTCCAACTCCAAATATCTCCACACAGATCTCGCCTCCGCTCGCTGCTCGGCTCTGTCTCGACCCGTGGCGTGTCGACCTGCCTCTGTCCCACTACATCCGTCCGCTTTCCCTCCAAACTGCGTTCATGTCATGTGTTTCTCACCGAATTGTCCGCGTAATCTTCTCAAAAGTGGGATGTGAAGAGTGCCCCGGGTTCCGCCTACCGCACGCACATCGACCCCAATCAAATAAATGTTGTGTGTGTATGCTGTTGCGAAGCCAGCACGCGCGCGCGGGGACACGAGAACCCCCTTCTTTAGCACGCGACTTTTTCTTTAATCGTTTGGAAATGATGATGAACCTACGTTGATATCGTCGGTCCGTTAAAGGGTCGTTTCCGCTGCTTTTACGCGTTGGAAGTGTAGCTTATCTGTCATTTCACACGGTGACGGTGGCGGGGTATATTTCATGTTGCTCACGGATTTATCGTCGTGCTTGAGCGCGCATTTTCAGACAATGACACTGAGACAGTGAGTGGTCGCGAGGAGACCACTCACCATGCATTTATTCAATCTACTCAAGTGTTTCCCCTTTAATTGGTTCTTTAAAAAAAAAAATCATTTTTTCCACGTAAATCAACGACGTAAACAGCTAACTGAGCTCACTGGTTCCTACGCACGCTCCATTTCTAGGTCATCGGCGATGGCGCGTTTTGATGTCACATTGCTCCAGGGTTAGTCTTTTTTCACTCTCCTCTAGCTCATGTTCATATTCATCTGTATTCATGGGGAACAGGAAGAGCGAAACCCACATTTTCCACGGAAACTGACTCATTTATAAGGGATTTATTACCCAACCTGCATCACGCTCATGGTATAGATCTACCAACCCAATACAATTATGAGCTGAGACATTCTACACTTTCTCCCACAAATACTGTCATCTCACCCCTGAATGAGACCGAAACCACAATTTCCTTTGTAAGCCTGACCTTGTGGAAAGCAGAGGACATTTAACCTCTGGAACATATGAGCTCAACATCTGCTTTGGGGTTGACCCAGTGGGGAATGGCTACCCATAGAGGAAAGGGCCAGAGATGCTGAGAAGGTGGCTGGAGCTTCCCAGAGGTCAGCAGAGGAGCTCAACAGATGTAGGCTATGCTATAGTTCAAAGACATAATCTCAAGTGTGTGTGTGTGTGCTTTAATGGTTTCATTTAATAAGCACTGTCCTCTGGTTGTTCCTCTTCCTTTTCACAAATAACACGTTGGTATGCTGATTGAAGCTCTAAACTAATGAGGAGGAGAAGGTGAAGGCAAAGGACATCCGGCAACATGGCTCTGGAGGCACAGCATTTTCATTCAGCTGTAACTCCCCCTGCTCTTTCTTCTTTTAATGGCGGGTGTATCAATCCCACCTTGCCTCACCTATCCGTCAGCTTAAATAGTGAGGCATGCGTAGTGCTCCAGAGGTATTTCTGAATGCCAAGAGCAGTGCACAGTAAGGTGTAACCATAGAAACTGGGTGTAGCAAAGGTTGCAACACAACACAAGTTAGATGACCACTGAGCAGAGATGCTAAATGAATAATGAAGTATGGCAGCAATTCATGTATTTGAGCTATAATGCCATTCATTGGTCGGGGTACTCTGACCCTATTAATTCAAGTAACTACACTGAAATGGGGGAGACCGCGCACAAAATACTTATTCCAAATAGTACTACATGGTCGTTCTAATGTTATTACAAATACAAATCTACATCAACAAGACTACAGGCATGCTTGAGGTTCCGTCAGGCACAGAGCTTCGAGCTTAACGATAATGTCGCCATATACTGACATGCTCACAGTGACAATGCTAGCATGTTGAGGATTAGCAGGTCAAATGTGTACCATGTTAAACGTCTTGGTTTAGCATGTCAGCGTGCTAATGTTTGCTAAATAGCTCTAAATATAATTTATTCTGAAGAATATTTGAGATCCAAGACAAAGCTGACAGAAGGGCAAGATTCAGAAAAGGTCATTACAATTCTGCTACTTCAGCACCACAGACAGTGCCATGGATTCATCAGTACACGGCACAGTTAGGCTACTGATATTTCCGAGCCATGGTGGGGTCCACAGGCTAACTTGCACAAACCTCATTCAGATGAAGGATCAGTGAGTCAGGCAGACTAGACTAACATGATCACCTTAACCCCTCTGCCTCTGCATTCTCTCTGGGTGACGGGGGGGGGGGATAACATTCCCCTCTCATCCTCCCTCAAATCACCAGTACAGTTGAGGCTGATGGGGATATCAGTTTTGCAGTCATTACTACATATACCAAAGTATTGGACAAACTAAAATGTTATCTGAATATGGCGCTAGATGACATCAAAGCTATTACAATTCATCCTGTGGGAGCATGAATGTCTGCACAACATTTCATTGCAATCCATCCATTTTTGAGTTATTTCAGTCTGGACAAGTCGTGGACCATATGACCGCTGAAAGGCACACAAAAGGTAAAGGAAAATAGTGTCTGGCTGCATTCTTTCCGTCTTTGTGCAGAGACCACAGGTGTACTTTGATCACCAATTTCATTGCTGGTTGGTAGAATCCCTGGCAAAGACATAGCACTCAGTTTTAGACTGCACTGTATTCAAAATAATGAGCTAAACTACATGCAATGCAATGTGCGTCTTCATTATGATGTGTTGATCAAAAGCAGTTTCATTTTGTCCTGCTCTCACCAAAAGAATGTGGTGGCATAGCAAAAAGCGATAATTCACCTTTGCACAAACTGCAATACACACACTATTGAACATCAACAAAGCAGTACAGCCTTCTGAAGAGCTTTGAATGGATTTCTGAAAACAATGGGAGACTGTGACTTCTGGGAGGTCAGGCAAATCTTCATAACAATATTGGAGCTTATAACTTTTGACGACCGTAAACTCATAAGTGGATTTAGACTTTTCAAAGGCAGGTTCTAGAAAAATAAAATGAAACCAGCCAATTATTTTAATTTGTACAAATCTCCTTTCCCTTAGACTGTTAGTATCCCACACCAGATAACAAAAAAATGTCTCTCTCATCTTCGCTCGACTGACTTCAATGAGATTTAAAACTATCTTGACTGTGGGTCTGTTCCAAGGAGCTTCCCTCACAAGTGTAGAGCTTAATTTGTGTCCTCCTGTTCATCCTCCACAGCCCCACAGCTCTCACCATGGACATAATTAGGAAAAACCAGAAGAAAAGATCTCATCACAGACCACTAAACCCATTCAGTATTTTTTTTTTTTTGCTGCGCCCTGCTGGAAGATGCTGCAATCAAATTCAATTAAGGTCAATCTTCTAGTGCATTCATCATGCGAGGTTGAGATGCTCGTCACTGTGTGCTTTATCCAAAGCAACATGGTCCACCTCATGGATGAGCAAGTAATGACCTCGCCGTGGAAATTATGTGGTTATGCAATTACCGGAGAGCAGGTTTCAGTGAGATGGTGCTTTATGTGGGACCACAGGCAGTTTGGTGAAGGTTTATCGAAGCCTTGTGAATCGAGTGTGGCGGTGACTCAGAGTCACGCTGCGTGAACATCAGCTAACACTGACGACACTCGGCGCATGCCTCGGTGACTGCAGGCATCAGTCAGTTTGTAGGTGTTAAAGAAAATGGCACGCCTGCTCATCATGTTTGTTTACATTAATAATATTATTAAATCACAAGGAGAGGAATATGATCCATATCAAATATGTCAACAGTCATTCAATTGCTTATTTTCTTTTCTACATTTTCAGCATTGGTTTCACTTTATGTAGGCTCTGGTTATTCGGGGGAGAGAAATGTTTTTTTTATAACCCTATAATTGATCCCTCAACATTTACAAATGGACACACATTTTTTTTTTAAATCAGTGATTTAAAAGAAATGTAAATCATTTTCTGTGACGTGACACAACCAACCCAACTCTACTAGCTTTTTTTTGCCAGAGCTTTCAACCATATAACATGGTCTTCATCAATGGTCAGCGGCGCTAGAGATGGATCTGTTGATATGCAAGCTTGAAACATTTCACAATCCCACCTCAAATTGTACTTGTTAGATTCTTTGCTTTCAACCACATCACACTGTCTTCATCAGTTTGTTCAACTGACATGGAGATGGATCGTTGTACATGCTGTTTTAGTTAGCAACACTCAAGAAAATATAGTCTCATTTCATTTTACAGAACCGAATAGGACACATCAGTTGAAAACGAAACGGCATATTGTCAGCAACAGTAAATGTTACATAATGCCTCGGTAAGCTAGAGTAATCAGGGAGTTTCTGAAGCATTTATCAAGAGGAGACATCTGTCATACCAGGGGGATGATGTTTGTTATCCTCGCCAGACTTCAATCATCTGAGAAAGTTTTTACAGAAGAAGTTCACAAAGTGTCCCCTCTCCTACACACATAAACATACTTGGGCCACCTGCCCATCCTCCTCTTTTGCCATCAAAGAGCCTGCACTGTATTGTACATGCACGCACACACACACACACACACACACACACACCCCCTCTGGTCCCGAGCATTATTCCTCTCTGCAGGAGGAATTCCCTGAAGGAGCAGCATAGCCGTTCCAGGAGGAGGGAACTGAGACATCGAGGCCCAAAGAGGGAAGAAGGCCAGGGTGAAACAAAGTATGGCCAGCAGTGATGAAGAAAAACACATTCTGGGATAAAAGTTTGGTTTAGTTCACTTGCAATGTAAATCATTTGTCCCTTACACGTGAACTTTTCAGAATTGTTTAAAAAAAGTTCTGATGTCGAATGTTCTGCTGTTTTGTGTTTACCTTGAAGTTCATTAACAAAAATGAACTGAAATTTAAACTTAATGTGGCAATATGAAATCATCAACAATAGGAGGATTCTTTTGTTCCAGACCACTATCACAATATGTCATCTTAGCCATGCTAAGTGACATGGCTCATTGGATGGGGATGCCAGTCAGTCAGTCCACCACTTTGGTCCAAACAACCTTTGGATTGTTTGCCACTAGATTTGGTTCAGACATTCATAGTCCCCAGAGGATGAATCCTAGTCATCCATGCAATATAAATGTAATCATCAAAACAACATTTGTAAAAGAATACTTAATTATTAAAAAACATTTTCCAGGTTTGACATTGTCTTGTGCATAATACCACCAAATACTGGTGCATTCTTAAAACAGGTTATCGTGTTATCAATGTACTAAAAAAAAGTCATTAGATATAACCAACTTTGTTGGTTAATAACATTCAAAGTCAAAGTATCCTCCCCAAACAGAGTATCATAAAGTTGTCTTAAGGGCCCCATGGGAGAAACATCCCAAACATTTTTGAAATAATGAAGTTGACATACCTCATTTTATGAACGCTCAGATTTAATCACATATCTAAACTCTTTCTAAATGAATGTAGCTCATAAGTTCCTCAGTTATTGAATTCAGTTTCCTCCTGTTTGGACAGCTGGCCAGAGTTTTAAGCGACTTGCCTGCATGAGACATCAGTATTACCAGTGTGAGTCCTTCTGTTTGTCATGCATTTATTCCTCATGTTTGTGCACAAACGTCCAATTTATTTTGTTATGACTGTATAACCTTCTCCTTGTCATACTTGTACAGTCACATCCAACATTTTCCTTTCAGCGAGCCTCATGATTTAGTTCTCGTTTTTTAGATTCCATTTTCCATGTCACTGCTCCTCACGTTGAAACAAAACATATCATCCAATCTATTTCAACATTTCATGTTTCCTCTACACCAGGGGCAGTTGCTCTAGTTTCATGAAATGCCATCTTTCCTCTTAAGTGCACAGAAAACTGTAGCAAAACTGTATGTGCAACCTCAGCTGTTTCAGGTCTTTCTTCACATTTTCTGTTTAAATGTTGATAGCAAGGTTGAGTTTTACAGAGAGAGATTTAATTTGTTGCTCTGCAGTTGTGAAATGTAAAAAGCGATACATTATGCTACTTGCTGAGGCAAATGCCATTACTGAAGTTATCTGCCCTGCTCCAGTGTGGCACAGCAACATGTGACAAAAGCAGGGACATAAGGCCTGTTCAACAAGGTTGAACTTAAAAGAAGGCTGCTTCTAGGACTAAAAAAAAGCTGAAATCCTCTACATATCACATTTTCTTTACATTTGGAACATGGTGTACACCGTTTTATTCAGTGTGGTCACTGAATGTGTTACGCAAAACGGCTTAGTCAACTGACACAGATTCTGGTAAGCCGAGCCGGTGCCATGCTGAAAACTGAGTAGGCATTCACACGTGTCCCTGTGAGGCAGTGAGCACGGTTCATTTTGTGCCGCGGTATTAATCAACAGGCAGATCAAAGCCGTCACTCTGCTACTACGGGTTTAGTTCAGTCAAGAGGAGAGCTGGGTGAGCTCTGGACACCTGCTATGAGATCTTGACTGAAGCGAAAAAAAGGGAAGATTTCCTCAAGAAAAACAAGAGGAGATGATTCAAAATAACCTCAAGCTGAACCATTCCGACTGTTGTATTATGACCCAAAACTAGAGATGTTAATCCCCCCCATCCTGTGCCCTGCAGCAGTGAGGACATCACCGTGTCACTGCGAGACAGGCAGGGTGAGGGAGGCTGCTGATGTAACCAGCTGCACAGATATAAAACTACAACCCCAGCAAAGATGCAGAAAAGATTTGATCCGACAAGGAATTCAAGCACTCACATTATTGCCAGCATAAAAACACATTTAACATCATTCGTGTACTATGAAAAATACGAGTTTTGGAAGCAAATATGATCTCACTAAATTCATAATCAGGACATTCTTTAAAAATTCCTTCCAAAACTGGCACTGCCCTCTAGTGATAGGAATCAACACAAATGTATGTTTTTTAAACACCTGTTAATACAACAGGGACATGTATGTACAAAACACACAGAAACAAATATTAGCTCTTTAATCATTTGTCTTAAGTCCTTCACTGAAACCTCGCACTGGAATTTGAATGTTGGTCCAAACTGTTAAGAGTGACAGAGAAAGGCACCACAAATGACTTTAAATTCACCGACATGATCTATCCAAAGGAAACAGGTGAAGCTCTTATCAGGAATGACGGACTAAACAACCACGCTCTGAACATTCGTCATTACGGAGTTAAATAACTGGGAACACAGTCTTCAAGGTGGCAGGAGCTACTGCACTGTATCTTTGTGGCTTAACACAACAGTCTGTCCTCAAGCTGTAGCGCTCAGTTAATAGCGGAGAGGTGGAATGCCCCAAAACGAAAGCAAAGATTCTGTTGGGCATCTACAAAGTCACTGGCATTCCCACTGAAGCGAGAGCTGGTGGTAAAACATGTCGGCCATTAAGCCTCAGGAAAGAGGATATGAAGGCAGCCAATAGAGGGTCTGGCAGAAATAATAGACAACATGTCTGTCTAGTGGGGGATGAAAGATGGAGATTCAGCAGAGAATCGGTATCGTTCCAGTGTTTGTATGATGGACCCGTTCTATATGGTCATACAAAAGTAAATGAGCATTTATATACACAAGCCCAGCCTGTCCTTGAGTCTAAGGATTGTGGATGTATTAAAAGAAACGAGAGCACAGAGAGCAAGATGTTCAAGGCTGGAGGACCAAGTCACTACAATAACAGCTTGGTATTCTCTTACAGCACAACTATACGTGGATTTAAGGAACATAAAACCATAGCGGAGGCTGAACCTGTAATGTCTGAGGGAAACTCAAACAATATTAACCTGACCTCCTAAATTAAGTCTTCCCTTCTGATCCTACAGTATATATCCAAGACATTAAAGAAACATTCTTAATGCACATTGGTGCCTTGAAATCCACATTTAACTAGGGCTGTTTAATAACGGTGTCATTTTGTTGTATTATTTTATTTTTCTCGTAACAATTAGTTTCTTGTAAAGGGAGAAAACATCAAGTATTGTTGAGCACAAAAGGTCAAATTTATTTGTCACGTTGATTCTTTAGATTTTCAAGAGAAACAAAACCTCAGCAGGTCTGAATAATTATATGTACAAACGCTATACAACATTTATATTTACATACTTTGGAATGACAAAATATTTAGCTATATAAAACACCATTATATACATGGAGAAGATGGAAATGACAGTTTGCGTCTGTGCAACTCTTTCTATTCACAGTATCATTTGGCCACAATATGACTATTTCCTGGTTCAGTAGGATTACTTTTCACTCTATTTCCGTGAAGCGTGCAAACATGGCCTTTCGAACAGCATCCTTGTAGGTGTCGGATGCCGAGAGTTCATACGAGCTTCCTTTAATACCCAAGCCTGTGCCCTTGGTCCTTAATGAAGCCTGTGGGGAAAAGACGGTGATTAGCGGAGACAGATTGTATGCAGCTACTCTTCAGGTAACACTGCTAATTGCTATGCGAGTGAAAAAAAACAAACAAACACACACACACACATTGACATGCATATTCCATCTGCCAGGATGCTGGTAGGGAGATAAGAAAGAGGCGAAATAATTTAATTGTTGGCCTGCTCACCGAGATGGGAGCGGTGATGCCCTGCTGGTGGCGCCCCAGACCTTTGCCTTCCTGCCAGCCCATCGCTTGCAACATTTTGTTTCCGATGTTATCACTCGTGAGGCCGTCTTTGGTGGGCTGCTCATAGTTTCTGTTGAAGGGTGAATGACCGGAGGTGTTAGAAATGAAATTTGTGAGAAAATAAATAAATAAATAATCACAGATGTTTGCGGTGTAATGCGAGTCTTACACGGTTGGAGTTGGTGGTTTATAGAATTTCTTCTTTGGTGCAGGAGGTTCAGGAACCCCATACTTCTCCCTTCTCTCTGCAGCTCTGTCTCTGTACTTCAGCTGTTAAGAAAATGACCGCGGCACTTTATCGTGTCCTCACTTTTTGTGACCTCATTGCAAAACAAATAATCACTGATAAGAGAAAGCTTTGTGTAAATTCTTGAGCCAAATACCTCCGTTTCTTTCCTCTCCAGCTCCTCCAGCTCAGCTTCTGTGAGTTTTGATCTTCTTTGAATTTCCAAGTTTTGCTTAAACAAATGAAAGAAACTTTAATTGCCAAATAAATATCACATTCACATATATGTATTCAAGACAGCACAAGATTAATAATGTTCTTTCCATCTTGTACTGAAACTTTAAATGTTGAACAGAATATTCTCAGCTACTTGCAGATTAAACACCCGCTGTTTCTCCAGGCTCACCTTGTGGAGGTCAGAGAGCTGCTGGTGACGCAGCAGAGCATCCTTGGCGGGGAACTGCCGTCGACACAGCAGACAAACCATCTTCGTCCAGTCCGTTATTTTCCCCTCCTCGTCTGCTGCTCTATCGGAGCTGCCCTCCTCGGGGTCACTGTCTCCGTTGTAAGCGGCAACCAGGCCGCTCTGTAATATGACAAAAAGGATTAAATGGTATGAGATTCATCTTCATTCATAATTGTGGAGATAAAAAGGCAAAGGCACAAACAAACCTTGGCTGAAGTCTCCTGCTCGGTGATCTTGAATGGTTCAATCATGAAAGACGGCACCTCAAAACCTCCCATTTGCTGAAAAGGAAGCGACAAATTTCATCAACAAATAACAAAAATAAGCTGCATCGGAGATTCTCAAAGTGGGGTCCCTGGCACTCTGTCAGGGGTCTGTGAAAGGTTTTCATATTCATTCATTTAAATCATCATACACAATAGTTATTCTTTTTGGGGGTTTTTTAACCAAAAGGTTCATAGTTCCACAAGTTATATTTTAATTTATAAAACTACAGTGTAATAGATCATAGATTACGTTCTAGTGTAAAACATTCAAAATCAAATTATTATCATACGATTGTCCAAAACACAAAGGCCGGTCTATCAATGTCAGTCATGATGTGAGCAAACTTAATAATAAACTTATTATTACTTACTTAAACTTATTTCATTCACACAAAAGAAATTCAAAAAGTATGAATTTGAATGAATGTGAGTTCCCAGTTCGCCCCCTCTCAGTCTATATTAGTACCGTTTCAAGTATGCTATGACACTAATACTACGCACAACATACTCGGGGCCAGTAGTCACTACTAAATACCTTTTTCTCAAAGAGGAAGAAACCTGCATCGGCAGCTGCAGACTCTCTCCTTTCCTCCTCCTTGGATGGTCCAAAGCCTTGGAAACTGCTCTTAAAACTTTCTTTTTGCTTATTTAAGGTTTTTGCCCACCGCTCCATGTCCTTTGCAATCTGCAATTGTATTATCAGTCAGTACGGGTATCATTTAAATGATGAGATATATTCCATACGGAGGATAACTTTTGAAAAAGTAGCATTTACCTGCTGTGCAGACTTGCTTTTGGGCTTTTCTTTTCTCTCTTTGGGCTCTTTACTGTTAGCGGCTGAGGAACTGTTGGCTAAGCTCGTGTCTGGTGCAGGGATGTAGCTCCCTTTCTCACTGTCCCAGTAGAGGTACTGCTGAGTCTCAGAGTTATAGTAGTACTGTTGATGACAAGCAGAAGAAATAGGATGTAAAGATCAAACAAATGACCGTGTTTGGCAATATATATTCTGCACATAAAGCAGGACTACGGGGAACATACTTGGCTGCTGGGATCATAGTACAGGCCCGTCTGTGGATCATAATAGTACCCTGAAGACTCCTCATACTGGTATGCTGAGGTGTCAGGGGCAGCTACAGAAACAACAAGAGGACATATGAAACAAATCAATTGTTGATCTATTCATTGACAAGCAGAGGAGCCACAGTGAAGCTAACTAATCTCACCTGTCGTGTTAACAGCTGGGGCCGCACAGACGACAGCTGCAGCGGTGGAAGCTGCTGGTGCTACCAGTGGTGCGGCGCAAACACTCGCAATCTGCTGCGCTGCATCAACAGCCCGCACTAACTGGTGTGGCTGAAAGCGAGGAGGGAATAAATCATGATGTACGTTTGGAGCCACCATACGACACTAAGAGTTGTACATAGATGCCATGTTAATACACGGCCTACCTGTATGGAAGGCTGGCTGATAATGACAGGTTGGTAAACCTGAGCCGTCTGAGATATGACCACACCGGCGGCTGCAGGGATCAATGTCTTCATTCCTGGAGCAGCTAAAGACAGTCGGTAATGATAGATTAGCATCCCAGTCGAAAAAACGAAACAGCTCCGAGTGATTTGACCCTCTTTTTACCTCCGAGTAATCCATCTCCGATGACAAGAGCCAAGGCTTCAGGCTGCTGCTGCTGCCATAGTTGATAATTCTGTCCCGACATGAGGAGGAAAAAAAACCATGACGTCAATCACTGGTCTTCCTTCTTAAAGTCAAAGCCACGATAAAGTCGAGCGTGAACTGACCTGTGTTTGCTGTGCATAGCCATCTGGAAGGGCAATGTAGTCAGAGGCGGTGCCAGAACCTTGCTGTAACTACAAGGAAATACAGAGAAACGTCAGCAGCAACACACAAGAACCCCCAACTAAAAAAAAAGAAGTAAAAGTTGCATTTGCAACTGAGCCAATATTTTGCACAAAAAATGTGTCAATTCAGTTAAGACGTATATAAAAAAAAAGTCCACTAAACAAACCGCCACGAGGCATTTGTACTAAGTCTATGGATGGCAAGAGCTTTTAAAACTTTAAGAGGGAATTTTAAGTGCAACAAAATGACTTCGAAGTACAAAACGGCACAAGTAGAACCCCGATACCTGGCTGGATGACCACTGAGCGGCAGCAATGGCTGTGCTGGCAACAGAGAGAGCGCCTGCTCTGATCCCATCGGGCTGAGTCGAGTCTCTGGAAAGGACACGGAGCAGTTAGATAAACCTGAGATTTGCAGCACACGCAGGATGAAAATGAGCCGTTCATTTGCCTCAACTATGATTGCATTTGAATTACTGCAGGACCAAATAAGCACCCTCCAGCAAAATGTGATTATGAATCTAAATTCAGATATGAAAGAGCTTTTATGTGCCATTTTCTAATAATAGAGAGCTGAATCAAACCGTATGCGTCTACGTCTGTGTGTGTGTGTGTGTGAGAGATGACTCACTTCCTAGCACTCTTGGCATAATCCACACCGATTGTTTTTCCGTCCAGTTTTAGAGGTGGCTGGAGGCTCTGGAGAATGGTGAGCAGCTGCGAAGCCTCCTATACAGGAAATAAAGATGAAAACTGTCAAACGTGTGTACACGCCCAGAAGAAACGTACCGACGTATATCCTGACTCCAGAGATAACGTACCAGGGGAGAGGAGAGCTGAACAAAGGCAAAGCCTCGGTTCTGTCCCGTTTGCTTGTCTTTGATGAGGCGGACGTTGCCCGCTGACAGGTTGGCATAGGGGGCCAAGATGCTCAAAATTCCATCAACAGTTGAAAGAGGAGCAATGTTTCTCAAAATGATTGCTGTAAACAAAACAACGTGTCCAAGAATGAATGTGGAATACGATTACTGGGGGAAACATATTTGAATATGTGGCGAAAAAAGTCACTTACTGTCTCCATTGTAATCTCCTGGCTGTTGAGACTCCGCAGTTAAACCACTGAGTGCTGGCGGCTCTCCATCTGTACTCAGCAAAGACGAGGCAGAGGGACACGCAGGTTAACACTAGTCAGGGCGGGTCACTGACATAAAATAGTGCAGGACCCATACAGGAAGTATTTACTGAGAAGAACAAACTCATACTTATAGTCTGTTGAAGTAGCAACTCACCAACTTTGGCTGCTCCACACCTGAAACACTTCAGCCTCTTCCGAAAATTGTACAATCCACACTGTGATAAACCAATGACAATGTTGTAAAAACATAGAATATATCATTCTGGGATCACAGTTTAGTACCAAATGTATGCATTTCTTTTACGTAGTTTTGTATTTATCCTATTTTTTACTCGGTGTATGAGGTAGTTAGTGTGTCTTGATCTTCTGAATGATCCTCCCGGAGAGAAATACATGAGCAACATAGAGGAAAACATAGACGAAAGACTGGGACGGTGAAACGGAATTAAAGAATGGATAAAATGTTTGGCTAATACCAAAGCTTAGTAAATACATAGCATATTCACACATATGTGTATATCATTACAATGTTGTGAAGGAACAGGATAAGGTGTATCAGTTAAAACAACATAAACAAAAACAGTACAAAAGACAAATAAAGTTGCACTCACTGCGTTGCACAGCCAGTTTTCAAACTTCTGTCTCCTGTTGCTGTAGTGCACCGCAATGCTCTTGCCCTGGATCGCCAACTTGTTCTGCGGAGTCAAAAGCCGCCAGTTATTTCAGACTCCACAGAGAGGAGTGAGAGCAGCTGGAACGGGAAAGAGTGGCTAGGCTTACACTCGTAGCTGCTTAGGTAGAGTGTCTCAGGGAGTGAAAAGGGAACAGAGGTAGAAAGTGAAGTTTAGAGAGAAAGCTGCAGTTCTGTGTACGAGGTCTCAAAACAAACCGCTTCTAAGTGTTTGGGATCGGAGTGCTGCCAGCTCGTCCATGTCTCACTCCAGTCTTCGGATTTTAAATGGAGATGAGAAAATATCCGAGCGACTGAGCTGGAGCAGAATGTGCTATGGAACCACTGTTCAGTCTTCTTTCATGAGGGGCAAACACTTATTCAGCTTAAGGCCCTAAATATGTTCTCATATTTGTAACAGAGCCGACTGAAGAGTTCATTGCATCTCCAAAAGCAAAAAGCCTGTATACAGTGACTCAACACTGAACTCCTAGCATTCAGTAAACTAAGCAGTTGAGAGACTATCATGTCTGAAAAAGCTGCTGTATACAAATAAAAAATCAGACAATTGTGTGATTATCAAACACATTTACGTTTGATAATCACAGTTTTGTGTGCCCACGGTTATGATACAGTCCTGCAACTAAACACCAACATCTGTCTATTGCAAATATGCACAGCTCTCAATGATCAGTCATGTATCGGTTAACTGGGGCTCTAATCTCCAAGAATAACTCGAAACTTGGTGATTGTTGAGGCAACCTGATTGGTCTCCATCCATCGGGTAGAATCTTGCAAGTGATAAAACTCCACGAAGGCGAAACCTCGGCTTATACCTAGAGACAGCATTCAAATATAGACGGGAGGCGTGTTAGTTAGAATGCTTTTGGTGCAACATTCAGACTCACAATGGGCTTGTACACTCCAACTCAAATCAAAAATGGAGGTGGGGAGGGTGCTTACAAGGTTCAAAGGGGATGGGGGGGGGAGATTTTGTTTACCATAACATTTCATGTCTGTACATAAAAAAATGGTAGAGGAATAGTACATACAGTTACCTCCTTACCTGGCGATACTATGACCAGACAATCTATGCGACACAAAGGATCCCCTGACAGTTGTATTAGGAGTAGGTTTTTTTCATGAGTTGCAATAAGTACATAAATAGGGAATGTGGGTTGTAAGACAGAGTGTTGAGGTGAACGTGAGACACTCAGCACTCACCGGTCCTTTTCTTCATTAGGCGAATGTCCACAGGCTGGGGCCCCTGGAGCTGCTCGAGTGATGAGCGTATCTGGAGGTTTGGAGCAGAGGGTCAAATTAATCAGAATACAACTCCTCACTGTTCTGCAACAACGTTTACAACAGTTCTCCATCAGTTCCAATAACATACAGCTAACACTATTGTCAAACTTTATGTCATTTCCCCATTTTGAGAAAAGGTGCGCTGCCTCTTCCTTACTAAGTTAAGTCACGTCACAAAAATAATCTGACATTAGTTGCATTCCTCTAACAAATTAATCGTCCAAAATGATACAAACTGAAGAAATCCTCAGAAATTGCAGTAAAGCCGGACTGAATGAAGCCAAAACCTCCCGCAATCAGCAGATTCACCTCTCCGCCTCTAATACCCTCACACTCTTTGCAAGGGAAATGCAGCTACACCCATCTCCTTACGCTGGGTGTGGCTTTACCCTTAAAAAGCATCAGTGGGCTTACATCATCCTCTGTGACATGAAGAGAGAGGCCCCTCAGCATGATGGTCTTGCTCTCCTCCTCCTCCTGCTCCTGCTCCGTTTTGTAGTCCTGGTCTGGATAATCCCCGTCGTACTCATCATCAGATCTGTCACTATTGCGCCGCTTTCGGCCCCTCTGCTGCAGACAAGAGAAAATAAATAATACTGTTATTATGAACCGAGATGTTTTGTATTTTCCTGTTGCATGTGTGAAAGAAACATCCACAATCCACTCACCTCTGGACTGTCTCTGCGCTCATCGAAACGTTCTCGTTGTCTGTCATCGCCCCATTGTTGGTCATGATCCCTCTCCACGTCTCTACCCAGTCTATCGTGCCATTCTGGATCCTCTCTCCTCCCATCCGAGCCATATCTTCCACTACGTTCACTCCGACTAAGCCTGAAACAGAGAAAAAGGGAGTGTCAGCGCGAATACACTGGATATATGTGCCACTTCCGTATTGGAGGATGTCCAGCTCACCTTTTATCAGCTCCCATGGTTGAATGGAGAAACGTTGGATCAAGGAACTCTGTAGAAAAACCAAAAAGTGTATGAAACGTTAGCTAAAAATCAACCCTGCTGACCGGGCCTTTGCTAACACATTCGCAAGCAGGCCAGTGTAACTAACGTTAGCTTTGACGTTTTATAGCTTCCGAGACCTTACGTTAACTTACGCTACTTAGCTTACGTCAGCAGAAAAAAATACAACTTCATGTTACATACCGTTTTGATAACGCAGACTGCTTTATCTGTTGGTTACCGGAGTGGTTTGAAGCTAGAAGGTTTTTTTTCTTCAGTTTCTGGTCAGTAGAGTCTTCTTCTCTATTACAGACTGATGGCAAACAGATACATTGCGCTTTACCGCCCCCTACTGGTCAGGAGACCACAGAGCACACACAACAAACAAGCGAATGATAACGCTCCATCAAATGATCAAAACATCTATTTAAAAAAAAAAAGCAGAGTAATTTACATTGATTCAATCATATGTCACTTCAAGTGTTGGTTAAATCTACACAGGCCTTATTGTATATATTTATACCACTGACACAGCACTATAGTTTGTGTAAGCAGTTTATAGGAGGCCAAACAGTTTGCCTCGTCTAAAAATGCATGGTCAATAAATCTGGTTCTGTATCTGATTCATTAAGAAAGATAATCAAAGATGTTTAAATCCATATTACTTGTCCTAAACCTGGTCACAATAGTAGGCTGCTTCCCGTTTCTCAATATCTCTCTTGCCATCATTCATTTCTAAATATATGACATGTGTCTATTTGTTATGCTTGTTTCAGTGTTATACAATTCCTTTTGGTCTCTGCACTTTTAATGAATACAATTACTGCCCTGCATATCTATCTTCACTACTTTCATTCCTACATGTGCATCAATGGGAGTATAATAGAGATATGTTAAATTCTATACAATTACAATGGCCTTGTGTTGAACTCAAATTAAATTGTTAAGCTTTTACTGTATTTAACATTTGGAAGCAAATAAAGAAACAGTATGGAACTGCTATTCCTCTTGTATTTGGTTGCTGTAACCTACACCATGTCACCTACTATTGATTGTGTGCTGTTCAGTGATGGAATGTAACTAAGGACATTTCATTTAATCATGTAAGGTACTTGTACATTTTTCTGCTACTTAATACTTATACCACACTACAATTCAAAGAGAAATATTGTACTTTGTAATTAATTACATAAATTCCATACCTTTAGTTAGTTACTTTGCAGGTTAAGATGAATACGAAATAAGACTTCATGTATCCTTAAGGGACATTTAATAATTGACCGGCAGTATCAAAAGTAAATTGATTTATCAGCTGCAACTCAAGTGATGTACAATGATTATAATACAATAATATAATATATATGATTCTGGAATGGGCCATTCTGCATGGTGAGTGCTTTTACTTTCGGTACTTAATGTGCATTTTGATGCCAATACTTTTGTACTTTTTTTAAATGTAGGAGTTTTACTTGTAGATCATTTGTATGCTGTGATATTGCTATTCTTACTTAAGTTACAGAGTATTTCTTCCACCACTGGTGCGGTTATATCTCTGACAGAGGAACCACTGGCTGGCCCGGGCTGACAGTTCCCCCCATCACCGCTGGGTGTCGCTGCAGTCCCGATGAGGTGCGGATGAGCTGCAGAAGCAGAAATCTGCTCTCATCCACAGACAGTAGGCTCTCATCCCGCAACACCACAGCGCGATGGTCGCAGCGGTGGATTCGAACTGTTAAATGTTGTTTTAATTATTTTTTAACTACCTCACAAAGCGTATGCTTTGCGTCCCTCGCAGCTGTGGTAAAAACACATTGCAAGTGGTCAACACTGCGCTAAGGACGACTCTCCAGCTCCCACATACTGTGACCCCGGGCACCAGGAGCAAGGTAGCCAGCTGGTGCTAACGTTACCATTAGCGAACCACTAGCGTCAGCTAATCGGTGGTGGATTACATTCATTATTGCTGCTGGTTTTAGTAGACAACAGATTGTGTTTCTACTCTTTGCCGTGGAGCTTAGATTAGGTGGTTTAACGTTAGCTCTTTAGCTTGTTAGCATGATAACGTACGTGACCTATTAGTAACATTACGGTAATGACGCTGGCTAGCTAGCTAAATGGGCTGACAGCTCTGTGGTTTAGCTATAGCTATGTTACATCTTAGTACTTTAGTAAACTATCCCAATAACAACGCCTTACATTAGTTAGAAGCTTACCCCAATAGTTGAGGCTACTTAAAGCTGTGTTTAACTTGCCTGCTGTGTATTGAACGTATGTACCTTACGCTCGCGTTGCTGTTTCATTCTTCAGTTAAGCTAGGAGGCTGGATGGCTGAGCCGGAGCTTCTGCTGGACTCTAATATCCGGCTCTGGGTGGTGTTGCCCATTGTCTTCATCACGTTTCTAGTCGGGGTGATACGGCATTATGTGTCCATTCTTCTTCAAAGTGACAAGAAGTTGACGTTAGAACAGGTTTCTGACAGGTAGGTCATCTTTAATTGTAAGGTGGATCCTATTTATACAAACAAACACTTGAAAGTCATGTGAATTAATCAATTTACTTTCTTCTCCAAATCCAGCCAGGTTCTTATTCGGAGCAGAATCCTCAGAGAAAATGGAAAATACATCCCAAAACAGGTAGCAAATGTCATCATCCATCTCCGACACGTGTCCGAGTTATTGTCCACCATATATGAAACACACTCTCAACACAAACCCACTGGTCTTTGCACTTTTGTCACAACTACAGCGTGTCGGACAATGTTACTAAATATATCTCCTTGTTTTAGTCTTTTTTGATGAGGAAGTTCTTCTTCAATAATCAAGAAGATGGATTTTTCAAGAAGACCAAAAGAAAGGTTATTCCACCCTCTCCAATGACGGGTAATCATTTTAAGTATTTACCACTGAACATGATGCGATGACGCAAGCTTTAGCGTTAAAATGCACATTGTAAATTAAAAATGTCTGTCATTAAACAATTAGGCTTTCTGTGTTTTGTGCCTGATTTGTTTGTGCCAAACATGCATATATATATTTAAACAGTACTTAGCAAGAAGTGCATTTTGTCTCTTTTCACAGATCCCAGCATGCTGACCGACATGATGAAAGGAAATGTCACCAATGTGCTTCCCATGATCCTCATTGGAGGCTGGATCAACTGGACCTTTTCAGGATTTGTTACAAGTAATTATGTCACTCTCTCACAGATCTGGCAGCTTGTGGGGGCAGAATGTGACCCGCACTAAAAATAACTCTGAATGTGTCTTGCCACCAGATAAGATGTGGTTTTATATGTGAATCCTACATTGAGTTCTTTCTTCACTCTCTTCCACACAGCTAAGGTTCCCTTCCCTCTCACTCTGCGCTTCAAGCCCATGCTTCAGCAAGGAATAGAGCTGCTTTCACTGGATGCCTCCTGGTAAGCTAATAAAACCAGATCTGTACAGATGTACTGCATTAGTTGTTGCGTATTAATCTCAACATGCTTAAGCTAGTGTGGGCCTCTCTTGACATTTGTTTCTGTTTCTGTGTGCGTTTATCCTCTAGGGTGAGCTCGGCGTCGTGGTATTTCTTGAACGTATTTGGACTACGAAGCATGTACTCATTAATCCTAGGCCAAGATAATGGTAATTGTTGCTAATTTTAAGATCATTTTGAATGTTGTGTCGGGTCAGATTGTTCGATGATAACGTGAAAATGTTAATTCTACTCATGCTGATTACCAGAGGTTTCAACAGTAATAGCAACTGTGTCATAATACAAGTAGCTATTTAATTCACAGGAATGTGAGCATGAAAACAATATTTAATTTCAATACACACAATCTGAGGGTTACATTTTTAAGATTTAGCTTCAGATGCATCCTGGTCAGTGCTATTTACAAATGCAAATTGCATTCAGATAATTATTTTTTATTCCCAGAAGATGATTACTTCAACTTATGTTGTTCAATCCGCACAGGTGCAGATCAGTCGAGGATCATGCAGGAGCAGATGAGTGGTGCAGCCATGGCCATGCCTGCAGATACAAATAAAGCTTTCAAGGTATATACCGCAGTGGTTTTAGCATAATTAATTAATGTGGAGGGGCTTTGCTCGGTTGTTCATGTGACGTCTGTCCTCGATTTCAGGCAGAGTGGGAGGCACTGGAACTGACGGACCATCAGTGGGCACTGGAGAGTGTAGAGGAGGATCTGATGAGCAGAGAGCTGGACTTTGAAGGCATGTTTAGCAAGGAGCTGCCAAGCGGCATCTTCTGACGGCCTGGTCACTTCTACTTGGAACCTTCAGTTTGAATTTTGATCAATGCAGGGATTTGTTTTTGGTTAGAGCCCCAGAGATGGGACAAATCCCTTCATGTTATGCAAAGTTTACATTCACTTATTTGTTGTCCTTGTCTTTTCACATGTATTATTACCTTTCCATATAATATCTGAAATGACTTAATAATACACTGGTTCTGCTGCTGTTCCATCTCTTTTGAGACAAGGAGATGTTTGGGAGATATTGAGTGGCTTTTTGCTTGTTGGAATGCATTATTATTAGCTTGTAACTGTATGCCATCATGCCGTTAGGTAATAGAATGTGAACTACCTAGTGCTTCTTTTTTTTTATTGTGTCATGCACAGCTAGACTAGCTGTTTCAATTTCCATATGTGTCATGTTTCAAAAATAGACGTTTATTTTATTATACTTTAACCATCATTAATGACTCCTTTGTTAGATGGATCAGCTGCCAAATGCTGGAAATAGACCCAGAACTGATTAACTGTTGGCAGGGAGAATGTTTGTGTGATTGAAATATTGTGTTTTTGAAGTATGTAGATGGTTTATTTTGTATTGTAACCCCTCTGTGTTTTGTACAGCATAAAGCCTGTTTTGACAACATATATAGTTTTCTTTGTTGCAATGCACCCCAACGCAAGCAAACGTCATCCGTCAGGCTAACTACAGTTTTTTGATTCCCTACAAGATGTTCTGAGGACATAATAATACAAAGTTGTTGTTTTTTAGTAGCCCTATTTGTACACTGCTGGCCTCCGACACATTGCTATATGACTCCTCTGTGATTTCCTGGCGATGCCAGAGCACTCGCATTGGAGTGCTACAGCAGCTCTACTCGATTGTGCAACGTCACTGACCGTAGAGGAAGAACGTTTCCGCGAGCAGAGCGCTGAAGCTCGCTCAAGTCGAGTATGCGCCTCTTCCATTCGCGCGTTCACGAGACCGGCACACTCGCTACATGATGGCCGAGGGAGGCGGACCCGAGCCGGGTGGCGCGGCAGACTCCGACTCGGAGCCGGTAGCCGCACAAATGCCAACCCCATCAACCGAAAATCAAAAACAGACTATCGGGTCACTTTTGAAGACGACTCTGAGAAAGGGCGACGAGTGGTAAGAATCGTCCACGGCCAACGTTACCTGTGTGTTTTCAGCTATCGTTAGCTAGCTAACGTTAGCTAGTGAATAACCGGAAATGCTAACATGCTAAATCTAGCATGCTAACGGAACCAATGGTTGCTAGTCAGAAATCGAAAGCTGCTGTGCTACCGATACTTTGTCCAGCTAACGTTTAACAAGTTTGCCCGCTAGCTGCTAGCCAGCTCGACTTAAATATTTGCATGGTGGCTGTAGTAACATATATGAACGTTGGTTGTGTACAACGAAACTAGCATGACTAAGTGGGTCATTTGTAAATGTTAATGTCGGGGTTGTGACAACTTAAGTGACAATGTCTGATGTGGTAGCTTGTCGGCGGGTAGAATAGGCCCTGGATTCAGATGGTGAGTTTATTTGCTAGTCAGACCGGCTCGTTGTTGGATAAGTAACGTTAGGTATCAGGAAATGGGCCCGTTGACAGGATTATTTTTGCGAGTCTGCTTGTACTGACGTACCAGTTGAAGTTGTCTCACAGGTTTCTTAACCGGCCAGCTTCCGGTATTGGCTAACAATGTTTCAGATCCTAAAGACCGCCCAGGCCTGGGCACAATGCAGCGAGTTGTTTTTAAAGAGGTTTCACTATTCAATTTTTCAACATAGAAATGCGAGATAAGCAATAATTTAAATAGCCTTCTGTAGAAATTGGCCAGAGTTATATTGACTATCAGCTACTAGCTACTGAGCTAACAACACGTTCATCTAGTTGTTGAAAGTCAGTTTATGCCTATATAGTGTTTCATGAAACTGCATTATCACTAAATAAAAATGGACTTCTATCCCATGGCGTTCACGCTGAAATGTAAGATTTTCCACAAGCATGTTCACACTGTTTCATAGCTTGGGGAAGTTAACCTCAGGTTAAAGGGCAAAGATCAAACACCTCACTATGATTGACGCTCCTATGTGAAGTATTGATTTTCACTGACTTCTATGAATGACCCTAACATCATATTATGTGAATGCTTGCTAACAAGTCTACTAACTGGAGGAGATTCTCTTGGGAGGAGATTAAGTCAAACTAACTTGCTGTTACAATATCTGCACATGCCAAGGCAGTTTGGTATTGCATCATTTTCTGGGTTAACATAGGACTTGGTGCAATGTCTCTCCAAATTCCATGTATCACCTCTCGATCCTGTGCTGTCCTTCCATATCATAAACATATTAGGTGACCAAAAATGCTTTATGAATTATAAGTCTTACAGGTTCAGAAGAAATGATCGAGGGTCTTTCAAAGTGTGATGTGTTTGTTATTAACTGTTCCCAACCTATTTGTTTTAGGTATCTAATAGACAGCCGGTGGTTCAAACAGTGGAAGAAGTATGTTGGATTTGACAGCTGGGACATGTACAATGTGGGAGAACGTAGCCTCTATCCAGGACCAATTGATAACTCCGGGCTTTTCTCAGGTAAAACCTTCATCTGTAAACAAACATCTATTGGGCTTGGCTTGCGCTTGAGAACAGCACACATCCCACATAGAGATTAAACGAGCTGTACAGTCTGTAGTCATCCTTTTTGTTATTGTTTCCTTAAAGACCAGGAGACTCAGGCCCTGAAAGAGCACCTTATCGATGAGCTGGACTATGTCCTTGTACCCACTGAGGCATGGAAAAAGCTCGTCAGCTGGTACGGCTGTCTGGAGTGCCAGAGACCCATCGTCAGGAAGGTAACGCTGTTGAGGATTTTCTTTTTTACTTGACCATTCGCTTGTGGTTAGGGTTCTTAAATGTCTTCTTTCTTCCCCAGGTTGTTGAGCATGGCATGTTTGTCAAGCACTGTAAGGTGGAGGTCTATTTGCTGGAGCTGAACTTGTGTGAGAACGACAACATGGACAATGTTGTTACGCGTCATTTCAGTAAAGCTGATACTATAGGTGAGGGCTGACATGAGTTTCTATGGATTCAACTTTGCATTGAAAGTGACGAGATAAATGGCTGCCTACACAAACGGAAATATCATACATTGTCAGTCATTAAATGTGTTTTGTGTAAAAAAATAAGCAGGAAAGATAATAATCAAGCCTCGCAAATCCCTTCTTTTCAGACACTATAGAGAAGGAGATGAGAACGCTGTTCAATATCCCATCAGAGAAGGAGACACGGCTCTGGAACAAATACATGAGCAACACCTACGAGCAGCTGAACAAGCCAGACAGCACTGTACAGGATGCTGGTCTCTTCCAGGGGCAGGTAGGTACAGCTGTGGTATTCAAATACCCTTCAGATTACCGATAGACTCCTCATTTCTTTTGAAGAACACCACGGCCCAGCAGTGCACTGGTACTCACTGTGCATACATAATTAATGTACAGGCATGGTTCAGAACAACATGAACTGTAAGAGTCTATTGCAATACAATACATTAGCTATGTATACAATACAAAACTATGGGGAATATCAGTTACTGTAGAGGTAAGCTAATACCTCTGTGACATTCCCATCAACAAAATGATCTCTGAAAAGGAAGTTTCACTATTCAATACTGTTTTATTAAGTTACATTAACTTGTAAGTGTTCATGCTACTGTGCCCATACTCGTGTACACTGTAGTCACAAGTATGCAATGTGAAAGGTGAGAGACAAAGTTTCAATTCATCACAGCAGCTATTTCCCTAAAACTGCAAACTAAAGCTAAAAAACAGACTTAATCACACATTGAAGTAAGTGCAGTTGATAGACCCACCTCCAGCTGCTGAAGGTGGCAGCACTCGACACACATTAGTATTAATTCAAGCCTGAGACATGATAGCTTTGACATGAAGGTCAGTTTTGCCGGCTTGGCTCTCAACCAGCTTGTTTTCCCACAGGTGCTTGTGATTGAGCGGAAGAATGAGGATGGCACGTGGCCCAGACAGGCCTCCCATCCCAAGTAAGCAAATACCTTGTTTGTTTTGTCGTTCTCTAAGAGCCTGTAGGAATATAAATTATATCCTAGTAGTTTTAGAGAATTTAAAATATATATCCAAACATTAAATGTAGTCAGTATTTTTTTTTTTTAAACAAATGTTAAACACTGTCTTGCTCTTGCTCACCAGATCCAGTACTACCCCATCCAGGAATTTCACTACCTCCCCAAAACTCTCCTCCAACTCAACAGCCAGTATCTCCTCAACAGTAACCAATGGAGACAGCAGCTGTAGCCCTGGCTACACACTTAACAACAGCACATCCTCTGGTAACAGGCAAGTGTCCTTTTCTGATTTTTTCCTCCATTCCTCCGTCCTTTACCTCTGGTGCCCATTTTCTGTGTGCTTTATGTGGCACCGACTCATTAGAACCAGCAGTAAACTTAACTTACTGTTCTTTTGTACCACTTGCTTCCTCAGCTCCTGTGCTATTCAGTTGTTACATCTCCAAAAGACTCATTGTATGTTGTGATGGAACTTGCACATCAAATGTTTCTCTTGCCGGTGTTTTGTAGAGCAGATTAAAATGACAGTCCCGCACACTACTCTTGCATTTACGACATTTATTGATTCAGTACAGTCAGTTCAGCTCCTCCAGACCTCCATCAGAGCACCACGTCTTTAACAGATAATTCATCTTCTGTTGCTCACCATGGAATTAAAAGTATGTTCTTTCCCTCTTCCCATAATGTCATTAGTTCTTTTCTTTTCGTTGTTTTAAGTTTGTCAGTCTTTCATTTGTAAATTTGTTTTGGGTGTTTTTCGTTTGCTTTTAAATGCAACGCTGTGTCACCCAGTAAAGCAATGCAAGTCAACACCCATTTGAAGGCGAGCTGGTATCAAATATGTACGAACACTACAGTGCTGTATCAGCATAAAGTTAATTCTATTGCAGAGTGCAACATGTAATAAAAAGGTGCACTGTAACTGTGCTGTTGCAGCATGGGTCATCGTGCTTTGCTTACTTTAAAACACATTATGGCCTTAAAGTGCTTGCATTTGCTCTTTCTGGAGTTCTCTGCTACCTACAGCTCAGTGGGATTACTGAAGAGTTGATTACTTGTGACTAACTGCACGCTAGAGACACTTTGATATTCAAAATGCACTCAAAATAAAAGATGGAACATTTGACTGAATTTCCACATGTCATAGAGACGTCTTTTAGTTAGACACAAAATAATTCAGTTATTTAAAATGTTGCATGATCGTGAGTTTTTGGGTAGAGTGTGGTGGTGACAGCGTGGCAATATTACTTGTCAATTCATAGAGGTACGCATGACAAGTGGTAGTAATATGTTCTCTTGAAGTGTTTTTATACAGGTACCATATCTGAATGTCCTGTTTAAACACACATGGCTTCATCACAACACTGTGTCTTTAATGATACCCACAGTAACCTTTCTGCTCTTCCAACAGATTGGGGGGCTACAATTCATACAGCTCCTCCTACAACTACAGAGAGTCACAGTCACAGCCTGGCCTGTGTGGTCTCAGTAATTTGGGCAACACCTGCTTCATGAACTCTGCCCTCCAGGTAAAAACGCCACAGATCCAACTTCCATTCAGAGAAAGTCAGTTGCCAGTTTTGGGGTTTTTATGTTCACACTATCCATCTATGATTCCTCTTCTTCCAGTGCCTGAGCAATGCATCTCCACTCACAGAATACTTCCTCAATGACCAGTATGAGGCTGAGATTAACCGGGAGAATCCGCTGGGAATGAGGGGGGAGATCGCAGAGGCCTATGCAGATCTAGTGAAGCAGATGTGGCTGAGCCGCAGCAGCTACGTGGCCCCACGCACCTTCAAAGTGAGACTTCTTCTGAAGAGAATGATTTACATATCAGTTATCCATTCATAATCTTAGAGGTACAAACAACATTCATCTCCCCCCCCCCAGACCCAGGTCGGACGTTTTGCCCCCCAGTTTTCTGGCTACCAGCAGCAGGACTCCCAGGAGCTGTTGGCTTTCCTGCTCGACGGGCTCCATGAAGATCTAAACCGCGTCAAGAAGAAGCCTTATCTGGCCCTGAAGGATGCAGAGGGCCGTCCAGACGAGGTAATGGAGCAGACATAGAAATGGAAGAAGAAAAGGGAAACTAAAAACTGCAAAGACTCATTCTGGTGCCGGAATATGACGCTGCTTAAATATTTATATCCACAGCATTCCTGGCTTTGTTGTCTTTTGATTCCTGAAATTGGCTTTAAATTTCATCGAGATTGACAGAGCTGCAAGACACAGCATAGGCTTTTATTATGAAGGAGCATATTGTGTGCTTTGATCTGCTCTGTTTTATAAGAACAGAGGAAGAAAATGCTTCAATGAATTACTTAACAATATCTAGTCACACCTTTTCTTTCAGAGGCTTTGAAAGGTCATCTAATGAAAGTCTTTCTCTGTTGTTTGTGGAATTACAGATTGTTGCAAAGGAAGCCTTGACGAACCACCGCTTGCGCAACGACTCTATTATAGTTGATATTTTCCACGGCCTCTTCAAATCCACTCTGGTGTGCCCAGAGTGCTCCATGGTGTCTGTAACCTTTGACCCATTCTGCTACCTCACACTGCCTCTGCCCATGAAGAAGGACCGGACTATGGAGGTGTTCCTGGTGCGGTCAGACCCTCAGTCCAGACCCACACAGGTGAGGTGGAACTAGAGTTCTAGCTCTAGACTTGGAACACCTACAAATGATAAATAATACCAAATTACTAATACTAGCACTTTTCCTTCTTCTTTGTCTTACAGTATCGAGTGGTGGTCCCCAAACTGGGAATAGTGACAGACCTGTGCAGCGCCTTGTCCAAACTCTGTGGATTCCCTCAGGAAAACGTGAGAACTGTTTTCTTTTCTTACCTCCAGCGTTTCATTTTCTTTACTCTCGGTTGAAATGGAAAAATGTGCTAACTTTGCCATTTCCTTCTCTCTAGATGGTGGTGGCTGACGTTTACAATCATAGGTTCCATAAAATCTATAGACGGGATGATGGTCTCAACCAAATCATGGAAAAAGATGACATCTTTGTGTAAGTATTGTTGTCTTCAGTGAGTCACTGTGGCCACTGTTTAATGCGATAGTTGTATTTGAAGCGCCTGCAGGGGTCGCTAGCGAGCCATCCGGCCTCTCGCTCACTGTGAGCTTTACTGGAGCTCTCAGCAGACGAGAGGCTTTTACTTCCCTGCACACACATTTATTTGTTTTATATGTTTTCGAGTTGTCTGTACATACGTATGTATGTCACTGTCCATTCTCGTGAAAGGGATATCTCGGGAAATTTCTTTAAATTTGGCACAAACTTAACTTTCACGTAAGGATGAACTGATTCGAATTTGGGGGTCAAAAGCCACAAAACTTATTTTTTTGTCATAACACAAGAATTCATGTGTTAATTATGACAATTTCACACACGTCTAAAGGAAAACATGATGAAGTTGGACAATCCTGCAGGTAAACTGCAACATGACGGAGGCATTCAACCGCAAGGCTTTAATTCTAGTTCTCCTGTGCTTTAAGAGCCTCTGCTAAAGACACTACTAGCATACGGCTGTATGTACTCCATACTGCGGTCATCAGTAGAATGCAGTGGACGGATTCAAATACGTGTGTGTAATGTTTGTGTTCTTTCTCTTTGCAGGTATGAGGTACAGGAAGAGGACAGCGAGAGGATGAACCTGCCTGTCTATTTCAGGGAGCGCCACTCCAAGCATGCAGGAAGTTCCTCAAGCACCATGCTGTTTGGCCAGCCTTTGCTCATCACCGTGCCCAGACACAACCTCATAGCAGACGTTCTCTACGACAAGATCCTAGAGAGAATTGGGTAAGGACCTACTGTGTGGATAGAAAGGAGGGAAACGGCATGGCAATAAAAAAGTGAGTTCTGAGTGTATTTGGTGGTTAACTTATCGCCTCTGTTCCATGCTGCAGGCGCTATGTAAAACAATCCCAGAGCCCTAACGGTGAAAGCAGGGCCTCAGCGTCGGCCTCAGCGTCGGCCTCAGCGTCGGCCCCAGCCTCGGCGTCGGCCTCAGCCTCGGCCCCGGCATCGGCCCCGGCATCGGCCTCGGCATCGGCCCCGGCATCGGCCTCGGCATCGGCTCCGGCATTGTCTTCGGCCTCGGCATCGTCCTCGGCATCGGCCTCAGCCCCGGCATCGTCCTCGGCATCGGCCTCAGCGACCTTTGCCAGCTGCAGCCAGGCTCCTGAATGTTCCACATCGTCTAGTCTCAATGCCGGCCTGGGGGGCTGTGGCAGCCCCCTGTCAGACGGGGCCTCGTGCAGTGCCAGCTCCAGTAACGGCAGCAACCACTCAGGGACCTGCAATGAAACTAATGGGTTATATGATGGTAATTATCTAAGATTCACCAAATTCAAAGGAAACCTTGATCAGCTATGCAAAGAACTGCAAAGTGATGAGATTTCATTGTTGTCTGTTCAGGTGAGGAGGAGGCCATGGACCACCAGGTGAGTCCAGAGCCAGAGAATGGCCAGTCTGAAGAGGATGAAGAAGAGACCTCTGACTTGGAAAAAAGAGACTCAGCCAAGCAGCGCTCTTCACCAGCCAAGCTCTTCACTTTCAGCATCGTCAACTCTTATGGCACAGCTAACATCAGCCCGCTGCCCTGTGATGGAAATGTCCTCAAACTTAATCGTCAGTGCTAATCTTTTTGAACTTACAATTGTTCGTTTTATTTTTCAAAGCCCCTTTGTGTTGACAGAGCCTCTCCCTCATCTTCCTCTCTGCAGCACATTCCACGGTGGCCATCGACTGGGACGCAGCATCAAAGAAGCTGTGCTACGATGAGCAGGAAGCAGAGGTCAGTAGGTTGATAGTCAGCAGAAAAAAACCCTGTGACCAGACATGCAAGCAACCTATTTATATCTGTGTGAATATTGTGTGTAGGCCTATGAGAAGCACGAGAGCATGCTCCAGGCCCAGAAGAAGAAAGCCACCGTGGCCCTGAGGGAATGCATCGAGCTCTTTACAACAATGGAGACACTTGGAGAACACGACCCATGGTAAGGGCTCACAGCTGCAGCCTAGTTCAGTGTCAAACCACTACTCATGTCTCCATCTTTGTCATATAAACATAATCTGTTTTTTTTTATGCAGGTATTGTCCAACATGTAAGAAACACCAACAGGCCACAAAAAAGTTTGACCTGTGGTCGCTGCCACGCGTTCTGGTCGTTCATCTAAAGCGGTTCTCCTACAACCGGTGTTGGAGGGACAAGCTGGACACAGTGGTGGACTTTCCCATCAGGTTTGCAGGAGGCATTATTGCTCATTAACATTATTGTGAACACATTTAAGAACAAACGCTTAGCATTATGACGATACCTCATTACTGAAAGTTCCTTTCTTTGTTAATCATTAACATTAGTTGTGCATTTCTTTAGAAAAGAATACGGATCAGGTTGTGACAAACGGGAGCTTTGGATGCTCATTAAGTTTGTCATATTTTAAGAATAGTGTTCTGAGAAAGTGCAGTATCGGTGGCGCTGGTACACCAGGGGGAGCTGTAGCCTGACACAAAGTGACCTGAGGTCTGAATAAGGAAATACTGTCTTTATTGTACTTTGAAGAAATGGACTGTTGCCTCAGAGAACTGGCATCAATACATCCGTGTCCTAACTGTCCTTATCCGTTTTAGTTGTGTAACTAATAACACTTTCACCAGGAGCCTTTCATAGCATGAGTCATTAACCCGGTACAAATGGAGAAGTTGCAGCTATCTGTCTCTGTTTTTATGTGTGCAACACATATCGACTCGTGACTGGCTTTTAAAAACAGCTGACTCGTGCTCACTAAGGTTAACTTAACTATACAAGCGGCCCACATGCTGTGTTATACATTGAATGTGACTTTAAGAGAATCTTCTCTTTTGTTTCTTGGCTGTTTTAGTAGGTGGTGTGTTTCAGTGCGGTGCAAATGCCATTTTATTTCCCTGTGACTGAAGATCTGTTCTTTGCAGGGATCTGGACATGTCCGAGTTTGTGTGCGACCCGAAGGCCGGCCCCTACGTATATGACCTCATTGCCGTGTCAAACCACTATGGAGGAATGGGAGGCGGTCACTGTAAGTCAACTGTTCTGTCATTTGAATCGCTTTGGAAATCACAGGCCAATATCATAAAGAGCTGTTAGTAGCTTATTTTAACATACAACTATTATAGTTTCAGCCGGTAATAAACTCCCTCTCTTGTTCTTTTTGTTTGTCTTAAAACATACACACAATATGAGTCAACAGCTGGTCTGCTGACCAACCACTGTCTCCATTGACACTAATCGGTTACATTTTAACACAGCAAAGTGTCTCGTGCATCTTCTTTCTCTGTGGACTCATTGTTAGTTGTCTTTGTGTTGGCTTTGTCCCTTCAGAGTAAACAGGTGTGCATGAGATTGTTTCTCTTTCTAGATAAACAAATGAACTGAACAGCTCTTTGTTTAACACTTATTTCCTTCTTACAGACACAGCCTATGGCAAGAATAAAGTGGATGGAAAGTGGTATTATTTTGATGACAGCAGCGTCTCCTCTGCCTCAGAGGACCAGATTGTGGTGAGTTGTGACGCTATAATGTTTATAAATGCTCTGTGTCCTGTATTTGAATGCCTCCAGAGATGCAGTGTTTGGAGATTTATTTCTGTCACTGACTGATGTTTGACTCAGATAAGCTTTCAGCCCTCTCAGCTTTCTGTCCTTGGTGTCGAGTGTCCCTGTTGTTGTATTGTAACCGTGTCCTTGTTGCCCCACGCAGACTAAAGCAGCCTATGTGCTGTTCTATCAGCGCAGAGACGAGGAAGCCCCCTCCAAACCTCAGCCTTCGGCCTCACTGGGAGGAGCCCCGGAAGCAGCCGATGACCACATGGACACAAACTGAGGAGCCCTTACGCGAAGGGACACGCACTGAAACATATATATGGCAAATAGAGACACTCGGACGCACACACAAAGCTACTTTAGTGACAGAGGACTCCACAGACTTAACATTATTAACCCCACCTTCCCCGTATTTTATTTGATTTCTGTCTCGAATGTTGTCAACTAGAGCCAACGGCCTTGTCAGAAGAGTGACCTGAGAGACTTCTTCCCTGCAGCAGATGGCCGACTGATTTCTGATCATAGCTTAGTCTGGAACTAAAGAGGAGTACGGATAGAGATCCTCTCACTGGATGAACAGAATGTTAGAAGTGCCCTCAAATGCGTAGATAAACAAATGTTTCTGTCAGAAATATTAAAAAAAGAAGCCAAATGCACATGTTTCAACCAAAGCGTTCCAAGGTTCTTATGATTAAAATATATCAACTGTTAAGCCGTTAGCAGGATACTGGCATTGTGCCTAGATGTATCTCTGATGATCTTGCTGTGCTGAGGGAAATGCAGACTCGTGACAGTGTGGTGTACACAGAACAATACATGCCATGCTTGTTGAACGAGTCCTGTGACCTTATTCCACCTGCGTAGAGCGGATCTCTGATCGGCACCGCCGGGCTGCCAGATCTGTGTTGCAATGTAAACCACAGAGGGGACGTCTCGGTTCAAGGTTTAAGATCTGCGTCTTGACATGATTTGTGGCAGAAGCAGTTTTTCTTGCTCTTGTTCAGCCATCTTTCTTTTTGTTTTGTTCTGTGATGCACAGAATGGGCTCTGCTGCCTCTCAGACGCTAAACTTATGAGAGGAGTCTCACCCTGCTAATGATTTTTATTGTCCTTCTTTTTTTTTTTGTAATGACAATGCAAAAGCGGCCTTTTGATTCCTGCAACCTGACTAAAGAAGGGGGCACTTTGAATTCTCCATGAGTACATGATCTACCTGCTTCTGGTGCATCAAGAGATCACAGGATTGTATGATTTGGCCGTAGCATTAAGGGCTATGGTCGGTCATACACTTCCAGATCATTTGAATGTGTCTTATAAGCATATTTTCATTGCTGCCTGATCAGACCCCTGGCTCACCTGCAATGGCTTGTCCTTATTAGTCTTGTACATTAATGCAGCGCTGTATTGAAATGGCTTTTATTTGATATCCTAAAAGCACACTGAGTGAAGCAAAATAAAGTAGTATAAAAGCGGTGCTCTTCTTGATGAAGCTTGAACTTGCTCCCTGTCATTGGGAACAATCTACACGTGTCATCAGATGGGGTCGGGGCAGCAGTACCTTGACTGAGTGCAGCCATTTGCTTCCAGTGGTCACAGTACACCGTTCAGCCGTCAAGTAAAATAAGGCCACGTTGTCTCTGTTGGTGGCGTAAGAGAAGAGTCCCTGTGTCTCTTTACAGAGACACAAGTACCCCAGGAAGCAGTTATAACAGGTGTATAACTGTGAGTGGGTATGAAACACATTTACTTCTACTCGGTCTCAAGGGTCTTTGGGTGAAACCAGATGGCAGTTAGTACTTCATGGATCTATTCCAGTAAGTCTTGTTCTGTGGCATAAATTCTGCACTTTGTCGCATTACAGCATGTTGATATGAAGGACCAAGTGCCCTTTTTGCTGGTTGGTCCCGCCCATCAAGTCTTTCAGAGATGACTACCTAAATATAATCATTTAAGCCTATGCCTAGAAAAGCTTTACATCATATTTGCAATCCTAGATACTTGGTTGAAAACAAAATCCAGCCGCCGAACGCAGCGGATCTTGTTTTCCCTCTTTAATTGCGACAGCAATTCAAACTAAAAAAAATAACCGAAGACATGTAAATAATCAGACTATTGAAAATAGGTGTAAAAAAAATTCTTGTCATCATATTTATCTTATTGCCAATATCTACAGTATTTGTTTTTAATTGAGAAATATTTGAATTCAAAGTACAATAAAGACTGGAGGCCTCAACAAAGTGGTTTGTTTGGACTGATTACGTGGTAGTTGTGGAATAACTATTGCAAAATGATCTTTTATTGGCACGTGATGCAACCTTGATTTAATGCCGACTGATTGCAAAATGAACTGATGTGCACTCTGCTGTTGGCCCTCTAACAGCACAGTAATCACATTGTTGGTACAAACCCAGGGTTCCCTACAGAAGTGCTGGATGGGCAATTTTACCCATTTACTCAAGATCATGTTTTTAAATGCAGACTAAATTCGGCCTTTATCATGCAGGTCGACATAAATATATATTCAAAAGAACAACATCAAATATTGGTACCATGATTTCACTGAGACAGTCAGGAAATAGATGAAAAAAAATGCATTTATTGGTCCTCATTACAAATCAAAACACAGCTGTGCTTTGCATACACACAAGGCAGCTGACAACATTCAGGCTTTTACGCTGCATCAGATACCCTCCTCACAACTAACTTGGTTTCAGAGGATGTCTTCATATTGTAAAAGAGCAGAACACAGCCATCATGTGTAGGAGAGCACAGCTGGTCTGGACAAGTGTTGCACACCATCTACAGAAGCTTTGGGGGGGAAGTAATGAGCATAAAGGTGATGAGCTCATGTTTACACACGTGGTGCTGAAAAGCTGCTACAAGTGGGTGAACAACACTGATGAGGACGGGCGGTTTAGTTTGCCTGGCTGAGGAGCTTCTTGATGTCCCCCTCGATGTCGCTGGTGAGGAACCTCCTGCTGTAGCGCTTGAACGGCGCTCCATCCGACCCGATGAGGAACTTCTCAAAGTTCCAGGCCACGTCGTTCCTGCTGACCGGGCTCCAGGTGATCAGCTTGGGGTCGGTCATCAGGGCGGATGGGTCGTCGCTGGGGAATGGCATCTTTCCCCTCAGGAACACGAACAGGGCGTGGGCGTCTTTCCCGTTCACATCTACTTTCTCCAGGAGCTGAAACTTTGGCTCAAAGCCATTTCCAGGACGGACATACTTCAGGGACAGGAGGATTTCCTCATTCTTGCAGTTCTCCTGAAAGGGTCAATCAGAACAATAAGAGTGACTGTGTTACATTTTGGGAAGCAGGGAGGTCCAGGTCACTCTAAGAAGTCCCCTTGATAAAGTCCAACATGGCATTATGTCTCTACAGACATGTATTACACAATTATGTTTTATGAGGGAAGTGGTTCAACAATGAAACAATAACGGTTTGAAGTTCAAGTGGGATGGAAAACTTCTCTGTACTTCAGCAGTCCCACATAATATCAATACCACTCACTCCAGGTTTGAAATTGGAAACAATTTAATGGCTAATAGATCATTTACATATCGGTTCTGATCAGTAAACCATTCTATCTAACTTTTGGTTTAAGGCTGTGATCCCACTGTCTTCTCTATCTTGAAGAGCACTTCCCTCTCTAGACGGTTTAACTTCCTGCTGATTTGAACCATCATTTCTGTAACCGTCTATTAATGAGTTACTACTGTTGTCATAAAAACGTAGTTAATAAATGGCATATTGCTTATTCTCTGCATTACAATTGTGAAGCGGAACACGTTGCATGCATTACGTTATATAAGGAAGAACTTAACTCGTGTTTGGTCACTAACACTACCACAATTTCCTCTTTCCTAAACATTCAATGCTGAAACTGCATCTCAGAGGAACTCAGTTCCTCACCAGCACAACGTATCCTTGAGTTATAAGTTTACTTTTCAAAATGTTAATTAATTGGTTTAGATAATATAATAATGAACTTGAATTAGTGGCTGTAGCAGATACTTATTGAGTAAATATAAGACAAGCTAAACCTCAAACCCGCCAGTAAACTTGGATATATAAAGCAAGTTTAAACCAGGAACACAACTCCTTCCACCTGAATATATACCCTAGAAATTCATTATAACAATATATCTGTATGCTGTTGTATAATTGTTGTTTCAAAATTATAAACGCAGGTGAGCTATTTCAGGGAAAATATGTCAAACGAATAAAAACAGAAGCTATGAATAACCCCAGTATGCCTGAAAGTGAAGAGAGTACACCTGGTGAATATAACATTGTTTCCTCACCTGATGGCCGAACTGGTTACAGGGCACTCCCAGGATAACGAGCCCCTTGCCGGCGTACCGCTCGTGGAGCTCATTCATCTGGGTGTAATCCCTGGTGGTCGTACCTCAGAGAGACGCAACGTTCTCGATGAGGACAACTTTGCCCTGCAGGGAGGAGAAATTAAACGTTTCTCCTGTTAACAGTTTAGCCGAGAGGTCGTAAAATTTCGCAGCCATTTTTGCCATTCTCGATACCTATTCCTCTGTGTTGAGAGTCACAATGATCCCTTTATATGCGAGTCGCTCTACTTTCTTGAGCAAGCCATGAAATATAGCCAAAGATCTTGTATTTAGCGCTCAAGATGGTTCACTTCCTGCAGCCTACGGGACGGGATTTGAAGGTTCCAATATACCGTCACATTAATATGAAAGTCATCAATGATTGTATGTCAAAATAAAATCATGCAAGAGTAAGTAAACATTTTTGATTTACTAAACCCTGATTATAAATGCTTTTACACATACCATACCATGAATTTAGTAACTCCATGTTGACATTTTATCTTTAATTAAGTCAAAAGGTTGCCTCAACATGATTACTGAATTTTGTAACATCCCTTTTGTTTTTCCTGGAAGAAATGATCCTGCTCTTTTTTTTCAAAAAACAAAACGGCTCGTAAATCACGACTTGAATGGACTATATCGCTGTAGTAAACCAAGTGAGGCGAAGAAGGAAGCAGGTAGCAGTGAAGCCGCTCAATGTACAACACACTCTTTGGATTAGTTGCGCAGGTACATCGCCTTGGGGAGGGGTTGTGTGTTTCATTACACCGCGTATCCTGGAAAAAGTAATCGTGAGTGAATATGTCGGCAGAGTTCTCACCCCGCCCACCAACGGACAAAATGGTTGTGTAAAACATGCAATCTAATGCTAGAAAATTAGGGACCGTATAACATTTGTTGTAGTCGTTGTAGTGTAGAAAGACGGACCACTTTTAAAAGCACAACATTAACTTCAGTCAACAGACTAACTTATAAAGGAGCTATATATACAATCTATAGTCGCTTTATTTGATTATTCTCAGAAGAGTTCATTTCTTCACAGCTGTCCCCCTCGGTTCCTTAAACTCTATGAAGATCATCTAAATAGATGATCCCTAACCGGTTTGTGACGCGCAGGACACCTTTGGCGCGAGAGTTTGTTTTGTAATTTCTGTGTCTTTAGCTTGAGTCGTAACATCGCCGTCTGTGTGTTCGTCTGTCTACCAAGCGTACGTCTCACTTTTAACATTTAACATAACCTCGATATAACGCCACATACTTAAATATGGCATGTTTGTATTGTAGCGTTATTAGCTAATTAGCCACATTATAGCAGTTTGCTGTAACATGTCCCCAGTGAAGTACACTTGTTATAACGATACCTTAGCTTGTTTGCTACTGTCGACGCTAGCACGGTCTAACGTTAGCCATTAAAAACCTTGTCCTTCATATGTCATCAGATGATGCGTAAAAAGCGACGCTCGTCTGTGGATAAAGGAGAGGGAGCAACCACGACGACTAGTAAGTGTTATGTAACTTAACATCACAACAGTGTATAACTAACCTATGTGTTAGTACAGGGTTTAAGATATCCAAATTCTCAGAGGCCTGTCATTATTTACATTGAGAGTGACGTCACATCACAGGAGTATGACATCATCTAACATAACAGGGTAACATCTCACTCCCTTCATTAACTGATGGCACCTCGTCTCAAGTATTGTCTTTATGTGGAGCCCAGTATTCTCTGCTGGATTCCGTTTTATTTAAGGTTTATTCTCTTCTCTCTATAGAGGCAAAGAAGAGTCGCACCACTGGTCGCAAATCAAAGCAACCTGCTCCAGAGGAAACTAATGAAAGTGTGTTTGGGGTCTTTCTTCGAGAGGCAGGTGTCACCTTGAAACAAGGCGGAACATCCAATGAGATCGGTAAAAACACACTCAATCCAAGTCTCAAAACATACCAAGCCAGTGAATGAAGTTAGTTTCTGATTTTTCTGGTCCTTATCTTTTCCCCCTCTAGCTGTCGACCAAGTCGTTTTCCAAAAGAGAATACAGAAACAACTACAGAAGAGTCCCAGGTACCCGGGGGTAAGTATACGCTATACACCGTCCCTACACAAGATCAAGGGTTTTAACACGAGGCGGTTGTGTTTCACGGACATTTCTTTGCTCAGATTGTGCAGGAGTTCACCGCTGGATTGGAATCTCACATTGAGGACCCTGAGCGCTTTAGGAACTGCCTTCTTCCATGTGTCCCACGATTGTCTGATGGAGACGCCAGGTGACTCTCATATAAACACACTCAATGCTAATAGAGGCTACGTGGGCAGAACTTCTACAGAGGAGAGCTACGGCCTAGACCAACCGTATGTCAGGAGTCCGACTGTATGGTGTGACATACTGACATGTTTTTTAATCTGTGTTGCAGTAATGGCAGCTCTTTTCAGGAAAGTCTGCTACGCATGCTGTTGGGGATTGAGATGCTGCAGGTGAGATGTTTTCATAGAATCCATGCATCGCCCACAAAATGTATTTTTCTGCTGTAAGGTGGGCAAATGTGAATTGTGCAAGTGCATATTCCACTAATCCATAATCTACTTTTCTTTTTCACGCAGACCTTCATCATCAAATCCTTGCTCGAGAAGCTCCCTGAATTTATGTTCGATGGGTCAGTATTTAGTTTTTTACAGCATTTTAAACCGTTTTACACTTTATCTTTTTGCCGCTGTGTTATTTTTCTAAATGTGAACTTGTTCTGTCCGTCACAGCACTGGAGATGGAGGGCTCAGTATTCCTCACACAATCATCAACCAGTTCAAATGGCTCGACCGAGTTGTGGACAGCAAGGTAGTCATTTCTCTGATGATAGGGATGCATGTGAGAGCCAGTCACAGATATTTAAAGTCAATAACAGTGTTTTTATTTTTGCTGATCTGTTTAATTAGACCTGTAATCATCATCACGAATGTCTAGACGGCGAGGTCTTCATGTCAGCCCTCTTCGTGGCCGGTTATTTTGCAGGAGTTGGCGGCGAAGCTCATGGAGCTGGTGTCTGTAGCACCGGTGGAGGTTCAGCGTGACATCATCAGCAGTCTGCCAGAGATACTGGAGGACTCCCAGCACAATGATATAGCCAGAGAGCTCAAGTATGTGCAGTGCATCTCTACTACACATCTGTGGTTGTTGTGCTGTATGAGTTGCTGTTTTCATCCCGGTTCTCTGTAGCTCTTTACTCCAGGAGAACACTCAGCTGACTGTCCCCATCCTGGATGCCCTCTCTAGTCTGAACCTCAGTTCCTCATTACTTACTGAGGTAGTACACGCACACACACACACACACACAGATTATATTTGAATGTCACTGTGTTGTTACCGGTCACTGTCTGCTCTCTCAGGTCCGTGGAGCCGTCATGGTCACCTTGGCTGCTGTGCAGCTGGAGGACCTACCGGTGGTGGTGAAGTTCATCCTGCATTCTGTCTCAGCCTCTGATGCCTATGAGGTCAGACTCAGAGTCCACACCATTATGCAATTTCGGGAACACAAGATAGTAGTTGTGCTCTGTATATTTTGAAATCAAGAATGTGGCGTGTGTGTGTGTGTGTCCTGCGTGTAGGTGGTGTGTAGTCTTCGTAAAAAGCTGGAGCTGGAGCAGTGTGTCCTCCCCGCTGTGCTGCAGGCCTCTCAGAGCCGCATAAAGAGCAAAGGATCCGCCGCGTAAGACAACACAGATTCCAAATCCCTCACAGCTATTCATCGGTGTATTTAGTCAGGAAGATATTTTGAAGTAGGCGTGAAGGTTCTTGGTATAGTTGCATTCCTGAAGTTTAATGGAGTAAGTCTGTTCTTGGAGCAGGTCCGCTTCCACACCATCAGCTGGCAGCAGCCAAGACAGCGTGACGTTGACACTGGACGGCATCAAGTCGGCAGTGCGATTCCAGAAAATGATATCCGAGGCTTGGCTCAAGGTGGGAAATGAATCAGTGTTTTGTTCCCCCTTGCTTTAATTGATTAATAAATGCTGATGCTTTTGAATGACAGTCTTGTCAATTTCAGTGTCGCTTACTGAACGATCACTGTGTCGTTTTTTAAATCAGGCAATAGAGTCTGTGGACGAAGAGGAGGACCATAAGGTGAGAGTCATCTCCTTAGTTCAGGGTATCCAAAAGTAAACAGTATAAATGTGTAAACAGAGCACTTACATACCATTCTGGGCTGATGTGCCCACACATATACAATTAACAAAATAAAAAAGGAATTTATTCATTTTGACGACAGTTGTTAATGAAGTCTGAACAATGATAGAAACATTTATCGCACTGTAAACCAACTGTCATCTTCAAAAGCAATCACAAAGTTTGGACACAATGGACATTTTAACAATCAAGGACCTGTCTGAGAGCTATTTCTATGTGTCACATTTCTGTGTGTCTGTGGACCTGTCTATCCCTTACAATGTGCTCGGCCATGTCAGGTAGTAGATCTGCTGGTGCTGTTCATCCTCCACTCCACCAACGCCAACCAGAGCCGGCGGGGGGCAGAGAGGGTGCTGAAGGGGAAAGTGAGGACTGGACTGATCCAGGAGGCTCTGCTCCAGAGGACCTTCAGGGACTACGCTCAGGTGGGTCAGTCTGCAGACGTTCAAGAACGTACACGTTCAAATACAAAGACAGTAGCACCGTGCATTTTGTTTTTATATATATTATTATTATTTGAAAGATTGGTTGTATTAATCAATGATGTCGCTCTAGGTCATGCGAGGGTATTTCCCCTCCATCCTGGCTCTGGCTCAGAGCTTGTTGCGCTCCCCTGACCCCTGTGTGGTGCCTTTTGGTGGACACATGTACCGACACTCGTTCACAGCTTTTGACTCTTACTGCCAACAGGTGGGTTTGGGATTCATTTTAGCCTTAAGCCTGTTTATCTGTTGTTTTTGCCGCCGAGTCATTTTAATTCCGTCCTGTATGTGTTGTAGGAGGTGGTGGGCTCTTTGGTGACCCATGTGTGCAGTGGTGTGGGTGGCGAGGTGGACATGGCTCTGGAGCTGCTCTTGTGCCTTGTTACAGAAAAACCCTCAGAAATGGCCCTTTATGCAGTTTTTGTCAAGGTAAGGAGGCGATCCTTATACCTGCTATTGTATTTGCTCATCAAAGCGCATAAATGATGGATCTGAGCTTTCAGGTCATTATATGTATATACAATTTTAAATGTTTTTCCTCATTGTTATGAGAAACAAAACTATTCAAATAAATGTATGAATGAAATTTGAGCTGAAATGATGGACCGACAGCAGATGGTCCCTGGTGGCTTTCTTACAAAGGTTTAATATTGTTGCGTTTGGTTTAGTTTTTAACTGAGAACTACATTTGATTCAGGGAATCTTAGATTACATGGACAGCCTCACACCCCAGCAGATCCGCAGACTCTTCCACCTCCTGAGCAGCCTGGCCTTTGGGCAACAGCAGCAGGGATCTCACATCCAGGTAAACATTCACGACATAATTCAGTCTTTTGTTCTTGACCACATCTCCCCCGCTCACCTAGCTCTCTGACTCTGTTACACTCAGGATGACATGCACATAGTGATCCGCAAACAGCTCTCCAGCACTGTGCCCAAGTACAAGCGCATTGGCATCATTGGTGCCATCAGGATTGTAGGAAGCATGGGGGCCATCAGGTAAGAGGTGGTACTCACAGGCAATAGACGTGCAACACATTTTTCTTCTTCATTCTGTCACTTTCTGCCCCCCCCCCCCCCAGGCTTAAAGGGAAGGAGTCACAGAATGGGTCGTTACCTCAGGAGACGCTCAGACAGGTACATGTTCTGCATTAAAACAATCAGAATGCACAATGTGTGTGTTGCACGGATATTACAGTTTGTGATTTCTTATTAGTTTGGTTTTTATTTTTTATTTTTTCATTTCAACATCACTTTTATTCTAGACTCTTTTGGAGAAGTGCAGCAGAAAGGTCTGCTTGAACCCATCGTAATTTGGCACAAGGGAAAAAAAAAAAATCTTCTATGTTGTTTGTTTGTCTTTAAATCCATCACAGTTGTCTAAGGCCAGGGTGCAGCAACAGTGTCCTTGCAAAATAGATAGTGGGAGGGGAGGAGAACTAGCCGGCCAATGGCTACTGTGGGTCTGACTACTTTTTTTGTGGCTTACAGTTATGGTGAGTTATTGAGTTATAGCTGCAGTCCATAACTTCAAGTACATACAGATAACAGTAACGTTTTATGTTCTTCAGCCCTAGATTTAGTTTAATAGGGGATAAGGGTATATCATATAAAACAATAAGTATCATCCAAAAGCCTGTTAATCCTTATTTTGCATTTAATTTGGCTTTATAAGCCGATAAGATGACTTTGGTTAACATTTGTGTTTATACTTTTGCCATCTTCTTCACTTTATTATAGAAAGCAGTGGGACTTGTGAATAACTTTGATATTAACCTTTATATAATATACAATTTCTACCCCAGGATGGTATATATAGTAAATAGATAACCCTTCATTTGGGGGTTGGGGGTCCTGTATTCAAGCCTTTCGGTTACAGAGTCAGTGTCTTGATTCAGACACTGCACACCAGCTACGGGTTACAGCAATGACTTCTCCTGTCGCAAACTATAAAAGGCAGATTATTATCAGTTGAGAGCTGAGACCTGAGATGTGTTTCCTCTTCATTCCTGTTACACCTGTCCGCAGAGCGCGCAGTGAACCGTAAGTACCTGCAGTTGACTGGTCTTTAGATATCTTCGTGTACCGCTTGTTGCAGGTGACGGCGCTGTTGGAGCTGGTGAAGTCCAGCAGTGAAAGCTCACCTGAGGCTGCAGCTCTCTACTATGATGAACTGGCCAATCTGGTGCTGAGCTCGAGCCTGGACCCACAGGTGCAGGTGTGTCTCCGACAAACACTTCCCGTTGTTACTCTCTTCGTGTACAGTGTCTGATATGCATCCAACAGAAGACACAACTAAGGCATCATTAAGCATTCTGGTCGTGTTGTTCTCCAACCAACAGCAAACAATCGGAAAGAGTGTCATAGAAGACTTCCAGGGGGACTTTGTGGTGGATCTCAGACCAGAAATATCCGGGTTAGTGATGGACAGCTGGCAGCATAGGAAATCGTTTAAATAAGCATTGATTCCTGTAACTCCTGACATGTCCGTGTGTCTCTCAGTTCCTTTCCCTTCACGCCCCGTGTGATGTACGACCTGGAGGTTGAGGGCAACATTGTCATCGACTTACTGCCGCTACTGGCCAAAGATCTCCAGACCAAAGGAGAGCAGCAGAGTCAAACCACAAAGGCCCACAAGTCAGTCGCCTCACTCCCACCACCTTTTAACCAGCTCCGATGAGTGATGACAGAATCTGTAGTCAATGATGTATTTCACTTGCAGTAGAGTCAGATTTGCAATTTCAGTTCATTTCATAATATCTTCCTGTGTTTTGTGGGGACAGGCGAGTGTCTCCTCTCTGTCTGTCTCCATTTTTCCGCCTCCTGAGACTCTGTGTGCACAAACTGCACCAGGGAAACCTGGAGGAGATCGACGGCCTGCTGGGTGAGGACGTGGAAGTTACACATTTCTTCTGAAAACGAGTTTGATCGCATCTCTATGGCTGTAAAGTGATTTGTGTGTGTGTGTTTGTTTACATTTGCTGGACCACAGGCTGCCCTCTGATGCTAACGGACATGGATGTCATCGAGAAAATTGAGAGCCTGTCAAAAGCTGATCGGGAATTCTTCTGTTCTTTGCTGTTTCACGCCATCAACTGGTTCAGAGAGGTTACTGCATGTGTTTTGATTTTTTTACAACACCTTTCTTAAATGTAGCTAAGACACGAGACTAAAGCCTGTTTTGTGACAGGTCATAAATGCCTTCTGTGAACAAAAAGAAACCGAGATGAAGATGAGAGTGATGACCCGTCTGCAGAACATCACCTACCTCCAGTCACTGCTGGAGAGGGCTTTGGCAGGTGAGTTTTGGATCCATCAACACTGAGCATCTAAAGATCTGCCCGTTGTGCCACGTGGTGTCAATTCTTTTAAAAATGTTTCAGAAACACCTGGCTATGTTCCACCTGTTGCCAACTTTGATGGAGAAAGCCCAGATGGGGTCACACTTAGTTCTGCTGCTCCTGTGAGTAAGGCAAAGAAAGGTACCGGAAGATATTTTTCCACATTAATCAAACCAATTACTCATAATAAGGAATAAATACTCACATGATTGTCTAACTCACATATGTTATTTTAGATGGCACAGGAAAGAAAAGGAAGGCCCCTGGTAAGAATTCCTCAGAGAGCAGCTCTCAGCTCGAGGAGATGACTGAAGCAGACAAAACTCAGCAGGTAAACTTCAAACCCCACGTATTAATCTCGTTGTTATGGAGCTACGCTAAAAAGGGGATTCTGCTTGTGCTCAAGGAGCAGCCAGAGAAGGAGAAGGAGAAGGAGATGCGGCAAGGTGTCAGTCTGGTGTCCTACCGACAGTTCTTCAGGGAGCTGGACATGGAGGTGCTTGATGTGCTGCGGTGTGGCCTGCTGACCTGCTCACTGCTCGACTCTGAGCTCAACACCAAGGTAAGAAAGGGACTAAGAAGGTTTGTAGGGCTAAAATAATATTTCCCTTATTATTATTTACTATATCAAGGCTTTCAAACTTTAAAGGATGACTTCTGTATTTTCCCTTGTTGGTGTGTCCAGACCTCGTTCAGACTTCCAGCTCAAATCCATTTTTTAGATTGTATCCAGATACATTTTAGATTTCTTTGCAAATTGGATCCAAACCACATTTGGAGGTGGTTTAAAATGTGATTCGGTCTTGTACAGATGCGTCTCTGTCTTTTCGCGAGAGTCACAAGTGTCCGCATGACATAAGTGATATCACACCATCAGACACGGCCCTTCACTGGGTTTCTGTGAGGCAGGTCTTCGCCTGTCTGTGCACATCCAACATTTTCTAAATACACAGACAGTCGGTAGAAATGTAGAGCGAAGAGGAGCTTTGAGAATGTCTGTTTGCTGTGAGGAGAAACAAGCACGACTTGTAAAAGATCCAAATGTTTCCTCGTCACGATTCTGCATCAGCTCACGTGCAACGGTCCTTGCGGATAACCGAGGCTTAACATCGCAGTGTATTTACAGCCTCCTCCTTTGCACCAGACAAACTCCTGGACCTGTTTAAAACATTGTTGTAACCATTAGTCACTTAGACATAGAAACATGGGATATAGGGTCCAGGTTGAAATACTTAAATTACCCTTTCAGATTAGGGGTGGGGTTATTCAGAGTACATCAGCTTACATATGTGTGTGTGTATATATATATATGACAGATTGTTTTGTAGTGAAATCATTGTCAATGCAGTTTTGAATCTATTGCACAAATGTAAGCAACACATGCATCAATACACAGGTGTTCTACATCTCTGCTATTGTTCTGTGGTTGAGGTGCGGGAGGAGGTTCTGCTGGGTCCTGCTGAGCTGGTGTTCCTGCTGGAGGATATGCATCGCAAGCTGGAGTTCAGTCTTACAGCTGCTCCCGCCAAGAGACCTTTTTTCTTCAAGGTGCAGAAAAAACCTTAACGAGAGAAGTTATGAAATACCATCTGTTTGCAATATTCATTAATGATTTCTTAGGTTTTTCTTTAATACAGGCAAATAAAATGAAGGCCTGAAGAAAGTACATTTTCTGTCCTGTCTGCCGAGACGCATTGGGTGTCTATGATATTTTGTTCCAACTGTATAAAACTAATATGCAGGCTCATATGAGACCAAACCTAATGACATATTTTCTTGCGCAGGGACGGACCGATAAGAGCGTGGGCTTCTCCCATCTACAACAGCGGAGCTCCAAGGATATTGCTTCCTACTGTGTCCAGCTGCTGCCCGCCCTCTGCTCACACCTCGAGAACTGCCACAACTATTTTCAGGTGCAAAGAAATCTGTAGATACAAGTGGAGAGCGTACCTCTTTCTCCCAGTTGTCTAAATAAATTGTTGTGTTTGTTTACATTTGTGAATTTGTTTCCCCCCCCAGACACTGCTGTCTGAGAACAACGGTGTTGTGGACGGGCCCGCCACAGATGTTCAGGAGCACCATGTGATGTCATCAGGCTACCAGCTGCTCCTGCAGGTCCTGAACACCACCTTCAGCTGGTGAGGAGGGGACATTGAATCGTTTAACTCTATAGAATTACAGAGCAGTAGGCCTTTGGAAGAGTCGGTGTGTCTAGCTTCTGTTTAGACGGATCTACGTCTGTGTGTGTTTGTCAGGTCTGGATTCAGCCAGCCAGGACAGCGGAGCTTACTGAAGAAGGCGCTGGGAGTTTTAGCTGAACGACTAAAAGAGGAAAGTGCTGATTTGACCTTGGGGCAGCTTGTAAAGTGAGTGATAAAGTTTAAGAGACATAAAACGCAACATTCACACAGGGATGAGGAACTCTTAATATCAGAATCTTCTCATAAAATCGAGTGGGTTTAGTTGTGTTTTTGCCCCTCTTTTGCTCTGTTTAGACACGGCTTCGAGTACCTGGTGAACTTCCGCAGCACAGTGCCAAGTCTCAGCACAGCCCTGTGTCTCTCCCGGCTTCTGTCCACTGTGTCAGAGAAAGGAGGCAACCCTGCTGCCTACAGAGAGCAGACTGGTCAGTCGGACACGTTGCCTCACTTAAATCAACTCATCTGCGATCAATTGGACTGTGATGATAAATGCCCGATTTGTCTTCCAAGCTTCTCTAGCTAAAAGATTCCTCAGCCAAGACTGGGTGACAGCCAGTGGAGCGAGGGAGCGAGGGATCAAATCCAATGAGGCACTTCATACTCTCCTAAGGTGTGTCTGTTTTTCAGAAATCAATTGTGCACAAAACAAAAGAAAGTTGCATACAAAATTGATGGAAAGTAGCAAAAACGTATTTTTGTTTTAGAGCCTGTCTGATACATTGGCAATAGCTTTAAGGTTATCACACATACTGTGCATTGTGTTGTATTGGTGTATATGATGCCTGATAAGATTAGATGAGAGAAGATTTTCAGGAGCATCATCTCTACAGAACCTTTTGAAGAAACATTTATTTGTCTTTTCTCCTCTCTCTGCAGAATTTACCTGGAGCATGTCGACGATGTCCTGAAGGCAGTGGAGGAAATAACTGGAGTGGGAATCCCTGAGCTCATCAATGCTTCGAAAGATGAGAGCTCTGCATCATGGCCCACTCTCAACAGGTAAACCACCATCACTTCATTGTGCTTAGTCGTCTCAGGGCAAAATGGAAGGCCGCTGGTGAGTTAGTGATTCTACAAAAGTAGCTTGATTGCAGTTGGATTGATTCATGTGCTCCTGCCATCCAGCACTCCAACTGTGATAACAATACATCAATAATAATCACATTAAAGAGTTTTTTTTATCCATAGCGTTATTATTTATGTTGTAAATTCTTCCATTTTTTAAGGCACACATTCCTGGTGTTCTACAAAGTGTTGATGGCAGAGCTGGAAAAGGCCATCAGGAAGATTCCTGCTGGCAAAGTCAGTGACAACACTGAGGTAAGCCATCAGGTGTTTGTACACGGTGTTCTCTGAGAATTAGGCCGTAGTGCCTTTTTGTGCTTAACTAACTATATGTACGTTGTGTGTTTTAACTACAACAACATGTGACCCATGTTCTCCTTCAGGCTCAGAGTGAGAAGCTGCTGACATGGACCCTGGCTGTCAGAAATCTTCATGTCCTGGTTGATCTAGTGAAGGTCTGTTGGCATCATGATCTAATGGCTGTGAATGTCATTTAACGTCATCGTTTTCCAGCATTCAGTCCAGTATCGGGTCATATTTTGATTCGTTTTCGGTTAAATTAGATGAGCAATCTCATCCCTTTTATCCCATCTATTCTTTTATGCATTTGTTAGTCTTTAACATATGTGCTCATCTGCTCACGTGTTTGTGCTCTAATCTCTTTCCACAGGTGTTTGATTCTAGGCCGGTGCTCAATGTGTGCCTGAAGGTGAGTTGGCTGTGAGTGCTGAGAAAGATTTCTCATTCAGGTGAAACGGCTGTGACTCTGTATTGACTGATTATAATGTTGTTATTGCCAGTATGGCCGCCTTTTCCTGGAGTCTTTCCTGAAGTTGGGGATGCCACTACTGGACAACAGTTTCAAGAGGCACATGGTACGCATGAAATGGTGTCACCTAATACAGCTTGTAAATGTCATATTAAGCTGAACGTTGAATTGTGAAATGCTGTACAAGTATGGCCTTTGATATGTCGACCGCACTCTGAAATAGTTGTCATGATGTAATTACTTCTGCAAACAACAAATAACAGTATACTTTACGCAAAATAATTTGCCAGGTTCCTGATTTGATATAAACAAAAGTAAATTACTGTAAAAGACCAGAAATTAACTACTAATCAATTTTTTTAGTTTATCCCAGAGAGAGTTTTTTGAGATACCTTTTCTTTATGTATAAGTGCACGTTTTCTTCTTCTGCTTCCCTATATTATTCAAACACGGGTTGGCACTAGAGCATGGCTAAGCACAGAACACAACATTCTGTGTTGTTGTGTGAAACATGCAAAACTAGAAAGGTGCGCTCAGTAGAGTGCAGGTGTCCGCCAGGTGTGTCTGCAGCGACCGCTGCTCTATCGTGGGATTGAATCAACACAGCCAGTGCTGTAAAGCGTCGTCAAACACTTCATTTCAACTTAAAAAACGAGCGGCGATGTAACATTATACAAGTATTGGGCTCAAAGTCGTCATAAAACACACTTCAAACAATTGTGCCAAAACACAAAGGTAAACTCACCAAGCTGTCTGCCCGCGTAGCACTGGTAGTTCCTTTCAGCCATAGTTTGCTGCAGCACAATGCGAGATTAGCCGTGGACAGACACAGAGGTGCACGCTCACTCAGTCACAGACGCACAGTCACACACAAGACTAAACACATAACCTCTCCCCAGGCTTACTTCTGGCGGAGATAATGAAGTGCTGACATTGGGGTGACTCTGTGTGATGCTTTGCCTTTTTAAGGAGGATGTCCAGGACCTGCTAAAAACCTTCCAGCTCAGCACCCGGCAGCTCCATCACATGTGTGGACATTCTAAGGTAGCCACAGTTCACACAGTTTCTAGCTCATTCATTTCTAATGTCTTTAGTTGGAGACATCTCTCTACATGTACTGGTGCCAAATCTTTCAAAATGTAATGAATATTCCTGTTAAATTAGCACTAATTAACCCTGTCATAATGTCTTGGTGCCCAGATTCAGCAGGATACAAGCCTGACCAGTCACGTACCAGCCTTAAAGAAGAGCCTCGAGCTGTTAGTTTACAGAGTGAAGGCCATGCTGTCGCTCAACAACTGTCAGGAGGCATTTCAGATTGGCAACCTGAAGAATCGCAACCTGAAGGTACAACATTATTGAACTTATAGAAAGTGTCTCTGTACATATTTGTTGGCTTACAGTAAACAAACAATATATGCTGCAGGGTGAAGAGATTCTTTCTCAGCAGTCACAAGAAAGTGACGAGGAGGAGGAGGAGGAGGAGGAGCAGCAACGTTCCCCGCTGCCTCAGGACCAGTCAGAGGACGAGGTACCTGCCGTGTTCAGGCATTGTGTTCACATCTGATACGGGAATAGGATTGGATGAAAAGATGAAAAGTTTTGATTCTGTAACATTTTAGACAACAAGACCGAGAGTTTACTCCAAACAGCAGTAACTTGACCAAGAATTAATTCAACAAAACTTACAAAAATGGTGAAAAACTGAAGAGACCAATAGGTATTAACAATGCAAGTCACAAATTGACAATGTGTTTACACTCATTATACTGTAACTAGTATTAACTGGTGTCTTTCAAATCAACAACAACAGCCTGGGAAATTTGAGAGATTCAGCGGCAAACCCAAAAATCAGGGAGTGTACGTTGTAAACAAAGGGAGAAAGAGAAAAAAACGTAATAAAACCTTCTTCATTATACTGAACAATGGATGTAAGTAAATACAAAACAGATTCATGTGTAAATAAGCATAAAGTGGCTAAAAATATTGTCAGGAGTGGGGACCACAACACAGGTTTTCTTTGAAGGTATAAGCAGCACACAGTAATAACGCTGTCAGACAAACGACGTGCCTCCACTGCTGCTGAGTAGGTCATTACTTTGTGAAGTTCAAACCAAACAGTTCGGCTAACAGGCAGTGGAAACTCTAAAGGGCTGATAAGATAACTGTTGGAGCTCTGTAGCACGCTAATGATTAGTGGCCGACACAGTTAACAGGGAAAACACCTGATGTGGTGTCAGTTCCGAGACCCCATGTTACGTAGTTTCTCCTCGATGCTTCCTGCTTTATGCGAGCTGGTTCACAGCTTTAATTAAGCATGTTTGCCAAAGGTTTCTCGTGTGCTTTTCTTTAGGCCCCGGGGACTGACTCTGAGGAAAGTAAGACAGTCAACAGAGAGGAAGATGTGGATCAAGATGATATTACAGATGACTCTGATTGACCAAACAATACACTCTTGGTTTGGAAGTGTCTTTTTACATCAACACTTTCTAAATGTATTAAATACTGCTCCTCAATGGGCAATGCATTTATGTACTTCCACTGGTTTTATCTTCTGTTGAAGATAAAACATGCTAAACAGTTTCCACATTAAGTATGGTTCTTTAAAGACATGTGTTATATGCTTTCTTCTAAATAAAATAGAGATTATTGTGAGATTGTTTCAGTCTGATTTGTCATTCAGTATAAATATAAGAACACTGACTTTTTTCACAGACTAAACACTGACATACAGAGGGACAGCCCCGATACGCTTTAGTTTGAAATGAAGGCAAGCTATGTCTTTAATACCTCCTGCAGACTCATTTGTAAACATGTTAATGGTGCAATGTTCGGGATTAAGAGCAGCAAAGACTATTTGCAATGTAAAGATATAGTGGAGTTATGTCTACATGAGCAGAGAACGAAGTCTCGCTCCCTCTGTGTACGTTGTATCCAGAAATCCTCCTTTCTTTGTTGACATAGTCAGACTTGCATACATTTTAAAGTTATTCTGCTTTTATAACTCACAATTCCTCCTGGTAGGAAGATGCCGAAATTAAAGAAGTGAACTACATGCATGTGGAAGGAAAAATGCACAGTTTAACAGTAAGAACGTACTAACCCAAGCTATTCAGACACTAAAGTCAACATTTGTAAAACAACTGAGTCAAATTCACAAATGAAAACTGAGCTGTACAATATTTTAGAGAAAGTCTCTGTCTTGCATTATATATCACATTCCTCTCACATGATGATTAAGACACATCACATGATCTAATTGGGTCGGAGCTGAGCTCGAACACATTTACATGGTTAATAACTTGGACTCGGTCCAACTCAGGTCCTGGTCTGAAGTCCACCAGTGAGGCCCTCTACTGCAGGGATACTCAGTTTGCTTTGCCCCGGGGGCACCGTAGTAACACGACACGAGGCCTGGCCCAGTTAATAAACACATAACAGACATTCAGGGCTTAGCCTAGACCCTTTGGCATTTCTTATTCTGATAAACAAGCTCTATTAGTCTAATTTGATGCTTTAGTTGCACTCTGGCAAGCTATTTACATTCAAATCACACACAAAATCCCCTTTGAATCAGTTTATATCCATTGCGAATTTGACAATATGTGGCGGGACATGATATGCTTGCAGTTGTGTATCCATCAGCTTGTTTTGGCAGTTTTCTGCCCCAAGTGTTTAAAAATGTATTAATGCAGCTTTACATTTGGTCAGTCATATTAAACTGCCAGAACAGCATGCGGATTTGAACAAATCCCAGGAAGCAAAGAAAGCTATCCTCTTTGTTTTGAAACATCTCTCACACCTCCGGTGTTGGGGAGGAGCCTAACTAGTAACAGAGTTATGTAATTAAATGACACAATAAATGAAAGTGTAATCCTGATTCTATCTTAACTTGATTACAGATGTTCTAGCTTTACAAATCCCTCAGCTCCACTGGATTCTGCTCAAACTCGTTTTGTAATTCGCTTCATATTTTGTCCTAAATGAATTTCCTTAGTTTGAAGAACTAAGCAGGACTTTGCAATTATGGTTGAACAAAACCTTCAGTGTTTGAATCCCTAAAAGCAGCCCTGACAACTGTCTTCAAGCACCGACATCCTCCAGATAAGTCCCTTACATCATTTATAGAGCACGAGAATCATAATATATATGAATGAAAACAAAGAAAACCACCGCTTTTTGTTACAGCGCTATCATCCTTCTGCACAGCTCTTGGGCTGAACCACCGTAAATAAAAGAGGGAATTAATTTGCCATGAATGTGTGTGCTGTACGCACCAACGATGGCTTTCGTTGATATATAGGAATCAAATGTATTGATTGATATTTATAATGTATATATTTCATATTTTCAGCGGTGTGATTAATACATGCAAATTAATAATTAAAAAAACGCATTCACGTCTCCCCCTGCTATGGACGAGAATGGTCTATCCAGGAAGCGTGTCCTGTGTTTGGGGAAATACCGTAAACAAACTGTCTCTTCTGTCAACTTGACTGAGTGTTTTGTATTTCATTTCAGGTCATTGCGACCGTGAATCCTAAATTCAACACCGTCTTTCGAATAGCCACGTTTGTTTCGGTCGTCTGAAGCTGCTTGGACCACAGTCTCGCTGTGTGTAACCCGGAGGAAGACGTGTTTTAGGCTTGACAGATATCCCTTTCTTTTTCTTTTTTTTTTTTGCATCTTTACGTTACCGCTTTGAGAAGAGAGAAACCATGTCTGATTTAATTCTGGTGCTCCTGTTGCTCGTGCTGCTGGTGTGTTTGATTGTGACAGTGGGGGGCTTCGTGATGTACTCGGGACTACTGTGTGACGTGATCATAAAGACCGGGCCACCTCCTGTCAGAAATGTTACCATTGCTTATAAGTTCAGAGAAGGATCGTACAAGGACTGCGGTGCAGCCTACACAGAGAGCTGCAGCATTGGGCCAAAGCTCAACACCGTCGGTGTCTTCTACGATGACCCCAAACAGGTGAGGACCCAGGACCATGGTCTCTGGCAGTCTAACTACACAGTCCACTTGACCTCGTGACATAACCACAAAACACAATGTACTTTGTTTCCTGATAAGATGTCACAGATGGTGTGATAATGCTTTGTTTGACCTGGCCAGAGTCCTAAAGGCCATAGCGAGGGGTTGATGTTATGTATTCACCGTTTCAGTGACTCTCTAATGAGTTCTGATTTTGTATGTAGTGTTTGCGTCAACAGTCATTTTTTAAGGTCTTGGAGATCAGAAAGTATTATATAAAATAGGAACAAATCATCCAGAGGCCAAGTTGACATCTTTAAATTGCCTATTTGTTTCCAGCTCACGTCCAAAACCATATATATATGACAACTCATCACATTTAATAAGTTTAAACAAGCAGATGTTTTGCATTTGTGCTTTAAAATCTACAAAAATTAGGAAACAGTTACTCTTTAACTGTCATTCCATCAAATAATCAACTTGTTGTTTATCTCTAAAAAGTTGTGTAAGGTTTTACAATGCCAGTGAGTTTCTGATGGGATTGTCCTGTCTTTAGGTCTCGGAGATTTGATATGGAAATGTAATGTGCAGTATAACTAGACGTCATTTACTGTAATCTAGCCTGTATGGCTCAAGGGGTTAAATGTACAAGCAGCCTTTTGAAGGAACTGAGCCTGGATGATGAAACCAGTCAGCTGTTCAATGCCACGTTGCACTGTTGATATTTTCCCCCCTCTCATCTTTGGTTCCAGGTCGCTTTAGCGTTTTGTCCGCTTCTGGCTCAAAGACTGTAACCAGACTCCAAACAAGAAGGGCAGACACAGCCTCTTCACATGTGTCTGAAGAGAGCTGATGCATGTCTGCGTGTGCCCTTATTGGTCTAATCTAAATGGTTCTGAAGTTACAGTCACAATCCAGATGCAAGACGCAATGAATCTCCCTTTGTCAGTCGGATCCTAATCCAAAAACCAAACCAAATTCCGTATAAATGGGTCATTCCCCTTCAGCTTTCATTTCACATTCCGCTGTTCATCACGAGTTTTGTTTTTAGTCAACAAGACATGTGCCCACAACAGCTGCTTGTGTTGATTGAGTTCATACTGATGCGAGAAGAGTACTCACACAAGGTAACATTTCACAAAGGCAGAATATAGCCTATCTATAGCGTACTCCTTGACTTAACAACAGGATTACAATGTGGTTTGCTCTTTGGTTAGCTCTTAGCTTAGCTTGTTTTGCTTTGTTGTCCTGCTGACATTTGCGTGCTGACTTTGTTGTGGCCCGGGTCAGGTAAGCCATCTGATAAACAGTGTGCCAAAAGTGTAGGAGAACTACGGTGGCCAACAAGTGGAAACTCAAATGGCCCTATCTAGAGCCAGTGTTTGGTTTTGTCCATTCTGGGCTCCTGTAGAAACGTTGCGACCGCTCCATGACGAGGACCTACGTATGTAGATATACACTTCTCATCCTAAGTTAACAAAAACACAAAGATTCTTATTTTCAGATGATTATATACTAAAGAAAACCGACGTATTAATATTATTATATTCCTAACCCTAACCCTAAATCCCCATAAATGCTAAAACACTGTTCCTTTAAGTCAATTAAAGCATGACAATTGATTAAAGAATGTGGCACACTGGAGCACTTTGTGTTCGTCTTTCTGCCTCTGTAGAAAGCTGTCCTTCTTTTATATAAAGGCTTTTAGTGGAAACCCTGACTGTGAGTCATACCAGTGGAAAGTTATGGCAGGAGGCTCATTGAGGATATTTTAAAACGTTTCCACTGGTCTCAGAATTTATGGAGAGTCTGAATCATAAGGGGCCATTATAGGATGTTCAGCAGTCTCTGCAGGGCAACAAGATGTCTATACATATCCGACGACTGGGCTCTGGGGTCTGTGTTTATTTTCACATAGTCTGAAGATGTATGGACCTCTGACTTCCTTTATGGAGATAAATTAGATATCACAGTAATAAATAAAGTATCAAAATACTGTCGTTAACTGATTCAAAGTTTAGGAGCCCAAATTCAAATGTTCCATCAGCCTTTGGCTTCTAGTCAGTTAGAAAAGCTTTGTCTACTGATTTAGAGAATACGACCCGTCGGTTTTCTTTGTCTAGCTCGTGACATGAGAATTTGTTGACCTTTGTTTACAAAGGCCAAGAGTCAGATTTCTCACCACCAGCCGCACAAGTAAACTCAAAATGTGACAGATGCCATTTGGCTGAACTTTGGCTGAGACGTAATTTCTAGTAAATGTTATTACTTGCTTCTATATGACTCAGTCAAAAACTCTAATTAAAGAATGGATACGTTTTAAGGGGATTAGAAAGTCAACTCTTGTTGCTACTTTTGCATGATTTACAGTGGGCCGTGCACCATGCTGTATTCAGACCTGACTCAATACTTAAGGTGGCCTCTGCATCGGGTTTAAACAGAGTTTAATGTTGTTAAGTAAGTGAGTATACTGGTACCGCAGCCTCCACCCTGCACTGTTTGCTTACTGCGCACTAGATGGCAGTGTTGACATTGGGACTGAGTTGTGTGGGAGGTGGGCACATCCTAAAAACCACATTGATCTTTATAATTAATGTATTACCATGTCATAAGTAGTGTGACTCAGCCTCTCATAATTAATTCAGTCAAAAATGGATTTCAGATCTAAGTAGCTGTGTGTTAATTGGTCACTGTGACACTACTCTAGTGGTTTTCTAGCATCACTGGTTTTCAACAAATTGCACTTATTTGCATTCACCTTGCGTTCAAGTTTTGATATAATCCCTGTTTAATGACTACAATACAAGCCAGTACAGGAGCAGCATTCAGAATGAACCACAACAAGTGATCAAATGAATCACTGGATGTGGGTAGAGCAGGCTTCGGTTCTCGTGGATAAACCAACCGTATGCTTGAAGTCAGGCATCTCTCTGGACTCCAGAGAGTGGACTGTTTGATTTCACTGGTCTGCACTGGTAAAGGGGTGTGGTGGAGGCAACACCATTTAGCACTAAATCATGTCGTGCATGTGTGTGTTTGCATGTAGGCTTATAATTGCCACAAGTTATTATTACAGTAGAGCAGTTTGGCTCACGAGTCAGTCAACCGGACATAAGTCTGACTCACCGGATATATGCTGTGGGTATGAGCCTGCCATTGCCCGTCTACTTTAGCTGGCATTCTCTTCCCCTTCCACTGTCGGCGCTGTCTGTTTTGCAAGGGCAACGTCGCTGCCGTCCTGTGCTTAGCGCGGAATGGTTTTAAGGGGCAGTGTGTAGGATACGGTGACATCTGACGTTACAGATTGCAATCAACTGAAACCTTTCCCCTGTGACAAGCGCCCTATCAAGAGCCAGTATTTGGTTTGTCCCTTCTGGGCTACTGTAGAAAGATGGCGGCCGGCTCTGTGAAGAAAACATACAATCAATATAATATTCCATTTTCGTCAAAATATCCCTCTAACTGCTGCACACTGATAAGGAAATACAAACGAGCCATATATTTAACCGATACCAGAATGAAACCGTTTGGAACCAGAGCTTTCTTTAGTGCTGACAGAGCGCTTTGGAGCTAGGTCTCTCATTGCGAGGCCTACCGGACAGTGACCCACAACACCGAGGGTTACACTTTAAACACACCTAACCATTCAACGCAGAGTTGCCTCAGGCAGTAATGGGGCTTCGACACGAGTATTGATCAAATTCCAGTCTGGATAAAGGAGCGATTAACTCATTGAATTCCTGGGTTGAGGCACTTTGTTATGTTGTAGAATGGCAAGGAGTAAAACAAATCCACAGGCAGAATGCTCCTGAGCTAAACTCATGACTAAGAGTGGACAGCAGTGGATGCTCGGAGGCCAGCGTGAGTATCATGAGCAATAAAGCACTAGAGAGTAAGGGTCGTGTCTTATCTTTATTATATTTATAAGACAAATCTATATGGTCAACCATTATGCTCTCTGTAATAGATATGATCAACGTCTGTCCGTACCTGGTGGAGCTACACATACAGCTGCCTCTGACACTGATAACATGATGTGTCTGTATCGAGGCTAAACTACAGCTGCGGTTTGGTTCATCCTCTGATCTGCTGAATTTCCACTTTGTTTTGGCCTCTGACGCAAACCCACTCGTGGCTCCCCGTGATGACAAGTAGGAGAAAATAAAATGTCATGTGTAAACGTGTTTGGGAGTGGCAATGACAGATGAGGCGAGGCGTTGAACCGCCTTGGAAGAGGGGTATAAATTTGCAGGAGTCTGACTCACCTTGAGAGCCTTGCAGTGCTCCAATTCATCAATCGGAATTTCAGATCAGAGCGCCGAGCATCGCTGCACTCCCAGTCAAATTTATTAGCATTTTTACTGCCGCTTGTCTGTCGGTCGACAGCAACAACATGAAAGGGGGGCTTCTGGCAAGGAGCTGCCTGCTTTTAAAGGTGGATATGAAATGAGAAATAAATACTCTGAAGTCTGGTCCCACAGGTCTTCAAGTCAATACTATGCACAATTGTGGACATGCAGACTCTCCCTATAGTAAAGCACCCCATTAATGTTCATGGACATCTCTACACTGAGTGAGATACTGCAAAACGAGAAGGCAGAAATCCAGACAGAATCTATTAAATGGGGAGCTGCTTCTTTATCCCGGCACACAACTGTTGAGTCTATTTTTAGGATGCCGTTTTGATCCGTTTTGATCGGTTTTCATAAACTATGTAGAAAGGAAAACATTACTCGACTCAAGCTGACGTGCTACGATTAGTCAGTGAAACAAGATGGTGAAGAATGCCTTTAAATCATCTGCGCCATCAACCCTGTGACATGAATTTGCTCTTCAACCAGTGTTGTGATGCGCGAGATACTGAATTGCACAGGCAAATATTCATCAGAGCTGCTTAAAGAGAGCAAGGAGGTGGAGGAAGTCAGTCGAACATGAAGGAAGTAAGCCTATGCAGAGGAGGGAGGGATCCATTCATATCTCCTTTCAGAGAAGATTATCTCCCTGCTCTGTGACATCTGGCTGGAGGAGTGCCACACTATGTCCAGCTGGCCAAGGAGTGGTGAACCAACTCAACGACTGTGGCGAAGGAAAACTGAGTCCTGCCTCCAGCAGGCTGCTTATCCATGCCAGTAATTATACATGCCAGAACTCCCAGGATGCCACGTGTAATTACCAGCTACGTCTGAGCACAGCCTAAAGGCACAGTGCTGCACTTGGGCGAAAAGAGGCACCAAGCCTGAAAGGGCCATTGGGGCCTCATCACTGCAGATTATATATATAATATGTCCTCCTTTTAAAAGGAAGGGGCCCTCAAGGAGGACATATTGATGTTTTCACAATCGTAACAAGCGGTGACATATTCAAGTAGCTAAATGTTACGTCAGACAGTGTGATTGTTGTTTTTTTTCTTTGTCCCCAAATAGTAAAAATGACTTTCACTGCATTTGTTTGGGTCAGCATAGTTGCTTCACCGCTATTGCTGCTCCATTAATTTAGCAAGCAAACAGCCCATCACTGTGTACCTGTGGTCCCAGTGCTGTGTAGCCTGATTAGTTTCAATTTCCCTCCTGGTGACTTTGTCTCTGCTGCTGCTGTGTCGGCCTGTCGGAGGTCGAGCGGCTTCCAATCAGCCGAGACGGGTTATCGCTCTGACACACGGAGGCAAAAGACGTCTCTTGTTGAGATATTGCTTATCTCCGTAGTTTTCTCTTCTTCTTGCGCCGCACTTGTCGGGTTGTTTGCTGATTCTTGGAAGTGCCATAAACACCATCTGTCTCAGTGCTCCAGATATAATAAGAAAATTAAACTGCTGAACAGAGAGAGAGCTCTCCGGCAAAGGCAGTGATGTGTATCGTTTGTGTGATGAATTCATCCGATGCATTTGTGTTGTGGGTGAAATCATTATGCGCTCGTCGCCAACTTGATGTGTTCTTTATGAGGGCTGCATTCGCTGCTTGTCGTGCTTCACTGCAGACGTTGATGTGAAGACGGCCTACAAGTCCAGAGATGCCCCAACATTTGCAGATTTCGTGTCTGCAGTGCAGTGAAGGACCCTCGTACAATCACAGCCTCTTAACTCCATTCTGGCATAATGGTGAACCCAGTTTGCCAACAAGAGCATGTGATGTTTTGCTCACATTTGTGTTAAATGACACATTACATTTAGTTGTTGAATGGCATACTAAAAGGCATGCCTGTAAAAAAAAATCTACTGAGAGAAATGTATTTATTCTTTTGAAGTTTCCTGCCTCACAGCAGTGCTGCTGCGTTGCCTTCACATAGTTTATGTGGGTTGTTTTAAAGAGGTAGCTGATGTTATGCTCGTTCAATTTAAATCGCTCCCACTCTGCTAGTTTAGCTTCGCATTTTGACGATCAGTTGCTTGGCAGTTGTGTTTTAATGAGTGTGGCGATGGTCCTCGGTCAGGCGGAGTATGGTGTGCTAATTATGATCCTGTCTTTACAGTAAACACAGAGTGTTGTCTGCTTAACTTGTTTGTCCCTGTGCTCCCCAACCTGCCAACTCTTCAGAAATGACCATAAACCGTAAACGGGGGCCAGAACTTCAACTCCAACCAATGCATACCAAGTGGTGAAGACATGCAGGGCCAAGAGGAGGAAAGATGAAGAGCGTAAATCCTCATTACGTGTCTGCTAATAAGGAATTACCTCTTTCAGCTATACCTTTTTATTGTTGGAGTGCTATCATCAATCAAAAAAAAGGCCCTTGTAGCCTCAAGCAAAGAATTGCTTTTGAAATTACTTTCTTTCCCAACAGGTCCTTGGAGACCTGGCTTAGGGGAATCCGGTAGAGATGGGAATGGCACCATTTGTGAAGGGAAGCCATCTTAGGGTCCCATGGGCCATGAGCGCTACAAAAATTAGCTGTATAAGTCTTTTTCTCCCAATTTAACGAGCTCGCTTAGCATAGGGAATTATAAGAAATGAATGTTTGCTGTACATGAAATCAGCAGAGACATATTCAGATCAAATTAAATATTTGTGTATATCTTGCAGATAGCTTGAGTGTACATTTAGTGGAGTTTACTGTTAACTGGATTGTTTTTTTTCTGCAGCTTGCTACAGAAATAATAACAGTTGCAGTGGTAAAATCTCCACAGCCTTCCCATTATCTGGCTGTTTGCTTCTCACCCAGGTCAATCAAAAGCCACAGTCTGCTTTCCTCGGCTACCTGTGAGAGAAATGGAATCACACGCTGTCTTACAAAGTACAGCTTTGGCAGTACCTGACTTTTAGAGTGCAACTGCCCAGCGTAGACAGCGTCTGAGAATTTCTACCTTTTTGTGGTGGTAGAATTTCAGACGCACACAAAACAACTTTGGTGGGGAAGACGATACAAGTCAAGTACATGCTGGTGTTCCTCTCTCTCCTAATTGCCTGTAGTCTCTGGGGTGTGTTGTCTGGCGGGAAGCAGAGATGAGATGCAGTCAGGGCTGCTGTTTGTTCTTGCCAGCGTGTGGGATGTGAATGATAGCTAGAGCCCTGAATGATATCATTAGTGAACTACTGGTTTGTCTAACACACTGTAGTCTACCAGTGCGGAGAGCATGAGAGATGGCGAGATGGCGAGATACTGAAGCAAGACGGTGGGAGGACAGTTCTTATCCCCTGTGTGTTTGAATGGGTATTTTTTTTTTGTCTTATCATAGAGCACCAGTGTTGACGAGGAGTAGCTCTGTACATGAGGTTGTTTGGCTGCCCATACATTTAGTGTGTTCATGTGGGAAAAAAACGGCTCTGCAGACCAACCCCTGCACATGAATCCATTTAGATGAGAACAATTCAGTTGTTTAAAAAAGTCCAAGAAACAAAGGTCTTAGACATTTTGAATGATATGGTATAATGGCCTTGGTGATCATTCAGTATTAATGTAATGATGATATAATCATGTTGTGTAATTGCGTAATTAATGACTCCAAGCTAAATGTTATGAAAACATGTTTTCATTCCATTTGTTCCAGTGTAGGTTTTACCTCCTATGAAGAGCTTGTTCAATGTATTTCTATGCATGTGTTTTTTTTTTTATGCATTTGACATGATGATGGATAAAGATGTCACAACAAGCATTAGTAGGACGTGTGAAGCTGTTCTTAATGCTGCAGTCACATGGAATCAGGCAGACTGCTGGTGGAAAACACCTTCTGGACTGCACAGGGAAAACAAAACATGCATATAATTGCTATGGTGGTGGAATAAGATATATTGATTTTGTGTCAACTATGTTATGTAATTAATGCGTGTAGCTATAAAATGCTTAATATTCTATTGCAAACTTAAACAACTTTCTCCGGCGTGAGGGAGCTACGTAACATCGTCCAGAGGCTGCAGAATGTTAAGATAGTTTAACTTTAGACTAACTACTGTTATTGTTGCTGGTGTTGTGTCAAAGTCTGTTCCTGTTACGAATAGTGTTTCACACATCTTAAAATGAAAGCGCCCCCCTCTGTGGTCAGCGTTAGGGATAAGGGTTGGTTCAGGTTTAGGTAACGGAAAAACACGTATCAACAGGGAAACAGGATTCAACACAACACTGGTGCTGCTCTTTTCCACTAACATGATATCCAGATCGCCGTAGACCATCTGCCCGATTCCATGTGAACAGCACGGCAATTTCTTGAGCTGAATGCTAATGTCTGCATGCTAACATGCTCACAATAACAGTGTTTTGTAATGATGTCTGGTAGGTGTAATGTGGACAAAGTCCACCATCTTCCATTTAATAATTAGCACGGCATATAAACATAGTACAAGTACAGCTGACGATGATGGGCACGTTATTAGTTTTGCAAGTAATTAGTCAAAGAGTTACCCACACAAAGCTAACAGCCTTTGTGACTGCCTGTATTAGCAATGACTCATTGCTTCATTGTAAATAGATCTAGTGTACCTCATGTTGCCTTCAATGAATAATTCCCTGTCAAAAGCAGGTGATCTGTGCTCTCTGACTCACTGTTGAACATGGTTGCAAGGGGCTCTGTCAGGTGACAGTAAAGATTATCTGCTCATGCTCAGCAGGCACTGTCGGTCATTATTATTACCCACATGATGCAGACATTAAGAGGCACCGAGGGTTAGGTTGGGCTCCTCGAATAGATTTATCTGAGCCAGGGAGTCTCGCTGGCAGCCAACAATGCTGAATTACGGCACAAAAGCTGCTGTACGAACAAAGTGGGACAGTGGAAAGCATGACGTGTAGTAGCAACACAATGCAGTCAAAAATAACCCCGAATGTGAGAAATGAGATAGAAAAGAAGAGAAGGTTGTGGCGGTTAGATGTGATAATTGTGCAAGGACGCCAGGGACATGAAGATGAGTGTTGCTGACTCCCATCTGTGTCCCCTCAGTGCCAGCCCTTCACAGACGGCCACTGTCACAGAGCAGAAACCAGCAGCAAGTCTTAAGGGACCGTACCAGGGTTTTTGTATGTTTTTATCACATTTAGTTCAGATCACATATAGTGTACTGTCTTTGTTTTGGACTTTAAAAGTTGCTAATCCTGCCTTCCATGCGGCCACTGGTTCCCAATTTTAAGAGCAAAACTAAAATCCTGCAGAGGCAAAACTTGCTTGAATTGGGCAATCTGTTGCCGTGAAGATTAGCTTTGCATCTCGTTGTGTCAACATGACATTATTTTCATACTGTACAGAAATGACTGGAAACCAGCAGGGTTTTCTGAGGCCTATTAACTATTCTATTATCTTTTGTCATGTCGAAATGAATTATTGTAATATATTTTGCCCGTCCATGCCTGCCTGGAAGACAGAAAACATGTCCTAGCTAAAATACTGTGACAATATGTAGTAAAAAGGGCAGACATTTTAAGTGTACATATAAGTTTTTTATTAAATTGACAGAAATATGCAAAAAAAAGCCAGTAGAGTCCTTTAACAACAGCTCTCACTCTCAATCTGAAGCTCTACAGACAACAAACTGTCTGCAAACATATGTGAGTAGGAGAATCTGTGTCTGATCATTGTCTGACTGACAATTTCCTCAGTGATTTTGATTCTGTCTCTTTCACATCTGCATGCAGACGTGTGGGCACATTAAAGGTGCAATATAAGATCTGGACACATGCGCCAAACCAATAGGGGGCAGCGTTTCATCTCTAGTCCTGGGTCAATACAATATACATTTACAGTCATCAGTTATCAAAAAGAAAGAAGCTAACCACTAACTAGCAGCAGTACAAGAATATGCAGGATTCAAGTAAACTTCTGAAACTCTGAGAGCCAGTAACATTGCTGATATCCATTGAAAACCTTCTCATGTAAAAAAAAAATTGATGAAGTAAAATGGTAATACCAATGGTAATAATAATAATCTTTTGATTGGAGCACACTGTAAAAAGACCCTTGCTTTGCAGCACAGATGCACTTTGAACTGCTAGAGTGGTGACCTGGCTGTTGATAGGTGGAGTGGGATGTTTATCAGAGCTGGCAGCTCTGTGTTCAGTGACACACAAACTATGTGAAGGTGCAACGTCCCTACAAGTTAAAATCAAACAACTACTATTTTTACTTCAACACACGTGCAGCATTATCAGCACTAGTGACACAGAGGTAACATCCCCCTCTCGCTGGCCCGCCCTGCTATTTTGATAATGATGTGTTGTAAACCAATGACAGGTGGGAAAGAACAAATTGGTGGGCTCTGCATGCTTCATTCGTCTATTGCAGGGTTCAGTTTGTTTTTGTGTGGTCATTTTTAGTCTTTTTTTGCAAACAAATTTAAGATAGAAAATAATAAAACGATCACCTCACTGTAATGCAGTCACGACGTCCAGGAAAAGAATAAGTCAGTCTATGTCATAATCATACAATAGCCCAAATCTCAGCTGGAGCTAGCCTCAGGTCATAATATCAATATTATATTAATATTTTATTCAATTATCTTTTGACTTTTTGCTATTAGAGAGAGAGAGAGAGAGAGAGAGAGAGAGAGAGAGAGAGAGAGAGAGAGAGAGAGAGAGAGAGAGAGAGAGAGAGAGAGAGGACGACATGATGCAACAAAGAGCCGCGGGTCAGATCCGAACCCGCTCAGTCTTTTTTAACCCACTATCTACTAAATGGACAACTTTTATGAAAATAAAGTTAATTAAAAGGTTCCACATAGTGCAGCAGTCTTTGATTGGCTTATTTTCAGTGTTTTGCTTTTATTTATAGATCAATATATACCTGTCTCGATTCTCACAGAAATGTGCTACAATATAATACAATAGAACTGCATTAAACTGTCTCATGGTTCCTCCAACTGAAGCCGCTATTGTGTTCGATGATTGTACAATAAATAAGAACGGGTTTCTACTGGTGACTCTCCGAAGGGTTTAAAGTGGATTTATAGATGTTTCATCTCTCATCTCTCTGTCCCCCTCAGAGGCCAGCAGAGAAATGTCGCTACGTGGTGGGCAGTGTCCTGTGTGAGGGGGAAGAGAAGCCGGATGAAGAACTGCAGAAGATGTATGAGAAGTTTGGCTTCAAGGTGTTCTCTCTTCCTGAAGTGAGCCACGCTGTGACCACCAGCTTCGACTGCACCACCCCTCTGTCTCACGTGGTGGGACCTTACAGGGTCTACCCCAGGCTCGCTTCCTACATCGAGGTACAGACCATATGAGAATATGTTTGCGCAATGTGGATATACCTGTAATCGCTGGAGTCATCCATAGCCTCCTTTAGCTGCATATATTCCAGAATTAGTCAAATCTGCAATTAGTTAGTTAGTTATCAAAAAGGATCAGTGAGAAACAGGTGTAAAGGTTTAAGCAGTGTGCATGTCTCCAGTGTTTACAGGATGTCTCACATGTTTAGCAGACTGTTTCTCTCTATAATCATTACGTATATGTCCTCTTTTCTTCCTCCTGCTTGTCAAAAGACCCACACTCATGTGTTGTTTAATTCATTGCATGAGCAGATGAGGTCTTTAAAGTAGATTAAGAATAGATGAAGTAGTAAATGAAGGTATGCCTGAGTCCCACGGCCCATATGCTGGGCTACATGTCCTCAGGACAGGCCTCAAAAAGCTATTGACATTTAATGATGACATTTACACACATGGATTCATTTTGGGGCATCCCACTGCATGAATAATGCTCCACGTGTGTGAGTGCACGCACATCTGTCCATCTGTTTGTTCAAGCTTCTGTCTCTTCACAAAAGGTAAAACTGACCCACTTCCTAGTCAGTAAATGTACCATTATGTCTAGAAATTGTGATGGCTTTTTCTCACATTTGCCTTGTGTGAGTGGAGCTTTTCTTTCTCATATTCATGAAAGTCGGAGGCAGGGTGCTCATACAAAACTACCCGATGGCCAGAGAGTTTCATGAGTGCTGAAATTCATTGGGATTACTCTCTAATTTGTCAGCAAACTGCAGTGTTTGAATTGCCTGCACAAACCCAATGAATCATCAGCATGTGGTGCCATTATGCCATAGGAATAGGCCAAGTGTTCACTGCGTTGCATTGAGTCCTCCGTCTGTTGTTGTGTTGAGCACAGGAAAGTAAAGGAGGCAAGGTGGCAAGGATGCCGAGGATGGGAAGGATGGCATTGTTCATTGACTGTTTCCAGCTCTGTCAGCATATCGAAGCAATGCGATAGCCCTTGTGCAGCAGGCAGACCGTTTCTGGAAGGTCTCAGTTGGTTGGTTATTGGCTTTCATCCTGGCCTTCTTCCAGAGACTTTATAAGGAAAAATGGTAGTGATGAGTAGGGTTGGATTTTCTAATGGGTTTATTTGACCAACTAGAAGTTGCTAGTGAACTGACAAGAAAATGATCTCCCTCCGGCTTCCCACCCAGCAAACACTAACAATTTCTTTGTTGTTATCACAAAAGTCACAAAAGCAAGGACCAAATGTGTGATATTTAGCAGGTTTTAATAGTGATATCAGTTCTGATCTACAAATAAAAAATAAAAAAAACCCCGCTGTATTATCAGTTTATCACAGTTTACCAGCCATCTCAAATTTCTTTTGCAGTTTGCTCTCTGCGGCAGTATGCACACTGCAGCACCCGACATCAGAGGGCAGGACAAACTCTAACATGTGTGCACTGACAGACTAAATGATCTGAAGGCATAGAAATAACATCCCTCAGTGTTCAAATTTAGTAGTATTCCCTTTTAGGCGCCCGTGTTGTTACATAATCATGGCCAGCGTAAGTGTGCATCTTTTGTGGGCGCGCAGCTCCGTCAGTCTGAAGTCTGTCAAGCTAGCTGATGTCACTGCAGGGAAAGCCTCAGTTTTTACTCTCTTACACTTGTCCGCCGTGACGCAGAAGTGCTTGTCGCAGTCCATCAATTGACCTGAGTTCCATGACAGGTTGTTAAGGAGCTGCTCCTGGACAGTCGATGGGCTAATAACACACTAACGTCACGTTTGTGGTTGTGGAGGGGCGAGTGCGCTATGCGGTGAGGCGAATGAATAATAGAGCATTCTTTAGAGAGGCTTAGTTAGAGGGCGGTATATGAATGTGCTACAAATGTGTGCCTCTATACTGTATGTATGATTAATTGAGTAGGTTTTTAGTCTGATGGACATTGAAAGCAGAGAGACACTTGTGACGTAGCTCTGTTCTCTGTATTTACTGTAGATCCAGGACAATCTAATGAATCTACTGACAATCTCCTCTATTTACAAACACATAAATGGAACATTGTGCCTGATTTGATTATTTTTTGTGGCCTCTTGGTGACAATGTAACAACCTAACATTATTATCATTTAAAGTAGATATGGCTAATTTAGTAGATATGTGTTGGCAAACAGTTGCTAAAGCATCTAGCAGACACAGGAAAACATGAACACTTAATTTGAAGTCACGTTTTTGGTACCTGGCAAATGTTCAATCTTTCTTTTAGCTCTGCTTTGGTCTTTACCAACTCCTGAGGGAAATATCTGGCGGCTACATACTCTCACTAGTTGCTAACTGCAGGCTGTTTGGCACTGAGCAGGTAGCATACAGTCCGTTCATACAAGCTTTTTAGCTGCTGCAGCTTGAAACAAAGGTGATTAGAAGCTTGAGACTGAACAATAAAGTTGTGGGCAGACCGAAATGATTTGTTAAACCACGCCAAAATGCAACGTATCACCAGGAATTATTACCTGACAGTATCACCAGCCTATGAAGTCGGAGGTTCATTAGTTGGGGGTTTGTCACCACAACACCATTCACTAGACATTTGACCAATGGCTCATACAAAAGTATTGATTGGGGCACCTTTTTAAGCTTTGAAATTCAAGGTCAGAAAAAGCAAACCAGTGCCGTTAGCAGGACCGAGTAGGGCGGACTGGTGAGGTGTGCTCTCTGTCTGGCCACGTGCCCAGCTTTTTCTCAGAGACTCTGGTACACTTCCTGGCCTCCCAGTGCTTATCAGAGAGTAGGTTAAGTGCATAACTGCCCTTCTTTTCACTTGAACACTTTCTCTCCAGTCCAACAGCGTCTTCTCCACACCAGCTTACCTTTCCTTATCTGTGCGCAACACATAAGCTAATACACGCGCACACACACACACACAAGGTGGGATAGTTGTGGCTTAAAAGATCGGAAGTAGGTGATTTAATCCTGATGTTTTTAATGTTCTGTTAATAATCCGTATCAATGAGTTTGTGGGATCAACAGAATGTCTGAAATCGTTGTAATTCGAGCTCAGCAGTTGTGTATTCATGTGGATCTAAATGAGAGCAGTGAGTGAGTGTGAATGAGCACAGGATGCTTAGGATTGTATCATCTACTAGTTAAAAAGCCTGACGGTGAAAGAAGGAAAAAAGAAAGGATAAAGAAGCAGCTTTCACGCTATATTAAAGGATTCTGTCAAGCCCTGTTTGATCTTTGTGTAAGCATCTATTCAGGACCTAAAGAATGAGATTGAACAATCATTGTGGATCTTATTTTGGTGGCAGCGTCAGGAAATAACTCCCAGTAGCCCCTGTGAACACAAACGAGATGAGAAACCGATAGCTTCCATCCATTTAGTAATCCATTTATCTGAATGAGGCTTAAAGCATCACGAACGCATTCTTTTTTTTTCTCTCCTCCATTTCACTCTATACTATGTGGTGCCACAGTTTTGTTTGCCTTGCAGGTCCCACAGCAATTAAAATGTAGATCTGTAAACCCCCTAGAAATGGGGTTGTTTCCTCTGGGGTAATCCACAATTGTACAATTTGGATGTACCTATTCTGTATGATTCTTCATATTGTGTTTATAGAAGACATATGTTGTTTCAGGCAAAACAGTCTCAGTTTCAGCCCACAAATGCAGAATTGGAAAAACTTAACTAGGTATCAGAATTTAAGCACATTCGTGTTTTTCTCAATTTAGTCTCTTGAAAGAAATTCCAAGCAATTTATCAGTGTCACAATGATAAACAACAAGCTCAGTCTAAAGTAGTAATGTGGCCATATGGGATAACATACACAATGTTAGGTGAATGGGTTTGTTTTTTTGCCAATATGCGGCAGGTGAAGCTGTCACGGTGAGGAAAAGCCTTCTTCAAGTCTCTGGATGTCTTAGAGAGGGTGCCACCTGGAGACCCCACATTTACTTATCAAAATGTATTTATTCAGTCTTTATTTTGCCAGAATAATCCCTTTTTAGATACCACAGTTAACAGACATAAAAATAACACGATAAGTTAAAAACATAAGATAAGATAAAAACATTAAAAAAATCACAATAGAGACGACAGACTTTAAACAATCCAGCAATTGCATCAAGACAGTTTGTGTAATATTATATTACGCAAAGAAATATACACATTTTCTGTTCTGCGGTTGTATAATGAGGACATACCAACTTCCTCATACAAACTTCTATGATGAGTGCGTAACCGGAATCCGAGACTTATCGTAACACAGTACGATATCCTGAATCTAACATTTTCAATAAAGATAAACTTCCATGCGTACATAAAATATCACCATCATCAATTGCTGATAGAGGCCTCGCTTAAATACATTTTTTTCCTTGCAGAAAAAGCATTAAACACTCTAGTCTGTGATGTTTAAAAGACAGGTTGACCTCATTATTTACAGTAATAATCTGATCCACATAAACATCCGTTGGCTACACCTCATCACTTATCCACACACTGATGATCGACTATCATCAGATCATCCTGTATCTCTTGGACTCTCAGGGAGGAGCTGTGTTAAGTGATCCCACCGCTGATGGGGGTGAGTTGAATTGGGTAACTTAGGACGCAGCTGGACAGACCCGATAAAACCAAAGGGTGAACTGCGTCCGAGGTCTTCAACTCTAATCTCCAGAGGAATTTTTTAACATTGTTAAGCAGGCGGTGGGTTTTCTTGAACTTGTTCTAATATCGTCGTCAATCCTCGTGGGACTAAAGCGTTGGAAATTCCTGGACTGTGATATATAGTTTAACATCTGTAAGATCAAGAGGAAAATCGTATTAGTGGCATCTCTCTCCTTCTGACTGCGGTGAGGTTGAGCTTTGGTTTCGTTTGCAGGCAAAATGGAGGTGAGTCATCTATGTTTTCAAGTTTTTTAGTTCGTGGCACCGTCACGCTTTACCACTGCAACTTTTTGATTCATCACCTGCATCCTGCTCATGGGTTATTCACCAGCCACTCTTCTCAATCGTCTTTGATGTTATTATGTGTTTAATTTAAATATAGAAAATGTGTTTTGCTTGTCCACAGCATCTATATTTCATGCAATAGCCTGATTAGGGGTTATCCAGTGGAACTGAGCTGATTTCAGGAGTACCCACAGAGGAAACAACAACTGAGATACCCTTCGCTCTGCTTAGACGGTTCTGAAATGACTTGTTAACTATGGAGCTGTACTTACTTTTATTGAGGTTTACTTTCAGCAAATCAGAATAGTCTTGGTTTTTTATAATATTTAGTATATTTCGTCTTCTTTGCCTGTCTGTCTTTATCTCAGTCTTTGTGTCTCGCACCATGTGTGTGCAGTTGATAAACTGTATGCCGCCCGTCAGTCAACCAGCAGGAGAATGAATGGGGAATCACAGACACTCCTGTAAAACAACTTTACTTCTTCCACCCATTGTAGCACAGTTCTGTCTCACTGTGTCTCTGTCTCTAAACACACACACACACACACACACACACACACACACACACACAGACCATGTATTAATAATAATCCTGAATCATGTTACGTGGATATAAAGCCAATTATTTTCCTCGCAAAAGTCAGTTGAAGGAATCGGCCCACTCACTGTCTCACATCCCAGCATTTCTGAACATCATGCCTTACATTACAGCTCTTCCCCTGCCATCGAGCTGACAGTGCTGAGTTTAGGTGCAAGTCTGAGGAATGCATTGTTATGCAGATAACAACTCTGTTTTTGTCTTTGTTCTATAGCATTTTGACACCCCACCCACGGAAGCCTCTGGGCTCATAGATAGAACAGCTATACAAGGGTTTCTGATTTCCTATTCAGGATTATTTCAGCCATTGTTCAGAGATTGTGTTTTGTTCCTTTTTGTCCTGCCTTTCCCACCTGTCTCATTGTACAAAGTACATGGTAATGCAATATGCTAATAGGCTTTCTTTTCCTAATTATTTTTGGATGGATGCTGGTTGTTTCCGCAGCAGAGAGGAAACTTAACAAGAAACAGTTAACCGGTAATATTTCCACACAAGGAAAGAGGTCAACGCATACGAGGGCATGATCTGCAATTGCACAAGCTGAGTCTTCGAAAGTAGGCTTGCAGTCAAATATTTTTGAGGAATAGTTTGGTTTTTAAGAATTACAAAAAGAAAATTCTCTTCTCTCAAAGTTAGACAGCAGCTTTGTTGCATCTCTGTATGTATAGTTAAGCTTATACTTCAGCTCATTTTATGGATATCAGTGGAATCAAAGAGGACATCGTCACCATATGGTGCCTTCAAACTGGAAGCCATGCAAAAGCAGGCATTTGTCTCACCTGGGACGTGACACAAAACACTTTTATAATACATGCACAAGACTATAATCATCTTTTATTTTTGCAGTTTTTGCTGCCCCAGTGACACCATGCCAACCCTCATGAGGCACTCGTATGCTTTCTACCGGTAGACTCGAGACCACAGGTCCTGATGCAGCACTATTGGTCCGACACCGTCGTCTGCAGTATCATCGGGCATGTTGAGGTTTTACACGGTTCTACGCTGACCCTCGCAGCTCCTTTTTGTCAGGCAATGAGAACTTCCAACCAGCCCAAAGGGAAATGGAGGCGAGGGGGGGGAGAGGGGGAGAGGGGGAGAGGGGGCGAGGGGGCGTGACAGGATTCTACATCTTTAATGCCTCCTGGGCTCAGGGCGCAGACTCTCTTAACTGCTCTCTGTTCAGCGATTTCTGCGTGGGTTGGTGCAGGATAGCAGGGGTTGTGCCTGCGATGGCATCAAAGCCCAATGAGAGTCAATAAGTGGAGTGTGAGTTTGTGAGCGAGCATGCGTCTGAGTGGTCTGAGTTTAAATGCAGGTTGTGGTGAGAGCGAGATAAGTCTCCTTTATTATTAATGCTGTCATCCCACCGCACTGTTCCCTCCATTACATTTCTTTTATTGGTTAACACCTTTTGAAAAAATAATAACCTTAACATAACAGAACGCAGCAGTCCAGAGGTGGAGGCAGCCTCTGACCGGCAATTCTTCATATTGTGTGTTTACAATTAATATGTCTTGTTATCCCCTCACTGAGTGAGTTGACAGAGTGTGGAGGAAACACTTGGCTGTAGATGCGCAACGCTATATTTAGACACCAATGAAGCTCATGACAGTTTCATCACTTTTTTTTCATTTTCTTTCCTACAAAGCAGTGGGCTATGATGTGCTGAAGCCTTGTCTACACACTGGGCTCTTCCCAAAATTTCATAAAATGCCGGCTTTCCTGTTTGCTCTCTGAGACTCTCTGAGAATTGCTGCAGCTCTAATATTCAGTTATTATCTGTTTTTCATCAAGAGCTTAACACCTACACCTAGTGCATGAGCACACTACCTGGCTCATAAGGATTCCATAATTGAGGATCAGTAGGCTGACTGTCATTTAAGTACAATTCACAGGTATTAATATTGTACTTCTTTCTCCGCTACATAATTGAAAGCTATAACTTTATGATTTTACATAAGAAAACATGTGATTGACAAAACGGATGTATTTCTATAGATTAAACCACCCAACAGTAAATTAATTCGTCAAAATAAGCTCCACCTCGACCAGATACAACATTGAACTTCTGCTTGCATGTTAATGCATCAGTAATAATATTCCAGTAATATCATATATATATAATAATATTAGATGAAGCTATTCTTCTTAATAAGTATACTTTTACTTTTGTTACTTTGATACGGAAGTACATTCTGCTGCGAATAGTTCTGTAGTTATTATGCATTTTTACATTGAGGTACTACTTCTTTTACTTGATAAAATGATCTGAAAGCTTCTTCCACCACCGGGCTTTTTAAAGCTGGACCACTAATATGCATATTTTGATTTTTCAAAAGTTTCATAAACTTGTCTTTTTGACAATGAAGCTCCTAAATTTGGCCAAGTCTGTTTATGTCATCAACTCAAGTTCTTTGCAATGGCAACAGTACACATAAAGAAGGCCGCCGCTCTAACCATCCTGCTCTGTTGTTTTGAATAGGAATGTCCGTTCTACTTTAAATTAATTTCTATGGTTTTCTGTTACCTCCAGTCTTTCTGCTAAGCTACGAGCTGGCCTGATGTTTATACAGACATGAGAGTGGTATCATCTAATCCTCGACAAGAAACCAAATGAACGTATTTCCCAAAATGCCAAACTATTCCTTTTAAGTATTTGATTTACTTCCACCTTTCAAGACCACGTTGTAAACATTTGAGCAGTCCCAGGCTTTAATCATTCTGCTGCTCTTGTAGCGTTGCTCTGAGGCTTCTATTGGTAGTGACAGTCCAGTGATGCAGTAAGTGAGGTTGACAGCAGGCAAAAGCGTTTGTGGTGTTCTTATTGATTCCTGCTTCCCTTCCGGCTCTGGGATACTCTTCCCTCTGAATCTCCAGCTGTGCATCAAACACCATGCTGCAAATTAGACTTTGTCTTGTGAGCTCACTCTTGACAGGTAGTGTTTTCACTGTGGTTTCTGTGTGACCTGTGTGTGTGTTTCCGCTCGCCTGCTCCACTGTGTGTGCGCACGCTGTTCCCATTTGGCTTGCTGTTAAATTGGCCTTTCACATTTTTATGACCCGCCCGGCCTCACCTATCGATATGTGAATAATGGTTCCCATGGCAATATTGTGACTAAGGCAACAGTGTATTGGTGTGTTTTGATAGGAAACCGCAAGTTCCACATTCAGGTATTTTGTTCATATGAGTTCATGTGAAGGTTTTAAGGTGTCCTTGAAATTGTGGTAACTTTAAAATGTGCTTTTTAGCTCCTCCTGTGATGAATAAATGCGTAACACGTTATGCTCCCTTAATATTCAGCACTGTCCTTTTCTTTCTCTGACCTGCCAACCAATAATGGTCTATTCGAATGTGTGGGCCTGTCCTCTTTCATCTGCATGCACAATGACAGCTGAAGTGTGCGACCAAGGAATCTAGACGAGGTTAAATGGCAAAAAATTGTGTGTTTGTGTGTGTGTAAAGTGTTTGTTCATCAGATAACTCAGTGAGGTTTATTGACTTGACTTCAGCTTATTCTATCCAGCTAAGCCGACAAGGACATGTTGGCCTTTTAAACAGAAGTTCACAGCCTTTAAGAAGTAACTTTGGGCTCAGTCGCAAACTGATGCGTTTGAAGTGGCAGGCTGTGGAAAAGTGGGTTTGTGAAGATTAGGCTTATCTTTGCATCATCATCCTTACAGGAGGTCTATGAGGCAGTACACTCTGCTTTGGTCGGTTGCTTTGTGGACATCTCAAAGAGCAGAGTGGGGAGCAGTTTTATTTTGATCACACACATCAGATATAATTGTGGCACTCTTGCTATCTGTTAAAGGTTCATTCAATGTCATTCTACAACACAAGGTTGCACAACGAAATGCCAGTTATAGTCCCTTTATGACACACAAGAAGAAACAAAAATGTTTTTATGATGGAGTACGGAGGATAAGCTGAGGAGTCTTACAGCCTGTGGAAAGAAGCTGCTCTGTTGTCTGGTGGTGTGACAGCTGTGCAGGAAACTATTTTAGATGGTAGGAACCTAGTGCAGAAATGGAGTATGCGTTAAAATAGGCACATGATGTTTAGTAGAGACTGTTTAATACTGGAACCAGGTTATACAATCAAGATGTTGAATTTCCACCCTATAACGTCTTATTTCTAAACCACTGCCAGGACCCAATGGGCCCGTTCCTGAGCCATATGGTTCTTATCGGATGGAGCATATTATTCAATTACTTTTTTAGTTCATCACGTAGGTGGTAAAACGTTGTTGCATTTCAGGCACGGCTCTACTTTAAAAATGTGCCTGGACCTGGGTCAGGGTGGACCAGTATGGGTTCTGGTCTCTCTGGGCTTTAAGTTTTCAGCCTGATACAAACTCTGCTCTCAATTACACCACTACTCTCTTCTATCAAATCCAAGTTTGGTAGCAAGTTGACTTTGCATTCAGGTCTCTTTGTGGTTGTGATCACTCTGAGGTCTGACACTAGGTACAGTACTATGAAAATGATAAGACAATAAGAAGTCTGACCGAATAATGTTAACAGTTAAAAGAAATATTAAAGATAGAAGCTGAAAGAAAAGTAGCTGGTTCACCTAAAAGGTTTAACCCATCTTAAGTTAACCTGGAGTTAAGCCGGAGTTGTTGCTTACTTTAGGGATGACCTCCTTCACTTGAATCAGCAGGTGGCAACAAGACACAGGACCTCGTCGTGGGCCTTGAGGAGTTTTAGCTTTTATTTATCAAGTAAACTGTGCACACACTGCGCTGCTACCTTCACAGCTCTAATGTAAGCACTGACTTCATACTCATGGTCCCACACACACATGCTCTCTCTCTCTCTCTCTCTCTCTCTCTCTCTCGCTCTCTCTCTTAACCGGACACTCGCTAATGTTATGCCGGACTTGCAATAGACTGGCGGAAACCGTGACAGAGTATGTCAGGCAGATACTTAGCAGACCTCACAGTTAAACTACAAGACTTATTGGCAAAGTGGGGCACGCGTCCACGACAATGCACAGAACTTCATGGCTTCTAACTCTCCCGGTTGGGTGAACTATAGTGACACAGTTCACTGCGTTGGTGGTAAATGATAGATTTAACCCGTTTGAGCAGCCGGGCGGCTTGCTCGGCACTTCAACCACAGAACCCCTGAATGCAAGGCACTATGGTTGTCTGTCAACAAAATATGGACGTACTGTATCAGGTCTTTTCGTCTGCTGTATTGTATGGATACTCCTTCCAGAACTATGATTTAATGAAGAAAACTTTGTAATTGCTGTTTGCATCAAAATATACTATACTTTTACATAACAGCATCAATTTAGTTAATGGATTGGGTTTTTTTCTCCACTGGAATAAAGTAGAAAACGTGAGTGTGTCGATGTCAGCCGTTTGCACATTGTTCCTGGCGTCTCATAATGGTTTGGGAAAGTTTTACAAAATGAGCAAGACAAAATGAAAGAGGCTGTGTTTTCATATGGTAATCAGATAGTATCTGTGTGCTGTGTGTCATCCCTGCTTTAGCATTTGTGCCTGCGTTGCAAAAAAAGTTGTAGATTTCCCAGCAGTGTCATCGCAGAATAACAAAGCAAGCCCGTGTGGATGTGTTGGTGAGCAGAGGGTGAAATCTGCCGCGCTCTACTTTTAATTCTCCCCAAGTCCGCTCCACAGCCGTGCGACTCTCTCTTCAATCAAAGGTCTCTATATTTGCCCACAACTGATTAAAAAGCCTTGATCTCCATCTCACGCCTAGACCTGACCTCCAAGTCGGAACTTGCGTATTGTCCTATGGACCACATGAATCCGGTCCCTTCTATTAGTCACCCTGCCTCTCTAGCTGTCCCGCAGTGAAAAGGCCACACCGCCTTGCCACCGTGGGTGAGCAAATATTAAATAGATGCCAGATTACTGAGAAAGACCCCTCTGGGTGGAACATACGGCAGCTAATCCAGAACCCCTCCTGGTTGTATAGACGCAGGAGAAGAGGAGGAGTAGAGGTGTCAAAACAGATCAGCTGTTGACATTTCATAAAATGTGTATTGCTTTTCTGTCTCTTGATTTTATGGCTGTTGTTATGCTGCAGACCTCTTTATTTGTTTGTTCTCCAGTGGATGCATACTAAGATGCTGGCCTTATGTAAAGTGGCTACACAGACACACACTGGCCTTTGGGCACTTCTGTACCAACAGCAGGGGAAAAGAGTGTATTATGTGGGGAGACAGGGCATGCTGTGTTTATGTGGCAAAAGAGGTAATAATCTGGTAACGGTATGCTGGATGCTGTGTAAATGCAACTTGTACAACAATGATACTGTGGTTCTGGTCTCCTCTATTTTGCATTTGTGTTCTGTCTGTTTGACATTTGCTTTACTTCAGAGGTTATTACTATAATTATACTATGTATATGTATGTAGCTAGGAATGTTTGCTAAGTCTAGTGCAAACAGACATCGCAAACCTGTACAATCCCATCTCACAAAAACAAACCAAGTAGTGCAAGGAGGAGAAAATGGTCTTGCTTTAGGCTTATTGAGAAGTACTTTATTTAAGAGATTTTTAGAAATCCAACCACTGATGCTCCAACACAGATGTTATGTCTGCGACAGCCCAATGACAGCAGTGTCAAAGAAGCCCTCCTATCACCAAAGCTCTGCAGTGAACAGGTAGGTCATGATAATGAGGGCAGTATAATAGGGAGATACTTCATTGTTATGTCAGAGAACCATGGTTATATAATAATAACCTTACATTATTTTTGACTCTATTGTCTGAGAAAGATATAATGAAACTATAGCACAATGCTCTCTGAAGCTGAACCTCCAGCACTAATAAACAGAGCAGGATTAATAGCAGGCAGCACCTACACTCTCCGTAATGAGGCTGTGAAAGTGTGGAAATGGCTCATGTCGTACACGACTGAATTTAGTATTAAATCGTGTGAAGCGGAATCCTTTATTGCAGTTACTTAGTATGTTAAGATAAAACACGGAATATCTTACAATCAAACCTGCACTTTCATCTCTTCTGTCCTCCTCAGTGCCAGCATCACTGCCCACTTGCTACTCTGGCATCTGAGTCAAATGAGTTGAAGGTCTGGCAATAGATGCTGTGTTGTCTCATGTGAAAGTAATTGTCAAATACCTTTTCTGTCCTTCCTTTCTCTGTCCCAGGCAGCTTCACAATCCATGTTGTTTTTGAACCTGTGGTCCATTCTTGTTGCCTCCATGAGAAAGGAAATGTCATCGTCCTTACCGTTCCATTTAATGGGATTAATAGAAGTCTTCACGGACTCTACCAAAAGGAATATAAAGAGAGAGAGAGAGAGATCAGAAAACAAAACCAAATAGAAAGATAGTTAAATGTCTAAACTCCAAACCTTTTCTATGAAGTAAAGTTTATCATTTGTTGGCAATGTGGCCAGTTTCTTACCAGATGTTTTACACTTAAATGTAAAATATTTAAACATTATATATAGATTTATCATAAAAGTGAAAACTTTTCAGCTATTGTGACACCAGGGGACATATCTTCAGTGTTTGTTTTTTGTCTTGATTCATAATGGTGTTTATGACCCAATTTGTGGTTTTGGATTGGTGGTCCCATTTCTGGCAGATTGTTTTCCAAAACTGGAGCCCTGTTGCAACAATACCTGACCTGAAAAATACAACCATCTATCGAAGTCTTATTGATTTTTCAATGATGATTCTGGGGTTAGCAATCCAACGTGCAATGGTAATTTAAGCCTTTAATGAACGCCGCAGTGGGCCTTCTTGAGCAGCCAGTGATGGGGAGTCTGTATGCTTCAGAGAGCAGTTTGTCCTTATAATTAAGCAGTTGTTTACTTAGGACTCTCATCCTCTCTCATACTCACTAGGTGTGTGTTTGTATCACGTCTATGTTCTTATATACTTTATGTATGCATCCCTTCCTGTGAGCAGTTCATTCTCACATAGAGGCCAGTATTCAAATATTAAGTCTCAGTAAGAAATAGACAGGTGCACTCAGGAGATATCTTGCAAACAAACTAAATTAAACTCACAAAGTGGTCTGCCCGCATAGCACAACATACTCTGCAGTGTGTGCACTGGTAGTCCAAAACAATAAAAGTGGGCAATCTGATTTACCCCCACTGTGTCTCTGGGCGCAGAGTACCGGCTGAGAGGCACGACGCATTCAGCTGTGTCCTCACTAGTGGCCCCTACCGGGCAGGGGCCCGTAAATAGTGGTGAGTTAGGAGTGAGCAGGCAGGCAATGGCAGTATAAAACAGGCAATAAAGGATTGAGCCACTGCAACCACCAGACGTCCTTGAGCAATCAGTCATAACTGGTCACCAAAAATATTGTGCAGTTACTGCTGCAGAATATGAGATTAGCCACGGACAGACACGGAGGTGCACACTCACTCACAGACGCATGCACGGACACACACACACACACACACACACACACACATACGAGTGATCTCCTGGTGGAGATCATAAAATCACATTGAGGCAGGTGAAATTACCTGTAGCCTACTACATTCCTTAAGAGAAATACAATTTTCAACCCTGATTAACTTCAGTCGTTTTTATTCTTTGCCATCCTCGTCAAGTTACAATCAACAGTAGCTTTACACTTCAACATTAGCTCATAGCAGCAAATTAATGGAGCAGAAGAGAAACATATATGGGGATTCCACTGTGACAATGCTGTGTAAATGTCAGCATGACTGCAGGCAGATATAAATAAATGAGACAATATTATCCGCGAGGGATTGCTGTGGTGCTCAAAATGCAAGTTAGGTTGGCTGCCACGAGTGAATGAATGTAGCTGTAACACACGTTTACACTCACATTCACGGCCAATTTAGAGTTTCCAGTTTATCTAACCGTTATGTCTTTTTACTTTTGAGAAAACTTGAGCAGCCGGGGAAAACTCATGCAGACACAGTGAGAACATGCACACTCTACACACAACCAGCCGGGTCACGTTTCACTTTATATTTCAGCAACTACTCGAGATGCTAGTTGCTGAAACTCATTTCATTCTCTCAAACTCTGGGGAGACAGCTTGGTGACGATCACATTTGCCTCATCTCCATGTTTGCCTGCACTGTAAGCCTGTTTGCAGCTGAACTTGCAGGCAAAATGACCCATCAGCAGCCAGTATATGTACTAGTGTTGCCAAACGTAACATGCTTCATATAATTTAATCACCACTAGTTCTGCACTCAGCTGGCGCAACATTCAAATGACACAATTTGTGTTGACAGTTTATATATTTACATACTTGAACTGATATTTTGCAAAGTAAGAGCACCACATTGTTTGAATCATTAGTATTTGATGTAAATTGATTGTAAGTTGTGTTTTGCTCAAGGGTAAAAATGATAAATGATGCAAAATAGTGCCATGTCAAAACCTCTTATTGCGCCTTTACTACATGTGAACAAACTCCATGTACGTGAATGTTCTGTTTACATTTTTTCAGCCCCTGCACACTTACTGTATGTGACATTATAGCAAGCAGCAGCCTAGAGCTGAAGTGGGAACAATCTGTGTAACAGATGCCTGGTGAGCCATCCCTCATTAAAAGAGATGAGACATCAGTGGTTTGTACTGCGAAGCCTGGAGAAATGCTTCATGGGTGCAAATATTGATTCTGTTTACTCTCTCCCAGCGGGATGAATGTTGTAGATCCATGTGGTTGAGTATTTGCTCTGATTAGTGATCAAAGACTGAAGTCATTCAGATTTATGATGTTGACAGTGGTCATAGAGCTCATTGTTTTCAATTTGTAAATAAAAAAAAATGCATTTATTTGTGTTCGTTTTGAATATTAAAACGAACACACAATTAAATAGAATCAATTCTATCAATATCTGGATGAAAAAAAAAGAAATGCTATACTGCAGACACACTTTGTGTTTATTGTTTGTTTTATTACTATAAAGGACTTTCGTGCATGTTCAGCAGCTCATGTTTGCCTTTTCCAGTCTTCATTTTTCTGAGCTGCGCTGCTAGATGACATTGTTTGCTTCTTAACTACAGTGAATTATGTCTTTTTAACTGCAGTATGAAATACAGCTTTTGTATGTGTGAAAATAAAAACTATGTGAAAATTGGTTAGCCTTAAGCATTCATTCGATGATGTTCCGGTTACACTGTAGTTCTATGAATTCATATTTATTTCTCAACATTAATGAAATCATTCACCGTTTGATTTCTCGAAGATAAAGGGATTAGTGGGTAGCACCTTGTTGTTCACTGGAGTTGTGTTTTCCTCCGACAGTGAGCGGCATAGTGGTGTGTTCAATGCCTGTTCCGATGTGAAGCTCTTCTCACTTCTCACCTGTTTGTAAAGCTGCTAAATGCATGCTCGGGTGATGAATGGTGTTGATTAAGAGACTGTGTCAACATCGTCTTCTGCCTGCTCTACAGCTTAACCAACTCCTAACAAGAAGGCAGCACGTGGGAGAGGCAGGAGGCTAATTTGTTTATTTGTGACTGTATTGAAGCATGTCCATGAGGACATGTGTGGATATGAATGTTTGAAGAAAAAAAAAGGGTTTATGCATTTGCATGCTTGCATTCGTGTCACTACAAGTGGGCATGCGTGTGTCTGTGGATGTGTGTGTGTGTCATTGTTAAGCTGTGGAGAGCTCATGTTTTCTATGTCACCAAGTGTGCAAGAAATAAATAGAGCTCAGAGATGCGTGTGAGCCGCTTGATTAGATAAGGGTAGCAAATTGATTGTAAGCGTGTAGTTGTCTTCATCGGAAAGTGCCACTGATTGCGGAGGCGGGTAAGCGTGCTGTTGCCTAATTTGATCACTCAGTAGCTAATGCAGTCTGCGTTACGGCAGCCTTTGCAGATTGGGATTAATGTGGCAATAGGCTGAGCAGGAATGGAGAGGTGGAGGAAAGTTAGACGGCTGGTGATTACACACGGCAATGTGATCAATACAAGTTACAGAGTGACAGAGGCCCAAGCACTATCCATTCACCCCCTGTGGTCCATATGTTCTCAGAACACATCAGACATTATGACTCCAGCCAGCGCAATACAACAGATTTCATTCATTTCTTCTTCTTTTTTTAAGTGCAACTTCCTCCTCAGTTCTAACTTAAACATTTACAATCATTTCAATAAAATAATCAATTCAAAAAAGTCAGTCATGTCACATCTCTGTTTGTGCACATGCTGGAAGAAGATGAAATACTGGAAACCACTTCTCAAAACATTTCTCCGCAATAACACCACAGGGTACCTTTTTAACTTTTTATAAACATTATTTAACTCTTATGTCCATGTGGTGCTAACATCTCTTCTTTCTTTCCATTAATCAGTTCTGCATCAGAGGCTAATTATATCACAGAGTAAGATGTGCATGTTGATTTATGTGTGTCCTGTGGTTGACTTCCGACTGACCTCATATGAAATGGGTGAGAGGAGACGAAGGGCTGGTTATCACAGGGATAATAAGGGTGCTGCCTGTCCCCTATCCACTCCCGTTAACTCCTGTCACATTCGCTTCTGAACCAAAATGCCACATTAGCATGCCTGAGACCCAATCCCACAGTGGCATAGCACTGACAGCTCTCATACCTGCGCTGCCTGTAGATCTCCTGTTCAGACGGAGCAGCAGCTGACATCATGGTTTATGCATCTCTTCATTGTTCATGGCTCTTTAGCAGTATCAGACGGGCAGTAAATGGCTTACAGTAGAAAATGGGTGAAGTGTGAAGAAAAGTCTGTTTAAAGAAGGATCCCTGGGGTCTGTTTAGTTCTGCCAGCATGACTTAAGAAGATGGTAAAGGGCTGTGTAATATCTGTAAAGAATAGACAATCAAGACCAAGCTTGTAATCACAAAAAAATGCTTTTAGGTTATCTCCAACAGGATTGAGAGATATTTGTGTTATCTAATGGATCGTGTGGACCATGTTTGATGCTGAGTACCATTTGTAATGTGTCACAATGTGTCACAACTGGCAAAGAGGGCCTTTGTTCCTGAGAGGACAATGAAAGCTGTGCTTCATCCTTCACCTTTCACCGCTACAGCTCCACTATCAAAGCCCAGGCATGTTGCGGTCAGCAGTATCATCCAGCTGGGGAACGGGCCTTGGCCATAAGGGGTTTAGTGGCTCTATCAAACAGCATGATACTTTTCTTACCTTTTTGATTTTCTATTCAAAGAGGTTTGGAATCAGAACCTACAGTATATGTACACCCACCGTGTTTGTTAGAGTGTCAACCATATGCCGCCTTCATCTTCGTTATCATAACTGAAAGGACATTTGGAGAGCACGGACTTCCGCCAGAGTGAAATATGATGTCTGTATCACAGACACGCTCCAAAATGTAATGCGTTTTCCTTGACCCACGATACACCCTTCCAACAAGTTTCATGAAAATCGGGCCTGTAGTTTTTCCGTGAAACTGTCGACAGACAAACAATCCAACATACCGAAATGAAAACATAACCTCCTTGGCATAGCAGTAGCATGGTGAAGCTATAGCTGGACGTTTTACGGTCTGGGTTGACTGAGAGGACAGATGCAGGTGGCTGAAAAAACAACAACATTTACTCGGGGCTTTCATTGCAACCAAAGCTGACCGCTTCTGTTCAGGGCTCACCATAAGATGTGAAAAATACTACCCTTCACTTTGTGTGTGATTTACTTCCGTTTGAAGCTTCAGTAACTTCACCCAATACTACCAGCTGTGTTAATGCAAACCTTCAGCTTCTCAGTGGAAGTGGTGCATTAGAGTTTCTCCACCTTCAATAGTTTCCAGTAAAGTTGAATGAAATGGCTCCAAATGTTTGTTTAACCAATAATTCAGGCAAAGCCTATAGTCACATTTTTCTTTTGCAAATAGAGAAACATAGGCTGGCTTGATTTTAAATGATGCTATATTGCACGACCGGTAAAAACTATTTGTTAAAGCTTTTTGTATATTTGTTGACACTTTCAGGACTGTTAATTTAACTCGGGTCGCAATTCGAAAGCATTAAGTGTTTTTCAGTCTTCATAAGTAAAGGCCTGGGGCCGTAATCGTACAGCTTCCTCGTACAAAGAGTTGCTCCTAGTGAAGAAATTCAAAGAAAATTCTTAGAATTATGACATCTTTTAAGAATTTCCCCTTACAGTTAAGACTAGATCCTGGTAAAGATAACAATTATTCACAAAGCATCCTTATCCTCAACAGTGCTACGGACTCTGTAGAGGCTTAAGAAGAAGAGAAGCAGAGGCAGAGAAGAAAATGCTGGAACATATTTAAACGCTGCATGACAATTAGTTAATGAAACGCTACAGATTAGATCGGGCACATCTCCCACCCAACGCATTAACGCTATAACGCCAGATATTTGGTAAATGGAAAATAAGTGTTCGCTGGTTTATAGATTTACGTGCTGATCTACACCGTTTCTTATATATACTGGCCAGCAATCACAGAAACTGATGAAATCTGAGCCATTTTCCCCTGTTAATATCAAATGGATTAAGTACTAACATTTCCAGCATGGTAAATAAATGTAACGAAATAAATACAACAACTATCTAAATCACTACAAAGCTAAGAATTTTTGCTTGAGATTTTCAGGCTATTAGGAGCTCATTTTCAGAATGTTTATGAATTCTGTACCTGATACACTTAACTTTACCCGTTTCATTCTTTTGCCTGGAAATCACAATTGACTAACTTGTGCAGCTGAAAATGTTTAATATAGAAATTGTATTATGAAGGGTCACAAAATGATGAGAAGAGAAACGGTACTAATAATTCCTGATCACCGACTGAAATACATTTAGCAGTGTTTGCGTTGTACGGAAAACCTTGACGTTTGAAATCACCATAAAAGACCATCGCTGATAATGTACTGTGTAAGGGGCTGTTCGCATGTTGAGTCTAAAAACGTGGAAACCGGCAGATGTGCTGCTTTCATCCTTTTTATCCAAGGTGTTTGGGAGGTTGGGCTCCTGCCGTTACTAAGCAACAAAACCTGCATGCTGTGATGACTTTGCGGTAATTTAGCAGTGAGCTCACTGATTAAACTAAATAAAGTCAAACCAAAAACAGATGGATTCCCAGCACTACAAATCCCCCACAGTCGCTTTGCTGCTCGATTGGTCTGTGTTAGTTTGGCTGACCTTTCAACCGGATGTTGTGACGTCCTTGGACGGAAACATCTTTCCGTGGGACAGAAAGTAAAGCTCTGGGTAGCCGTGCACTTCAATGATTAGCTACTCCTCCATATATTTTACCATAGACTGATATTTATGGAAGAAAGAAAAGAAATCTGCCAGCCGGGATTGGTTGTTCCTTGTCACATGACCTGCAGCATTCAAAAAATGGATCTATTTCTCTCGGGGCGCCGCCATCGCGCCTTCCACACGTCTACTTTGACAACAATGGATTTCAGGGCGCAAAAAACCGTGCCATGTGATCGACCCCAACAGTATATTTCTGTTATTTTGTCCATTCCCTATATTCAATATGATGTCACTCATAATCAGTTTCAGATGATCTTGTCTGGTGGCACAAAATCCATGGAATATGAAAGGTTTCTCGAATTTCTCACCTTTTTTATTGAAAATTGCTCATACAGCTGAGATTTCTTTGGTTTCACAGCTAATATGACAGAAATGATTCCTCAAAATACACCAAGAAAGCCGTGCAACAGGAATTAACCCAGGGATAACATCCAATAAATATGTAAAGATGTGTGGAAAAAAAGAAGACTTATATGTTCCTTTTAAGTAGCACTGGGCCCTGGCACCAATATCAAATAATTTAGCTGGTGGAAGAGAGTGGAAGAGGGAGAGGGCTTTTCATCACGAGGGGCAGATGTGGTATTTTAACATTCAACATGCCACAGGTTATGGATCAGCAGTCCAAGGCACATCCCGCTCCACCTCCTCTGCCCTTCACATTCCTCATAGATACTTTCTTACCACTGCGAGCACTGCATGTGTCCTTATTGGTCTGTCCTCCCGTCCCATGTCCACTCTTGGGCAATTTCCTTGTTTGTCTGCAGGGGCTGGAAGAATTAGGACCAGAAGGAAAGGTTAATGTTGCACAGGAAGGATGTCAGAGTGTCAGGCTGAGTCAAACAGCCCTGTGAGCCCCATGTGAGACAAATCATTACAATTGATGTTTTCACTTTTGGTCCAGCACCTATGAGTGAGATGAGCTTGTCCACACACACAGGCTACATGTCCTGTACAATACATGGGAAGGTAATGGAAAAGAAAGACTCCATTTGATAGAGTTTTGGACGTCTTCTCTGAAAGGAAAATGATCAGGTCTGTATCTGCTCTTACTTTTCATCATGCTGTTGTAATAAAATCCAGCTTATACCATGCTAACAACTAGATATATACCGACTAGTGATTTACTTACATTTCTCAGTGAACTACATCTGCAGCAGTATAATGAGAAATGAATATAGTGCACAGGCTTGTGTCGGGCAGTGGGCATTTTACAGCTGATAAAATGCTTTAGACATCCTACCCTTCTGACCCGAGGTCCCTCACAAATGCAGACTGAGTGCCCATTCCTCTGTGTACTGAAGTGAAGACAGCTAACGGGGCGACTCAATTTATTAATGCCATTCAAGAAGCCGTCGCTCAGAGGAATGAGGCAGAGCGGGGCAGGGTGTGAAATACCACAACAATCTTCATGGCACTGAGCGCTTTGCTGAGCAGGATGGCAGGAGGCGGTGGGATGCACCCGAGTGCAATGAAGAGTACCGCGTGAGCAGAGGAGTGAAGAGCGAGCTTTACCATGTAGACCGCTAGACGTCCTCCTCCTCCTGTGTGTGTGTGTGTGTGTGTGTGTGTGTGTGTGTGTGTGTGTGTGTGTGTGTGTGTGTGTGTGTGTGTATGTAAATGGTTGCTTCTATGTGTGGCTTATGGCATGTAGCTCACCTACTGGGTTCAAGCCTGAAGGAGCAGACACACCTTGCAGCAGGACACCAGTGAGCTGTACTGAGCTGCAGATCAGGGATGATGACCGTAAAAGCAGATGTGAAACAAAGTGGATAACATACAGATGAGCGCTAGAATATGTGGCACAGGTCAACTTGGTAAATACTAAAGGATATACTGTCATAAGTGTGTTATTGTATGCTGTAATCATTCTTCCTGTCCATACTACCCCTGAAGAGATTCCTTCCCAATGGCAGTGATGGGGAGACAAAATGTACAGGCCTTGTTTTGTATTAAATTCATTCACTGCGGGCCTCATTTACACCTGGTATAATCATGTGATCTGTATTCAGTATCTGGATTATGACATCCGTTCCACGTGCCTTTTGCATTCACACCTGGTATAAATAACCGCTTTCGCTATCTCGATGCTACCCACATCGTGATTGTATCTGAATATGCTAATTAGCTACGCAGACACACTGTCAACATACATGGCGTGTCCCAAATTTTTTAAGAAAGACTTGCTAGCTACTTGTATCCTTTGCTGGGCTTTAGTTGTTGGGTGACGCTTTAAACAGATTGCATTTACACCTGGCTGAAATCTGACAGTGATGACAGATGACAATGTGTTCTGCTTGCATGTACACTTTGTGTCAACGTTATTCTTTCTTTGTCTGTAGATCATTTTGAGACTAATTGAAGATACCTGCTTGGTTTAGCTGACCCAGACTGAAGAAGCCTTACATTAGCTTCAGCTGAACTTCACAATGCATTTTAGCACAACAAAAAAGGAGTAATTTTGTATTAGGACAAAAATGTTGAGCTCTTTTTTAAGATTAATTCGTTCTTATAACTTTACTATATGAAGATAAATAGACCTGAATACCAGTTCATTTAGCGGTTGTAGTCTTTTGATACGAGTGTGTTGTTGAGAAATGATAGTCAACACACACATATTTCATTATATTCACTATATTATGTTATATGTCGGTTCTTTCCCATATATCAGGCCTTTATTAGCCAGATATTGGTAAACTGATATCATCAGACATAGAATGGACTTGAATTCACTGTGTGTGTGTGTGTGTGTGTGTGTGTGTGTGTTTGTGTTTGTGTTTGTGTGTGTGGGGGTTGTTCTGCTTTTGCACATGTCTGCTAATGGGAGAGAATGTAATATAAATAGAGTTTTCTTGGAACCTTTACACACTGAGTGGGAAGCTGAATTTGTTTCAGTTATGTTCCTCCCGTTATAGCTAAAGTAGGTGCGTGAGTACATGCGTCTCGTATCTCTCGTCACTTCATCTGACAGTTTTAATCAGGCGATGATCTGCAATCAAGTATGCTCCCCGTTTGCTGTACATTAACATTAGTGGTGACATATCGCCATCACTCTGCCCCTGTTGAGAGCAGAACAATCTACTGTGCCTTCATCCATCTCCCTCCTGTCACCAGCAGAGACTCGGCTGTGTGGGATACTTTCATATGAATCCACTGTCCCCTGAGACTCGTTGGCAGCTTATTGTTCTCCATACTCTCATGTCTTAGGGAACTTTTTCATATTCAGCTGAAAATGAGGATAAATTATTGCATTGTTTTATGTGGAGAGCGGGGAACAAATTTACATTTTCTTCTTTCCCTGATTCATTTCCATATATGCAAATGTTCTATGTTTCTCTATCCATGGGCAGCTGGACCGTATGTTTTCTGTTTACTTACATCGTAGATGTAGTGTAATAATGTAGAGATTTAAAGGATTACTTTTGCTTATAGCGGATGCTGAGGTTTCACATGTTACATAAATAATAATAATGCCACCCAGAATACCATGGTACCAAGATGGGGTTTTATCAACATATTTACCATCAGAATTCCACGAGAAAAGGAATTTTACCTTCCATTCAAAGAAAGAGTTTGATTTGATCTCATAAGACTGGGTTTGATCCTTTGGTAAGTAGGGGGAATTTACTGGAATTCATTATTTGTACGGGATTTCCTGTGTTTTTGATCTTATTTCATGTTTGGCAGCCAGGCTTGAATCATCTCTAAAATGTTTCATCATCTCACTGGCATATTCAACATCATTTTCATCTCTGTCACAAATCCCATTAACATGTTGAAGTTGACTCGGGGGCAAACCTTTTTTTTTTTTTGAGAGAGAGACTGAAGATGAAACCATTAGCCAAAAGAATGATGTTCTTGTAAATGGGTTTTAGTAGATAATATAAATGTATTCAATTTTTTAAGGACAACGTGCAAAGTAGAGATCTAAACAATTGAAGTATTGAGTATATTCGAAAACCAGACAAATTCAGAGAGCCGTTCTACCGAGCCTGAGCAAAACAACAAACAGTTGTCAACATAATGACAGCAACATTTGGTGTATTAAGTGAAACGTTGCTTCTGGAAGACAAACAATCACAAAATCACTCGTAAACAGAATACATGCTGTGCCTGGTACCTGCAGAGAAACGTTTCCTTATTTTTTTAGCAAAACAACATTAGCCATTTCTCTTTTGACATCACTTTTTAATTGCTAGAATCTTGGTATAGAGATTGACACATCCAGTGTTGCTTGGGGCCACAATTCTTAAAATATAAATCAGAACCAGTGGGGCAATAATGTGGTAATCCACATACAATTAGTTTGCTATGTATAAAGATCAAACAAACCTTTTTCGATGTAGTACAGTGTGATTATTGTCATGGTCCTTGAGTGTTTGAATTTTGTTAGTTTCACTCAACAGCTCTCCAAGATCAAATGAAACGGATTGAATAATGGGATCGTTATAAATACATGCGTGTTTAGCTATTAGCCATTTGCAGGCTCCTTACATATAAAACAAACAAACATGGTAAAGTCATCACGAATTGTATGTTTTTGATAGACAGAAAACACCTCTTACACGTGAGCGGATGACAGACAGCTCAATAACACACGGCAGCACTGGTGGCATTTCTGCTTCTCTTCTCATTGTGCTCTTTTGAGAGAAGCTTCAAAAGACATTCGGCAGCCACTCCACGCTCCCCCCACGTCTTCTGCAATCCCTTAGATTATCAAAGTATCTGGGCTCCGTGGAAAACAGAGGGGGGATCTTTTGGCAGAGGCGGTTGCCCTGGCAACAAGCTCAGTTAAGTCGGCTGCCCAGAGCAGAGGTAAAACGCGCAGCTGACTAAACCACGTAACTGGAAATTGGCAGACAGTTGACAGGTTGGAGTACCTACCCGTCTTGTCCCGGCGAGACAATCAGGGTGAGAATGGTGTCGGAAAATAAATCCTGTATCTTAAGATCTGTTTTAGAGGATAGGCTGGCTGATATATCTTTGTACCTCTCACGCTGATGAAATAAGAGATTCTGAAGGATGGTGGTATTTGAATTGTGAGAGTTTCCCCGAAACATATTTTCTCTTTTCTTAAAGTTTCCCCTCTTACCTCCTCCTAGAAACGGTATACTGTAGTGCTTTAATGACGACTTCCTCAATACAAGTATTGAGATTTCTTTCTGCTGCTAACAGAACATTTGACATCGGCTGTCAAACATACTTTAGCAGTGCGTCGTCTTGCACATGTCCTTCTTTTGTATTTTGTGAACATGTGCTTCCGAGCTGCTGTCATTCACACCATATTGTGTCGTGGGCGGCCGAGCTCTTCACTTTTCCTCACATCTCTGTGCAGCAGTTTCTTTTAAGGACGACTGTCAGGCTGAAGTTGGTGCCATGTGTTTCACTGAAAGAAGCAGTCAGTGTTGACATAATCCATCATCTAAGTTCTGTCAGCCCCAGTAGAAAATTGTCCACACTTCTCAAGCTGCAGATTTATCTGAAGCCCCATCTTTCTTTCCGGTGAGCTACAGTGAAATGTCTCAGTATTGTATTTGAAAGGCGTTGCATCCCGTGGACTGCCAAACCCTGCATGTGCTTTACAGCTCAGTACATTCTGCTTGGTAGACACAATTTATTGATTTTCTCTTGTTTGGAACATTCAAAATCTTGAAGACTAAATAATGCATGTAATTCATGTGGTCTGACAGTTCCTCTTGTGTTGACCTGAGCAGACCCTCTTAGGCCGGATGGTGTTTGATCTTGACTGAAAGCAACATTGCTGCTGACATATAGACCTGTCTGGTTTCCTGAGGGATAAATAGTCATTTTTTGACAAGTTAGGAAAACATGGAAAGACCTGAAACTAAAGATCCAAGATGACAACGTCAAATCAAATGCAGCGGCACAGCACTTAATGGACACACGTCCATCTCATCGGTGTCACTGTGTCAGGGGTTAGGTCTCCTGGGTCATTTGTAAGTTAGCAAACTGTCTCTACATCAGGAAATGCTGACTATTGTTACATGTTATAGTAATGCAGCATCAACAACATACAGAGTATGAATACAACATTGTAGAACGATTTTTTCTCCTTAAATCAATGAAAAAGAACAACTTAAGTAGCAAAGTACGAAGCGTTATCTTTGATGTGTAGCTTAAGTGTCTTAAAAAGTGCTTAAAAGTGGAGAGACAGTAGCTGAGGTGACGCTTTGGACTGACAGACAGAAATAGTGCAGTGAAGTAGGCATGCTAATACAGTGTTTATTTCCCCTTTTAAACAAGGTTTTTCTTTTAGGAGGACTTTCTTGGCCATGTAAATAGTCATTTAGACTCAGTGAGGTGTGCCCAGATTTAACGAATTCAAACAACGAACATGGCTGTTGTTCGCTGTCACGCTAGCAGCCTGTGGAAGACTCCGATGACGAGCAATGATCGACGGGCAGGTAGCCATCCAATCACTACATGCAGGCGGAATGAAATGATTGGACGGGCTTATTACAGTCCTGCAGGTTTTTTTTTTTCTTTTTTTCTGTCAGAGCATTTGATACATTGATCGAGAATTTCAAAATATATAACAAACATGTTTTTGAAGAAGATTACCAACCTTTAACTGTCTTTGTGGAACTTGATTATTTTGCTCAATCCATCTCAACACGGCAGCCATTTTAAAAGTTAAAACATCCTCAAGTGTCATTTTAAAGTTAACACGGTCAGAAAGGTTTTCATTGTCGAGGTAAAATGTATCAAAGTGGAGTTGGCAGGGAGAGAGAGATGGACTCATGAGATGTGAATTGAAATGCTGCCAGACTCACATGTGTATGAGGCCAGCCGGTCAGCTTAATGAAGGATCCAGCAAATGAGACATTTATTTCCTGATTTTTGTATTGATGTTGCTGGACTCGACAGTCCACCAGTCGACCCACCAGGAAAACACCCACTCCTCCAGATGGCCCGTCTGCCTCTTGATTGCCAATATCGCCGCAAGCGTTATTCTTAACTAAAGCAGTAGCATCAAAAGGCAAGCACTCGTTTAGACTTCAACATTTAAACAACTAAAAGATTATCACAATCATACCATAAAAAAAAAAATGATCGCAAAAGAATGAGGTTTGAAGAAGAAACTGTGCCTGAGAGAGAATCCTCAGCTCTTTGTAGGACTGCCTGGGATTCACTCCCTAATAAAACAGAAGGTGGAAAAATACAGAGTTCTTAGGTTTCTACATCTTATGTAAAAGAATAGGCAATAGGTCAAATATGGCTTTTGTTTAAATTGTTGTTTTTACTGTAAAAGGTGTCTTCACCGTTAAGAGTTGGTTTAAATCATGACAAGAAACCTATAAACCTTTTTTTTGTCTCTTTTTATACAGCATATCATATGACTACATACGGTTGCTTGTCTAAGAGTCACGTTCTCTGTTATTGTCTCAAAGCTCTTTTAACTGTGAGATTAATCTTCAACTTCTGTCTTTTATTCTTTTTTTCCTCTGTAAATCTGTTCTTCCTGTATGCTTCACCTTCCCGCTCCATCTTTTGGTCTTGGTTTCTCTTTCACTGCACCCATAAAACACAGTCATTAGAGCAGGATCAGGCTGAGACGAGCTCAGAGGAGGCATTCACATAGGAGCTCTGTCAGCAGAAGGGACTGTTAATTGTAACCATTAGGCTGCCGTCCTGCCATACTGACAGAGGGAGGCCTATATGGTTTAAACATGGCTCTTGCCCCGTAGTCAGCAGCAGGGCTAAAGCGACTTCAACTCGGATCCAATAGCTTCTGTCTTTAAGCTGACACCAGATCATCCCTCCCTGTGTTTTTTCCCTGGTCTTTGGGGATGAAGGCGTGGAGCTGGAACAAATTGTTATCTTTGGTACCTCTTAAAAACCATGCCATTAGTCGGAAGATCTGTCCCGGTTTCCTGTTTGCTTCTCTCTGTTTCACTCACACTGATTGTGGCCATAGAAGTGAAGTCTGTTTGCCTTCTTGCTGACCGCACTGTTGGCAGTATGGGGGTTAATTGAAAGACTCAAACATAATTAAACTCCTATTAGTCGCTGTACTGTGTCATAATTAGATATTGGCAATACTTTTGCTTTGAGGACTATGTGATGTGATGGGTGTCACATTGGCTCATATTCAGAGTAGAGAAAGACGTGTACAGCAGGAAATTATCAGCAGAATTTTGTAGCTTAGCATTCAGACTTCAGCCTCGTTTTTCAACCCAATGTGCCCTGAATATGTAGCCATTCACGAGGAACAGAGTTTATGTTTTACCCATATGTAATATTGTTCTTGTCATATTTTCTTTTCTGCTTCACGTCTCCTCTGGACAAAGGTTGTAGGTTTTCAGATAGTCTATGAGGAAGTCGTATTCGCTTCTTTGTGGGCTCATTAATGCATGCTCTTCTCACAATTGTAATTGTCGCTTAGTCATGCTAAATGATGGCTCTGTCTTTCCACCACTCTGCTCATGTGGGATGCCATTGGTCATCCGCTAACTTTTCCTCTAGTGCAACTATTAGGTTGAACTTTTTGGGTTTCAGTGAAATGCCTCAACAACTATTGGGTGGCTTGCTTTGAAATTTAGCACAGGAACATGGTTTTCATGCACAAAGTTCTTCTGGTTCAACTCTGCAAATGTTCAAGCCTTTGTGGATCCATTTGATGATCGGCATGACCTGGCAGGGCCTGTGAAATGCTTTGGATTTAGTTCTCCATCCCAGTCTTGGATTCAGCTCTATAGGCTTCCTAGAAGATGCCATGTTGAACTCCCAAGACACAAGAAGGATTTTGAAGTCTTAGTATTCTGCTCTGGGGCTTTTCAATCACCCGCATGCCCAGGAAAAGAGTAAGGGGAAAAATTGTAAAAACAGGAAGACCGGGACTTTACTGTCTCAGAAGAAGAGCTGAGACTTGTGACAATTAGTTCTACCAGTTACCAGTCTGTGTGGCAGGGCTTTCAGAAAAGCATGCTGTCTTGTTCAAACACACAGAATTTAATTTAAAATGTATGCTCAAGGAGCCAAGGTTACCAAACAAACCATATATGTCAGGTTGTGTCATGGAGAAATGTGTGTGGGCATAAAAGGATGCACAAGACATCTAGAATTTTCTATTTGACGTAATGATGCTGTTAAAAAAAAACATGGGATCAATTAAATATTAAAACCAGCAGATATTGTAATTTACTTTAATTTTTAGTTTACTTTAATGCAAATTCATGGAATATTTGAAGAGAAAATGAAGGTTCAAGAGGCCTTTTTCTTTTTATTCCTGTCAGTTGAATTTCATTTTGTGAGTGCACCATGGTCAGATGTGTGCTTTGAGCTGCCCTCTTCCTGTGTGAATGCCAAGGATAGGTACCCATGGTTTATTCATGGGGAGGTGGTAGAATGCTTGATGACTTATTTCTAGGGCTACAAGGCCAGGCCGACTAGGACTTTGTGAAGGACAATAGATGATGTGAAGCCTGGTCAAAAAAATGCTGTTGCTCTCGTTTGATTAGGATTTGTAATGTTTGGCAGGAATGATTTTCACCCATCATGTCTTTTCTATTCTGTGCAGGTCTTTTCTTTCACTCATTGTTCTTTGTCTGTCTGTCAATTCATTATTTAGCCATTTTCACAAAATACCAGACAGAACTAATTACTGCTACATTAATCACACCTTTTTTTGGCCGCAATACTTGTCTTTTTCTGCTGCCTTTCGTACATTTTAATCATGTCTGGACAAGATGCACGTATCAAAATTGATTGGCTGCTCATGTCTCGGTACGGTTGCCACGGTGACTTAGACGGAATTAGGTTTTGTGTTTTCGTGAGCTTCATTTTACCGGCTGAAAGTGAACAAAAATGCCACTTCTGCAGAATTAAAACCCTCAGGTCAGAAATGATTCACTATAATTGCTCAGTCCCACTGGCCCCACCTCCAGGTGCAAAGACACTGCAGCGATGTGTTGAGGACTTATTATGTGGAATATATTTATGGTGCTCTGTACATCAGATGCCTGCAGGAAAAAATAATAGATAGTCCAGTCTCTCTCCGTCACACAGCCACTGTCCACATCCCCTCCTAATTGTATCTAATTAAAATATAGATGTGAATATCGCTAACATTAGACTCCCAGATTAAGATCTCAATCAGTGGAGGGAATCTGCCTGCCTGTTTAAAATTAATCACTATTCATATTCATGTATCTCCACAGCTTCCTTTCCATGCAATGGTTCACTGAATTTTGAGCTTTTAATGGCCAGGACTAATTGACTGCAAACCTCTCCAGTGGTTTACTTAATGGCCTCGTGCTTTCCGTTGAATCACTTTTTTGAGGGAAATCTCACAGCTGCTGTAAAGTCACTGTTTGCTTTTTAGTGAGTGTTTACTTTAGGCCTTGAAGGCACATTTAAGTTTCCTACTTGAAGGCTGCATTTAGAGCTCAGAAGGAACTCTGCATCTCACTCAGCGTGCAAGCAAAGAAACTGGTTATTGTTGTTTTTTCTGTAGTAACCTAATTTCCTAAACTTTCTGTAAAATGAGAATCCACGCCTCTGTAAACTCGGTATGGGATTAAAAGAAAGCCGGTAAGCACAGCCTGGATTCAGACTGCTTTTTAAAAGTGGTTATTATTGGACAAAGACAGTAAAGTTTTTCCTCTGAAGTCACTTTGGTAAAATGAAAAGAAAGCTCACTACTCTTAGCGTTGTTTCGATGTACACACAGACTGTACATAAAAAGTGGACGTAGATGTCGTGACTTCACACATTGGTTTGTGGACTGCCGTTTTGAAGCGCTGACTTTGGCCTTTTGGAAGTTGCCATCTTCACTTTTAGCAACCATTGAACATGAGTAATCATATTTGGACTGCGGAAGAGTGACGTAGAGACGACGTATACGGCGTATACGGCTCTGGTAGCGGCAGCGACCTGTCAATCACATGGTAGCCCCGCCCTAGAACATACCCTGCTTTATCGCCTTTTTATTCTAAGCTGGACCATAATTTACTCAATGAACCTCATGCTGTGTTGAAGAAGACTTGAAACTAGTGATTTAGACTCGTTTACAATATTTACTGAGGTAATAAATCAAGTGAGAAGTAGGGTCACTTTCTCATAGACTTCCATTCAATCGGAGTCAACAACCAGAGTAGTCGCCCCCTGCTGGTCAGTAGAGAATGCAAGTTTAAGACACTTCCACATTGGCTTCACTCGACGGAACTGAAGGTTGCCGCCTGGATGTACACAAAACAATTAAAATATGTCTAAAAAAGTCAGTTTTCAAAAGCTGAATAGAAGACTATTACTAAGACATGTGTGCAGTAAGTCAAAGGGTCCAAACAACAAAGAAGAAAAAACTCTCAGATTGCAGCATCATATATCACTAATGCTGTGTTCCAGTCAATTGAAATGTCCAACTTCTGAGCATTCCAGGTCCACAATGCCAAACGTAAACCTAAACCATGACTGACTGTGACAAACTCGGCATGGTAACGTGTGTGTTAGGGGGTTATAATCCACAGTTGGGAGACCAGCTGCTCTTATTGCCTCTCGCCAGCACACCAGATCAATTGTGGAAGTTCTCCGGAGACCACAGCAGCTGCTGACAGAGTCACTATACTTGAAGCTCATCAAGTATTTCTTCTTATTGATTGCTTGGGTGCATGGAGAGGTTGCAATAAACCCATCTCCCTGCCTTGCCCTCCTCCAGCTCCACAGCCTTTATAGCAAAGACATTTTCAGCCCTCAGATCTCCGCTACCTCCACCCACAGACGACACCTTTGCACCCCTTCCACTATAGGTCTTGGAAGCAAGATGAAGGAGGCCTGGGCGTGTTGAGACGGATGCAGAAAATAGCCCCACTGCAGGCAGAATGAAAATACACTGTTCTGGGGAAGTGTGTGACCATAAGGGACAGTCTGAATTGGACACCTCTACCGAGGTGCGAAGTAGAGTTTTTGTCTCTTTCCACAGATAGGAAGGGGAGGAAGAGGTTATGGTGGGTGTGAGGAGGGTGGCTGTATTAGTGCAGTGGGAGTAAATGGAACAGGGGAGAGAGACAACTCGGGGGATTGTCACCATGAGTTGCCCGGCTGTTGTATTCATTTTCCTATTTGTGTGCCTGGGGAACAGGATGACAAATCATCCACCTATAAATAGATGTGTGTGTGTGTGTATGTGTGTGAGTGTGTCCATATATTTGTGTGTGTCTGAAGTGGCTTGTACCCATATGTATGGGCAAGGGTCTTTCTATACCTTTCCGTAGGGTCCATGCCAGTTGAGGGCTGTTACTGTGAATACGGGACTGAATGAACGCTCTGTCTTCCTTTCATTATTCACCACCGCTCCTCTGCCATATCTCACTTCTCTCCCCTGTGGGGGAGGTGTGCTGTCACTTATTCTTTCTGCTGGCAAGACAACACCTTTTTTCAGTCGTGAGGATCAGTAGTTTCTTCAAATGATAGTCGGGGACGTTTTAAGGAGAAATCCATCGTCTGATAGTCTTTTAGGTATTATCAACCTGTGATGCTGAGTTGTAATTTAATTTTTGTGCATATTCTTCCTCAAGCCACCTCATCATCTTCTTCTTCAATTGATGATTTCCTCCAATAGGAATAACTTTGAGCAGCACGGAAGCAGCATTAACTATTTTCTTTCAATCAAACCTGTGAGCATTGGCACCGTAGCTCATTCGTTACCTTTTGGCTACGTAGCATTGGGTTAGCTAACATTAACCATTATAGACCAGGACTCTAGACCAATTGACCAAGTGGCCTAAGAAGCTATATATGGAAGCACAACGAACATGCTGCATTTCAACTTTCTCTTCTACGGGTTGCTAACAGTACAGTTAAAGAGGCAGTAGTGGTTTTCTGCCTTCCTCATTTTAAGGATCAAATGTGTGACCTTCTGGATATGCAGCAGTTCCCCTAAACGCCATTCCATCCTGCCATCTTGTTTTTTTTAATTAAAATGTATCCTTATATCTTATTCTCTGCTCCATAGCTGGTGCCCACTGAATCTCAGGGGTTGTGATACAGCGTTGTCATTGCCTTCTTGTTGCCTACATGTTTCTTCCGCCTGCTTGGCCTACTTACATTTAAGTTAGTGATTTTCTGAATTCACAAGAATACCTTCTGACGTCTCCTAGACAAATCCACAGGACCTTCAGTGTCCAGCTGAGTTTTATTTGTGGTGGAGAGAGTAATGAACCTAAAATAGTGAAAGTAATAGCAGGAGGGTGCCTTTCTAGTTGTAACAAAAAAAGCACAAGCCTTTTACTTGCTGTAATAAAGCATCATCTAGTTTTTGGAGAGGGTGATAAGAAATTATTTATTTTCTCTCTGTTATTGATTCCTGCATGTATGTTGATTGAACTATAATGCTAAACTGTTGTGTGGGGAAAGAAAGCGCTCTTCTTCCGTTTTGAGTGAATGACACCAAAGTGTACCATTAATATAGATCACTGAAAATGTATTTTGAGAAATGGTAAACCATCTAATTGAATCTCGTAATTGTTGTTGCAGTAAATATTATAAATGAGATTAGAAAATAAGAACAAAAATAAAAAAGAAGGATGCAGGGTACATTGTCAGTAGCATATCCACCCATCAGCACACACTGTTTACGTTTTATCCTTTAGACAAACACTACAGTGCATCTTCAAAAACACAGTTTCAGTCAGACCTCTTGATATAGAGTGAGGTTTTCCATCGTCTCTTATCGCTTTTTTTTTCTGGCCATGAGCCAAAAGAGCCACTAAGCTGTAAAGAAACAGAGAGAGATGTGACATTAAAAGAAGAGCCACGCTAATGCACCGATCTTTGAAAACGGCTGCTTGATGTCGTGTCTTTCAAGCCACATCTGGAAGTGGGAGATTGTTTGCGTCAGTGTTTTTCATCAGATCTGAGAGGACTGAATACACTTCATATATGAAAGGCTGCAGTACGACATAGAGTGTCAGTATTGAGCTCTTCTGCTGTACGTATGGTTCAGTTACTCCATAGCTATGTTTGTATTTGATAGTTAGTTAAGTGATGCAGTAAATCAAGCTCCAGGGGTGTTGTTGTGGTTTACTTTCCTCTTATTGGTATTTCTATTGGAGCAGCTGCCAGAGGTCAAAGACACTATAAAACCCCATGAGACCCTCACCCATATCTGTCTGTTTCTGTCCCCTTCAACCCATCTCACACACACACACACACACACACACACACACACACACACACATTCACATGAGCATCTTTTCTCAGACAGTTATCCTATTTTCTTCCTTACAATTGTTTCCTTTTGTGGACAGAACATCGTATTGCGTCTAGGTATGAGTAAAACATTTTCCATACCATGAGTTTGTTCAACTTAGTTTTTCCATCTTTCTCTAAAGTTCAGTGGTGTGGTTTAATTTGGTTGCATCTGTGAGAAGCTGTTTGGGTTCTCTCAACTAAATGAGAAGATTTGTGAAGATGATGAACCTCATTTTTGATTATTATAATTGCAAGTATACTACAGTATTCCTGTGAGGCAGCTTGGTGAGCAATAATAGCAAGAAATGTGATGCTTTTATTGATTTAGTGGGAAATTACTGCTTGTATCTTCCACTGGAGGTAAAAGGTGAACTATAGAGTCGTACCCTGGGGGTGCAGGAGATTTAGTGTCTTGGTCAAGGGCATTTTAGAAGAACTTGTGCTTTAACCTGTGTCCTTCGGTCTGTTATATGACGGTCTCACAGCTGGTTATGTCTTTCTCCTGCACATTTACTTGCTAGATTAACTTCACAGCTCTTTCTCACTTTACTCTTTCTGAGATCCTGTATATTCTTTACTGTTTCTGTCTATCCAGTAAATTCAAATTAAAATACAACCCTTCCAGGATAAAGCAAGACATCATAGATTAATTGTGTCTTAATCAGGCATCATGGTAGATATAATAATCAACAAAATGTGAAGGGAAGTTCTTCTGAGGTCTTCTCAGTTTGGTTACAAAGCTGCTGTGCATTACACAAGGGCATCCATTTATTTTTCCAAACCGAACTTCATGGTTATATCGATAGCAATTAAAACTAGATTCTTTGTGGACAAAATCTGTCCGTGGACAGACAATTATTATGATGTCTTACAAAAACGTGTTCCTCATTTTGTCGTGCGTCCAGTAAATGTCTAGCATGTATCCATTTCCACTCTTTGCATGCATACAGTCTTTTCCAAATAAACTTCCTTCTTCACAGAAAACAACTTTGTTCGGGTTTAGGCAACATCACTACTTGGTTGAGTTTAAGAAAATATCGTTTAGTTTTAGACAACAAAATATACTTTAGGTTTATGTTGGGTTTACGAAAATATCTTGGTTTGGGTTCAAATATCTACGTAAGTTATGTGACAAATAAATCAAAGTTGTCACTTATGGTTACACAATGGGCGCGGTCAGTAGTCTCCTGAACGAAAGTCTGGTGTTTTTACCCATCCACCCCAAACTCCTCCCTATGCGGCATTTGATGCTCTTTAAACTTCCTTATCTGCAATACATATAAATTGATTTTGTATGCGAATAACGGTGCTTTCTTTTCATCGCTATAGCTAAGAACGGTGTATGAGAACAGCCTGCACTTCCTGATTAGTCATTGATCCTTGACTTTGACATAGATGAAGAGTAAAGCAGTCCATGCCGACATTGCCTCAGGCAGTGACAAGAATGAGATGGAAGGACGAGCTTTAGTGCAAAGTAATGAAAGAATGTGTGCAGTTAAACGTCGTGCATTTTCTCGAGTTGTCGCTATTTTTCAGGTTGCTAACAGTCCGATTAAAGAGATATTTGGTTCTCTGTCTTGCTCATGGACACTGACAGGACGTGACTATTGATGGACATGGTGAGGATCAAATCTGTGCGCTTCTAAATATGGAACAGGACTTCTAACCACCAACCCCATCCTGCCACCTTGTTTCTGAACTAAAATGCATCCTTAGATCTTCTTCTTCTCTGCTCCATTATTGATGAATCTCAGAGGTTGTGATGAAGAGTTGTAATTGTTCCTTCTTGTTGCCTGTTTCTTCTGCCTGCCTTGCCTCCACTTAATTATATAAGTTTCAGAAACTAGGCTAAATACTACTTGATATTTATGGCTGACACACTTCAGAGCAGGTTTCAAAACAGAACAAATTAAATCAAGATATTTGTTCAGACTGGTGCAAAACTCCTCCCATCAATTTCTCAAACCTGTCATGTAACCCATAGAATACTAAAGAGATAAATAGTACTTCAAGTGGTGCTTAGAGAGGCTCACAAAGTAAACTACACTCTCTGATTTCTCTAGTTAGGATGCTTTCCAACACTCAGAGGCAGTGATGACATACAGCAATGGAATCAGGTGTTGTTGTTTTTGGTTGAAATTGAAACCCGTGTACTTTTTAGCGCTTGATTGCACGTAATTAAAAAATATATGACAATGATGTTCAATGATGATCTTTTTGGGGAATATTATCTTTGAATGAAAGGCAGTGTGATTTTCATACAAAAAAATAATATTTCGTACAAAAAAAGGATCTCATATTCTCCATCTATTTCTTAATCTCCACCCATTCAAATGTAACATGTTTAATAGACAAAACACTACAGTGCAGCGAGGTCATTAATTATTAAGAGCGAGGTTGCATAACATAGAGAGAAGAGCCAGGACTGAAAGTGACCCATTTTGTAGAACCACTGTCAGGATAATTTAGGAGCAGGTAATGGGCTGTAGTTTAATGGTGCTGATACCAACTGGTTGTTCACTTGCTGGTTCTTTGCTGGATGATGTGATCAGTGAGGAGAGAATAAGTGGGATTGAGTCTCTTCTGAGGTGGCAGGGAGGAACGACTGACCTGTTTTTTAGACTGTTCAGTCTCATCCGCCTTCGTTTCCCGCAGGAAAGCACATATTATTCAAATCTAGCAGCTCCCGGACACAGAGGCAGGTTAAGTGGATGCTTGTTGACTCCATGATAGGCTATAGGGAAATAGATGGCACCCAATCAGACAGTAGACACGGAGGCTCAGGCCAGAAAAGGGCACCGGGAGGAAATGGAACATTTTGCTTGTCGTATAATTAAAACATGCATGCCAGGAGTGAGTTTTTATTATGATGGGGACAGTTAATCTATCTTCTATTTCTTTATTTATTTCCCTGGTGAGAGAAAATATGGATTACTGTGAAATGTGCCTTCTAAAGATGAGACCTGCTTTCATCAGCTTATCATTGTTTAGTAAGAGATGTTAGTTGTGTTTTCTTGTGTTTTTCTCTGAAATACGACCGTGAACAAGAAAAATTAAATAATAGCCAACTAATGATAATAATAATAATAATAATAATAATAATAATAATAGTAATCTAAAATAGATTTCTGTCTTATAACATGTAAGAAAGAAAGCTTATTTGATGTCCTATTTTATGTACTAACTTATGATAGTGACTTTGATTACAAACACAACTAATAATACATTTACTAAATAAATGTACACGCCACTAAGCCCCGCCCCCATACAGAGGCTAAGTCACGCCCCTTCCATTGTCCCCCACGGGACCTTATTTTGAAAAAAAAGTACAGTAGTCATTTGCAAAAGAGAGATATTGTTTGATGAATTTGCTATTTGCCATGAATTGCACATATGTTTGTCTGTTTTAAAGATTTAGCATTTCAAGAAAGTTGCAGTTGGACATAGATTTGTTGTAGTATCATTTAGTTTTGTGTGAAACCGATCAGTGAACTACATCTCTCTTCTCGCACAATGCACATCACCAAAATGGATGTTACCTTGGCTTGCTAGCTAGCTAGGTAACTTATCTATATCCAATACAATCATCATATGTGTAATTCATGGCACACATTTGTCTCTTGCCATTGACTACCGTACATATTGTTTCTGAAATAAGGTCCCGTGCTGATCAACCGGAAGGGGCGGGACTTCACCTTTCAGACTTCTGGCTCTCTGGCAGCACAAATGCAGTTGTTAATATTTGTGGTACCACTAGAAATTCGCTGTCATTTTTATACGGAAAAAAGCTTTAATTAAAGTTGTAATATTTGAAGAGGTTGTATGGCAGTTTGTTTATATGCGTAGGGTTTGTATACATTTTTGCAACAGTGACACTGTTTCTAAACAGACACGGAGCTGGGAAAAATATCTATAAATTACCATCTGTTTTGAAGCAATTCATCATGTTAACAATGTGATAAGAAAGAACCTAATAGTCACATGTGGAGTTGCAGAGTTCTCTGAAATACATCAAAGGGAAACTCTGGATATCAAAAGAAAGTGGAACTGAAATTATTAATCACAGATCAAACAATGGAGAATACCAGCAGGGAGGGACGTATTTTAATAAACACCTTGGTGTTTATTAGAAAAGACTTAAGTTGGAAAACTCTACTTGATATTGCAAAATACCTCAACAGCTCTTGTCAGCTATCTTTCTGGGAGGAACTAATTATCAGCAGAGATTTATGCCTAACACTGGTTTCAGATGGGTAAACCAAATACATGTCAATTACATCGCTTTGTTTATTCAAAGTGATGCAAAAATCATGGCTTCCGTAGGAAAAAAGACCTACACCGATCTATCAATAATGAACTAATAAGTGATACTCATACAATAAGCCACAAGTACACGTATATAGAAATAAAAGAATCTTAAAATTACAAAACTAAAGACAACAATGTGGCTTTAAAGAGGCCGACAGATCACAGGACCAAATCAAATTAAACCTGAAATCCTATTTCACTGAAAATATTGTAAACTACTGAACTTATGGACCAGAGCGATGCATGATATAGTCATCCAAAATGTTTCCACTGGATCGCCTGCTTAGCTTCAGTTATGTCAAAGTAGCATTTATTACCTACATGTACAACAACAACCTACATGAGTTCTCAAACGCTGAAGAGACGCAAGCCGGACACGTCTCCAGACTCTCTTAGATCTCTCTTATTGTGACATAAGAATAAATAACAGCTCTGTTACATGCCACGATCATAAACTCAAACAAAATAGCCGTCACGTAAGGATGTTTTGCAATTTGAGTTTGAGTCGGCTTCTTTGGCTCAGTGGGTGTGCGGCTGGGTTTGCCTCTATGCGACCGGGTTAGCTTGCTTTGCAGCGGCTCTCGCTCGTTCTTTGGCTCAGTGGGTGGGTACTCATGAATAAGTGAACTCCTGGACTTCAGTGTCGCATTTGTCCTTTTGTTGTCTCCCATTTATTTAGTTGCGAGTTGTTGTCTGTGCTTTGTGTTGCCTGTTGCCTGTTTTTAAAAAAACGGTGGTTGTCGGTGCTGCATTGGCTAATGGGTTCGACCAATTACAGTACACTTACGTTACTCGTGGTTCCTCTTTTGCTGGGAGAGCAATGGGTGTGTTAATCAGTAAAATCACCTGATATAGTCTCTGGTGGAAAACCTGCAGTCCCTGCTGGCACGAGGGTTTAACAGAGAGAATATGATAATTATGAACAAGTTACTGTTTCAACGGGGGAAATGTTTCTGTCAGTAAAGCACACACATATATTGGTACATATCTTTCTCACATGCTGTTTTCTTTCTCTCGTCTATGACAGTATCCCTGGGAGACGTGTGTGTGTGTGTGTGTGTGAATGTGTGTGTGTGAGAGAGAACTGTCTTTGTCTAGATTTCCCTGCTCATTATCGGAGCAGGTTCAAGGAGATGGGTACTCATTTGCATAGGCAGCTCTGGGGCTGGAGCCCCCTTGTGTGGCAGCCAGGTGATTCATACCAGCTCCCACAGTCTTATTTTGCAGAGGATTAAATTAAAACCAATCAATCAGCCCAGATCACCCTGACCCAGAGGAAAATGAGTCAGTGGACTGACTGGTGTGAGACCATCTAACATGTATTTGCCCTCTCGGAATAGCCCAGAATAGACATATCTGTCGCACACCCATGGCACTGTCACAGGTCTGTACATTCACTTCAATTTAGAGACGAGACATTTATGCAGCTCTGAGAATGTTCACGCAGAGAGGGGCCGACCACGAGAGCATAAAAATTCCAATAAAGGGAGTTGTATTGCATTGTAGGGTGTGATCTATCTGTAAACATAAATACACGTTGTAAAAACCACAGGAGATCCCAAACAAAGAGAAGTGGAACACAAAAGTACTATTTAACAGAAAGGAGACATTCATCCAGCAGCAACTTTATAGAAATGAAACCTTCAGTCTGTTTACTTTGCAAATAGTATTAGAGCAAGTTCAGTATCTGTTAAAGATAATGGAGTCTTGGAGAAACTGCTTCATTAATTAATTCCTGCAAAGTATCTCATACTAAAACATTCATGTGTCACTTTGCGGCCGATCATTGCAGAGACCGGGCCGTGCAGCTCACCCAGGCCTCCTCCTGCTGCACTCTGACGGACCATCGAAGAGCTCACGTCTCTGCAATACCCTAAGGACCATATAAAAGCATCAAGCAAAATGATGCACGGTTTATGTCCTCTTTAGAGGAAATATGATGTAATATTTATAAACTCTCCACTTTCTGCACACTCCACAGGAGGGTGCAAGTGTAGACACATAGATGTGGATGGTAATGGCCTCACATGGGTGGGCATTTCCATATTAATGGGCCAAAGAAATAGTGTTAGGTCAGCAACGTGAAGACATTTTAAAGCTACATATGTCTGATATTTTCATCTACGTTGTCATGTTGTTGAGTGTATGAAGCAGTTGACTGAGCAGAATGGCGGGACCTCTCATATGCACACTACTTTAATCTGATTAGTTCTTTTCATATGATTGAACACTAGACGCGGTTTATAATAACTTTCATGTTCGTCTCTTTCTCTTTCCAATCCCAGCACGATGTAATTATGAAAGGTTAACACCTTCACGATAAGAGGGACCTGTACAAGTTTGTAAAGCTGTGTTGTGCAAACTTGTACAAACTGTGTAACAATGCCTCACGTGATACATCTAATTGTCCGCTTTGTCTTTTTTTCTCCTTCACAGGAGAGGAAGCTGTGTGCATTCCCGACTATTGAGATCTGTAGCCCAGATGTCATCAAATATATGGTTCCACTGTCTCGCCAGACAGACTTCTTTGTTCCAGAGATGAAGGAGGAGGTTAAAACGGATGTTAAAGAAGAGGACTCTGATGAGGACAGGGGAACTGACATTACAGGTAATGTGTACTCTGTCCCTCATACCCGGACCTATCTTCACAGCGCTGTGTCAGCGCTAAGGAAAGGTCTGGCTCCACACATTATCTTTCTGGTATAAGGGGGTATAATATGGCTTGTTTGTATTTCTTTAACCCAATCACATTCGTCTTAGCGGCACTAAACTCAGGATTCAGCGGCGGTGCCCTTGCAAAATAGCGCAGATAGCAAAAGGGGAGCAGAATGCTGCGTAAGATACGTAGCCAATGACAGACTTATACCCACAGTCTACAGGTGGTGAGTCTAACTAATTCCAACCAAACACTGTTGTTACTGTTGAGCCCTCATTAGTATATATTAATGATTGACAGCATTAATCAGAAAACACAAGTCCAGATACTAAAAGAAATGTCTGTTTCACTCAAAGCAAAAACTTCAAAAAGTTAAAAGATTCATCTCATCACATGGCAGCTGTTTTCTGTCGTTATTTGTTGTTTCATCTTATTGCAGTCTGATGAAGCTTGTTGACAGAAACACAGGTTTCTGCTCTATTGAGACGATGGCTTGGAAGGAAACAGAAAATATGTGGCAACTTTTACACAGATGACATGTGATATATGATATATAAGTGTGTGTCTTCGAGCACAGTGTCTTCTCTGCCGCTGTTACTCTTTCAAACCTGCGGGACCTGAAGGCAGTATTGACATTGTCACTGTACAGATCAGTAGAGAAAGAAGATTGTATTGGTTCGATGGGATGGAGTGGGTGGAGGTGGGCTTATTTACATCAGGTGCTGTCATACTGAGCTTAGATTATGTTACATCCCTTGTGAACGCAGCTTAAATGTAGAAGACGTATCCGGAAGAAGGTCTTACATGATCTGTACATGTTCTCTGGTCTTCTTCTTATTTATATTGGGGTCGCCATCGAAACACGGGTAAAACGCTTTCTTCAGAAGGCAACAGCACAATTTTCAGCCGTATGCTGTCAGAAGACAATCTGTTGAACTGAGAGTCAAGTCTATTTACAACTATAAAATAGTTTGTCAGCATTGCCAGAATGTGACAAAGTTTTGATTATGGCTTGCTTTTCTAACGAATGAGAAAGTTAAGAAGAACTGACAAAAGTGCTTGATGAAATTTCACTATGATAATTCAGATACAATTAAAGTTGCTCGTGCATGTTTTTGTAATCTTTTAATGAGGGTGTCTTTCTTCCCCAGTGCACACACACACACACACACACACACACACACACACACACACACACACACACACCATCGTTCCAACACCGTCGTTTTTCTGATTAACCCACCCAGTTGTGGCTCAGAGGTTGAGCGGGTCAATCAGAGGATCTGCGGTTCAATCCTTGGCTCCGCTAGTCCATGTCGATGTGTCCTTGGGCAAGACACTTAACTCCAAATACCCATCTGAATGGGTATGAATGATAGTCCTGATGAGTCCCGATGTGGCACCTTGCATGGTAGCCGCTGTCGTCAGTGTATGAATGGGTGTAAATGGGGGTGAATGTATAGTTAAAGCGCTATACAAGTCCATTTACCATTTAGCCATCAGACGTGAAGCACTTTCTCCATATATTTTGAGATTGTTTTAAACTATGTTTTTGAATTTGGCTATTTAAATAAATGCAAAACTTTTGTTGATCGTCTAAGCTTTTCATCAAAGTGGAGCTTCAGTCAAACATGGCAGATGAGATGATACATTTGATCAAGCTGCAGCACAATATTTAATCACTTTTATTGGATCCATTTTGCTGGAAAATCCAGTGAAGTGAAGCCTAGCAGCTTTTGGAGTTCCAGAAAGGGTTTGACATGAGCGTTAACAGCTCATGCAGAAAAATCAAAGTGTTAGCAGTGGTTAGTCTAACACATGCCATGATGGCGAGTGGTTTCTGCTATACATGAAAATATCCCAAATCTGATCATTAGCATCCCTTACATCCCTTACTAAACAAAGGAATTTAATGTAAATGCTATACATAACAATCCAGTAAACAAATAAAAACAGAGTATGATAGGGAAATCTTTATTTTTAAGGAGATATATATATATATATATATATATATATATATATATACAGTATAAATTAATTATTGAGTACAACGTCCATGCCGGGATGGGTGTGGTAGCTAAAGGCGGAACCACAATAAGTATGCAGAGTTTTCAGACAGAATTAATATCCTGATAAAAAATCACCTGAAAGACAGTTACTATCAATCATCAACAATCTAATGTCTTGTTCATCAGATGGAATCAAGTAGTGGGAATATTACAAAAGAGGAGCTTTAGATAAGATCAAGCCTTTGGGATCACAATGTAGATGATTTGGCTACAAAAACATCCTCATATGCTTTAGGCTCTGTTTAAAGGAGTGTGTTTATGTTCCTTTGGAAACACTCGTCGCCCAGGGCCTCTTTATTGTTCACAGGAGCGCCGAGAAGGAGCTATTGTGTGATTGGTGGTAGCAGAAACACAAATTGAGTTTCAAGAGTGACTATATTTCTATTGCAAAGTTTGCAGTAGCCACTTGTGAAATTAGAATGTAAACTTATCTTGTTTGTTTCTTTTCAAAGTTTTGTTGAATGTCTTTAAATGTGAAGAAGCTGTTGTTCTTGTTGAGGTGTGCATTTTCAACAGGTATGTCAGCTCAGGTATTATGTGTTTATACGACAACAAGAAAGCAGGTGTGTGGGTGTGTGAATGTCTTCCTATTTGTGTGCAGTTTTCCTCCACCATGACTGGTTTATCTGAGTGTTTTTCTATTATGTGTTGGTGTACTACATGAGGTTTAGGGCAAAGTAGCCACTCTCCAAAATGGAGACTGTGAGTGTGTTTCTGTTCCCAGATACAGCTGAACTTTCTTAATGAGAGACAGATCAATCAGTGGATCTGAGCTTTGTCTGGCAATCCAGCGGTGGAAATCCTGCTCCGGCACCTCGGAGATTGCCTTCGACTTTTCATCTCTCAACTCCCGTATCCACATTATAGACTTGTCTTGAACATAAACTCTGCTTGTGCCCGAACATTTGTCCTGTTTAACATTTTCACAGCACACTGAGAGCAAGTAAACACTCAAACTAAATGAGAACACTTTTATGATGATCTGGTGATCACAGCAGCTACTGTTTGTGCTGCGAGTTGTTAATCTTTTGAGGAGACAAACCAGCCTCAGTGTTAAACGGTGTCTCCATCACAGAAAGCCACAGGGACCCAGCTAAGGTACAACCTTAAGAAATGTGGCAGGCTTGTTCAACTAATTTGATATTGGTATCCTTTTACTTAATGGCTATTTATTTTTGTTTGTAATCTTGGTATAATAACACATCACCATGTAATAATCTGCTATTAAAGTGTGTGATAATTGTGGCTATGTTTTGATGTTAAATGTGATACAACGAGCCCTAACACTATTGACTAAGAGACATGAAGTGTGTTTCCATCCATCTTTCCTTGTGCCAGAAAAAAAAAAAAAGTCTATACTTAACTGAGGTGGTAAATTTGGCATTTCAGTGAAAGCAAAATGCAATAAAGTGTAATAGAAACAGAATAGATTATGACATGAAGCTTGAGAAAGTGCTCTAAATCTTCAACATCTGAGACGAAAAATAGCGGCAGCCAGAAAAATCAGATATGTGTGGATTGATGAGGAGACCGTAACCTTCCTCAAATTTATACTTGAAACAAACAGAAATAGCATATTTACCTCCGCTAAGGAGGTGATGTTTTCAGTTTGGTTTGTTTGTCTGATTGTCAGCAGGATTATGGAAATATTTTCATGAAACTTGGTGGAAGGCTGTAGCATGCGGGCCAAAGAGGAACCCATTACATTTTCGGAGAGGATTGGTCTTGGCGGAGGTCCGCACTCTCCGAGTGTCAATCTAGTTACATCATGTTTGCCACGTCATTTATGTCTGTTTGAGGTTTGACTGGTGCCCTTTTAATAACATCATATTGTCCAAATTTGCACATGCCATGAAATACATGTGCAACAATACATTTAGAATACATGTGTTTACTTTATGATGAGTATCCTTTTATGCTTCTTCCTCCCAGCCCTAATTCGTAAACAAGAAGATCCATCTACTGCATCACCTCTTTAGCTTCTGTGTATGCACTTTATTGCCGCACTTCTCTTGCCTTCCACTCAGACTCTGATTCTCCAAACTCTCAGCATGCCTCAGCCCTATCTGTCTCTAATTACCTCCTTAAAAATCCTCTCCTCTGTTCCAAACAGTTGGAAGAACAAGACCTTGATTCGCTGCTAATAATCCCAATGGGCCCAATTTAGCAACTAATTTAGGGAAATGCTATCTAAAAGACTTTCAGAGGCACAGCTGGCTTCAACCAGGGTACCAATTTCAGGACTTGCTTGCAGTTGTAGAGGGGGTGAAAGTTGTCCAGTGTGTTGAGGCTCTTCCTTGGGGGGCTGTCCACCCAATTACCCTAAATAGACCCATTATTTCCCGTAAAATTCCTAGTATTGTAAAATGAGTCTCTCTGGAAAAGTCATTTTTACTGCAACATGCAAATGAAATATAAATCACTAACTACACACCATCTATACCGTCTGCATTTTAAAGCAATACATCTCAGTCGCATGACATTCACACCGGACCTGATCCACTGACGACCATTCCCAATGGTTTTGTTTGGACCTGTTAGCTAATCAACAGGCCTATAAATGGATATTATAAATAACCTAAATGGACCTCCCATTTATGATATTCTTCACTGCTGACAGGATCAGATCTGCTGGATGTGATAATTAGATTGCTGAGTGATGTTGAGATTCGAATGATTGACAAAGAAAGACCGACCTCAGCGAGGAGCTCGGAGACTCCCTGTTTATTGTATTTGAGTCCCAGATGACACATTTAGTGCCAACACACTTCGATGTGTGGATGAGATTTATTTGGAGTGTGAAAGCAGCAGGAAAAAACGGCTCGGACAATAGTGTGTTCGTGTCCTGTGGGATAGTCAAGTCAACTGGAGTTAGATTTCATTTGTGGAAGACACTTGATATGGAGGCTGTTCATTTCAAACCAAATAGGATATATTAAGTCCATATAAAAAAGTGAAAAGCGTCAGTATATTACACAAGTATAGGAAAGGCAAAATTGTCAAATAATACAATAACGATCATAAATTGGAAAAACTTGAACCCAGAATTCGTCACAGAGGTTCAAACCTGCTTTTTGTCATTTGACACATTCTTTTCTCCAGTTGCTGAAGTGTCTTCTGGAGGACCAACGGTTTAAAGCTCACTGAGTAATATTTGTTGTGTAGTTGGGAGATGAGTTGTGCTCTTACAATTTTAATTCTTGATTCCTATTTTCCATTTTAAGCAACAAAGGCCTCATACCTGTCATGTATGTCCCGTGTTTCAGCTGTGCTATTTGTTCTTTGTATCTTTGGACTACCTGACAATTTACTTCAACCTTCCTGTAAGATTTTCATATTGCTGGCTTTTCCTGCAGTTTCTGTGTTTAAGCTCACGACATTACAGCAATTACCTTCTAGTTCACTTACACACAAATGCCTAAAAATAACAGTAGAAAGAGATAATGAATGGCTATTTGATAACGGAGCATTGTAGATCAAAGGCCAATTAGAATCAGGTTCAGGCTGAAAACATGTGGGTGAGGAATTCGCCATCAATTAAGCTAATGGGCGTTGTTGGTGATGATTTCAGATATGTGTTATATGCTACAGACGGCCGCAGCAAAATCTTCCCTCTCTGCAAAGGTAGCCGTAGCGTAGCACAATACAGGAATGCTAGATGCAAGTAATGTTGCTGACATGGCGATGACTTGTCTTTGAGTTATATGAAAGATCTTTTCTCTCTTTAACAATAATAATGGGGTTCCTCTGAGCTCAGCTGGCACATAGACTCCCAAAGAGCTTTAATAGTCAGGTTCAAGCTGAAGGCAGCGGGGTTTGTATCATTATAATATAGTACCTTAAAGATATCGATCTGGTGAATTGTAAGTGGCCAAAGAATCATAAATGTTATTATGCTCAGCTTTGATCAAAGGATGACAGAGAAAGATAATGCTTGTACACACATCTTTACACCCTTGCATCATCTACAATGAGGTTTATTACGAAGCGTAATGCTAATGTTGGTGACTTTATCATTAACCTTTGATTCTATATGAAAATAATGTTGTTTCTTAGCCATGCTGGATGCATGGCTCTAAATGGTAATTTCAGTCCTGCAGTTGATCCGGTCATACTCTAATATATCAACAATTACGTTTTTTTTTTGTGAAACATCTTAACAACTTGTGGATGTACAGACATCGTCATCGTTTTTAGAGGATGAATCTCATGACCATTCCTCTAGCGCCACCATGTTGATTTGTGGTTTTGGGTCAAATAAAATATTGTCCTAAAGGATCAATTGTAATAACTTCCGGGTCAAAATGTTAATTTGTCCAACACCTTGGTTTAAGACTCACTATGTCCAATAATTCTTTAATGTGGGGTGAACATTTAGGAGGTACAGTAATCAGTATAGGGTATTTCAAACTGTATTTTTCATTGTTCTCTTTTGGAGGTAGTAATGACTTCTTTACAGTGCCACCAAGGGAAATCAAATTAGCTTGTAATAAATCAGCACACCTGTAGTTCCCTCTAATTGAGATTTGCTTGCCTGTAATTGTAGTTTGTTTTTTTGCACGCTCACAGAGCCTATTTTATATGTGTCTTTTTTCCGCGTTGCTGCAGGTGCAGACTCCCACAGTGATGTGAGCTCAGTGAGCGGCGGTGTGCCCTGGGACAGCAGAGAGACATCCCTGGCTGCTTCCACAGCCGCCTCCCTGGCTTCTTCCCTGCCCCTGAGGGACGTAATGGATGCAAATGAAGACATTAAGCATAGGGACAACAGCGAGAGAGGCTCAAACGAGTCCATGGGCAGCGGCTCGTCCTTTGAAGAGCTTGACATGGATCAGGAGGAGCAGGAGGCGGGAGAAGAGAGGGAGGAGAAGGGAGATGGAGATGAGGCGGAGGACCCCGAGGGTGAAGACGCAGCTAGAGAAGCGGTTGAACTGGTGGCCGAGAAGAAGGAGCCCGTGGGGGATGGAGAGGAGTAGGGAGGATGCTGAAGAGATAAGAGATGAGGCCATGTAACACTGGCATGCTAGAGAGTTTCTCAGTTGTCGCTGGTTATCTGTCATGTAATCTTGTTGGTGGATCTAAAGCTGTTCATGCCATGACCACCATGCCGTATTTCTGATCCTTCTAATTCTTTTTTTTGAAGCCTGTACTTTTTGTTATGGTGTAATCTCTTTTTTTTTTTTTTTTTTAAATCATTCCCGATTCTATATTTAAAGTCTGTCAGGATAGGACAACAGACAGCCCCATTTGTTGAAGTCTTCTTGAGTAAACCTAATTTTCTCTGCACATGTTGTGTGCCGCAAAAGAGAGGCAAGATTTGTTCAACTCTATATTTCATTTCAAAACTGTAATCGTGTGTGAATCCCTGCCGTTCCTGTTCACATCAGGGGTGATACTTCGGTTTAAAATATACTTAAATAGGAGGACAGTGATGCCAGATAACCTGCATCATAATATAGCATAATCTTGCTCGTGTGTGAAAGTTGATATTGTACCCCACTTTCAAGGTCATGTTTGAAGATTTTAATGTAACGTGTTGGTGTCTTGATATGCAGTAGTGATGGGGTGAGAATGTGCAGGAGCTAATGACGTAGACATTTTGATGGACCTATTAAGTGTGTTATTCTTTTTCTTCCAATTCGGACAGTATATATCCCACAGGGGAAAACTCTGAGGGAGAAAACAATTGCATCAGCACCAGTAAAGTAACTTCACCGTAGCCTCCAATTCACCAGGAGTATAATTTCAAATGTGTAAACTTTTCTACTTGGATACTGTAATGTACAGAACTTTATTGTCTCACTGTGCTCAGATAATTGCTTTAGTTTTTTAACGTAATGTTCTCCTCTATAGTCGGTTTGTTGAACCACTCTACAGTTCTGTTTGTAGCCAAAATTCACTCTCTTCCAGAGACTAGTTGTGATATGTTTGTAGGTTGAAATTGTTGGTGCTGTGAGACATTGGAAGTAATGTACAGCACATTGCCATGGCTGTGTCTTTCTGTCTGTATTAACATTTTCAAATGAAAAGTAAAGTTGACAGGAAGAAGTTGTGCTTAGATTTTGTTGCACACAAAAAACCTAAAAACCTTATTCCATACAGTTAAAATTGAGGTTATTTTTTAACAAAGCCACATCATTACTGCTCTACTCTGAGGACAATTCTTATCCATTTTTATTTGTCTGTATCCCAACCGAGAGAAGTTACAAAGTGTGGGTGGCAGTGGGACACATTGTTGTCGAAAAGCTAGCGCCTAATAACTTATCGAGCTCTCTCTTAAGCGCTAACTGCTTTCATGGTTTCACATTGTAATGACTCTCTCTTGTCGCTGCTTCTTTTTCAAAGAAGCTCAATAAAAGATAAAACTTTCAAGAAAGAGCCAATAATGGCATAATTTATGTTTCAGTTCAGAAAATTCAGTAAAGCTATTTTAAGATTTTCTTTAGGGAGCAATTTCTTCCGGCACAATTAAAATATTGAATCAAAATAAAACAAATATGGAAAGCACAAACACTCTTAAAAGACTATTACAAAATGTTCTCCTGAGCAGGAACTGCGCTATTCTAAGCAGCATTTGAATGAGGGGTTTGGCATTTGTGTCGCAGTTTATTTAATCAGCTGAGTACAGCAGCAGAGGAAGAATAGGCTCCAACACACTATTACTGTTTGACGGACACATATCCACACATAGCCAGTGGTCTTTAATGAGCATCGTGACCTTTAAGTACAAATGTTTTCATTTACCCATAGTAGGAACAGTGATTTCACTGTATTACACCATCAACCAGAGAGAGAAAAATCATTCTTGCTTCTGCTCGGGCCAACATAATGGTAGGTATGGGTTTATCACACAAATATCATATATTACAGTTATATTAAATGATACATTTGAGGTCATTTAGAAATTTAAGTTATTCTTACATAATTTGTCCATCACATGTAAAATGTCAAGCACATTACATATATGTTCATTTTATGTTCTTATGTAGAAAAATGGATATCGACCACTACCTCATACTGTATGTTATTATTATAAGCTCTCAAATGTCTGTATGTAGCTCCAAAATTCAATATTGGGCTGACATTTGTAGACATTTGTTTCCATGGCGCGGAAAAGAACACAATCCTCAATAGCACAAGATACACAGTAGGTGACGAATCAAAATATCGTTTGGAAGAAAGGTGATTGTCCCTCCAGTAAAGTTCTTGCACCTTGGAGTGTAGGAGCCCCTTATTGAGACACTTTATGTTGTGTGTTTTAATTTGACCCTCCATCTTTACAATGTTCTGTTCTTGCATGTCTGCAATATAGAAGTTGGCTGTAGAACAAATCATAGAAACTACTATGGACATATTACCCTGATTGTTCAGACCAATGGAGAAGTCAAGTTATAAAATATCCCACCTGACAGTCTGTCTTGTGAATAGACTCTGAGATTGGTGGCTGTACTGCTGACAGAGGTGTGATCCATCTGCGGGGACAGATGCCCTCACCACATGCCTGTTGCACTTTCAGTTTTTAATCTTGCCACCACAATCTTTGTCCAAAGGCAAAAATGAACATCAGCCTGGAAGAGACTTGCGATGACACACTGGGTCAACAACTGATTTGATTAATTGTGAAACCCACAGGGGTGTTGGGCAGCTTTGATAGGGTAGACTATCGCCTTCCCATGATGTTAATTATTAATCTCATTACATTGCACGTGGAAAGAGACTGGGGGGGGGGGGGGGGGTGGGGGGGCTCAACATACAAATGTAGATGCTCAACCACTGCGTGTCTGAAGCTGCTTTCGTTAGAGGAAAGGGTCTAAAAGTGCATGTCCCCCATGTGCGCATCGCTGTGCCATCTGGGGCTGACCTCACACTCTGCCGTGCCGTGTCACAACTTGTTTGCGGCTCCCAAAGAAAATTGTCGTCGCTGAAGATGAGCGGTCTCTAAAGAATCGTTATTATAATATACTGTAGCCCCCTCCTGACCGCTTGAACGAATAAAGGGAGCGACTCTTTAAAGCGTCTCCGCATCCGATTCAACAGCTTACAAACTAGAACAAAGCGGCTGAAAGAAATCTTTTCCACCATGCTCTAAATTACATAATGTTCATTTGCGATGAAGCAGACTATCTCCGGCACTGTTCATGCGTGGAGCAACCGCGCCTTCGTTCAGGTGTCCAAAGAGAGTTGAGGCTCTCCTTTGTTGATGGCTCATCTGAACAAGATCTTTTTTGAAAATATTGAAATGTTACTGAAGAATTTGCATAGCCTGCTTGAGTAACAGGTAGAATTTCAACTTTTGTGTCCGATTGCCGCGTTTCTTGCGCGCCATAGCCGATAAGCTGTCATCCTATCAGGCTCATAAACGTCACATTTTTTTCTAGATTGGGTCTTTACATTTATATTTCCCCACAGTTGATGCTCAAAAAACGTGAACGCCTTTTCCCCCCCCCATCAGAATAATGAAGTGGGCGTCAGTTGCATTTGCTTAGGAGATGTGAATTTTGAACCGCTGTCAGCAGGATCCGACCTCCAGGTATCCGGGCAGGCTCGTCGTTGTAGTTTTGAGTGTGGGGTTTTTTTTTTTCAGAACCACGGACAGCTCCTGGCACGCGGCTCAGCTGCACGCTGTTCAAACTTCAGGCAGCGGCGCACTCGCCTCCTTTATTCATTCATTCTTCCAGCACCACTGTAGTTCACATCCACGTTGGTTTTAGGTTTAAAAAAAACTCAAACACTGCTGCAAAGGATATGCCTTGGGTTTGCAAGCTCCATTCATCACACGGCAGCGCTGGAAACTGAGGAACCCTGCGGGTAAGATATTTGGTGCGTGTGTGTGTGTGTTTTGTATCGACTGATTTGTGCATTGGATGCCTGAAGGTACATTTTTTGTGAACTTCTACGATATGGTTTGTAGAGAGGGAAATATTTTAGTATTCAGGTTTGAATTTGTTGAGAAGTTGACCTCACCTTTGTAGTTCACATCCTTAAAGTATATTTGTGTAATCTAAAGACAAAGGGGATAGAGGAGTAAATGCGTAATTTGTCGTTTTTTTGTCAATATTCTTTTTGTTTTTATTCACACTATTTACGATTTTTATTTACCGTATCATGATCACATTTTACACAGCCATGTATAGCCTACTCGCTGAACAACACTCCACATGTGCGAGGCTGCTGACAAACTACTAAACAGGCTCTGCAGCACACGATAACCACCATATCTCCGATCCCGCTCAATTGACAAATCACTTTGTATGATAAAAAAGTGCAAAACAGTATCGCTCGAAGTCAAAAGTCAAAAACTTGATAATTAGTTCGTGTGGCGTTGTATAGAAGTAGATGGTCTCCATAAACACGGTTCATCATTTGGTTTGGTTTCAATCGTCGGTGTCATTTCTTAATAGTTTGAGGATACTCAGAAAATGAATAATACTCTTTATTATTGTTGTCTTTTTCATCCCGAAATAAAAACAATAATCATTATTGATGTACCAACGTCAGTGCAGATTAGCATCATGCTGTTGTAAATTAGCGTGAGAACAGTGAGATTTTGCATGTGTGGCTATAGATGGAGTGATTCTCTGTAATTCTGCGATTATCAAGTCATCAAGAGTTCAAAATACATTTTTAAACACACTAGGAATATAATTGAAAACCCCAAGGCGCAATTATTTAGAGGCTGTGTTGATAATGCTGGACAAAGTCATTATAAGGGAAGCAAAATGTACTGTTGATGTTTCCTCCAGTCCCAGGGGCATCTGTGCTGCATGTTCAGCAGATAAAACACAATAGAAACCCCCTCAGAATGCAGTGTAATCAGTTCATCCAACACACAGTTAATTAATTAATTAATTAACACAGAAAAAGCCTTTAAATGACCATTAGTATATGAGTCTCTGATCATTTATTTGTTCAAGCCATATAATTAAGCATATTAACAGCGTAAGTCCTCCTTCTATACGACTGAGGAGACATAATGTGTGAGCCCAGCGTTCACTGCTAAAGATGTTGATTACAGTCAATTATTCAGGTCATGCTGACTGAAGAAGACCGTGCTCCACAGCCATCATCTGAATTCAGAAACAAAAAAAGTAACATGAGGAGGTGAGGCTGTCTGACCTTTACTCCCTCCGCAGCTCAGTCCTGATTGCGGTCTGCCTCACCTGTTTGTTTTGAGTTGATGCTAAGGGGACTCGTTGACAGTGTAACATGTGGACGGTGGAGCCGTGTTAATTACTTTGGGTGATGGACGATCAGAGCTAGCAGCATGTTTAGAGTTCTGGAACAAGCAATGCAAAAGTCACTCATTATCTGCAAAGAAAAACCAAAGCAGGGAGTGCTTTTTCTCAGATATGTTCAATTTTAGCTTGAACTTGAATGCCTGATCTTTCTAGTACAGGCAAGACAAGTCTGTTTCTACACCAAGCCAGTTGTTTTAGCTACGTGTGATTAAATATTTCCTATCAAAAAGGACAGCCTAATAGCTTCCTCTTCCTTATTGTCATGTACTTTCTCACACACACGTGCAGGTACGATACATCGGTTGGAAGTTGGATGTCTTCCAGGATCACATCACATAAACCTTGGTCTTTATACTGTACACCTGATGCCTATAACATCTGTTAAATATTTATTGTCCCTCTGCACCACTATAGATGTAAGTATTTATGGACTGATTTGTATTCTATGAACTGATAGTAAATCTGCACTAATAGCGTGATTAAGATAAGTTGTGTGGCTGTTATGTGAAATGACAGAAAAAGAGTACAGGCGCTTTAGATGCACAGAATGAATGAATGAAATGTTTTCAATGTGTATGCATTTCAAGGTTTCTTTCCCCCATAAATTTAATTCGAGATCAAACAAACTCATTCAATGAGTCTGTAAAGTCCACTTACCATTCATTGATGATGCAGTCCTGATAAAATCACGGTTAAATCACACATTAAACTGAGAAAAAAACACTGAACATCCAGTAGATTCCTAACCAGAAAGAGTTAAGCATCGAGTTACTCAAGTGAAAGCTCAGAGAAGCTTCCAATTAATAAATGATGTGCGTATTACTCTCAGATCAAAATTAACTGCTGCACTGACTGCAAATGACTAATTCCTATTTTACATTCTTTGTGTATGTGTAAGACGTTATAGGTGAGTCCTAGATCAGCTGCATCAATAATCTTAATTGTGAGTAATAATCAACACTCGAGAGAGTGTAATCAAAATTACTCAAGACGATGAACAGAGCTTTTTCATATATTATGAATGGATTAACAACAGATATGTGGTTTCAAACTCTGTCCAATAAATGTCCACATCTAACACGACCTAGCACAAAATGTCCAGAGGAATTTGCCATTCATTTTAAAATATTTGGGCACAAAGATAAACATTATATACTGGTTGCCCCTATCCTTGATATATTTCTGACAGGTGTAGCTGTCAAGTTATTGGAGCTCAACATAGACTGTATATAAGAAGTTTAGTTTTAAAGCCTCGAGTTTGGCATCTATGCCCTCTCAATGTTGGTAATTGGCTTTTAGCCATCTTGTTTTTTTGCAACCAGAAATGACACAAGAGAGTGGAGCTAGTACAACAGAAGGCCAAAATGTTACAATTAACTGGAAACAACCTGGTAGCAACCTGTCAAACACAAAGTAGCCCCGCCCTAAAGCCTGCCCTGCTTTATCATCTATTTGACTCTAAATGGGACCATCATTCACTAAATGAACACCACGCTGTATTGAAGAAGACTTGAAACTAGCGATTGAGACAATAAACTCATGTTAACAATGTTTACTGAAGTAATAAATCAAATGAGAAGAAGGGTCATTTTTTTCTGATTGACTTCAATACAATCATACTTCATTTTGCAACCAGAGGAGTCGCCTCCTGATGGCTATTAGAAAAATTGCAAGTTGAGGCACTTCCGCATTGGCTTCACTTTTCAGACCTTGAGGTTAGAGGCCAACCTCTTGTGTCGTCGCAGCTGATCGGCTGTTTAAGAAAGTATTTAAACTGTTCTAAAATGATCAGCTGTGAAAGTTTTGAGACCCAATGTTGATGCATTAAAGCAGTGGTTCCCAACCCTTTTTTTGTACTTGAAGGTCTAAATTTCAAAATTCAGAGCATATCTATTGACTTCACACGGCTCTTAACATCATCTTAACACTTAGCGCTAACCATGCAAACGGCAGTAACAGCGCTGACTGAGCTAACAGCGTTTAACTGACGGGGAACCGGAGGGTGGCCGCTAGAACATTCGCGATGATGCCGTCGGTCAGAACAACGTCATCAGGTGTATTCGCCGTGCAGTGCAGAGCGGTGGCCATGAGTTAGAACAGAGAGAAGCTCAGATAACAACACACACAGAGGGACTAACACACAGACTTCATTCTTTGTTCAGGTAGCAAACACTATTACAAATAGTTGTTTGATGCTTTATTAATGCTCTGAACATCGTATGGAGAACCTTTAAAGTAAACACTTTAGTTTGCAAGAGTCTCTAAATTGAATTCACAGAATATTTGTGTCACAAGTTCCCAAATGTATTTTTTGTGTTTGTGGACAGCTGAATCAAAATGAGATAATATTAGAAGAAAAGAGCGAAGGGAATACAGAGATTCTCTGAAATAAAGTTGGAAATACCACTGTGTAGTTTTGCATGGTGGTGTTCACCCAAACAAATCACGACTCAGTCTGAATGCAACGGAAGTTTCATTTTGATAAGGCAAGAACTAATTTCAGAGAAACTGGCGCATTCAAAACAGATCCGTACTGTTCTTGGATATTGTATTTTTAGTGATATAAATGATGCGATTTAAAAAATCTAAGCGTGAGCTCTAATCTTGATAACTTCGATTCGCTCACTGATGTCTATTGTCACTCCAGGAACAGAACTTCTAATGATTTCCCCCACAAAAAAAGTGGTGTTTCAGGCCACTTTCTTTTAACAGGGTGGTGTGATGATGAATAATGCAAAGATACAATAAAAACCTCTAAAACAAAAGTACTATATACATCCATCACTGTGTTCCAGCCAATCACAGGCCTGGCAGTAATGATCTGCGAGAGCCAAAGAAAGAGGATGAATGTTTGATGAGGGAGGCAGAATGGAGCTCCTGGGAGGGGAAGGGACTGTTGAGCACATGCAAGGATTCCCCCTTTACAGGTAAAGGGACAGGAGGAGATGGATGAGAGGGTGCAAGCATAAAATGAGATGGATTGTGTGATAATCAGGAACTGAATATGAGGTTTGTTTCACCGTTTACTGACTGTCACAGCGGATACGAGAGTAAACTCTCACAGTGATGCAGCGAGCCTCCCAATTGATCCCTGTCAGCTTAATTGCTGCTTTGCAAAAATACTGTGAAATTTCCTCTACCTCTTTCCTCTTCTCGCTCTTTAATTGCTCCTTGTAGAAAGAACCTTATCAGAAAAGGTCAGCAGTTGTATTTTTGGGAGACATTTCATTGTTATAGTGATGAAGTCAATCTCTTTTTCAACATTAATTGGACTGGATTTAAATACTTGTAGTAGTCAGAGATGATCCATGTAAGATTTCCTGTAAATATCTTATCTGCCATCACTATATTCCAAAGATAATGCTCTCTTTTAAAATGTAACAGCCCAACAATTGTGCTGGAGCTTTAAGAGCCGTGTTTGCTACTGTTCGAATGATTCATTATGAGTAATCCACAGAGGTTGAGTGAGAAATACGCACACAAGGTATTTTGAGGTGAAAATGCATCTGATATGATGACAAACAAGGACAATCTAAAAGACTATGATGGCCAGATCAGTGAAATCAGTTGTCTACAAACACAATAGAATACAGCTGTGATGATCTGTAAAGAAAACAAAGGAGCACAGAAAAAAACTTAAAAGGGGGAACGGACAAGTCTGGCCTCTCAATTGTGGACTTTCTGTTTTCTTCTAATCACTAGTTCCACTCTCTTCCTATTTCCTAGTTTGTCAAAAATGTGGTCAATATGAAAAACATCCAGGATGAGGCTGGAGGTATTCCATATTTTTCTTAGTATCAATATTTTTTCTTTAATTTCATAAAAAGACCAAAACACAGCGTTTCAGTAACCTCTCACTTCTCTACCCCGTCTGTGAATCTCTGCTCCGAACCCAGTTATTCCTATTGAAGACTTTGAAATCGTTAAAGGGGAGATATTATGCTAATTTTTAGCTTCATACTTACGTGCTTCAGTATTAAAAAAAACACATCCTTTTTGTCATACTAACTGTCTGCAGGTTGGTCTAATCCAGCATTCATAGCAATACCTTCAATAAGTGATATTTCGTAGATATGCCACATTATTTGAACCCAAACAACGATCTTTTCTTAAACCTAACAACGTAGGTTTGTTTCCTAAACCAAACAAAGTATTTCACAATCTATTCCTAAACCTATAACCAAATAGTTTTGTTGCCTAAACCTAATTGAGTTTCCTATGAAGACGGAAGTTTATTTTGAGAAGACTGTATGCTAAAACGAGCGGAAATTGACACGTGTTGCAGGCTTTTATAGGAAAATGCACAAAAAATGAGGAGTAACTTTTTGTGGTATATTTAGTGGATACATTGCTGTCTGAGGATACGTTGCTGTCTTAATATACCTGTATTCACCTCTGTCTGAAACACTAAGTTTAAGCGCCTGTCACTTTAAGCCCCCCTCCTGAAGAAGACCAGATAACCAGATTTCTGTGCACAAACACTGAAAGGGGGAGTTTTTTATGATATGTCCCCTTTCTAATTTCTAGCCATATGTGCACATTTTTACGCTGAGTATTTGCAGCAACAGGACACTGTATGTGGAATCTACTTGCAATACATATTCATGGTAATGAGCGAATATACTGAATGTCACCCAGTGCAACGCTGTGGCTTCTGTGACAATGGCGATCTGCAACACACAAATAACCTACTTTAGGTATACAAAGTAAAAACTTGTTAGCAGGATGGATTAATTGTTGGTTTTGGTCTTGTCGTGGGACTTGTTGACAGCAAGAAAAACACAGAATATCACCAGCCTTCAAGGTCAGGGTTTAATATGTGTCCAAGAAAATCCAATCAGATATTCAATGGCAAACGATCACAGACTTTCATTTGTCACAGGTGCTTCCAGGATTTGAGCTTCACGTGTGAGTGAAAGTGCGTGTGCACTCTTGAGCCTTCTTTCCCATTCGCAGACCATTTTCAGTCTTCCCCAACCAAAGACCATTCTCTTTGTCAGCTGGAAATGTGATTTTAGGGAAGCCTGACTCCCATTACCTTTGCTTCCTCTTAGCCAGCCTTAAAGTCAGTCCACTGGGGATCTCCAACCACGCTCATACAGGCCCAGGGCTGCATATACAGTAGATGACATCCAGTCTTCAACACTTGCTATTGCCTGGGGGGATATTACCATATTAATGCTGCACTCCACTCCTGGGGCAAATGAGTGTCATAAAAAAAAAAATCAGCCTGGATAGCATCTTTCTCAAACCCCACCCGTATCCCTCTTTTCACTGCTGCCCACACTCTTTTTTTTTCTTTTTCCCCTGCCCTCTCACATCTGCTATCTTTTTTTCTGCTATTTTTCGGCCGACAGCCACTCCTCCCATTCCTTCACACAGTCTGGTTTGAAGTGTGTAAGAGGCTGGCAGGCTTTACGCTCTTGAATTAAAAAGGCCATCTGGTGAAGAGTGAAACAGAGATGGCTGCATAGGAGGAGAGAGGAAAATGAGAGGCATACTTTTTTCTTTGAGGTTAACATGTAGACAAAATCCTGGGTGGGATATTACATCTGAAGTGTAAACATTGCTCACAGCATTGCTCATAGCAATTTTACAGACACAAACTACTTATATCTAGGTAGTATCTATCTATCTATCTATCTATCTATCTATCTATCTATCTATCTATCTATCTATCTATCTATCTATCTATCTATCTATCTATCTATCTATCTATCTATCTATCCATCTATCTATCCATGTATCCATCTATCATTTATCCATCCATCCATCCATCCAAAGTGCAGAAATTAAAAATGTTGTAGGACTCCAAGGAGTGACTGAAATAATATATAAAATCACAACATGTCGTTTTGTGTCAATATGTAAGTGTTAATTAGTGAGTAGTTGTTGGAAAGCACATTTGTTACCTTTGGACAGAGCCAACTTTTCCTATTTCAAGTATTTAAGAGAAGCTAAGTGGCTGCTGGTAGCTTTATAACCAACATACTGACAGGAGAGAAAAGTTAATCTTCTCACTTTCGACAAAAATAACCGTATTTCCAAAGTGTTTATTGCTTTGAGTGTCATTTTCAAATGAAGTGTGTAAAAGGCTAAACCTGTAGCCTCCATATAAATTGTTTTGGCCTGAAAAAGACTTAAATTGAGGTGTTATGGAGATTTTTACTACTTGTGACTTTGCATTGACATTATTATATTCAAAGAGTTTCCAAAGGGAATGTGTATGCTATAAATATGGGTTGGATATTGGAGGGTAGTGAACAAAGACACAGATAGAGAAATGAAGTCCACTGGTGAGATGGAGGCCTCCTGTGGGAATACCGAGTCGGGAAGGAGACTGACAATGTGTCAGCCAGAAATCCTTCACCATTCTCTCTTGAGGCTGTGTGCTTAAGTGCTTTACCAGTGTTATTGCAGATTTTTTTTCCCCTCTGCAGAATTATATTCAAAATAAACACATTTATTTAGCTTACAGCCCACACTTGTTTCTTTCGCTATTTGGGAATTTACTGCGGCTATGTTTCACACGCTGCAGAGCTAAAGTACAACCAGGATACACTCTCGAAACATTAATACTCTGCAGTTGCCTTCGTATGCGAGGGCATTAGATGTGACTTAGCCCATATGCACAGGCTGTTGCAATGAACTTTCACATCTTGACAAAGTCTGATATCCACACACTCATTTTGTGTGGAAGAAAAAGGACCTTTCAAGTTTCACTGGCGGTTCATCAAATGTTATGCAACATGTCACATTAATGTATTAATAAAAGACTGCAGTGTTTGCACCAGAAGCAACTTTAAGGCAATAATTGTTTTATCAAGACAATACTGGACAAGTAAGAAAAGTGATGGTTCAACGATTAGATATGAAAGTGATAAATAAAATCGTTAGTGGTTTGAAACAGCGGATTGTTGTATCATTCAGTTATTGTTCTGCGCAAATACGCAGAAAGAAGCTCTGACTGGACTCAGTGCACAGTAAAGGTTTCCCACTTTTCCCACAGGACCAAGCACCATGCATGGTCAGACTGGCCCACTTGTCCTGGTCTGTCTTCCACTTCCTCTTCACCCTCTCGATCTACCAGCAGGTTTCCATGGAAACGAGAGAGAGAGAGAGAGAGAGAGAGAGAGAGAGAGAAACAAGGAATGTGGTCTGCAGTCTGATTCCTGTTGCTATACGTTGTTTCACTAAGTAAGTCAGTACTTTGGAACAGAAAATAGATAAATATGAGTAATAATATCTGACTGCTCTGGTTTTATGATCATCAATACAGTTAATTAGTGCTTGTCAGCGTACTTGACTTGTTGAAACAGTGGATATGTGACAGATCATTCTGGCTCAATAATTTACTCCGATAAACTTCTCCCACACTCAACATTCTGCATAATTAAGCCTCTGGGATTTGTGGGGACTGAAACCAGGACTGAACAATAACCCTGTGTCTGTTCTGTTGAGAATCCATACATAAACTCCATTAGTGTGAGGCGTGACATTAAATCGGGATGGGGCTCTGCACAGTATTGATGCCAGCTTTATGACAAATTTAAATAACTGGAGAAAGTGAATTTTATTTACTGAGTGAAGGAGGTCCTTTACTTCTACTTTTTCTCTTATATGATGTGTAATTGTGAACCCTGTCCTATGTGCAGCTTACTGTCCCCTCCCTATTTATCCAGCCAGTGCTGAATCAGCTCCTAATTAGGGGAGGAGATCATTTCGGAGAATGTGAGTCTCTGATTTGTTTGATTCTTCTAATTTATGTTTGTCGCCTTGAATCTGTGTGGTCCAGTCTACATTACACCCAAACTCTGTAGTCTCTCCTGACACTAAATTCTACTATTTCAGACAAAGGACTTTTCTAGAAGGAAAGCATAAATAAACACATTTAATAACAGCTTTGGTGTTCTATGTGGGCTTCAGGTAATCAAAGGAATAGTTTGAAATAATTGCCAGTACTGCAGAATAGATTCATTGCTCATTAAATTACAATCATTTGACATTACGCTTATTTTTTCTTTCTTCTAACTCCAGGGAATCCATCTTTCTGATCCTGACCTCTGATCTGTCACTATCAGTTCTGTATTGGTATTAAGTTAAATGCCTTTATAATCCAAGGACATAGCTTAAATCTTTTCATTTGCTCTGTTTTCCTAATAACACTGAAACCACAAAATGCAGTTTGTCTCAGTGTGAGTCACATTGTTTTTTGTTTTTTTTAGCTGGGAATGAGAAACGCTCACATTATTTTGGAATTGCATCACGCCTTGTATTGAAAATAAATGATGTACCACATTAGAGACAGCAAAACAAATGAATTAGTTGCTCGAGATAAAATTACGGAAATTCAATCTGTTGGCAACTAAATTAATGTGTATGGTTGAAATAGAATTCAATAGTTTTGCTTTTGTTGTGCATAAATCATGTTTTTGTAAAACTGTGTGAGTAGTTAATGTGATTTGACTAACAATCCTTGGGGACATGATTTATTATCTCTGTAGACTTTCGGTGTACAGGAGCATGTGCACATGTGATTATAAAAGAGTTGCACAATCATCTGCCTTGGAAGGGAAGTAACTTGAGGTCAGTCAGACAATGAAACAGGAGGAGAAAAAACACACCCTGCTCTGATGGTGAACTCATCTTGTTGATTAGCTTACACCTGTTGTGGTGGCTAACGGTCTGTCTTTATTTTTTTCTATCTTGCATATCACATCCATCATCAAAAAGGAAACAAATATTAACTCACTTGTGCAGATGATGTCAAATATTTCTATGGGACGAGTCGGTCTCTGGCAGACACGACGTGTGTGAGACAATGGGATCATTGTACTCCACCTCAAAGGCTGTGACTGATTTTCTCTCTGTTTGATCTGCAGGCTGTAATCTACAAAATAAACTCTGAAGAAGAGAAGGACGAAGAGGATGGGGCTGATGCTGTAAATGGCCTCTGTCAGAATAAAAACATTGGTGCTTTGAGGTCTGGTGCTGCTGCGCCTTACTGTTCTTTTCTTCAGAGCCGCCGTCATCAAAAGCCAATCAAACGCTGACCAGAAACCACAAGCAGGACGGTGACTTTGTCTTGCCCAGGGATATGTCATTGGGGAAATCCCCTGTGTTGGGGGTGCGCCCTGTGCCCCGACCCTTCTGGCTGTCCCCCATCAGCCTGCTGTACTTATGTGTGTCTCTCTTTGCCCAGGCTCCCCAGGGTTTGCCTGTGGTAGGTTATAACACTGACTCCAAGAGGGAGATCACACTGGAAGGAGATCTGATGATTGGCGGCCTGTTCCCTGTGCACCAGAAGGGCGAGGGAGTAGAGGACTGTGGGAAGATCAATTCTCAGAGAGGGATCCAAAGACTGGAGGCCATGCTGCTGGCACTAGATGAAATCAACAAGAATGAGCGCATCCTGCCTGGGATCAGACTGGGAGCTCATATACTGGACACTTGCTCTAAGGACACCTACGCCCTAGAGCAGTCTCTGGAGTTTGTCAGGGCCTCCCTCACCAAAGTGGATGACAGTGAGTACACGTGCCCCGATGGCTCCTATGCCATCCACGATGACGTCCCTCTGGCTATCTCTGGGGTCATAGGAGGCTCCTACAGTGATGTCTCCATTCAGGTAGGAACGTATGTGGGCTGTCTATCTGCAATAGACTAATTGAGTTTCAATTTGTTGTTGAAGATCCTCTTTGTTTAATGCCATGAAATGAGTTGGTAAAAAGCTACATACATTTCGTCAGACAGTGCAATTACAAAAGGTGTACTTAACTATCAGCAGCTCCTGCAGGCCTGAGAGAGCGACAGAGAGAGGAGGGAGTACAAGCAACATCGAGAGTGTGATGGATAGTAATATAACTGTCCATTTAGACTTAAGTACCATGTGCAATTACCCCTTGCGAGATGTTAACACAGGGACTTAATGAGTATCGGTTCCGCAAGGAGGATCTGTTTACCTGTACGCCCATGTGCTTGGCTGATCTAATTTAGAAGATCTCTTTCTCTTTCCCGGTAATTCACACTTCGGCAGCGATTCTGTCAGAGGCAGACATGCTACAGATGTTGTGCTCGAGAGGGGATGACAGGATGACTAGTGACAGCATGATTACTCTCAGCAGCAGTGCTCCTTTCGCCTCGCTCAAGCTGACGCGATGAAAGTTCTGCTAATTGGGTCTCCAAATGTTCAGCTGTGATACGGCTGCCACATCAGTGTAATTTCAAGTCATTGAGAAAAGAGATGGTGTGTCACATGGAACCGAGATTTGTAAATACCCACAAATATACATGCCTTAAAGCATTAAGTAAAACTCGTCATCCTGGCTCAGTCAGCCAGAAAACCGTGTCTGCTGTCTCTGATGAAGAGTATGGCTCACCTCACCCGAGACGGGCAGCCTCATGTTCCAGATATCTTGTTCGAAGACAGAAACATACCTCTTCCTAGCCAGAAATAAAATAATTGGCTTCAGATCATTGATAAACCATAGATACTGTAGGAACCAATCAATCTGCTATTGGGAGCTCTCCAAGTGGGTACTTCAGGACAAAGGACTAGCGGTGGCATCCTTCCATACTTTTTAGTCGTGATTTGTAGAAAACAGTAGTTAGCAGTGGACGTGTTAGCACTGATATGCCAATTAATGACTTTGAACATCCCCTTTTTCTGTAAAACAAATGTTTTGGTCTCCCTGCTGACAAAACGCAATGCCAAACATAAAGTACAGTGCAAGGATACATTAAACAGGTCGAGAGCTCCTGGGAAACGATGTAAGACGAGGATTCAGAGCACCTATATTGGGATTCCTGGTGAAAAGGACAGTTTGGAAATAAAGGATTTGATAAACGAGCTTTAATTTTAGTGAAACCCTGAAAGTTGGCCTCCTCAGAGAGTGCCTTTGTCTTGTGGTTATTTATGGATGTACTATTACAAGCGTTAGGTCTGAGGTCTACCCTAGCTTCTCACTGAATCTTTCTCATCAGTAGGAGCGCACCACAGGACACATTTCCCTTTCTCACCATGAATAATCCTCTATATTGTATAATGCAGTTTGGTTATGAGGTCTGCTAGCTCTCAAACTTTGTGGTGAGCAGCTGATCATTGAAGACAACTTAATCTCTTTAACGATAAATTAGCTCATAACTTGTTTTTTTCAAATCACTTTCTTGCTTTTTGAAATGAATTACTTCCTAGCCACGCAACTATTCTTCCTGATCTTTGAAATATGTGCAGTGTGAGATTTTCCCTTGAATACAAGGTGTATCTGCATTTTCGGGGGTAATGCTACAACACTAAGATATGCATTTGGGGCATGTGAATGTGTGGCATTTCTGTGTTGCCGCTGGTTGTTGCTCTGCAGAAACCATCTCCACACAATGTTTCTGTCCTTTGTTTCTGCCTGGTTTGTGCATAATATATAGCCAGTCAGACCTTTGAGTGAACCAGCCTGGCTGTGTGAAAGGGTACCATGCATGCCCTTCTGTGTGTGAGCGGCAGGCGGGAAAGTCAGATGTGCGTATTTCACCCTAGGGGCAAGGCATCTACAGGACAACTAACAATGTTAGTTTAAAGACCCTTATTGCCATGGCGACACTTTTTGAACATGGTGAACTGACAGGTGGTGAGAACGCTGAGTGCTGTCTAAATCTGTCACAAAGAAGGAGCGCGTCGCTGTGCCGCTGGTGTTGTGGTGTGACAATCGCAGATATGGGGGCAGATCTGGCTGCAGGCCCAGCCATGCTGGCGTTACATGGGCACAGATTGAGTTAAGTGTGGAGGCGAAGTTCTATGACGCTCTCGCAGGCTAAGTCCTGTCTTCCCCATCTGTGGTTGCTGCCGGACTGTCTGGTAGTTTGGCAGAGGTGTGCCTGCACACAGAGGATGTAGAGATATTGAATGAGAGATCATATTTCAAAGAAACACTGAGACAGTGACAGGCAGATATGATCATGGGGGGGGGGGGGGGGGGGGGAAGATGGACTGAGTCATCACAAACCATTTGACAATCAAAGCCTGTATCTTAAACAGTCACAGGGAAGTCTGTGATGCCATCTGGACAGTTTCAATTTATCTACTTGCCAAAATATTCATGTGATTCAAGTGTTTAGTCTTGAACATCTTCCCTGTGGTCTATCTAAAGAGAAGGTTATCAGCGCAAAGAGAGTAATGACCTTGTGATGACAAATTCAGTACATTCGGCATCTTCATTCATATGTGAAATGCTGCAGCACTGACAAGATACATGTTAGCCTACAGAACAATATAGTCAGTGGTATTGTTGCAGACTGAAAGCAAGCTTTAATCATTAACAGTCTTCAAAACACAGTCAGCCTGCATCAAGTGTATGCACTTTTATGGATGGAGCTGTTTTATAGCTTTACTACTTCTCATTGTCCTAAAGGCGTGGGTTAATCAGAGATCTATTATATTCCACAATCACAGTCCGGGAACATCAAGCCTCGAGGCCGTCTTCTGACTAACACATGGAAGGAACTCCACTTTTGTTACCCCAACAGCAGGACTGTGCTGCTGAATATGACTCACTGGTTAGAGAGCTTCCCCCAGGAGAAACACATAATCGCCAGGGTGCGACACCTCTGGAATGTCAAAAACTCAAACACTCACTAAAGAACTATTCACAGGCATGAAACACAGATCGAGGATATTTCTGGATCCAATCTGAAAACAACCTACTACGATTTTTCAGAGCAGCGCACAGAAATCGCTGTCTGGAATTGAAACCTGCATGGCTTTTTCCAGGGATGAAAGCTCTTATTGTTTAATGAAACCTTTGTGAATAAATTGGAATATTTTAGCCGACAATCTGAGATCTGGTCATTTTTTACCGATGAGACAGGTGCAGACCCACATAAGGATGCATGCTGGGATTTAAAGATATAGATTCTAATATGAACACAACTGCTTGACATTTGCAGAATAAACCTTGCAGAATAATAAGGTAAATTTATGGGCTTTCAGCGAGCTCAAGAATCTCATTTTTTATCCCCCACCAACAACCCTATTTATAGAATTGTCTTCATCTGTAGATAGTGCCAATCTCTGGAGCACATATGAGTCATGCAAAGAATTTAAACATACATACACATGACAGAATTCATGCCAGAGAGAACAATACTGATGAAACGTATCAGTAAAGCCATTCAGTGAAAATGCATTATTCATGGTTAAAAGTAAAGAACGTGCTCCCGAAATTCGTAAATAATTCACATGTGATTGGATTATTCAGTGCTTTGGCAGTTAATCCACCATTTGTGCAGTTAAAATACATATCATGACCACTGCACAGATATCAGATATGAACAGCACCACGCTGTTATTCAGCTGAATCCCAATTTGGTTATTTGGCTTTGTGGATTTTTGGACCTGAAACTTGCTACCAGGTTTAACAGGTTATTAACAAGCTTTTAGATGAAATTGAAATTGAAATCTTACACAAGTTTCTTGATGGATCGCACTGAGCATGTCTGTGATGTTTGTTTGATAGAAGAGAATCAATAAAGACATGATAATGCACACAGTGAAAGAGGAAGCAGGCACCCGTCAATGCTGCGTTACTAACATTGTAAATGAATGGAAGCGCAGCGATGGCTTAAAACGTGATATACTATGAAGGGTTGCATGACTCAAGGGGCTTTGAAAGACTACTGCAGCATAAAGGAGATTCATATTATCCAGCAGGATGAGGGGGCAGGACCTGATCAAAAAACATCCTTGCTCTAGGTATCCAACAGTTCACATTTCCACCCTGTTAAAGCTGTTGCCAAGCAACTAAATCATAAGAAATAAACTAATAATGATCCAGCGCATACTACGGTACACACTATGCATGCGCTGTATGTGCATGCGTGTCCGCTGCTCATGGATGTGTTTGCATGTGAGTTTCCGGGCGCTGCAGTGGCCCGTATATGTGTGATACTGAGTGGAGCTAAGGACTGCTGCTCTGGGAATACAGTGTTATTGCTGTAGAAGCACACTGAGACAGTCTTCTGGGAAGAGCAGATGGGCTTTTCATGTAGAAAAAATCATGACATTCCTACAAAGTAGGCCTGATATTTCCTGGACCAGAACTCTCTCTTACTCTATTATTTTCTGTCCTCCTGTATATCTCTAGATCTGTTAATTGACTATGCCTCACATTCCTACTCCTAATTTCTAATCTGCTGTACACCTCCGGCATTCATAAAAGTAACATATTTCTATGAAATAAAACCCTATGTTGGACATTTTCTTGTGATATACAAACTTATTGGACTTTTATCAAGTTTCTGTGACATATAAATAGCTTCTATGTTTTGTCATACAACTGTATTTCGACATTTCACATGGGCAGTCTAAATAATTTCGGCACATGGTGTTGGCTGGTGCCTTTTGGGTATGTGTATAAAAACAGTATACGACAGCTAAAAAGAACATCCTGTTAATCGGTGTCTCTGTGTCAAATGCAGCTACCAGGTCCTGTATGCTCTCATTGCTTGAAAGGAAACCACTCTCACAGTAATCTGCTCAGTAACAGACCCTCCAGTACAAAGCCCCACTGGGCTACTTCTTAATGTTCTTAATTAAATAAGGTGCTGCCTGATGCAGGATGATCACTATAGCTAGATGTGTGCGACTGTAGGCAATACCGTGTGGCTAACAGTGACATTTTAACATACACTTGCAGTTCAGTCTTTCTAGAAAGAATCAATAATCAACAATTCCTACAAGGTGGAATGAGATTTTTGAAGATCTGTTGGTGTTCAGAATCCCCTTATGGTTAACTCCATATCTGTAAAGCTCCTTTGCCCTTCCTCTGTAATGAGAAAGACCAAAAAAAGACTTACCGTTTGGGTATTTTAAGTACTGTATAGATTAAATAAACAAACAATATCACAAAGGTACTCAAACTAAGGAGAAAAAAAGAGTTCTTATACATAAATCAGTATGTAACTGACACCAAACCATCTTACTGAATAATTATGTTACAGGTTGCAAATGGAGTGAATTAATGAATAACTATAACACACATGAGTGCCTTTTGTAGTAACTGATAATGTAAGACATTGACTGTCAGCAGGTGAAATAACAAAATGTACTTACGATTACTAAATTAACTACATAACTAAAGTTTATATAGGCTGTCTCCCTCTTTATACATGCATAGCTATGAGGTTTGCAAATCAAGAAACATATTCTGACAGCCTCTTTAAAACCTCCAGCTGTAGGCAGGAAGACACAATACCCCTTAAGCACAAAATGTAGAATGGCAATGTTTGCAGGATATAAACCCTTAAAGCATTGCACACCTCGCCCTCTTTTGGCTCAGCTTTTCTGATTTTCTGATGAGATTTATTCCTCAAGCTCTTCTTGTTTGCTCTTCTTGTCCTCTAGTATCTTAAGCTCCAAGACTTTTGTGCTCCTTTGAACCTGTTACAGTTGCTGTTCTTGAGCGAGGATCCTCGTGCAGTTGTAACTATATCCAGGGGGTCCCTGGGTAAAGGTGCATCACTCCTCCATGGAAAACAATAAGCCTATGAAAATGACAAAGATCATGAGTGGTGGAAAAGAAGAACATGATCACTGTAATCCATATCTTCATATCTGCCTCCAGATATCTGCTAATGGTATCTACACTCACAATGTGTCAGTCACAGGCTTTGGCGGGTGGCAGGTTCGTGGCTTTTCATATAAGCCATGTGCCCATCTATATAATGACTTCCAATAAGCCCGTTGTACTGGTGACACGTCTGGCACTGTGCTTTATAACCTCCATAAACCACATGTAAGTGGATTACTAAACTGGCATTGAGCTCCCTTAATACCCTGAAGAGAAATTACTCATTTACTACTGTGAGCACAGCCAAATTTCAGCAAAATGGACTTCTTTTTTTTAAACTTTTGTACCTGTGTTGAAAAGATTATCATATAAACACAACTATGCCAGACAATTCCTTTTGTCTAGTAGTCCTTCTGAATGTTTAATGCTAAGTTGTACCTCAACTTACATGTGCTTCTGTGGATATGGTAATGCACCTGCAGTACATGTGTTCTGCGCCTTCTTTGTCTAGACAGACTTAACGCACTGATGGTTAAGACCTTCAGCTTAAGAATCACATGCACTCTTACTGGCCTGGATTCAAATCCCACCAGAACCTCTTGTATCTTCCCTGCAGGAGCCCTCTCAGCCTTTCCGACTTGCCTTTGTTTTAAAACATACCAACGGCAACCATGTGTCCGCCCTCCTTAAAGTGAACAAAATGTCAACCTCAGCAATTTTATGAAGTTGTGATAACTTATTTAAAACCTCTCACTGTTCAGTCAGCATCTAATTAATCATCCTCAAGCAGATTTATCAGGCTGGAAATGATCTCTACCAGATCCGTTTGTGTGTGAGCACATGTTTCTAACCATCATTTAAGATGATACTAATTAAAGTACTTCACTTAATTACAATGTTGAGGTACTTGTACTTTACTTGAGTATTCCCATGTAATGTCACTTCATACTTCTTCTCTTCTACATCTTCTTTTTACTCCACCAGATTTATTGAGTTACTTTGCACATTTAGATTATTAACATAAAGTATACCAGCTAATAAATTATGATTTATCATTGTAGATTAAATTACACAGCAGTATATAATTAAAATGAGCTCCACCTTTACCGGCTGCAACATTAAAGTGATGAACACATTAATGCATCAATAATGACAATCCAATAATATAATGTATATTATTCTGAAATGGGCCATTCTGCATCATGAATACTTTTACTTTTGGTACTTTTAAGCATATTTTGATGCTGATACTTTTGTACTATTACTTAAGTAAGTGATTGAATGCTTGCAACAGAGTATTTCATGTCTTTTTATTTTTATTTATAGTTAAAAGGAAAAGATATTTCTGATTAGCTGTTTTTAACTCTGACTTAAGAACTTTTATCCTATCTAGGCAAAGCTCCTAAAACATAATACTTTCTATTTTCTGAACATAAATTGAAGGCAGATGAATAATTAAAGAAAACATTTTTGGCATGTTTTGGAATTACATGATGATATAATGAATTCCCTTTTTACCCTTTTCTCTCATCCATTCTTCTATTATAGTGCCGAGTGAGCGTTGTTGAATTCTTTGTTGTGTGACATATTTGTGGATGTTGAAAGCAAAGAATAGGTTAGCTCACTCGAAGTTCACACAATTAAATCCAAGACATGGACTGGCCACAATATTAAACATCTTTTGGTATGAAAAGTATTCACATGCAATTAGAGGGAATTATAAAGAAAACCCTTGTGATAAATGATCAGACTGGGATTTGGTTTGGCACTATTTAATATAGAATTGAGTGACTTGAAAATGATTAATCATATTATGTCTACATGCCACTTTAGATCATATTCTGATTTCTTCCTAAGAGAGTGAATTTGCTGCTGCCAGCTGTTACGCCACATGTTGAGACAGGCTGTCAAGGCGTTTTAAGAAAGGGGGGCAGCTTTATGTAGAAATGTGGTTATTAGCTTGTCTGCATAATCAGGGTTTCTCCAGCTGACCTGCAAATCTCGAAGGCAACCTTTTAACTGTTATGAAATGCTCACTCATGTGTTTCAACAATCTAGATTTCCATTTCGTCTTTCAGTTGCTCCGCCACAGGCGAGTAAGCAATACCTCTGATGTCGAAGTGGTAATTTTGTTCAACATTTTCTCTGACATTGTTTGAAAAAAAAAACCCTCAATCCAGACTGTGCTGTTGCATTTCATTTTTCTGTGAAACGTCCTCTCTCATTAATTCCAATAAATCTAGTGATCCATTGGCTCATTTAATATTCATCCCTCTGACCCTGCAGAATAAAAAAGATCACATGATTAATATCCATCGAGGCACATCACACCAGCTTTATTGTGATATCTCAGTGTACTGCCCTCTTTTTCAGCGAAGGTATAATCAATGAAGTGTCTGTTTATCCTGTTTGACTTGACCTGTCTGTTTGTGTGGCGCATTTGGTTTGTATTTGAAATAGCTGTTGGACAGCACTCCCTTCAAATCAAATAATTTAGCAGTTTGTGTGACACCTGCAATTTGCACAGGCTGCCAGAAGAACCTGTTTAAATAGCTATGTGTGTGGTTTTTAATAACTTTTTATTACATCATATATTTATATATAAATATATAAAAGGCATTTCAGACACACTATGCATCATACATCATACAAATAAGGTGAGGCATAATCATATAAACTGACACTTATATTACAAATGTGAGGGGAGCCTTTATGTGATTCCCCAAAATAGATGTGTAATTTTCACAGTACAGTGAATGAAGCATCACATGACACTCAGCATTCCAACATTGTTTTGTTACATTTTCCGTCACATATCAAAGTCATATATAATTTGTTAGAAACTGCAGAATTGTCAAGGCACAGATATAACTAAGATGGTGGGCCTTATAACATTGTGCTGGAAGGGTTGATATGCCTTGAAAGAAATTAAAAGGCTTCTTGTAAACAGTTCACACACAGACTCTACTCCTACAACAACTGAATAATTTGTAGTAATGCATTATTATAACAATTAGAAAAGTATTTGGGTAAAAGAGAGAAGATGGAATTACCCTCTTTTTTAACATACCACTGAAATAGCACTTTCTAATGTAAAAGTATACTATTCTGGGCTATAAATTAAACTGATGAATTAAACTGCCTTTGAATGTGAATTTCTTCAGAAATGATGCATTGTTATTCAAGATGCTGTGCCATGAATGTGCTGGTGTGAGAGCTGGCATTAAAGTCAACCACATTTAGGTTGGCATCCTTTTTAATGATCAGACCGGCTCACCCTCAGGCTTCCACAGAAGTGCCTGAAGCTAAATCTGCTTCTGCACACTGTGCGCATTGTCACGACACTGACAAAACCGATTACACAGAAAACACAAAGTTTCAAGATTCTTTGATACTTTGACTTCCTTTCACTTCCAAATCCCTGCCCTCAACCACCCTCTGTCTCTGCCTGCCACTTCTCTCTCCTCTCCAAAGCAAGACCTTCCTGAAAATGTGTTCATTTTCGTGGAACAGTAAATTGTATCAACTCAGTCCTCCGTACACATTTTTTAGTTAACATTATTGACAGCATTACAGTTCAGCATAAGATGATTGTAGACAGGCAAGCTCAATAATTGTTAAATGCAGGATCTCGGCACGAAGTCAGCAGTAGAGTTAAGTTGTGAAAGACCCAGCAGGGATCCAGTGAAGAAATTAGAGACTGAATGGGGTGAGACTAATTGCATCTGCCAGGGAAAAACACATGGGTAGCCAATTTGATTAATTTATAAAA